>NC_092158.1:15952111-16669611 GCF_045791955.1 Oncorhynchus clarkii lewisi | reverse complement strand
CTTAGCAGGACTACTACCTCTTATCTGGCGGACTCACTAAACACAAATGCTTCATTTGTAAATTATGTCTGAGTGTTGGAGTGTGCCCCTGGCTATCCGTAAAAAAAATGTAAACTAGAAAATGTTGCAGTCTGGTTTGCTTAATATAAGGAATTTAAAATTATTTATTATTTTCCTTTTGATACTTAATGATATTTTAGCAATTATATTGACTTTTGATACTTAAGTATACTTACAACAAAATACTTTTAGTATTTTACTCAAGTAGTATTTTACTGGGTAACTTTCACTTTTACTTGAGTCATTTTCTATTAAGGTAGCTTTACTTTATTCAAGTATGACAGTTGGATACTTTTCCATCACTGTATTTTTTTCCTGTTTATGGTCAAACCTGTTTATAATCAAAACTATTTCTTAACAGTGATGGTCATCCTCCCTATTTCTCCTTCTCAATCTCCTCAATGTTCCTTCTCTCGGAGAGTTTTCCATTCACCTTTCACCCTGAAAGGTTTCCCAAGTTACATTCATTGTAGGACCATTACCCTCCCCTCATTCTCCTCCACGTCAACCCAATTCCAACCCCTCCTTCTGTCTTTCATCTGCCAATCCTCCCTTTTGTCCTTTTTGTTTTTTTAATCGCATCCTATCTCCACCCTTCTTTTTCTCATCCTCTCTTTCTCTCCCATTATCCTCATCTTTTCTCTCAGTTTCTCTCATCCTCCTCTACCTCCTTCCCTCACTTTCTCTCCTCCCACTCAGTCTGCAAACTGACCTGAGATCAAAACTTACGCTGGCAGACAGTTTAATGAATCCAGTGCTTCTTAATGCTTCGCCCACTCTGGAGGCCAAGCCTTTCCTCATGTGACATTTTCATGGAAAGCTTTATTGGCAGACAACAGATAAAACAGAGGCCAGGAGAAGTCAAGGTGTTCAGCGGAATAATGTCACCCGGGTTATAACTCTCCGTTGTTATTATTTAAGATTTATAGGTTCCTCCCTAGAGAGGTTCCTACCTCTCTCCGTAGCCCGTCGACATGAAAACACTGAGTGAGTGTGCGAAATGTGGTGTGAAGGAGCAACGGTCATGTTTGATCTCTGTGCTTTCTAACCCATGTTGACATTGAGAGACAAAACAAGATATAGTGCACATGTACAGGATGTAACAGATATACACAGGAGATGAGAGAGGCTAAGTGTTACATATTTCATATTTCATTTCTCATGATCTTACAAATCATGTTTAATGAAAATAAAACACCTTGTAGTTTTGTGTGTGTGTGTGTTTTAAGGGGATGCAGGCAGAGTGCTTCAGATTGAATTGTTATGTAAAGGCGTGTCAGATTAGATTGTCTGGGCATGGCTAACTTTATCCGACAGGACTGTGTACACGCACAGCCACCAACAGAGGAAGGGGGAGGGGGGGGGGGGGGGTGTAGATACACATGGGTGGGTGGAGAGAGAGGGTGGGTGGGTGGATATATTTAGAGAGAGAAGAGAGAAAAAGACAATGAGACACATAGCTGGAGAGCTGTGGGGGGTGGGTGTAGGCAAGAGGATGGGGAAAAGGAGAGAGTGAGGCAGGAGGGTGTGAGGAAGGGAACAACCCCCTTGCAGCAGAGGAGAGGAAATGCCATGGTTAGAGTTCAGTGAAGTGGTAAATAAGTAGCATCAGCGTATCAGGGCGTTTAAGGGGGAACTGGAGAGGAAATAAAAAAGGTACATGATCAGTTATTGGTTCTGGGAGCACAGGGAGCCAGAGGAGAGAGAGGAGAGATAACTACACAGCCAAGTGGAGAGAGAGGAGAGATAACTACACAGCCAAGTGGAGAGAGAGGAGAGATACCTACACAGCCAAGGGGAGAGAGAGGAGAGAGATGAGCGATACCTACACAGCCAAGGGGAGAGAGAGGAGAGAGAGGAGAGATCCCTATACAGCCAAGGGGAGAGAGAGGAGAGAGATGAGTGATACCTACACAGCCATTGGGAGAGAGAGAATAGATACCTGCACAGCCAATGTTATTGTATTTATAGATCGATGAGATGACTGAACAAAGGCAAAGTGCAAAGTTATGGTCATAGACAAAACAACCACATCAAATAAAAATCTACATTGATCAAATAACATGGAAAACAACCACTTTTTGTGCAGTATTAATCTATAGGCAGGCACAGCAAGGCACAAGGCAATAGTGATAGGTTCTCCTGTGGTTATATTTCTATGGCCAGGCAGAACAGAGGCAATAGTGGTGTGTTTGTTGTGTGTGAGAGAGCGAGAGAGCGAGTCCAATTCAGTAAACACCTCTGAGGAGCAGGGGCCTAGGTAGGTGCATATTGTATTAAGTGTGTTTATAACTGTAATTTATGAAGTAAATTAAGATTTTCGCTACAGAGGTTTCTCCTGGGAAAATATTTCATTATGTTTGATAATGACCCAATAAACACACACGCGTGAGCACAACCACAAACACCTGTACACACACAGACATGCACACACACACAAGCGTGCACATGCACACACACATCGGCCCATCAGATATTTCCCATAAATCCTACAGTAAATGTAGTGAGGACTGTGTGCAACATATTAGCTGTGGTACAGTGAGCAACGCTAAACAAGCCTCCAGGCTAGAGCTGAGCCCACCCCTCTAACAAGTAGGCTGACCAGATAAGACCTCATATAACAGGGGCGCGAGATAGCCATTCAGAGAACAATATGTTTTCACAGGTGCCAGGCCACATTACAATATAAATCTAGATAGCTGGACAGCCAGTGGCTACAGCTGCGTAAGAGTTGAAGCTTAGAGCCTGCTCCAAGCTCTGTCTGATGTGAAAGCTTGCTGAGAATATCACTGCATTGGATCATAATGGAAGGTTTAAAAAATATATATAGATACAATACCAGTCAAAGTTTGAACACGCCTACTCATTCAAGGGTTTTTCTTATTTTAATTTTAATTTTTCTACATTGTAGAATACTAGTGAAGACATCAAGACTATGAAATAACACATGGAATCATGTAGTAACCAAAAAAAAAGATTATTCAAAGTATCCACCCTTTGCCTTGATGACAGCTTTACACACTCTTGGAATTCTCTCAATGCCAAACATGTGCAAAGCTGATTCCATATGTCTAATTTCATAGTTTTGATGTCTTCACTATTATTCAACAATGTAGGTTTAAGGGAAGGTTACTCGTGACTCCCAAGCTCAACATTTTAACAAACTACCTCCCAGTTTGAAGTTAGCCCCTAGCCAGATTACTCACAACATTTTGCAATGAGTAGCTAGGTTTACATCCAATTGGCAACAGATTTTCATGTGAATATTCAAAAATATGTATAAAGAAAAAATTCCCATTTTCCAACCAGTGGTGTTTCCACCAAACTGACTTGTTGCGGATAAAAATCAGTGCGTGATGACATAGTGCACACAAAATGTACTTTTTTCTTAAGTTTTCATGTACAAAATAAAAATCTAATGTTCAATGTGTTTCCATCTCATTTTCAACTCTAGCGATAGATTTGTCACAAAAACTGTTGCAGGTACAGTGCAGGTAGGCTCTGTTGGTAGGTTAGGCATGATTAGATTATTATGGCAGTCAAGCATTGATCATCATGTTACCAGAATAAGACACTCAATATTTATTGGAAAGGAGCATCAAGCTCATACCATGCACTTTCACCACCCTATGAAGTTCATCATAACATCTGTAGCCTAATAAACTGCATGGTTTCCTGAGTCGTAGTGGGAGGACCAAAACACCCTATCACCGCATGACTCCAAATTTACTTTGATATGATAGTAAACTAGACACTCTAATGTACTTGTCATCTTGCTCAGGCCTATAAAGCCTCTTTCTATTCTGGTTAGAGACCATTTGCGCTGTTCTGTGAAGGAAGTAGTACACAGTGAATAGCCTGGAATAGCCTTAATGTATCAGAACAAGAATAGACTGACGAGTTTCAGAAGAAAGTTATTTGTTTCTGGCCATTTTGAGCCAGTAATCAAACCCACAAATGCTGATGCTCCAGATACTCAACTAGTCTAAAGAAGGCCAGTTTAAATGCTTCTTTAATCAGGACAACAGTTTTCAGCTGTGCTAACATAATTGCAAAAGGGTTTTATAATGATCAATTAGCCTTTTAAAATTATAAACTTGGGTTAGCTAACACAACGTGCCATTGGAACACAGGAGTGATGGCTGCTGAAAGTGGGCCTCTGTATGCCTATATAGATATTCCATTAAAAATCAGCTGTTTACAGCTACAATAGTCATTTACTACATTAACAATGTCTTCTCTGTATTTCTGATCAATTTGATGTTATTTTAATCAACAAAAAATGTGCTTTTCTTTCTAAAACAAGGGCATTTCTAAGTGACCCCAAACTTTTGAACGGTAGTGTATATACAGTGCCTTGCGAAAGTATTCGGCCCCCTTGAACTTTGCGACCTTTTGCCACATTTCAGGCTTCAAACATAAAGATATAAAACTGTATTTTTTTTGTGAAGAATCAACAACAAGTGGGACACAATCATGAAGTGGAACGACATTTATTGGATATTTCAAACTTTTTTAACAAATCAAAAACTGAAAAATTGGGCGTGCAAAATTATTCAGCCCCTTTACTTTCAGTGCAGCAAACTCTCTCCAGAAGTTCAGTGAGGATCTCTGAATGATCCAATGTTGACCTAAATGACTAATGATGATAAATACAATCCACCTGAGTGTAATCAAGTCTCCGTATAAATACACCTGCACTGTGATAGTCTCAGAGGTCCGTTAAAAGCGCAGAGAGCATCATGAAGAACAAGGAACACACCAGGCAAGTCCGAGATACTGTTGTGAAGAAGTTTAAAGCCGGATTTGGATACAAAAATATTTCCCAAGCTTTAAATTACCCAAGGAGCACTGTGCAAGCGATAATATTGAAATGGAAGGAGTATCAGACCACTGCAAATCTACCAAGACCTGGCCGTCCCTCTAAACTTTCAGCTCATACAAGGAGAAGACTGATCAGAGATGCAGCCAAGAGGCCCATGATCACTCTGGATGAACTGCAGAGATCTACAGCTGAGGTGGGAGACTCTGTCCATAGGACAACAATCAGTCGTATATTGCACAAATCTGGCCATTATGGAAGAGTGGCAAGAAGAAAGTCATTTCTTAAAGATATCCATAAAAAGTGTCGGTTAAAGTTTGCCACAAGCCACCTGGGAGACACACCAAACATGTGGAAGAAGGTGCTCTGGTCAGATGAAACCAAAATTGAACTTTTTGGCAACAATGCAAAACGTTATGTTTGGCGTAAAAGCAACACAGCTCATCGCCCTGAACATACCATCCCCACTGTCAAACATGGTGGTGGCAGCATCATGGTTTGGGCCTGCTTTTCTTCAGCAGGGACAGGGAAGATGGTTCAAATTGATGGGAAGATGGATGGAGCCAAATACAGGACCATTCTGGAAGAAAACCTGATGGAGTCTGCAAAAGACCTGAGACTGGGACGGAGATTTGTCTTCCAACAAGACAATGATCCAAAACATAAAGCAAAATCTACAATGGAATGGTTCAAAAATAAACATATCCAGGTGTTAGAATGGCCAAGTCAAAGTCCAGACCTGAATCCAATCGAGAATCTGTGGAAAGAACTGAAAACTGCTGTTCACAAATGCTCTCCATCCAACCTCACTGAGCTCGAGCTGTTTTGCAAGGAGGAATGGGAAAAAATGTCAGTCTCTCGATGTGCAAAACTGATAGAGACATACCCCAAGCGACTTACAGCTGTAATCGCAGCAAAAGGTGGCGCTACAAAGTATTAACTTAAGGGGGCTGAATAATTTTGCACACCCAATTTTTCAGTTTTTGATTTGTTAAAAAAGTTTGAAATATCCAATAAATGTCATTCAACTTCATGATTGTGTCCCACTTGTTGTTGATTCTTCACAAAAAAATACAGTTTTATATCTTCATGTTTGAAGCCTGAAATGTGGCAAAAGGTCGCAAAGTTCAAGGGGGCCGAATACTTTCGCAAGGCACTGTATACATCTGGTTGTAATCTGGGTACCTTGATAGCATCATGAAAAATAGATGCCTTTATCAGGCAGCAACAGAGACAGTTTAGTTGTAGTCTGGTTATTTAACATCTTCTCAACCAAAAAAAAACCAACACATTACAACGAGAATTTAACATCATTATAGCCTCATATAGCCTCAAAGATGCGTCAGAGGGGATGGCTGCAGTCTTATCGGCTTTTAATCAACCATGCTATTCTGTTTTTTTTTTCGTAACTTGTTTTGTACATAACGTTGCTGCTACCGTCTCTTATGACCGAAAATAGCTTCTGGACATCAGAACTGTGTTTTACTCACCTCATATTTGATGGAGAGTTTTTTCTTCAATGAGTCAGACGGGAGGGATATACTATAGACAACCGACCAGGCCCAGATCATTCGCTGGGGAAGGAAACTGAGATTTCACCGAAAAATATCAGGGTGCCTTGTGAGGATCAGGCGACGAGTGGCTAATCTGCCTTTGCCTTCCATCCTGCTAGCTAACGTTAATTTGCTGGAAAATAAATGGGACGAACTGAAAGCACATATATCTTAGCAACAGGACATTAAAAACTGTAAAATGTTATGTTTCACCGAGTCGTGGCTGAACAACGACACTAAGAACATACGGCTGGCGGGTTATACACTCTATCGGCAGGATAGAACAGCAGCCTCTGGTAAGAGACGGGGCTGGGGCCTATGCATATATGTAAACAACAGCTGGTGCACGATATCTAAGGAAGTCTCAAGGTTTTGCACACCTGAGGTAGAGTATATCATGATAAGCTGTAGACCCCACTATCTACTGTTTCTAGAGAGTTCTGTATTTTTTGCAGCTGTCTACATACCACCACAGACTGATGCTAGCACTAAAACCGCACTCAAGGAGTTGTATACCGCCATAAGCCAACAGGAAAACGCTCATCCAGAGGTGGAGCTCCTAGTGGCCGGGGGCTTTAATACAGGGTAACTTAAATCAGTTTTACCTAGACCAGCTTTACTCCACACACAGAGACGTGTACAAAGCTCTCACTCGCCCTCCATTTGGCAAATCTGACCATAATTATATCCTCCTAAAATTTAAGCAGGAAGCACCTGTGTCTATAAAAAAGTTGTCCAATGAAGCAGATGCACAGCTACAGGACTGTTTTGCTAGCACAGACTGGATTATGTTCCGGAATTCTTCTGATGGCATTGATGAGTACACCACATCAGTCACTGGCTTTATCAATAAGTGCATCGAGGATGTCGTCCTCACTGTGACTGTATGTACATACCCCAACCAGAAGCCATGGATTACAGGCAGAGCTGGCGCTTTCAAAGAGCTGGACTCTAATCTGGAAGTTTATAAGAAATCCCGTTATGCCCGTTGACGAACCATCAAATAGGTAAAGTGTCAGGACTAAGATCGAATCGTACTACACCGGCTTTGACGCTTGTCAGATGTGGCAGGGCTTGAAACTATTACAGACTACAAAGGGAGGCACAGCCAAGAGCTGCCCAGTGACACGAGCCTACCAGACAAGCTAAACTTCTATGCTCGCTTCGAGGCAAGTAACACTGAAACATGCATGAGAGCATCAGCTGTTCCGAATGACTGCGTGATCACGCTCTCCGCAGCCAATATTAGTAACACCATGCACAGACCGGACCCGCGCGCGCGCTATAGTGCGCAAACTGATTTTGTCCCCCCACACCAAATGAGATCACGACACGCATGTTCAAATATCAAAACAAACTCAACCAATTATATTAATTTGGGGACAGGTCGATAAACATTAAACATTTATGGAAAATTTAGCTAGCTAGCTTGCAGTTGCTAGCTAATTTGTCCTATTTAGCTAGGTTTCTGTTGCTAGTTAATTTGTCCTGGGATATAAATGTTGAGTTGTTATTTTACCTGAAATGCACAAGGTCCTCTACTTTGACAATTAATCCACACATAAAACTATTTCTAGCCATCTCTCCTCCTTCCAGTCTTTTTCTTCTTTGGACTTTATATGGCGATTGGCATCTAACTTAATACTCATAGTATTACCATGACGACCGACTGACCTCAGTTCATCTTTCAATCACCCACGTGGGTATAACCAATGAGGAGATGGCACGTGGGTATCTGCTTCTATAAACCAATGAGGAAATGGGAGAGGCAGGACTTGCATTGCATTCAGTGTCACAAATAGAACTTCTATTTTAGCGCATGGCAACGCAGACGCTCATTGGAGCGCACGAGCAGTGTGGGTGCAATGATTGAATAACATGTATGTGTACATTTAGTCAGCATGTGAGACCTTTAAACAGGTCAACATTCACAAGGCTGCAGGACCAGATGGATTACCAGGGTATGTACTCCGATCATGCGCTGACCAACTGGAAAGTGTCTTCACTGACATTTTCAAACTCTCGCTGTCTGAGTCTGTAATACCAACATGTTTCAAGCAGACCACCATAGTCCCTCTGCCCAAAAACACTAAGGTAACCTGCCTAAATGACTACCGACCCGTGCACTCACGTCTGTAGCCATGAAATTCTTTGAAAGGCTGGTCATGGCTCACATCAACACCATTATCTCAGAAACCCTAGACCCACTCCAATTTGCACACCACACCAACAGATCCACAGATGATGCAATCTCTATTGCACTCCACACTGCCCTTTCACACCCGGACAAAAGGAACACCTATGTGAGAATGCTATTAATTGACTACAGCTCATCGTTCAACACTATAGTACCCTCAAAGCTCATCACTAAGCTAAGGACCCTGGGACTAAACACCTCCAACTGCAACTGGATCCTGGACTTCCTGACGGGCCTCCCCCAGATGGTAAGGGTAGGTAACAACACATCCGCCACGCTGATCCTCAACACGGGGGTCTCTCAGGGGTGCGTTCCCAGTCCCCTCCTGTACTCCCTGTTCACTCATGACTGCACGGCCAGGCACGAGTCCAACACCATCATTAAGTTTACTGATGACACAACAGTGGTAAAGTCACATTTTGTGACCCATGCCAGGTGGTTGCGGTGGCATAGTCTCAGAGGCCTGAATATCATGGGAACGGGCGATGAATGAATAACTGGGGAGAAATAAAGGTAGAGAATGAAATAGAGGTAGATGAGGAAAGTAAAAAGCTGTGAAGAGGGGACGAGAATTAAAAGATGGCGAGATGGAGGGATGAGAGATGGAGAGAGGGAGAGATGGAGAGATGGAGAGAGTGAGAGATGGTGGGATGGAGAGAGTGAGAGATGGAGGGATGCAGAGATGGAGGGATAGGGAAATGGAGAGATGGAGGGATGCAGGGATGGAGAGATGGAGGTAGAGTGAGGAAAAGGTGAGGTGGCTGAAGCGAGAGATCTAAAGGAAGGTTACATTCCTGTTGAAGAGCCTAAACCGACCTAAAAACTGCACAGTGATTAGATGAGATAAAAGAGGGGAAAGAGAGGGAGACAGACAGGAGAGAAAGGAGAAGCAGGATGACAGACAGGACTAACAGCACAGCGTTTCCACAAAGAGGAAGCAGGGAGGTTAGAGTGTAGTGTAGTGTGGTGTAGTGTAGTTTATATGCGCGCGTGTGTGCGAGGGGTGCATGTATGTGCATATTGATGTTCACATTTAAGTGAGTATGTGAGTGTGGGTATGATATTGTTAAGATTAAAAAAACATCTGCGTGACCTATGTATTCTACATACCTCCTTACACTATGAGTGAGATGACAACACACACACACTGTAAAAAAAAACGGGTGTCAACTAAACAATTCAGGGAAAACCAGGACTCCAATGTACTATCAAGGTGACTGTTTTCTATTGACTTTGTTCTCTGGGTGTGTTAAGTTACGCTTTCTGTGTGTTAGAATAAAGAACACTGTTTGAGAAGGTTGCTTGGGTGAAGGATTTAGATCAAGAAAGCATTATTTACAATATCACAATGGAACAGTTACAGTATACACATTAAATACACGTTCATGCAGTATACACAAAGGCATGCCTCTCATTAAGTGCACAGACAGTGTACACATTAAATACATGTTCATGCAGTATACACAAAGGCATGCCTCTCATTAAGTGCACAGACAGTGTACACATTAAATACACGTTCATGCAGTATACACAAAGGCATGCCTCTCATTAAGTGCACAGACAGTGTACACATGTGCTCTCTTAAATACATAGACCCCCACACACTTTCACTCATGGAAAATATGCACTGACAGCATTCTAAGGTGACAGGTAGCCTAGCGTTAGTAGTGTTGGGCCAGTAACCCGAAAGGTTACAGGTTTGAATACCTGAGCCGACAAGTGGAAAGATCTGTTACGGTGCCCTTGAGCAAGGCACTTCACCCTAATGTGCTCCAGTGGAGTTGTACTACTATGACTGACCCTGAATATCAACACATTTCACTACACCTATCATGCTACTATGACTGACCCTGAATATCAACACATTTCACTACACCTATCATACTACTGACTGACCCTCAACATCAACACATTTCACTACACCTATCATGCTACTATGACTGACCCTGAATATCAACACATTTCACTACACCTATCATACTACTATGACTGACCCTGAATATCAACACATTTCACTACACCTATCACGCTACTATGACTGACCCTGAATATCAACACATTTCACTACACCTATCATGCTACTATGACTGACCCTGAATATCAACACATTTCACTACACCTATCACACTACTATGACTGACCCTGAATATCAACACATTTCACTACACCTATCATGCTACTATGACTGACCCTGAATATCAACACATTTCACTACACCTATCACACTACTATGACTGACCCTGAATATCAACACATTTCACTACACCTATCATGCAACAATGACTGACCCTGAATATCAACACATTTCACTACACCTACCATACTACTATGACTGACCCTGAATATCAACACATTTCACTACACCTATCATGCTACTATGACTGACCCTGAATATCAACACATTTCACTACACCTATCACACTACTATGACTGACCCTGAATATCAACACATTTCACTACACCTATCATGCTACTATGACTGACCCTGAATATCAACACATTTCACTACACCTATCACACTACTATGACTGACCCTGAATATCAACACATTTCACTACACCTATCATGCTACAATGACTGACCCTGAATATCAACACATTTCACTACACCTACCATACTACTATGACTGACCCTGAATATCAACACATTTCACTACACCTATCATGCTACTATGACTGACCCTGAATATCAACACATTTCACTACACCTATCACACTACTATGACTGACCCTGAATATCAACACATTTCACTACACCTATCATGCTACTATGACTGACCCTGAATATCAACACATTTCACTACACCTATCACACTACTATGACTGACCCTGAATATCAACACATTTCACTACACCTATCATGCTACAATGACTGACCCTGAATATCAACACATTTCAATTCACCTATCATGCTACTATGACTGACCCTGAATATCAACACATTTCACTACACCTATCATACTACTATGACTGACCCTGAATATCAACACATTTCACTACACCTATCATGCTACTATGACTGACCCTGAATATCAACACATTTCACTACACCTACCATACTACTATGACTGACCCTGAATATCAACACATTTCAATTCACCTATCATGCTACTATGACTGACCCTGAATATCAACACATTTCACTACACCTATCACACTACTATGACTGACCCTGAATATCAACACATTTCACTACACCTATCATGCTACTATGACTGACCCTGAATATCAACGCATTTCACTACACCTACCATACTACTATGACTGACCCTGAATATCAACACATTTCACTACACCTATCATACTACTATGACTGACCCTGAATATCAACACATTTCACTACACCTACCATACTACTATGACTGACCCTGAATATCAACACATTTCACTACACCTATCACACTACTATGACTGACCCTGAATATCAACACATTTCACTACACCTATCACACTACTATGACTGACCCTGAATATCAACACATTTCACTACACCTATCACACTACTATGACTGACCCTGAATATCAACACATTTCACTACACCTATCACACTACTATGACTGACCCTGAATATCAACACATTTCACTACACCTACCCAGTGTATGTGACAATAAAACCTTTTTTATATATTTTTTTTTCCTGCTTCAATCTGCAAACCGGCATCTCTGACAACCCAATATAAGCCCCTTGGTCTTTAAAGCCGCTCATAAAGATAAGCAATCTCACACACAACTCCCACACCGGCTGTAAAGCACTTCCTAACACACACACACACACGCACACAACTCACACACACAAACAGATTTCTCTCCCATTCATTTCCCCCATGGTTGTGATAAGTTTGCACACCCGAGTAGAAAGGAAGAGAAACACAAATGAGTCTAAACAAGCAGAAACCAGTAACTCACCAGTAACTCATCAATAACTCATCAATAACTTACCAGTAACTCACCAGTAACTCACCAGTAACTCACCAGTAACTCACCAGTTACTCACCAGTAACTCACCAGTAACTCACCAGTAACTCCACTGCATGTATTCCTCACCAGTAACTCACCAGTAACTCACCAGTAACTCACAAGAAACTCACCAGTAACTCCACTGCATGTATTCCTTATATCGCTCCTTTACACCTGTCCTCTGATAATCTGTTGTCCCTTTTCCTACTCTCCTGGGACCATTCCTCCTCTCCCTCTGTCGTGGGCTGTTTGGGTAGAAGTGAAATGATGCTGGGAATATCCTTCAGAATACTGAACAGAGGAGTCACACACCATCTCTATCTTTCTTCTTTTTCACTCTATCTCTCTTCTTTTTCATATGCTTCTTCCTCTTCTTTCCTATGCTCTGTTTGTTCCATTCTTACATCGCTCCATTTTTTCCCCCTTTATTTCTTTCACATCTCTCTTTCACTGCTGCTCGGTGTTCTCAGTTCCTCCTTTCCCTAGCATCATCAGTAAGGACTCCATCTGTCCCTCTCCTCCTCTTCTCTCTCTCCCTCTATCTCTCTCTCTCCCTCCCTGCTGTGCCCTCTGTTTCACTCTCTTCTCCTCAGAGTCATCTCCTCAACTATAAGCCTACTCATTTCCCAGCCTGAGCACAGTGGCTTTGCAGGTGACTGTCAGCATGTATGTGTGTGTGAGTCTGAAAGTGTATGTCAGAGTGTGTGCGCAGGCGCATGTGTAAGAGAGAACAGGAGGGAGAGCAGGAGTCAGAGACACAGTGAATAAACAGGCAGTTATCCTCTTAGATGCGCCATTCAGTTTGCTCCCTCTGTCTCCCGCTCTCTTTCTCTCGCTCCTTCTCTTTCTGTCTCCCCCGCTCTGTCTTTTTTTCGCTCCCTCTCTTTATGTCTCCCTCACTCTGTCTTTCTCTCGCTCCCTCTCTCCCTTTCTGACCTTTCTGTCCCTCTCAGTGTCACCGCGCAAGTCCTGTATCCTTGTCAGCGGAGAGAGACGGAGAGAGAGCGAGAGAAAGAGAATGAGAGGGAGGGATAGAGAGGGAGGGGGGAGGGAGGGAGAGCGAGAGAGGGCAGAGTGAGAGATGGGGGAGAGTAGGAGATAGGAGAAGGTGGGGCTTGTGTCTCTGTCTAATTAAAAAACAGAGTATGTACAGCTGCAGAGAGAGGGAGCGAGGAAGAGGGAGAAAGAGGGAGAAAGAGAGATATAATTGAATTGAAATTGAATTGATTGAGAGAGAGAGAGAGAGAGAGAGAGAGAGAGAGAGAGAGAGAGGAAGAAAGAGTGGGATGGAGAGAGAGGGACCTTAAATTGAATTGAGAGAGAGAGAGAGAGAGAGAGAGAGAGAGAGAGAGAGAGAAACCCTGGCATGTGAGGTGGGAAAAGGAAGGAGGTATGACACGACACCAAGGTTGGCTGTGTAGGGCTGGAAGAAGGGCAGAGAGGGGAAGCAGAGAAGAAAAGAGAGAGGATAAGAGATATGAAGAGAGTTGAATTCTGCAGATGTATTTTACACATAATATGAACAGAAGCAGCACAACCAGAGAATCATGATGAGGGGAACAATGGAATGCATATGAGTAAAGCATACACTGTATTCGATGTCCAATTCTAGAATCCTATTCATAGCCACACACAGTTGAAATAGAAGGTTAAACTGCTGTTCTGTATATCTACAGTATAAAGATATTCCAAATCACCTTGATGTTGATTAAAAAAAAACGTATAAGCAGTTTTATCCATGTGATGATTCGTAGATTCATTTGGCCTTGGCTGCAATTTATGCTGAGGTCTTTGCGCGTCTGTGTGTGTGTGTGTGTGTGTGTGTGTGTGTGTGTGTGTGTGTGTGTGTGTGTGTGTGTGTGTGTGTGTGTGTGTGTGTGTGTGTGTGTGTGTGTGTGTGTGTGTAACTATGTCTGTGCAAGTCTGTGTATTTCTTTGTGTGTGTGTGTGTGTGCCACACATATTTTCACATTCCCTGCATGTGTGTGTGTTTATGTGAAAATTAAGCAGTGTGCTGTGATGTCACGCCACTGTAGATAAATCTAATATGTTGTTTTATTCTGTCACGCTCAGGGTGTTGCTCTTTCTCTCTGTTTTACATGTAATAGAGTATGCTATTTTCTGATCGCAGTCTGTTGACTAGAACCAATTGATTCAAGCAATTTTCTTCTTGTATTGTTACGACTGTATCATTATTCCTACAGTACTTGTCATCCACCTAGTGTTGTAGAGCTTGCTGGGTGAGGGGATGCAGAGATAAGGTAAATGCCTGGGGGGTGGAGGGTAGACAGATCTCATCCCATTTGATTCTCTCTCTCTCTCTATCCAGCAAGGACAATGAATAACATGATAGGATATGATGAATAAGGAAGCTTCAAAGTGTCATTGGTGGAGATGGCGAGAGGATGACATCCACTTAAACTTAATTAACATGAAGCTCCTGGAACTCATACTCGGTGGATTTGGGCCAGTTATTATGTAAAAACAAGCCGTGACTGCAGTCACGTCCCTCAATTCATCAAATACATCTAAAAGTGTGAACAGAGTGCTTATACGTGCAATAGAACCATGGCGTGGTGTCGATCCACGATCCCTCTCTGAGCCAATAGGCGTCCGTCCTCTAGGGGCGAGGCCGGGAACTGTAATTATTATTTATCACACTAATCCAAGCGGGCTCGGCGGGGCAGCCAATCAGATTCTGTTTTCACAGGGTCCACGGGAGCCAACGAAAGAACACAACTAGTTTTATTGGCGTTCATTAATCAAGCCAGCCATGTCTGGCCGGCTACAAGAGCGAATTTTATGCAGAAGCCTTTAGTGCCGACTCAGATCAAGTCATCAATCATCTCCTAATGCAGTCTTGTAGAATTGGGGACATTGTCTAATGGGATGATCTAACCGTAGCCATTACCTGAAAAGGTTTTATTTTTTCGCTATCTGCAAACGTAAAACATGATGGATGAGTACCACGGATGGTCATTTGCTGGTCTCTTAAGAGCGTGTCATCCCAGAATGCACATATTCTTCCACGAGACAGAGACGGAACATTGTCATAGAGATCTTAAGCCCCTTTGATGAATGGCTAACTTCTGGGTTTCTGTGTCAGGTCAGAATGGGAGGTCAGATGAGATGAGAAACAAAGTGAATCAATGGAAGGGAGGAGAAAATGGGTAAAGGAATAGATTGTGAAAGCCAATATCATAGACCTAGTCTTAGCACCAGGGTTTTAGGGGCCTGAGGTTTTGGCCAGAGACTGAGAGAAAAACACCTTTATGGGATATGGACTTATCCCTTATCCCAGATGTTAGCTGTATAGGGCATTCTTTGAATATGAAAACTTCCTCACTTCTCTGTTTGAACCAATTCAAATTGCATTAGGTTGCTCATCAACTTTGGAATACTAATGCAGTAGTAAAAGTGTCTGAATATTAGTGCAGTTTAACATAGGCCCGGTTAGGTGTGAAAGCTGGACAAAGCTCTAGTGTAGTGTAGGCCTTGCAGTGATATGGTACATAGTCATCATTGAGAGCTGTAACAGCCAGGTGGCAGTGTTGTCTGTGAGAAGGACAACCAATAGTATGACCAACACAAAGCAACATCAACAACAACTGAAGTGGTGTATAATAGCCTACATAATCAATATTTAATAATCTTCTTACTGCAGGCCCATTGATTAGAGATGACAACAATTGATTAATAATTGTTGTAATGATAGGCTTCACTGGGCAGTTGTTTTTCAGAATGCCCTAGAGAAAAAAGCGATCACAGTTTCGTTCAATCCAAAGCCTCTATGTGAAGAATACGATCACTAGTTATGTTTCCATTAACTTGTCTTGTGATTTTTTGCAAACAAATAAAGACAATTGCCTACTAAGGTGCATTTCCAGTTAACTATCTTGCGTCGATAAAAACAGCTGGACGTAACAATGTCACGCCCATAAAAAAAAAAAGAGTTGAAAAAAAGAGTTGAATAAAAATGAGGTGGTTGAAGGGTTTCCATTACCCATGTAGGCAAAATACACATTCATAAATTGTTGACAGCCTGTGTGCCCTCCAACCTATTTTAGAGATGGGAAAAGGGCCAATAAACCGTGGGGGAAGCTTGCGGGATTCCACCCGGAGGGGCAGATCCCGGATGGATAGCCATACCTTCTGCACAAGACAATACCGGGGAGCCGGAGTCCGATGGCCATCTGCTTGCCGCTGATACCTGGAGGTGGTCTTGAGAATTGGTAACCGGGTTCTCCTCCAGGTACGAAGACAGCGGCGGACAAACATTTGGGCAGAAGGTACGCCAACGTCTTCCTCTTGCTCGAGGAAGAGAAGGGGCTGATACCCCAGGGAACATTCAAAGGGCGATAGGCCCATGGCAGAGCAGGGAAGGGTGTTGCGGTTGGCGGAGACCAGGCAGCGCAGAGTTGTCTCAAGGTCCTGGTTGGAGGACAGGCTGGCCGACTACCCAATGAGGGTGCAGAAAGCCTTCCAGAACCGAGACGAGAACTGAGGGCCCAGGTCAGAGACCATGTCCATGGGCAGTCCATGGATCCGGAACACGTGCTGCATCATGAGCTAGGCAGTCTTCTTGGCCGAGGGTAGTTTGGGGAGGGGAATAAAGTGGGCGGCCTTGGAAAACCGGTCGACCACCGTCAGAATGGCAGTGTTGCCCTCAGACGGGGCAAAATCTAGGGATATGTGGGACCATGGACGGTGATGGACAGGCAGAGCTTGCAGAAAGCCAGCCGGAGCTTGCAGAGTAGCCTTGTTCTGAGCACACACTGTGGAAGAGGCGACATTGCATCCGGATGCGAGACAGTGCATCCGGCTTGACATTCTTGGATCCCGGTCGATAGGAGAGGGAGAAGTTGAACTGTGTGAACAGTAGGGCTTGCCGGATGTGGCAGGGTTTGCAAATCATTATACACTACAAAGGGAAGCACAGCCGAGAGCTTCCCAGTGACACGAGCCTACCAGACCAGCTAAACTACTTCTATGCTCGCTTCGAGACAAGTAACACTGAAACATGTATGAGAGCACCAGCTGTTCTGGAAGACTGTATGATCACACTTTCCGCAGCCAATGTGGGTAAGGCCTTTAAACAGGTCAACATTCACAAGGCTGCAGGGCAAGACAGATTACCAGGACGTGTACTGCGAGCATGTGCTGACTACTGACACGTAGAACACACGTCTGTAGCCATGAAGTGCTTTGAAAGGCTGGTCATGGCTCACATCAACACCATTATCCAAGAGACCCTAGACCCACTCCAATTTGCATACCACCCTAAACAGATCCAAGATGATGCAATCTCGATTGCACTCAACACAGCCCTTCAACACCTGGACAAAAGGAACACCTATCTGAGAAAACTATTCATTGACTACAGCTCAGCGTTCAACACCATATTACCCTCAAAGCTCATCAATAGGCTAAGGAGCCTGGGACTATACATCTCCAACTGCAACTGGATCCTGGACTTCCTGACGGGCCTCCCCAGATGGTAAGGGTAGGTAACAACACATCCGCCACGCTGATCCTCAACACAGGGGCCCCTCAGGGGTGTGTTCTCTGTCCCCTCCTGTACTCCCTGTTCACTCATGACTGCACGGCCAGGCACGAGTCCAACACCATCATTAAGTTTACAGATGACACAACAGTGGTAGGCCGACAACAACGAGACCTCCTACAGGGAGGAGGTCAGAGACCTGGCTGTGTGGTGCCAGGACAACAACCTCTCCCTCAATGTGATCAAGACAAAGGAGATGATTGTGGACTACAGGAAAAAGGGGACCGAGCACGCTCTCATTCTAGGGGCTCCACGGGGCTGCAGTGGAGCACATTGAGAGCTTCAAGTTCCTTGGTGTCCACATCACCAACAAACTAACATGGTTCAAGCACACCAAGACAGTCATGAAGATGGCACGACAAAACCTATTCCCCCTCAGGAGACTGAAAAGATTTGGCATGGGTCCTCAGATCCTCAAAAGGTTCAACAGTTCTATAGCTGCACCATTGAGAACATCCTGACTGGTTGCATGGCAACTGCTCAGCCTCCAACCACAAGGCACTACAGAGGGTAGTGTGAACGGCCCAGTACATCACTGGGGCCAAGCTTCCTGCCATCCAGGACCTCTATACCAGGCAGTGTCAGAGGAAGGCCCTAAAGATGGTCAAAGACTCCAGCCACACAAGTCATAGACTGTTCTCTCTGCTGCCAAATGGCAAGCGGTACCGGACCGTCAAGTCTAGGTCCAAGGGGCTTCTAAAAAGCTTCTAACCCCAAGCCATAAGACTCCTGATCACCTAATCAAATGGCTACCCAGACTATTTGCATTGCCCCCCCCCTATTTTACACTGCTGCTACTCTCTGTTGTTATCATCTATGCATAGTCACTTTCATAACTCTACCTACATGTACATATTATCTCAAATAACCGATGCCCCCACACATTGACTCTGTACCGGTACCCCCCTGTATATAGTCTCACTATTGTTATTTTACTGCTGCTCTTTAATTACTTATTACTTTTATTCCTTATTCTTATCCATATTTTTTTTTACTGCATTGTTGGTTAGTGGCTCGTAAGTTAGCATTTCATAGTAATGTCTACACCTGTTGTATCTGGCGCCTGTGACTAATGTGGGGTTTGGCGGTGCTGATATACTGCAAGTTTTTGTGGTCGGTCCATACAATTAATGGATGTTTCGCCCCTTCCAGCCAGTACCTCCATTCCTCCAACGCCATCTTCACTGCGAGAAGCTCACGATTTCCCACATCGTAGTTTCTCTCCGTATTGTTGAAGGTGATGGGAGAAGAAGGCGCAGGGATGTAGCTTCAGGTCCAGTGCAGAACGCTGGGACAGAACCACCCCCACTCCTACATCCGACACATCGGCCTCCACCACAAACTGATGGGAAGGGTCAGGATGAACCAGGATGGGAGAAGTGGTGAAGCGGTGATTGAGGTCCCTGAATGCACGGTCAGCAGCAGGGGACCACGTGAATGGAACCTGGGGAGAAGTGAGTGCTGACAGGGGGGAAGCAAGGGTGCTGTAACCCCGGACGAAGTGGCGATAGAAGTTGGCGAACCCCAGGAAACGTTGCAGCTGCACCCTGGAAGAAGGCTGGGGCCAATCCACCACTGCTCTCAACTTCCCGTGATCCATCTGGACACTACCAGTGGAGATGATGTACCCCAGAAAGGGGATGGTGGAGCGATGGAACTCACACTTCTCTGCCTTAACAAACAGCTGGTTCTCTAGGAGGCGTTGAAGAACCTGTCGGACGAGGAGCACATGTGGGGGGAACAGGAGAAGACGAGGATGTCATCAATGTAGACAAAGACGATCCAGTTCAACATGTCGCGGAGAACAGAATTTACCAGAGCCTGGAACACAGCAGGGGCAGTGGTGAGGCCAAACGGCATGACCAAATATTCGTAGTGGCTGCTGGCCGTATTGAAGGCAGTCTTCCACTCATCCCCCTCCCGTATCTGCACCAGGTGGTAGGCTGGATCCAGCTTGGAAAACACGGTAGCCCCCTGGAGTGGCTCGAAGGCAGAGGAGATGAGTGGTAGCGGGTCTTCACCGTTATGTCATTGAGTCCTAGGTAGTCGATGCACGGGCAGAGGGTCTTGTCCTTCTTCTCCACAAAGAAGAACCCTGCGCTAGCGGAAGAGGACGAAAGACGTATAAATCCTGCAGCTAGGATATCCCCATTGGGATACCGTCGGAGCGGTGCTAGGGACAAAGTCAATCCCGCAGTCATAAGGTCGGTGCAACGAAAGCAAAGTGGCTCAATTCCTTGTTGAACTGCCCCCACTCCTGGTACTCTGCTGGAATGGCAGAGAGGTCCGGGGCACCTTCCAAGCCCCCAGGAAGACGTCCCGGGGCAGGTTGTACTGACTTCAGTCACTGGGCATGGCAGAACAGACTCCTGCCCATGATGGCACCAGTAGACTAGTTGATGAGGGGATTGTGTCGCTGGAGCCAGGAGAATCCCCATACCATGGGATTCTAAGGAGACTTGATGAGCAGGAATTGAATAGTCTCGCTGTGATTCCCTGACACTCGTAGGTTGATGGGAGTGGTAATATGAGTGACCCAGTCTGTTCAGCTCGGAAGCCAGGGCAGTGTCCAAAAAACTTGGCCCAAGAATCAATGAGGACCCGGAGAGATTTAGACTGGCCTCCCCACAGCAGAATAGCATGAACAGGGGTGCGAGCAAGGGAGGCAGGAAAGTTCTCCATATAGCCCACCAGAGTGCTTGTTCTTACCAGTAAGCCTGATCTTTTTAAAGGACAAGAGGACACAAAATGACCACAAAATGACCAAAAACCGCTGGTAGAATTGACAAACAAGACCAACTGGTCACAGATAAATTCACAGGGGATAATGGGGAGGGTGGGCAGCACCTGGAGGGGGGTGGAGACAATCACAAAGACAGGTGAAACAGATCAGGGTGTGACAATTTTGTTTGTTTTGAGTCCTGGCCTTCCTCTATTTCTGATGTCCGTCCAGTTTGATTTCTATTTGCCATATATTTTTAACTGTGCTATTTCACAAACGTTCTGAACCTATATACATTACATTATATTTTACTGTTGTTATTAGTCCCACCCTTCATCAGCCCCTCCCATCTATCTCTTACCACCATCCATATTGGATTTCTATTTTCTACCTTTATTTAACTAGGTAAGTCAGTTTTAAGAAAGTTTATACTTTAAAAAAAAAATGTGATCAATTAGTATATTTGAATTTAACCACAACATTTGTTGTATTATTTGTTCTGTCTTTTCTGGTGGATTAAACTGAAATTGCAACCAACTTTCTATGGCTTGTTTAAAAAAATAACGATATTTTGGAGATTATTTTGTTTTCAAATAAATTAAAGTGAGCGGTTGTAATCTGAACAAGGGGAAAAAGGCCATTCTTGAACATGGGGTGAGACATTCTTACTAATTTGCTAGAGAACCCATTCGGATTTAAGTATAACTTTGCATGACTGACGCCTTTAGTGAGAAGTCTGTTTTAATATTGAATAATTTCTGCCCTCCAAATTCATATTCATTATATAAATAAGCCTGTTTAATTTTGTCTGTCTCCTATAATTTTAAAAAACAGGTCGCTAGGTGTAGGCAAAACCATAAGCAAATAGGTAAACTGTGATATGACTAAATAGTTCATCAGTGTGATTTTCCCACAAATAGACAGGTATTTTCCTGTGTGAGATCATTTCTTTCTTTCGGGACATGTATACCGATTATGTCCACATCCCCGTCAGACCATTGTATTGGTGAACTACACGATAATGTAAAAGTTGTATTTTTTTGTGATCCAATACATAATATCATAATTTGGTTTTAATCCAGAGAGGTTAGAGAAAGCATATAGATCCTCGATGAGGCTGTAGAGGAATTCTCATTGTGGATTTAAAAGAAAACATGAATCATCAGCGTACAATGGCACCTTTGTTTTTAAGCCCTGGATTTCTAGTCCCTTGATATTATTGTTGGATCTGATTTTAACAGCTAACATTTCGATGACAATAATAAATAGATATTCCGATAGTGGACAACCTTGTTTTACTCCTCTTGAGAGTTTAAAACTAGCCATTATTTACTATCTTACACCTAGGGTTACTATACATAACTTTAACCCATTTTATAAGAGATTCACCAAAATTGAAATACTCCTGGCATTTATATATAAACTCCTATCGTACTTTATCGTAGGCCTTTTCAAAGTCAGCTATGAATACCAGGCCTGGTTCCCCAGATATTTCATAGTGTTCTATTGTTTCCAGTACTTGCCTTATATTATCTCCAATGTATCGTCAATGTTAAAAACCTGTCTGATTAGGATTAATAATATCCGACAATACCTTTTAAATTCTATGCGCTAAGCATTTAGCTAGAATTTTTGCATCGCAACTCCGAAGTGTAAGAGGCCACCAGTTTTTTAAATGGACAGGATCTTTATATTTACCACTTAGATCCTGTTTCAGTAATAATGAAATCAGACCTTCTTTTTGAGTGTCCAATAATCTACCATTTATATAGGAGTGATTAAAACATGCTAATAATGGTCCTCTGAGTATATTCCAAAAACGTTTGGTATACCTCCACAAGTATGACATCCAGTCCTGGAGTTTTCCCGAACTTAAAGGCTTTAAGTGCATCAATAATTACCTCCTCTGTAATTTGGCCTTCACACAAGTCTTTCTGTACAGATATTCATTTTACATTATTATAGGAAAAAAATCCATACAATTAGCTTCGGTTAGTGGAGATGGAGGAGACTGAAATGAAAACATATGCTTACATGCTGACCAGACCGGACACGTCGCATGTGCGAGCGTTAATAAATTTACACATACATGTTATTCAATCATTGCACCCACACTGCTCGGGCAAGACAGCGAGCGTCTGCGTGGCCAGGTGCTAAAATAGAACTTGGTTATATTTGTGACGCTCAACGTGCTGCATGTCCTGCCTCTCAAAGCTCCTCATTGATTTTTAGGAGCATATACCCACGTGGGTGATTGAAAGATGAACTGAAGTCTACACTCCAGTTGGTTGTAGTAATGCACCATAAAGTTGGTTGCCAACCGCAATATAAAGTCCAAAGCAGAAAAAGAAGCCTGACGGAAGGAGGAGAGATGACGAGAAACTAATTTGGTTTACTGTTTTATCTGTGGATTAATTGTCGGAGTAGAGGACCTTGTGCATTTCAGGTAAAATAACAACCCAGTGTTTATATCCCAGGACAAATTAGCTAGCAACAGCTAGCTACATTGCCATAAATGTTTAATGCTTTTCGACCTGTCCCCAAATTAATATAATTGGTTCAGAGTTTGTTTTGATATTTCAACCTGCTCGTCCTGGTCGTGTCTTGTGTAGGGGTACAAAATCTACATGCGCGCCAGCGGTTTAGTTTGGTCAGCATGTAAAAGTACTTTTCTTCCACAATATCATTTGGTGAATCATGGGTAGTGAGTCACCCATGATTGTAGTTCCAGTAAATATTTTTTGTAGCATTTCTATGTGGAGACTAAAAAAATATTTGGTGCATTTTTCTGCATATTCCATCCAGTTCTCTTTATTTTTACAATATATTACATTGGATCTTTGTTGAATAAGTTCCTCCATTTCTTTTTGTTTTTCCTCTAACTTACTCTGAGCCTCTATGGTACAGTTTCTATTGCTCTCTGTCTAGTCCTTAGTCCTTCCATTTCCTTCGTTAAAATGGACTCGTTTGACCTAAATTGCTTTTGTATTATAGATGAGTGAATTTCATTGTCTCTAAAGGCACATTTAAAAGTGTCTCATATAATAAGGGGATCTGCTGTATCTATGTTATATCGGAAAAAGTTAGTTATAAATTATTCTGTCCTAGTTAGAAACAAGTAGGCTTTGATTACATTTTCAATATCCTCGCCCACGTGGAAATTCTGTAAGCGTAATAGATATGCCAATTATGTGAAAGTATTCTTTCCCCTTACAACAATTTTTTTTAAACTTTTGGTGCCAGAGAGAATGACATAAGAAAGTAATCAAGACGACTAGCTTGATTGAGCCTCCGCCATGTACAGTGGGGAGAACAAGTATTTGATACACTGCCGATTTTGCAGGTTTTCCTACTTACAAAGCATGTAGAGGTCTGTAATTTTTATCATAGGTACACTGCAACTGTGAAAGACGGAATCTAAAATAAAAATCCAGAAAATCACATTGTATGATTTTTAAGTAATTAATTTGCATTTTATTGCATGACATAAGTATTTGATACATCAGAAAAACAGAACTTAATATTTGGTACAGAAACCTTTGTTTGCAATTACAGAGATCATACGTTTCCTGTAGTTCTTGACCAGGTTTGCACACACTGCAGCAGGGATTTTGGCCCACTCCTCCATACAGACCTTCTCCAGATCCTTTAGGTTTCGGGGCTGTCGCTGGGCAATATGGACTTTCAGCTCCCTCCAAAGATTTTCTATTGGGTTCAGGTCTGGAGACTGGCTAGGCCACTCCAGGACCTTGAGATGCTTCTTACGGAGCCACTCCTTAGTTGCCCTGGCTGTGTGTTTCGGGTCATTGTCATGCTGGAAGACCCAGCCACGACCCATCTTCAATGCTCTTACTGAGGGAAGGAGGTTGTTGGCCAAGATCTCGCAATACATGGCCCCATCCATCCTCCCCTCAATACGGTGCAGTCGTCCTGTCCCCTTTGCAGAAAAGCATCCCCAAAGAATGGTGTTTCCACCTCCTTCTTCTTCCTCCAAACACGGTGAGTGGAGTTTAGACCAAAATGCTCTATTTTTGTCTCATCAGACCACTTGACCTTCTCCCATTCCTCCTCTGGATCATACAGATGGTCATTGACAAACTTCAGACGGGCCTGGACATGGGTTGGCTTGAGTGTGGGCGTGTGGGGACTGCCCACACACGGTTCCCCGTTGTGACCATTCCTAAGCATCTCTGTGCAGTCAGACTGGGTGGGGGCATCCCAGAGAAATCCCCACCGGCTAGGTACTGTACAAGGTCACCAAGGTTCTCATTAGCAGCTTTAAGAATTTCCATGTATTATGCTCTCCCATCAAGGGGCTTTGGCCTTGTAGGACCAACCCTGCCAGGCAGGCTCAGAATCTTGGGGCGGTGCTGCTTTAGTAGGTCTCATTCATCTTTATGTTTTGGCTGCATATAGGCTACTTACAGTAGAGTTGGCCAATAAAACAGATTAAGACTTCTCCTTAGTGTATGGGTCACTCAGGTGGGTGTCTGGGGTATAGAGCTCGGGACCATTCCATCATGATAGGTAAATAAATAAATATTATTAATTTATTTTAAAATGTACACTACCGTTCAGAAGTTTGGGGTCACTTAGAAATGTGTATTGAGATCAGGGCTTTGTGATGGCCACTCCAATACCTTGACTTTGTTATCTTTAAGCCATTTTGCCACAACTTTGGAAGTATGCTTGGTGTCATTGTCCATTTGGAAGACCCATTTGCGAACAAGCTTTAACTTCTTGACTGATGTCTTGAGATGTTGAATCAAAATATCCACATAATTTTTCTACCTCATGATGCCATCTATTTTGTGAAGTGCACCAGTCCCTCCTGCAGCAAAGCACCCCCACAACATGATGCTGCCACCCCTGTTCTTCACGGTTGGGATGGTGTTCTTCGGCTTGCAAGCCTCCCCCTTTTTCCTCCAAACATGACGATGGTCATTATGGCCAAACAGTTCTATTTTTGTTTCATCAGACCAGAGGACATTTCTCCAAAAAGTACGATCTTTGTCCCCATGTGCAGTTGCAAACCGTAGTCTGGCTTATTTAAGACGGTTTTGGAGCAGTGGCTTCTTCCTTGCTGAGCGGACTTTCAGGTTATTGTCGATATAGGACTTGTTTTACTGTGGATATAGATACTTTTGTACCTGTTTCCTTCAGCATCTTCACACGGTCCTTTGCTGTTGTTCTAGGATTGATTAGCACTTTCGCACCAAAGTGTGTTCATCTCTAGGAGACAGAACGCATCTCCTTCCTGAGCGGTATGACGGCTGCATGGGTCCATGGTGTTTATACTTGCGTACTATTGTTTGTACAGATGAACGTGGTACCTTCGGGCATTTGGAACTTGAACCAGACTTGTGGAGATTTAAAATTATAAGTTGTCAAAAATATAAATGGTAAAAAATAAACTTATGTAGTACTTTAAAGTATTTTTACTTAAGTATTTTACACCACTGGTGTCACACACACAGTGTCTACCATTGTCCTAGCTAGCTAGAGTAGCGGTGTCGCCTCCCGCTTGTGTCTTCGTTCTTTTTTCGTGTTATTATGATGAATAAATGTATTGGCTGGTAAGAATGTGGTATATTTTTTCATCTAGCTGCCACAGCTGCTGGTGGGCCAAAAATGTCATTTTTAGGCTCTGTTCGTAAACCATGTCGAAGGTAATTCCAAATCCAGTCACAGGCATTTGTTTACACCTTGTTCCTTCATGTTAACTCATTAGCTAGCTAAAAAACTGGTTCATTCACCAGTATATCTAAACATTTGGGGGCACAGAAAGAAAGGAAAATGACTAGCTTCTTTAGAAGGTCAATGATCATAGCAATTAAAAAGCGTTGTGCTCTTAAAGAGACCGTGTAGAATTTTCTATTCAATGCATCTCAATAGGAAGAGTTTTACACCATGTAGAAACCTACTATTCTACAAACGACTTTGAATTAATTTCAATTACAGGTTTTGTATCAACATTTTAGCTTTTTATAATAAACAAATATCTTTACAGGGTTAAATATTGGTTTCTAGAGCACAACATGTGCTTCAAAAGTAGATATAGGCCCAATATAATATATATCGATCAATAAAAAAATATTCTGGTTCTCCTAGATTTCATGTTGTGCTCCTAACTTTTTTATATTAGGAGCACCAGTGCTACCAATGAACAATATTAATTTAGAGCCGTGTGTGTGTGTGTGTGTTTGAAGAGGAAGCATGGAAGCAAAAACCTGGAATCAGAAGAGCTACTGTGCATCATGACGGCCCGTCCTTGTGCGCCATGGTATCTCTATGGACACAACAGCATGCACTTACTTCACAGGCACTGAACGAGCCTGAGTCTACATGCGGAGTGCTGATGTCACTAGTTGCTGGGCTTCTTTTCAAAGGAATTAAATAGATCAGTCACTGTCCACCAACCACCACAAGCTGTGACAACTCACAAGTCCTCTATTTGATTCAGACGGAAAAAAAATCATGTGGGATAGCTCATAGATTGTATACTGAACAGAAATATAAATGCAACAATTTTAAATGTGTTTATATTTTTGTTCACTATATATACACTGTATGTGTATATAGGATACACTGTACATGTTATTATATGGGTGAATTTGTTTGTTTTTTAAACATTCCCTGGATGTGCATTTAAAACTATTATTTAAATCACTTTCAATACACATTGTCTGAATGGAGTTGAAAGGAGTTAATTCAATTATCTCTTAATCGAATCCACCGTACAAGTGTTGTCAGCTACTTAAATTGCTGTATGGCTCTTTACTGTTGAGCTTCCCCACTGGGCACAGACGTCATTTCAACATCTATTCCACGTTGGTTCTTTGAAATTATGTGGAAACAACGTTGATTCAACCAGTGTGTGCCCAGTGGGTAAAGTCTGTTTTGTTTACCTCGATCTTCTCTGCACGTGAGTAGGGAGGGAGTGCTGGCGGATTAGCGTGCTCTGATCATCACAGTCTACGTGCTACCATAACAACAGTGAATGAAGAAAGGCAGTTTAGAATACAGTTTTCTCCTCATTGCTCGTGTTTGTCAGTGTGAGAATCTCTCTCTCTGAATTTAAATCATCCTTCGGCCACTAACCATGTCTCTGTCAGGTTCGCAGACTCCAGAGGACGGCTTGTACGGTAAGGGTTTGGGGGACTGAGCTGGCCGGGGTGGTTACTTTGTGTCAATGTATAAAAAATGATTTATTGTTTTTGGGTCAATGCAAAGTCGGGTCAATGATGATTGATTTGTGTGTTACTATCAAATGTTTCTTAAAGCCTTGTTACTGCCCTAGGATGACTCTTTCTCTGTGTTTACCATAGGGATTAACTATGGCCAAGTGTTTCTAGGTTACATTCTTTATAAATAATTGCAAAAGGGGTCCATCAGGAACAGAACACTATTGATGTATAAATTATTATGTTCATCCTCAGGCCTGTAACGCTTATTTGTTAGTAACAATCAATTAATGATGCATGAACATTGACCTCTTTCATTAGAAGAAGGTTGTTTGCTACATTTGACTTAATTCACGCACAACACTTATATAATCATTAACCATGACAGAATGCATGGATAGCGTGGACTAAAAGGGCAGGTTAGGGGAGAAACGTTAGCACACCCATTTGGAGTTGTTGCAACGGACATGTCATTGTGTAAACGGATTTCATGACTCACCTTTTTCTATCTCCCTAAGCCAATTAAACCCGGGAGATTCCCCTGAGGCTTATAGCTCACGGTACAGTTTGCTTATAGCCTCTACAGTACATGGGAGATGTTGTCCAGCTGTCAATGTATACACAACTCATACACAGATGGGAATAGTACATTGGACATGGTTGAACCGTAAACAGATTTATAAAGCCGTAATATCTAGGACTTTAACGCAAAGCTTTGGAACGAGCACAACAACTCATTTGTGCTGTTTTTCAAGAACTAGGCCTATATTAACAGACATTACATAAACCTGATTGGCACTAATTCTATGGATGGATACTGGACGATTGACAGGCATTGGGTATTGCTGCGGTGCAACATGGTCAAGGCCACAGAGAGAGAAAGAGAGAGAGAAACAGCAGGCTGTCAGCCAATGATTATGTCATAACTCTCTCTCTCTGGGAGGAAAACTAGGGCAACAGCACAGTTTCCCCTCTGTGCTCTCTTCTCCCTCCCCCCCTCTATTCATAATGCCATCTCCACTGTTGCTGTTTACATGGTCTCTCACTTCCTTAAAGAAAATAAAACAGGGGAAGAGAAAAACAGAGGGGATGAGTGTTGATGATGTTTGCATACATGCATTCCTGAGAGAGAGATAATGAGATAGGAGAGAGGAGATGGTGGATCATCTCATACAGAAATAAGATCTTATGTAAGCAGGCGGCACTCTGTCAGGGCACTCTGCCAGGGCACTCTGCCAGGGCACTCTGTCAGTGCTTGGCCCTGTTTGTTTGTGTGTGTTAGTGTGTGTTGTGTTCGTCCGTGTGCATGTGCTGCATGTGCTTATCATGGAACACTCCAACAATGCAACGGACTAGTTTCAGAGGGAGCAGTGATGAGATTATCATGTTAAAGACCAGAGACCAGTAGGTTTAAAGATAAGTGCTAAATGCATTTTAAGGAATATAGTTGTAGTTGTTATCTTAATAAAATATATAGAATTCACAACGTGATTCACACAATAAACAATGTTCACAATAGGCCTAGTTAAATTTCCATATCTCGGGTAAATAGTCTATTAGTATTTCAATATCTTGGGTAAATAGTCTATGGGTATTTCAATACCTCAGGTGCACCCATCTAATATCAATAATCACTGGTATATCATCAGATCAATTCAATATAGAACTTCGCTAGCACAGACTGGAATATGTTCCGGGATTCATCCAATAACATAGAGGAGTTTACCACATCACCGGCTTCTTCAATTAGTGCTACGACGAAGTCTACCCCACAGTGACCATACATACATATCCCAACCAGAAGCCATGGATTACAGGAAACATCCACACTGAGCTAAAGGCTAGAGCTGCCGCTAATCCGGCCTCTTATAATAAATCCAAGCTACAACCTCCGACGAGCCATCAAACTTGCAAACGTCAATACAGGACTAATATTGAATCCTACTACTCCGGCCCTGACACTTGTCGGATGTGGCAGGGCTTGCAAACTATCACAGATTACAAAGGGAAATCCAGCCGTGAACTGCCCAGTGACGCGAGTCTACCAGATTACCTAAATGTACTGAACAAAAACAGAAAGTGTTGGTCCCATGCTGAAATAAAACATCTCAGAAAAGTTCCATGTGCACAAAAAGCTTATTTCTCTCAAATGCTGTGCACACATTGGTTATAACCTTGTTAGTGAGCATTTCTTATTTGCCAAGACAATCCATCCACCTGACAGGTGTGGCATATCAAGAAGCTGATTAAATAGGATGATCATTACACAGGTGCACCTTGTGCTGAGGACAATAAAATGGCACTCTAAAATGTGCAGTTTTGTCACAACACAATGCCACAGATGACTCAAGTTGAGGGAGCATGCAATTGGCATGCTGACTGCAGGAATGTCCACCACAGCTGTTGCCAGAGTTGTTTTAGAGAATTTGGCAGTACGTACAACTGGCTTCATAACCGCAGACCATGTGTAACCACGGCAGCTCAGGACCTCCATATCTGGCTTCTTCAACTGCGGGATCGTCTGAGACCAGCCACCCGGACAGCTGATGAAACTGTGGGGTTTCTACAACTGAACAATTTCTGCACAAACTGTCAGAAATCGTCTCAGGGAAGCTCATCTGCGGGCTTGTGGTCCTCACTAGGGTCTTGAAGTTAGCATTGGCCCAGTAACGCGACGCAAACACAGTAGCAAGATTTGTGAAAAAGCCCCAAATTAACTATAGTATAGATCCATTACACTTTGTGATAAAAAATGGGAAAGGGGAACCAGAATTGTTTTATTTTATATGAATTAATATATACAATAATATATATAGTAATATATACAGTACCAGTCAAAAGTTTGGACACACCTACTCATTCCAGGATTTTTCTTTATTTTTACTATTTTCTACACTGTAGAATAATAGTGAAAACATCAAAACAATGAAATAACACAATGTATTAAATGTATTAACACATACATTTTTTAAACAAATCAAAATATCTTTTATATTTGAGATTCTTCAAAGTAGCTCAAATAAGCATAGAGAAATGACAGTCCATCATTACTTTAAGACATGAAGGTCAGTTAATGCAGAACATTTCAAGAACTTTGAAAGTTTCTTAAAGTGCAGTCACAAAAACCATTAAGCGCTTTGATGAAACTGGCTCTCACGAGGACCTCCAAAGGAAAGGAAGGCCCAGAGTTACCTCTGCTGCAGAAGACAAGTTCATTGGAGTGAACTGCACCTCAGATTGCAGCCCAAATACATGCCTCACCGATTTCAAGTAACAGACACATCTCAACATGGTCGATTTGGTGCGAAGAAACCACTACTAAAGGACACTAATAAGAAAAAGATACTTGCTTGGGCTAAGAAACACTAGCAATGGACATTAAACAGGTGGAAATCTGTCCTTTGGTCTAATGAGTCCAATTTTGAGAATTTTGGTTCCAATCGCCAAGTCTTTGTGAGACGCAGAGTAGGTGAACGGATGATCTCCGTATGTGTGGTTCCCACCATGAAGCAAGGAGGACGAGGTGTGATGACGTGGTGGTGCTTTGCTGGTGACAATGTCTGTGATTTATTTAGAATTCAAGGCACACGTAAATAACATGTCTACCACAGCATTCTGAAGTGATACGCCATCCCATCCGGTTTGCGCTTTGTGGGAATATCATTTGTTTTTCAACAGGACAATGACCCAACACACCTCCAGGCTGTGTAAGAGCTATTTGACCTAAAATGAGAGTGATGGAGTGCTGCATCAGATGGCCTGGCCCCACAATCTCCTGACCTCAACCCAATTGAGATGGTTTGAGATGAGTTGGAATGCAGTGAAGAAAAAGCAGCCAACAACTCCTCAGCATATGTGGGAACTCCTTCAAGACTGTTGGAAAAGCACTCCAGGTGATATATATATATAGATATATATTGTTTTACCCTACCTACTAACCCTATACTAATTAAAACCTGTAACTTATTCGAGTCAATCATTCAAATGTATTTATTAAGCTCTTCTTACATCAGCTGATGTCACAAAGTGTTGTACAGAAACCCAGCCTTAAACCCCAAATAGTAAATAATTCCACTACTTTAACCCTATCTGATCCTACCCCAGGCCAATGACCTGAGAGGATGGGACACTACCACTCAACACACTGTAACTCTTCTGAAGTCAAATCTCGTACCCCCATGTACTTCTCTGCAGCTGGCACCACAACATCTATTTTCTGTGATTCACGTTCCATTTCTGTGGTACAGTTGATAACCATTGCTATGAATGCTAAGAAGCCAACCTTACTGAAGCATATGTCACTCATTGGTCTATCCCTCTGTGCTGGCACAGATCTACTATTCACAGGGATCCTCTCAGAATCCCTGACAATTGACCCATTCTCCTCTACTTTTTTTTCTCGCACTGGACACTTCCGATCCCCAGCAACATGTGCACCCCTACAGCTGACACACACAACTTTATCCACCAAAGCTTCACAGTCCTCTATCCCATGCCTTCCTGCACACTTCCCACATCTTGGAATCTCCCTCCTGCAACCAGCTATGACATGACCATAAACGTTGCACCTGAAACAGCGCAGTGGATTCGCCACAAACACTCTAACAGGATAATTGATATATTCTAACATGACCTTGTCAGGTAAAGACTCTGACTCAAAACTCAAAGGACTGACAGTGACTCCTCTGTTTCACCACGCTCACCACCGCATATGTGTCACACCAAACGGTGGGCGTCACAAACACCAGGAATCTTCAACTTCAAATGCTCCACTTCCACACGTAATGCTACCCCAAAAATCACTCCTTTCAATCATGCCCTGTTCCTAAGAGCAAAGTAAAAAACAGATCTTGACCCAAGTTGCGTCGCATGGAGCGCCTCCTCCCTCTGATCTGAAGAAACCCAAACAAACATCACAAGACCACTTTGGGTTACCTCACCAACTCAATACCACACACCATCTTTTCCACCCAACCTGACACCACCCATGGATCAGCCAATCAGCCTGTTTCCACCCTCTTCAAAAGTCTAATTCCCACGGGACCAAACGTATCTTTATCAACCTCGGGCTCCGAGCTCCTCACAACACCGTCTATCCATTTCACCTCCAGAACTCGAACTGGTTTCCGGCTCACTCTGTTTGAACTTGACAAAAACCTTCCTCAACATACCCTCTCCCTTGTTATTGCAAGCTTCAACAGATTTGAACCAATCCTCAGTATTTTCAACCTCCTCTCTCTTTCCCTCCAATCCTCCTCCAATAACCAATTACCTGACTCTGAAAATATTAAACTTTCCAAGCTGAAATCTCCTTCTAGACACATGCTAAGCCCTGTTCTCCCTCCACTTCAAACATACCAACCTTATCTAGGTTATACTCGCTATTTCGCTGTCTAAAATGGTGCATCCTCTGCAGGGCTTTCTCGAGTTTGAAAATGACTGAGCTGTCAATCAAAGGCAGGACCTAAATCATTTGCGCACTTCTGATTGGTTAAATCGTTTCTCACATACACATAAAGATGTTTAAAAGAAAACTTAGCAATTTTGTGAATTAAGCCTTTTTTCCTACTTACCCAGAGTCAGACAAAGTAATGGACACCATTTTTATGTCTTTGTGTGTAGTTTGAAGGAAGTTGAAGGTAGCATATCGTTAGCTTTGCGCAATTAGCCTCTCAGGAATCTGGAAAGTATTCGGCATGGACTCTCAGATCCTCAGAAAGTTCTACAGCTCCACGACTGAGAGCATCTTGACTGGCTGCATCGCCACTTGACATGGCAACTGCTTAGCATCCGACCGCAAGGTGCCTACAGTAGACCTACAGTATATACCAGGCGGTGTCAGAGGAAGGCCCTAAAAATGGTCAAAGACTCCAGACACCCAAGTCATAGACTGTTCTCTCTGCTACCGCACGGCAAGCAGTACCAATGCACCAAGTCTAGAACCAATAGCACCCAGAACAGCTTCTACCCCAAAGCCATAAACTGCTAAATAGTTAAATCATTCACCAATAGCTACCTGGAATATCTGCATTGACCCTTTTTTGCAACACCTCTTTTGACTGATCACATACTATTTCTCTAGTATTTATCTTTCTCTCTCTGCATTGTTGGGAAGTAAGTAAGCATTTCACTGTTAGTCTACACCTGTTGTTTTAGGAAGCAAATTTGATTTGATTTGAATTGCTGGAAGTCTCCAGGAACTACTAGCTGGCTTCTCTCAAAAGCAGGGAAATAGACCTTCTAACTACTCAAAAAGCTGGGTGGTTGGTCATTTATAGTTTTACAAAGCTATACATAGTAATCAATACAGGTGTATGCCACCTGGCAAAGATTGTAAAAGAGGTGCATGAAAAGCAATTTATTATGTGTGAATTGTTTCGTATTGTTTTCTAGGTATTACTACTGCACTGCCGGAGCTAGAAACACAAGCATTTCACAGCACCTGTGATAACATCAGCAAATCTGTGTATAGTAAACTTTGATTTGACTAGGCCATAACATGCTTAAACTTTACTCCCCAACGGGCTCGGGAGAGGCGAAGGTCAAGAAATGCGTCCTCCGAAACATGATCCGCAACGACACGCTGCTTCTTAACACACTGCTCACTTAACCCGGAAGTCAGCCATGCCAATATGTCAGAGGAAACACTGTTCAACTGACGACTGAAGTCAGTTTGCAAGTGCCGAGCCCGCCACAAGGAGTCTCTAGAGCACGATGAGCCAATGACAGCCCCCCGGCCAAACCCTCCCCTGACTCGTGCGCCTCCCTATGGTGCCAGCTGTGACACAGCCTGGGATCAGCTCTTCGATGTAGTGCCTAAGAACGCTACGCAATTTGGGAGGCCCAAGCTTATCTGTCAAAAATAAATTCAGAATATTCTAATTCTAATAAATTCAGAATGTTTAGGCATGTTAGCTGGCTAACTCATTGATCCTGCTTTGCAGTATAGCCCTCTGCATTACGTGTCATAACCTTAAGACAGCCGTCTACTGTAATGATAAAGCAACAACAGACAATTAAAGACCTAGATCAAATCAAAGGTTATTGGTCGAGTACACATATTTTGCAGCTGTTATCGCAGGTACAGCGAAATGCTTATTTTAGTATACCTAACAATAGAAAACAACACAAGCAAATCCAAAAAATGTAAATACAAAAATGAAGAAATATAGTACCCGCAAAACACCAGTCTCAATGTAAACAGTGAAGAGGTGACTCTAGGATACTGGCCTTCTAGACAGAGTTCCTCTGTCCAGTATCTGTGTTCTTTTGCCCATCTTAATCTTTTATTTTTATTGGCCAGTCTGAGATATGGATTTTTCATTGCAACTCTGCCTAGAAGGTCAGCATCCCAAAGTCGCCGCTTCACTGTTGACGTTGAGACTCATGTTTTGCAGGTACTATTTAATGAAGCTGCAAATTGAGGACTGGTGAGGTGTCTGTTTCTCAAACTCTCAAACTAGACACTCTAATGTACTTGTCCTCTCGCTCAGTTGTGCACTGGGGCCTGCCACTCCTCTTTCTATTCTGGTTAGAGCCAGCTCGCGCCGTTCTGTGAAGGGAGTAGTACACAGACCAGAGGACATTTCTCCAAAAAGTACAATCTTTGTCCCCATGTGCAGTTGCAAACCGTGGCTTTTTTATGGCGGTTTTGGAGCAATGGCTTCTTCCTTGCTGAGCGGCCTTTCAGGTTATGTCGATATAGGACTTGTTTTACTGTGGATATAGATATTTTTGTACCTGTTTCCTCCAGCATCTTTACAGTCCATCTTTGCATCTTTACAGGGTCCCTTGCTGTTGTTCTGGGATTGATTTGCACTTTTCGCACCAAAGTACGTTAATCTCTAGGAGACAGAACGTGTCTCCTTCCTGAGCGGTATGACAACTGCATGGTCCCATGGTGTTTATACTTGCGTACTATTGTTTGTACAGATGAATTTGGTACCTTCAGGCATTTGGAAATTGCTCCCAAGGATGAACCAGATTTGTGGAGGTCTACAATACTTGTTTGGGGGTCTTGGCTGATTTCTTTAGATTTTCCCATGATGTCAAGCAAAGAGGCACTGAGTTTGAAGGTAGGCCTTGAAATACATCAACAGAAACACCTCCAATTGACTCAAATTATGTCAATTAGCCTATCAGAAGATTCTAAAGCTATAACATCATTTTCTGGAATTTTTCAAGCTGTTTAAAGGCACAGTCAGCTTAGTGTATGTAAACTTCTGACCCACTGGAATTATACAGTGAATTATAAGTTAAATAATCTGTATGTAAACAATTGTTATAAAAATTACTTGTGTCATGCACAAAGTAAATGTCCTAACCGACTTGCCAAAACTATAGCTTGTTAACAAGAAATCTGTGGAGTGGTTGAAAAACAAGTTTCTGACTTCAACTGTATATAGGGCAGCAGTCTCTAAGGTGCACGGTAGAGGACATGGATGGTAGCCGGCTAGTAACAGTGACTAAGTTCAGGTCAGGGTATTGGGAGCAGGCTGGCTAGTGGTGACTATTTAACAATCTGATGGCATCTAATTTTTAGGTCTCTTGGCCCAGCTTTGATGCACCTGTACGGTCTCTGCCTTCTAGATAGTAGCGAGGTGAACAAGATATGGCTCAGGTGGCTGAGGTCCTTCATGGTCTTCTGGGCCATTCTGTGACATAGCGTGCTGTAAATGTCCTGGAGGGCAAATAGACTTATTTGTCTATTTTTAGTGTGTTCATGCTGTATCCCTCACTTGCATGACTGCTGGCTGATATGTGGTCTGCCAAACCCTCCTGATTTAGCCTACAGTCTTCCAGAATGGGGCTTTAGTAAAGTTATTCCGGGAGATTGAAAACGATTGAATAAGATTAACTGAAAAGTAAACTATGGAATGTTCCAGAATTAGCCCAGCTCTCAGTTTGCAACATTGCTGACAGGGTGCATGTCTCTGTCTCTCTCTCTCTCTCTCTCTCTCTCTCTCTCTCTCTCTCTCACACACACACACACATACACACACACACACACACACACACACACACACAAACACACACACACACACACACACACAGACTCTTGGGTGGAGCTGGAGGAGCTGCTATCAGCGGTGAGCAGCAGGGCGAGTCTGACAGGACAAGAACAGGACACAGCCTCCTGGGCCCTGCAGGGGGAGCTACAGAGGATCCTCCTAGAGGCACAGCTCGAGAGTAAAGACAGGTTAGTAGCTGAGAGGGGAATAATAACAAGTTAGTAGCTGAGAGAGGAGTAATAACAGGTTAGTAGCTGAGAGGAGTAATGACAGGTTAGTAGCTGAGAGGAGTAATGACAGGTTAATAGCTGAGAGGAGTAATGACAGGTTGGAAGCTGAGAGAGGAATAATAACAGGTTAGTAGCTGAGAGAGGAATAATGACAGGTTAGTAGCTGAGAGAGGAGTAATGACAGGTTAGTAGCTGAGAGAAGAGTAATGACAGGTTAGTAGCTGAGAGGAGTGATGACAGGTTAGTAGCTGAGAGAGGAGTAATGACAGGTTAGTAGCTGAGAGAGGAATAATAACAGGTTAGTAGCTGAGAGAGGAGTAATGACAGGTTAGTAGCTGAGAGAGGAGTGATGACAGGTTAGTAGCTGAGAGAGGAATGACAGGTTAGTAGCTGAGAGAGGAGTAATGACAGGATAGTAGCTGAGAGAGGAGTAATGACAGGTTAGTAGCTGAGAGAGGAGTAATGACAGGTTAGTAGCTGAGAAGAGTAATGACAGGTTAGTAGCTGGGAGGAGTGATGACAGGTTAGTAGCTGAGAAGAGTAATGACAGGTTAGTAGCTGAGAGAGGAGTAATGACAGGTTAGTAGCTGAGAGAGGAATGACAGGTTAGTAGCTGAGAGAGGAGTAATGACAGGATAGTAGCTGAGAGAGGAGTAATGACAGGTTAGTAGCTGAGAGAGGAGTAATGACAGGTTAGTAGCTGAGAAGAGTAATGACAGGTTAGTAGCTGGGAGGAGTGATGACAGGTTAGTAGCTGAGAAGAGTAATGACAGGTTAGTAGCTGAGAGAGGAGTAATGACAGGTTAGTAGCTGAGAGAGGAGTAATGACAGGTTAGTAGCTGAGAGAGGAGTAATGACAGGTTAGTAGCTGAGAGGAGTAATTACAGGTTAGTAGCTGAGAGGAGTAATGACAGGTTAGTAGCTGAGAGAGGAATAATGACAGGTTAGTAGCTGAGAGAGGAGTAATGACAGGTTAGTAGCTGAGAGAGGAATAATAACAGGTTCGTAGCTGAGAGGAGTGATGACAGGTTAGTAGCTGAGAGGAGTGATGACAGGTTAGTAGCTGAGAGAGGAGTAATGACAGGTTAGTAGCTGAGAGAGGAGTAATGACAGGTTAGTAGCTGAGAGAGGAGTAATGACAGGTTAATAGCTGAGAGGAGTGATGACAGGTTAGTGGCTGAGAGGAGTGATGACAGGTTAGTAGCTGAGAGGAGTGATGACAGGTTAGTAGCTGAGAGAGGAATAATAACAGGTTCGTAGCTGAGAGAGGAATAATAACAGGTTCGTAGCTGAGAGAAGAGTAATGACAGGTTAGTGGCTGAGAGGAGTGATGACAGGTTAGTAGCTGAAGCTGAGAGGAGTAATGACAGGTTAGTAGCTGAGAGAGGAGTATTGACAGGTTAGTAGCTGAGAGGAGTAATGACAGGTTAGTAGCTGAGAGAAGAGTAATGACCGGTTAGTAGCTGAGAGGAGTGATGACAGGTTAGTAGCTGAGAGAGGAGTAATGACAGGTTAGTAGCTGAGAGAGGAATAATAACAGGTTAGTAGCTGAGAGAGGAGTAATGACAGGTTAGTAGCTGAGAGAGGAGTGATGACAGGTTAGTAGCTGAAAGAGGATTGACAGGTTAGTAGCTGAGAGAGGAGTAATGACAGGTTAGTAGCTGAGAGAGGAGTAATGACAGGTTAGTAGCTGAGAGAGGAGTAGTGACAGGTTAGTAGCTGAGAGGAGTAATGACAGGTTAGTAGCTGAGAGAGGACTAATGACAGGTTAGTAGCTGAGAGAGGAATAATAACAGGTTAGTAGCTGAGAGAGGAGTAATGACAGGTTAGTTGCTGAGAGAGGAGTAATGACAGGTTAGTAGCTGGGAGGAGTGATGACAGGTTAGTAGCTGAGAAGAGTAATGACAGGTTAGTAGCTGAGAGAGGAGTAATGACAGGTTAGTAGCTGAGAGAGGAGTAATGACAGGTTAGTAGCTGAGAGAGGAGTAATGACAGGTTAGTAGCTGAGAGGAGTAATTACAGGTTAGTAGCTGAGAGGAGTAATGACAGGTTAGTAGCTGAGAGAGGAATAATGACAGGTTAGTAGCTGAGAGAGGAGTAATGACAGGTTAGTAGCTGAGAGAGGAATAATAACAGGTTCGTAGCTGAGAGGAGTGATGACAGGTTAGTAGCTGAGAGGAGTGATGACAGGTTAGTAGCTGAGAGAGGAGTAATGACAAGTTAGTAGCTGAGAGAGGAGTAATGACAGGTTAGTAGCTGAGAGGGGAATAATAACAAGTTAGTAGCTGAGAGAGGAGTAATAACAGGTTAGTAGCTGAGAGGAGTAATGACAGGTTAGTAGCTGAGAGGAGTAATGACAGGTTAGTAGCTGAGAGGAGTAATGACAGGTTGGAAGCTGAGAGAGGAATAATAACAGGTTAGTAGCTGAGAGAGGTGTAATAACAGGTTAGTAGCTGAGAGGAGTAATGACAGGATAGTAGCTGAGAGAGGAGTAATGACAGGTTAGTAGCTGAGAGGAGTAATGACAGGTTAGTAGCTGAGAGAGGAATAATGACAGGTTAGTAGCTGAGAGAGGAGTAATGACAGGTTAGTAGCTGAGAGAAGAGTAATGACCGGTTAGTAGCTGAGAGGAGTGATGACAGGTTAGTAGCTGAGAGAGGAGTAATGACAGGTTAGTAGTTGAGAGAGGAGTAATGACAGGTTAGTAGCTGAGAGAGGAGTGATGACAGGTTAGTAGCTGAGAGAGGAATGACAGGTTAGTAGCTGAGAGAGGAGTAATGACAGGATAGTAGCTGAGAGAGGAGTAATGACAAGTTAGTAGCTGAGAGAGGACTAATGACAGGTTAGTAGCTGAGAGAGGAATAATAACAGGTTAGTAGCTGAGAGAGGAATAATGACAGGTTAGTAGCTGAGAGAGGAGTAATGACAGGTTAGTAGCTGGGAGGAGTGATGACAGGTTAGTAGCTGAGAAGAGTAATGACAGGTTAGTAGCTGAGAGAGGAGTAATGACAGGTTAGTAGCTGAGAGAGGAGTAATGACAGGTTAGTAGCTGAGAGAGGAGTAATGACAGGTTAGTAGCTGAGAGGAGTAATTACAGGTTAGTAGCTGAGAGGAGTAATGACAGGTTAGTAGCTGAGAGAGGAATAATGACAGGTTAGTAGCTGAGAGAGGAGTAATGACAGGTTAGTAGCTGAGAGAGGAATAATAACAGGTTCGTAGCTGAGAGGAGTGATGACAGGTTAGTAGCTGAGAGGAGTGATGACAGGTTAGTAGCTGAGAGAGGAGTAATGACAGGTTAGTAGCTGAGAGAGGAGTAATGACAGGTTAATAGCTGAGAGGAGTGATGACAGGTTAGTGGCTGAGAGGAGTGATGACAGGTTAGTAGCTGAGAGGAGTGATGACAGGTTAGTAGCTGAGAGAGGAATAATAACAGGTTCGTAGCTGAGAGAGGAATAATAACAGGTTCGTAGCTGAGAGAAGAGTAATGACAGGTTAGTAGCTGAGAGGAGTGATGACAGGTTAGTGGCTGAGAGGGGTGATGACAGGTTAGTAGCTGAAGCTGAGAGGAGTAATGACAGGTTAGTAGCTGAGAGAGGAGTATTGACAGGTTAGTAGCTGAGAGGAGTAATGACAGGTTAGTAGCTGAGAGAGGAATAATAACAGGTTAGTAGCTGAGAGAGGAGTAATGACAGGTTAGTAGCTGAGAGAGGAGTGATGACAGGTTAGTAGCTGAGAGAGGATTGACAGGTTAGTAGCTGAGAGAGGAGTAATGACAGGTTAGTAGCTGAGAGAGGAGTAATGACAGGTTAGTAGCTGAGAGAGGATTAATGACAGGTTAGTAGCTGAGAGAGGAGTAATGACAGGTTAGTAGCTGAGAGAGGAATAATAACAGGTTCGTAGCTGAGAGGAGTGATGACAGGTTAGTAGCTGAGAGGAGTGATGACAGGTTAGTAGCTGAGAGAGGAGTAATGACAAGTTAGTAGCTGAGAGAGGAGTAATGACAGGTTAGTAGCTGAGAGAGGAATAATGACAGGTTAATAGCTGAGAGGAGTGATGACAGGTTAGTGGCTGAGAGGAGTGATGACAGGTTAGTAGCTGAAGCTGAGAGGAGTAATGACAGGTTAGTAGCTGAGAGAGGAGTATTGACAGGTTAGTAGCTGAGAGGAGTGATGACAGGTTAGTAGCTGAGAGAGGAGTAATGACAGGTTAGTAGCTGAGAGAGGAATAATAACAGGTTAGTAGCTGAGAAAGGAGTAATGACAGGTTAGTAGCTGAGAGAGGAGTGATGACAGGTTAGTAGCTGAGAGAGGATTGACAGGTTAGTAGCTGAGAGGAGTAATGACAGGTTAGTAGCTGAGAGAGGAGTAATGACAGGTTAGTAGCTGAGAGAGGAGTGATGACAGGTTAGTAGCTGAGAGGAGTGATGACAGGTTAGTGGCTGAGAGGAGTGATGACAGGTTAGTAGCTGAAGCTGAGAGGAGTAATGACAGGTTAGTAGCTGAGAGAGGAGTAATTACAGGTTAGTAGCTGAGAGGAGTAATGACAGGTTAGTAGCTGAGAGAAGAGTAATGACCGGTTAGTAGCTGAGAGGAGTGATGACAGGTTAGTAGCTGAGAGAGGAGTAATGACAGGTCAGTAGCTGAGAGAGGAATAATAACAGGTTAGTAGCTGAGAGAGGATTAATGACAGGTTAGTAGCTGAGAGAGGAGTGATGACAGGTTAGTAGCTGAGAGAGGAGTAATGACAGGTTAGTAGCTGAGAGAGGAGTGATGACAGGTTAGTAGCTGAGAGGAGTGATGACAGGTTAGTAGCTGAGAGAGGAGTAATGACAGGTTAGTAGCTGAGAGAGGAGTAATGACAGGTTAGTAGCTGAGAGAGGAGTAATGACAGGTTAATAGCTGAGAGGAGTGATGACAGGTTAGTGGCTGAGAGGAGTGATGACAGGTTAGTAGCTGAGAGGAGTGATGACAGGTTAGTAGCTGAGAGAGGAATAATAACAGGTTCGTAGCTGAGAGAGGAATAATAACAGGTTCGTAGCTGAGAGAAGAGTAATGACAGGTTAGTAGCTGAGAGGAGTGATGACAGGTTAGTAGCTGAGAGAGGATTGACAGGTTAGTAGCTGAGAGAGGAGTGATGACAGGTTAGTAGCTGAGAGAGGAGTAATGACAGGTTAGTAGCTGAGAGAGGAGTAGTGACAGGTTAGTAGCTGAGAGGAGTAATGACAGGTTAGTAGCTGAGAGAGGACTAATGACAGGTTAGTAGCTGAGAGAGGAATAATAACAGGTTAGTAGCTGAGAGAGGAGTAATGACAGGTTAGTTGCTGAGAGAGGAGTAATGACAGGTTAGTAGCTGGGAGGAGTGATGACAGGTTAGTAGCTGAGAAGAGTAATGACAGGTTAGTAGCTGAGAGAGGAGTAATGACAGGTTAGTAGCTGAGAGAGGAGTAATGACAGGTTAGTAGCTGAGAGAGGAGTAATGACAGGTTAGTAGCTGAGAGGAGTAATTACAGGTTAGTAGCTGAGAGGAGTAATGACAGGTTAGTAGCTGAGAGAGGAATAATGACAGGTTAGTAGCTGAGAGAGGAGTAATGACAGGTTAGTAGCTGAGAGAGGAATAATAACAGGTTCGTAGCTGAGAGGAGTGATGACAGGTTAGTAGCTGAGAGGAGTGATGACAGGTTAGTAGCTGAGAGAGGAGTAATGACAAGTTAGTAACTGAGAGGAGTGATGACAGGTTAGTAGCTGAGAGAGGAGTAATGACAGGTTAGTAGCTGAGAGAGGAATAATAACAGGTTAGTAGCTGAGAGAGGAGTAATGACAGGTTAGTAGCTGAGAGAGGAGTGATGACAGGTTAGTAGCTGAGAGAGGATTGACAGGTTAGTAGCTGAGAGAGGAGTAATGACAGGTTAGTAGCTGAGAGAGGAGTAATGACAGGTTAGTTGCTGAGAGAGGAGTAATGACAGGTTAGTAGCTGGGAGGAGTGATGACAGGTTAGTAGCTGAGAGAGGAATAATAACAGGTTAGTAGCTGAGAGAGGAGTGATGACAGGTTAGTAGCTGAGAGAGGATTGACAGATTAGTAGCTGAGAGAGGAGTAATGACAGGTTAGTTGCTGAGAGAGGAGTAATGACAGGTTAGTAGCTGAGAGAGGAGTGATGACAGGTTAGTAGCTGAGAGGAGTGATGACAGGTTAGTGGCTGAGAGGAGTGATGACAGGTTAGTAGCTGAAGCTGAGAGGAGTAATGACAGGTTAGTAGCTGAGAGAGGAGTAATGACAGGTTAGTAGCTGAGAGGAGTAATGACAGGTTAGTAGCTGAGAGAAGAGTAATGACCGGTTAGTAGCTGAGAGGAGTGATGACAGGTTAGTAGCTGAGAGAGGAGTAATGACAGGTTAGTAGCTGAGAGAGGAATAATAACAGGTTAGTAGCTGAGAGAGGAGTAATGACAGGTTAGTAGCTGAGAGAGGAGTGATGACAGGTTAGTAGTTTAGAGAGGATTGACAGGTTAGTAGCTGAGAGAGGAGTAATGACAGGTTAGTAGCTGAGAGAGGAGTAATGACAGGTTAGTAGCTGAGAGAGGAGTGATGACAGGTTAGTAGCTGAGAGGAGTGATGACAGGTTAGTAGCTGAGAGAGGAGTAATGACAGGTTAGTAGCTGAGAGAGGAATAATAACAGGTTCGTAGCTGAGAGGAGTGATGACAGGTTAGTAGCTGAGAGGAGTGATGACAGGTTAGTAGCTGAGAGAGGAGTAATGACAAGTTAGTAGCTGAGAGAGGAGTGATGACAGGTTAGTAGCTGAGAGAGGAGTAATGACAGGTTAGTAGCTGAGAGAGGAATAATAACAGGTTAGTAGCTGAGAGAGGAGTAATGACAGGTTAGTAGCTGAGAGAGGAGTGATGACAGGTTAGTAGCTGAGAGAGGATTGACAGGTTAGTAGCTGAGAGAGGAGTAATGACAGGTTAGTAGCTGAGAGAGGAGTAATGACAGGTTAGTAGCTGAGAGAGGAGTAGTGACAGGTTAGTAGCTGAGAGGAGTAATGACAGGTTAGTAGCTGAGAGAGGACTAATGACAGGTTAGTAGCTGAGAGAGGAATAATAACAGGTTAGTAGCTGAGAGGAGTGATGACAGGTTAGTAGCTGAGAGGAGTGATGACAGGTTAGTAGCTGAGAGAGGAGTAATGACAAGTTAGTAGCTGAGAGAGGAGTAATGACAGGTTAGTAGCTGAGAGAGGAATAATGACAGGTTAATAGCTGAGAGGAGTGATGACAGGTTAGTGGCTGAGAGGAGTGATGACAGGTTAGTAGCTGAAGCTGAGAGGAGTAATGACAGGTTAGTAGCTGAGAGAGGAGTATTGACAGGTTAGTAGCTGAGAGGAGTGATGACAGGTTAGTAGCTGAGAGAGGAGTAATGACAGGTTAGTAGCTGAGAGAGGAATAATAACAGGTTAGTAGCTGAGAGAGGAGTAATGACAGGTTAGTAGCTGAGAGAGGAGTGATGACAGGTTAGTAGCTGAGAGAGGATTGACAGGTTAGTAGCTGAGAGAGGAGTAATGACAGGTTAGTAGCTGAGAGAGGAGTAATGACAGGTTAGTAGCTGAGAGAGGAGGGATGACAGGTTAGTAGCTGAGAGGAGTGATGACAGGTTAGTGGCTGAGAGGAGTGATGACAGGTTAGTAGCTGAAGCTGAGAGGAGTAATGACAGGTAGCTGAGAGAGGAGTAATGACAGGTTAGTAGCTGAGAGGAGAAATGACAGGTTAGTAGCTGAGAGAAGAGTAATGACCGGTTAGTAGCTGAGAGGAGTGATGACAGGTTAGTGGCTGAGAGGAGTGATGACAGGTTAGTAGCTGAGAGGAGTGATGACAGGTTAGTAGCTGAGAGAGGAATAATAACAGGTTCGTAGCTGAGAGAGGAATAATAACAGGTTCGTAGCTGAGAGAAGAGTAATGACAGGTTAGTAGCTGAGAGGAGTGATGACAGGTTAGTAGCTGAGAGAGGATTGACAGGTTAGTAGCTGAGAGAGGAGTGATGACAGGTTAGTAGCTGAGAGAGGAGTAATGACAGGTTAGTAGCTGAGAGAGGAGTAGTGACAGGTTAGTAGCTGAGAGGAGTAATGACAGGTTAGTAGCTGAGAGAGGAATAATAACAGGTTAGTAGCTGAGAGAGGAGTAATGACAGGTTAGTTGCTGAGAGAGGAGTAATGACAGGTTAGTAGCTGGGAGGAGTGATGACAGGTTAGTAGCTGAGAAGAGTAATGACAGGTTAGTAGCTGAGAGAGGAGTAATGACAGGTTAGTAGCTGAGAGAGGAGTAATGACAGGTTAGTAGCTGAGAGAGGAGTAATGACAGGTTAGTAGCTGAGAGGAGTAATTACAGGTTAGTAGCTGAGAGGAGTAATGACAGGTTAGTAGCTGAGAGAGGAATAATGACAGGTTAGTAGCTGAGAGAGGAGTAATGACAGGTTAGTAGCTGAGAGAGGAGTAGTGACAGGTTAGTAGCTGAGGGGAGTAATGACAGGTTAGTAGCTGAGTGAGGAGTAATGACAGGTTAGTAGCTGAGAGAGGAATAATGACAGGTTAGTAGCTGAGAGAGGAGTAATGACAGGTTAGTAGCTGAGAGAGGAATAATAACAGGTTCGTAGCTGAGAGGAGTGATGACAGGTTAGTAGCTGAGAGGAGTGATGACAGGTTAGTAGCTGAGAGAGGAGTAATGACAAGTTAGTAGCTGAGAAAGGAGTAATGACAGGTTAGTAGCTGAGAGGGGAATAATAACAAGTTAGTAGCTGAGAGAGGAGTAATAACAGGTTAGTAGCTGAGAGGAGTAATGACAGGTTAGTAGCTGAGAGGAGTAATGACAGGTTAGTAGCTGAGAGGAGTAATGACAGGTTGGAAGCTGAGAGAGGAATAATAACAGGTTAGTAGCTGAGAGAGGTGTAATAACAGGTTAGTAGCTGAGAGGAGTAATGACAGGATAGTAGCTGAGAGAGGAGTAATGACAGGTTAGTAGCTGAGAGGAGTAATGACAGGTTAGTAGCTGAGAGAGGAATAATGACAGGTTAGTAGCTGAGAGAGGAGTAATGACAGGTTAGTAGCTGAGAGAAGAGTAATGACCGGTTAGTAGCTGAGAGGAGTGATGACAGGTTAGTAGCTGAGAGAGGAGTAATGACAGGTTAGTAGTTGAGAGAGGAATAATAACAGGTTAGTAGCTGAGAGAGGAGTAATGACAGGTTAGTAGCTGAGAGAGGAGTGATGACAGGTTAGTAGCTGAGAGAGGAATGACAGGTTAGTAGCTGAGAGAGGAGTAATGACAGGATAGTAGCTGAGAGAGGAGTAATGACAAGTTAGTAGCTGAGAGAGGACTAATGACAGGTTAGTAGCTGAGAGAGGAATAATAACAGGTTAGTAGCTGAGAGAGGAATAATGACAGGTTAGTAGCTGAGAGAGGAGTAATGACAGGTTAGTAGCTGGGAGGAGTGATGACAGGTTAGTAGCTGAGAAGAGTAATGACAGGTTAGTAGCTGAGAGAGGAGTAATGACAGGTTAGTAGCTGAGAGAGGAGTAATGACAGGTTAGTAGCTGAGAGAGGAGTAATGACAGGTTAGTAGCTGAGAGGAGTAATTACAGGTTAGTAGCTGAGAGGAGTAATGACAGGTTAGTAGCTGAGAGAGGAATAATGACAGGTTAGTAGCTGAGAGAGGAGTAATGACAGGTTAGTAGCTGAGAGAGGAATAATAACAGGTTCGTAGCTGAGAGGAGTGATGACAGGTTAGTAGCTGAGAGGAGTGATGACAGGTTAGTAGCTGAGAGAGGAGTAATGACAGGTTAGTAGCTGAGAGAGGAGTAATGACAGGTTAATAGCTGAGAGGAGTGATGACAGGTTAGTGGCTGAGAGGAGTGATGACAGGTTAGTAGCTGAGAGGAGTGATGACAGGTTAGTAGCTGAGAGAGGAATAATAACAGGTTCGTAGCTGAGAGAGGAATAATAACAGGTTCGTAGCTGAGAGAAGAGTAATGACAGGTTAGTAGCTGAGAGGAGTGATGACAGGTTAGTGGCTGAGAGGGGTGATGACAGGTTAGTAGCTGAAGCTGAGAGGAGTAATGACAGGTTAGTAGCTGAGAGAGGAGTATTGACAGGTTAGTAGCTGAGAGGAGTAATGACAGGTTAGTAGCTGAGAGAGGAATAATAACAGGTTAGTAGCTGAGAGAGGAGTAATGACAGGTTAGTAGCTGAGAGAGGAGTGATGACAGGTTAGTAGCTGAGAGAGGATTGACAGGTTAGTAGCTGAGAGAGGAGTAATGACAGGTTAGTAGCTGAGAGAGGAGTAATGACAGGTTAGTAGCTGAGAGAGGATTAATGACAGGTTAGTAGCTGAGAGAGGAGTAATGACAGGTTAGTAGCTGAGAGAGGAATAATAACAGGTTCGTAGCTGAGAGGAGTGATGACAGGTTAGTAGCTGAGAGGAGTGATGACAGGTTAGTAGCTGAGAGAGGAGTAATGACAAGTTAGTAGCTGAGAGAGGAGTAATGACAGGTTAGTAGCTGAGAGAGGAATAATGACAGGTTAATAGCTGAGAGGAGTGATGACAGGTTAGTGGCTGAGAGGAGTGATGACAGGTTAGTAGCTGAAGCTGAGAGGAGTAATGACAGGTTAGTAGCTGAGAGAGGAGTATTGACAGGTTAGTAGCTGAGAGGAGTGATGACAGGTTAGTAGCTGAGAGAGGAGTAATGACAGGTTAGTAGCTGAGAGAGGAATAATAACAGGTTAGTAGCTGAGAAAGGAGTAATGACAGGTTAGTAGCTGAGAGAGGAGTGATGACAGGTTAGTAGCTGAGAGAGGATTGACAGGTTAGTAGCTGAGAGGAGTAATGACAGGTTAGTAGCTGAGAGAGGAGTAATGACAGGTTAGTAGCTGAGAGAGGAGTGATGACAGGTTAGTAGCTGAGAGGAGTGATGACAGGTTAGTGGCTGAGAGGAGTGATGACAGGTTAGTAGCTGAAGCTGAGAGGAGTAATGACAGGTTAGTAGCTGAGAGAGGAGTAATTACAGGTTAGTAGCTGAGAGGAGTAATGACAGGTTAGTAGCTGAGAGAAGAGTAATGACCGGTTAGTAGCTGAGAGGAGTGATGACAGGTTAGTAGCTGAGAGAGGAGTAATGACAGGTCAGTAGCTGAGAGAGGAATAATAACAGGTTAGTAGCTGAGAGAGGATTAATGACAGGTTAGTAGCTGAGAGAGGAGTGATGACAGGTTAGTAGCTGAGAGAGGAGTAATGACAGGTTAGTAGCTGAGAGAGGAGTGATGACAGGTTAGTAGCTGAGAGGAGTGATGACAGGTTAGTAGCTGAGAGAGGAGTAATGACAGGTTAGTAGCTGAGAGAGGAGTAATGACAGGTTAGTAGCTGAGAGAGGAGTAATGACAGGTTAATAGCTGAGAGGAGTGATGACAGGTTAGTGGCTGAGAGGAGTGATGACAGGTTAGTAGCTGAGAGGAGTGATGACAGGTTAGTAGCTGAGAGAGGAATAATAACAGGTTCGTAGCTGAGAGAGGAATAATAACAGGTTCGTAGCTGAGAGAAGAGTAATGACAGGTTAGTAGCTGAGAGGAGTGATGACAGGTTAGTAGCTGAGAGAGGATTGACAGGTTAGTAGCTGAGAGAGGAGTGATGACAGGTTAGTAGCTGAGAGAGGAGTAATGACAGGTTAGTAGCTGAGAGAGGAGTAGTGACAGGTTAGTAGCTGAGAGGAGTAATGACAGGTTAGTAGCTGAGAGAGGACTAATGACAGGTTAGTAGCTGAGAGAGGAATAATAACAGGTTAGTAGCTGAGAGAGGAGTAATGACAGGTTAGTTGCTGAGAGAGGAGTAATGACAGGTTAGTAGCTGGGAGGAGTGATGACAGGTTAGTAGCTGAGAAGAGTAATGACAGGTTAGTAGCTGAGAGAGGAGTAATGACAGGTTAGTAGCTGAGAGAGGAGTAATGACAGGTTAGTAGCTGAGAGAGGAGTAATGACAGGTTAGTAGCTGAGAGGAGTAATTACAGGTTAGTAGCTGAGAGGAGTAATGACAGGTTAGTAGCTGAGAGAGGAATAATGACAGGTTAGTAGCTGAGAGAGGAGTAATGACAGGTTAGTAGCTGAGAGAGGAATAATAACAGGTTCGTAGCTGAGAGGAGTGATGACAGGTTAGTAGCTGAGAGGAGTGATGACAGGTTAGTAGCTGAGAGAGGAGTAATGACAAGTTAGTAACTGAGAGGAGTGATGACAGGTTAGTAGCTGAGAGAGGAGTAATGACAGGTTAGTAGCTGAGAGAGGAATAATAACAGGTTAGTAGCTGAGAGAGGAGTAATGACAGGTTAGTAGCTGAGAGAGGAGTGATGACAGGTTAGTAGCTGAGAGAGGATTGACAGGTTAGTAGCTGAGAGAGGAGTAATGACAGGTTAGTAGCTGAGAGAGGAGTAATGACAGGTTAGTTGCTGAGAGAGGAGTAATGACAGGTTAGTAGCTGGGAGGAGTGATGACAGGTTAGTAGCTGAGAGAGGAATAATAACAGGTTAGTAGCTGAGAGAGGAGTGATGACAGGTTAGTAGCTGAGAGAGGATTGACAGATTAGTAGCTGAGAGAGGAGTAATGACAGGTTAGTTGCTGAGAGAGGAGTAATGACAGGTTAGTAGCTGAGAGAGGAGTGATGACAGGTTAGTAGCTGAGAGGAGTGATGACAGGTTAGTGGCTGAGAGGAGTGATGACAGGTTAGTAGCTGAAGCTGAGAGGAGTAATGACAGGTTAGTAGCTGAGAGAGGAGTAATGACAGGTTAGTAGCTGAGAGGAGTAATGACAGGTTAGTAGCTGAGAGAAGAGTAATGACCGGTTAGTAGCTGAGAGGAGTGATGACAGGTTAGTAGCTGAGAGAGGAGTAATGACAGGTTAGTAGCTGAGAGAGGAATAATAACAGGTTAGTAGCTGAGAGAGGAGTAATGACAGGTTAGTAGCTGAGAGAGGAGTGATGACAGGTTAGTAGTTTAGAGAGGATTGACAGGTTAGTAGCTGAGAGAGGAGTAATGACAGGTTAGTAGCTGAGAGAGGAGTAATGACAGGTTAGTAGCTGAGAGAGGAGTGATGACAGGTTAGTAGCTGAGAGGAGTGATGACAGGTTAGTAGCTGAGAGAGGAGTAATGACAGGTTAGTAGCTGAGAGAGGAATAATAACAGGTTCGTAGCTGAGAGGAGTGATGACAGGTTAGTAGCTGAGAGGAGTGATGACAGGTTAGTAGCTGAGAGAGGAGTAATGACAAGTTAGTAGCTGAGAGAGGAGTGATGACAGGTTAGTAGCTGAGAGAGGAGTAATGACAGGTTAGTAGCTGAGAGAGGAATAATAACAGGTTAGTAGCTGAGAGAGGAGTAATGACAGGTTAGTAGCTGAGAGAGGAGTGATGACAGGTTAGTAGCTGAGAGAGGATTGACAGGTTAGTAGCTGAGAGAGGAGTAATGACAGGTTAGTAGCTGAGAGAGGAGTAATGACAGGTTAGTAGCTGAGAGAGGAGTAGTGACAGGTTAGTAGCTGAGAGGAGTAATGACAGGTTAGTAGCTGAGAGAGGACTAATGACAGGTTAGTAGCTGAGAGAGGAATAATAACAGGTTAGTAGCTGAGAGGAGTGATGACAGGTTAGTAGCTGAGAGGAGTGATGACAGGTTAGTAGCTGAGAGAGGAGTAATGACAAGTTAGTAGCTGAGAGAGGAGTAATGACAGGTTAGTAGCTGAGAGAGGAATAATGACAGGTTAATAGCTGAGAGGAGTGATGACAGGTTAGTGGCTGAGAGGAGTGATGACAGGTTAGTAGCTGAAGCTGAGAGGAGTAATGACAGGTTAGTAGCTGAGAGAGGAGTATTGACAGGTTAGTAGCTGAGAGGAGTGATGACAGGTTAGTAGCTGAGAGAGGAGTAATGACAGGTTAGTAGCTGAGAGAGGAATAATAACAGGTTAGTAGCTGAGAGAGGAGTAATGACAGGTTAGTAGCTGAGAGAGGAGTGATGACAGGTTAGTAGCTGAGAGAGGATTGACAGGTTAGTAGCTGAGAGAGGAGTAATGACAGGTTAGTAGCTGAGAGAGGAGTAATGACAGGTTAGTAGCTGAGAGAGGAGGGATGACAGGTTAGTAGCTGAGAGGAGTGATGACAGGTTAGTGGCTGAGAGGAGTGATGACAGGTTAGTAGCTGAAGCTGAGAGGAGTAATGACAGGTAGCTGAGAGAGGAGTAATGACAGGTTAGTAGCTGAGAGGAGAAATGACAGGTTAGTAGCTGAGAGAAGAGTAATGACCGGTTAGTAGCTGAGAGGAGTGATGACAGGTTAGTGGCTGAGAGGAGTGATGACAGGTTAGTAGCTGAGAGGAGTGATGACAGGTTAGTAGCTGAGAGAGGAATAATAACAGGTTCGTAGCTGAGAGAGGAATAATAACAGGTTCGTAGCTGAGAGAAGAGTAATGACAGGTTAGTAGCTGAGAGGAGTGATGACAGGTTAGTAGCTGAGAGAGGATTGACAGGTTAGTAGCTGAGAGAGGAGTGATGACAGGTTAGTAGCTGAGAGAGGAGTAATGACAGGTTAGTAGCTGAGAGAGGAGTAGTGACAGGTTAGTAGCTGAGAGGAGTAATGACAGGTTAGTAGCTGAGAGAGGAATAATAACAGGTTAGTAGCTGAGAGAGGAGTAATGACAGGTTAGTTGCTGAGAGAGGAGTAATGACAGGTTAGTAGCTGGGAGGAGTGATGACAGGTTAGTAGCTGAGAAGAGTAATGACAGGTTAGTAGCTGAGAGAGGAGTAATGACAGGTTAGTAGCTGAGAGAGGAGTAATGACAGGTTAGTAGCTGAGAGAGGAGTAATGACAGGTTAGTAGCTGAGAGGAGTAATTACAGGTTAGTAGCTGAGAGGAGTAATGACAGGTTAGTAGCTGAGAGAGGAATAATGACAGGTTAGTAGCTGAGAGAGGAGTAATGACAGGTTAGTAGCTGAGAGAGGAGTAGTGACAGGTTAGTAGCTGAGGGGAGTAATGACAGGTTAGTAGCTGAGAGAGGACTAATGACAGGTTAGTAGCTGAGAGAGGAATAATAACAGGTTAGTAGCTGAGAGAGGAGTAATGACAGGTTAGTTGCTGAGAGAGGAGTAATGACAGGTTAGTAGCTGGGAGGAGTGATGACAGGTTAGTAGCTGAGAAGAGTAATGACAGGTTAGTAGCTGAGAGAGGAGTAATGACAGGTTAGTAGCTGAGAGAGGAGTAATGACAGGTTAGTAGCTGAGAGAGGAGTAATGACAGGTTAGTAGCTGAGAGAGGATTAATGACAGGTTAGTAGCTGAGAGAGGAGTAATGACAGGTTAGTAGCTGAGAGAGGAATAATAACAGGTTCGTAGCTGAGAGGAGTGATGACAGGTTAGTAGCTGAGAGGAGTGATGACAGGTTAGTAGCTGAGAGAGGAGTAATGACAAGTTAGTAGCTGAGAGAGGAGTAATGACAGGTTAGTAGCTGAGAGAGGAATAATGACAGGTTAATAGCTGAGAGGAGTGATGACAGGTTAGTGGCTGAGAGGAGTGATGACAGGTTAGTAGCTGAAGCTGAGAGGAGTAATGACAGGTTAGTAGCTGAGAGAGGAGTATTGACAGGTTAGTAGCTGAGAGGAGTGATGACAGGTTAGTAGCTGAGAGAGGAGTAATGACAGGTTAGTAGCTGAGAGAGGAATAATAACAGGTTAGTAGCTGAGAAAGGAGTAATGACAGGTTAGTAGCTGAGAGGAGTGATGACAGGTTAGTGGCTGAGAGGAGTGATGACAGGTTAGTAGCTGAAGCTGAGAGGAGTAATGACAGGTTAGTAGCTGAGAGAGGAGTATTGACAGGTTAGTAGCTGAGAGGAGTGATGACAGGTTAGTAGCTGAGAGAGGAGTAATGACAGGTTAGTAGCTGAGAGAGGAATAATAACAGGTTAGTAGCTGAGAGAGGAGTAATGACAGGTTAGTAGCTGAGAGAGGAGTGATGACAGGTTAGTAGCTGAGAGAGGATTGACAGGTTAGTAGCTGAGAGAGGAGTAATGACAGGTTAGTAGCTGAGAGAGGAGTAATGACAGGTTAGTAGCTGAGAGAGGAGGGATGACAGGTTAGTAGCTGAGAGGAGTGATGACAGGTTAGTGGCTGAGAGGAGTGATGACAGGTTAGTAGCTGAAGCTGAGAGGAGTAATGACAGGTAGCTGAGAGAGGAGTAATGACAGGTTAGTAGCTGAGAGGAGAAATGACAGGTTAGTAGCTGAGAGAAGAGTAATGACCGGTTAGTAGCTGAGAGGAGTGATGACAGGTTAGTGGCTGAGAGGAGTGATGACAGGTTAGTAGCTGAGAGGAGTGATGACAGGTTAGTAGCTGAGAGAGGAATAATAACAGGTTCGTAGCTGAGAGAGGAATAATAACAGGTTCGTAGCTGAGAGAAGAGTAATGACAGGTTAGTAGCTGAGAGGAGTGATGACAGGTTAGTAGCTGAGAGAGGATTGACAGGTTAGTAGCTGAGAGAGGAGTGATGACAGGTTAGTAGCTGAGAGAGGAGTAATGACAGGTTAGTAGCTGAGAGAGGAGTAGTGACAGGTTAGTAGCTGAGAGGAGTAATGACAGGTTAGTAGCTGAGAGAGGAATAATAACAGGTTAGTAGCTGAGAGAGGAGTAATGACAGGTTAGTTGCTGAGAGAGGAGTAATGACAGGTTAGTAGCTGGGAGGAGTGATGACAGGTTAGTAGCTGAGAAGAGTAATGACAGGTTAGTAGCTGAGAGAGGAGTAATGACAGGTTAGTAGCTGAGAGAGGAGTAATGACAGGTTAGTAGCTGAGAGAGGAGTAATGACAGGTTAGTAGCTGAGAGGAGTAATTACAGGTTAGTAGCTGAGAGGAGTAATGACAGGTTAGTAGCTGAGAGAGGAATAATGACAGGTTAGTAGCTGAGAGAGGAGTAATGACAGGTTAGTAGCTGAGAGAGGAGTAGTGACAGGTTAGTAGCTGAGAGGAGTAATGACAGGTTAGTAGCTGAGAGAGGACTAATGACAGGTTAGTAGCTGAGAGAGGAATAATAACAGGTTAGTAGCTGAGAGAGGAGTAATGACAGGTTAGTTGCTGAGAGAGGAGTAATGACAGGTTAGTAGCTGGGAGGAGTGATGACAGGTTAGTAGCTGAGAAGAGTAATGACAGGTTAGTAGCTGAGAGAGGAGTAATGACAGGTTAGTAGCTGAGAGAGGAGTAATGACAGGTTAGTAGCTGAGAGAGGAGTAATGACAGGTTAGTAGCTGAGAGAGGATTAATGACAGGTTAGTAGCTGAGAGAGGAGTAATGACAGGTTAGTAGCTGAGAGAGGAATAATAACAGGTTCGTAGCTGAGAGGAGTGATGACAGGTTAGTAGCTGAGAGGAGTGATGACAGGTTAGTAGCTGAGAGAGGAGTAATGACAAGTTAGTAGCTGAGAGAGGAGTAATGACAGGTTAGTAGCTGAGAGAGGAATAATGACAGGTTAATAGCTGAGAGGAGTGATGACAGGTTAGTGGCTGAGAGGAGTGATGACAGGTTAGTAGCTGAAGCTGAGAGGAGTAATGACAGGTTAGTAGCTGAGAGAGGAGTATTGACAGGTTAGTAGCTGAGAGGAGTGATGACAGGTTAGTAGCTGAGAGAGGAGTAATGACAGGTTAGTAGCTGAGAGAGGAATAATAACAGGTTAGTAGCTGAGAAAGGAGTAATGACAGGTTAGTAGCTGAGAGAGGAGTGATGACAGGTTAGTAGCTGAGAGAGGATTGACAGGTTAGTAGCTGAGAGGAGTAATGACAGGTTAGTAGCTGAGAGAGGAGTAATGACAGGTTAGTAGCTGAGAGAGGAGTGATGACAGGTTAGTAGCTGAGAGGAGTGATGACAGGTTAGTGGCTGAGAGGAGTGATGACAGGTTAGTAGCTGAAGCTGAGAGGATTAATGACAGGTTAGTAGCTGAGAGAGGAGTAATTACAGGTTAGTAGCTGAGAGGAGTAATGACAGGTTAGTAGCTGAGAGAAGAGTAATGACCGGTTAGTAGCTGAGAGGAGTGATGACAGGTAAGTAGCTGAGAGAGGAGTAATGACAGGTCAGTAGCTGAGAGAGGAATAATAACAGGTTAGTAGCTGAGAGAGGATTAATGACAGGTTAGTAGCTGAGAGAGGAGTGATGACAGGTTAGTAGCTGAGAGAGGAGTAATGACAGGTTAGTAGCTGAGAGAGGAGTGATGACAGGTTAGTAGCTGAGAGGAGTGATGACAGGTTAGCAGCTGAGAGAGGAGTAATGACAGGTTAGTAGCTGAGAGAGGAGTAATGACAGGTTAGTAGCTGAGAGAGGAGTAATGACAGGTTAATAGCTGAGAGGAGTGATGACAGGTTAGTGGCTGAGAGGAGTGATGACAGGTTAGTAGCTGAGAGGAGTGATGACAGGTTAGTAGCTGAGAGAGGAATAATAACAGGTTCGTAGCTGAGAGAGGAATAATAACAGGTTCGTAGCTGAGAGAAGAGTAATGACAGGTTAGTAGCTGAGAGGAGTGATGACAGGTTAGTAGCTGAGAGAGGATTGACAGGTTAGTAGCTGAGAGAGGAGTGATGACAGGTTAGTAGCTGAGAGAGGAGTAATGACAGGTTAGTAGCTGAGAGAGGAGTAGTGACAGGTTAGTAGCTGAGAGGAGTAATGACAGGTTAGTAGCTGAGAGAGGACTAATGACAGGTTAGTAGCTGAGAGAGGAATAATAACAGGTTAGTAGCTGAGAGAGGAGTAATGACAGGTTAGTTGCTGAGAGAGGAGTAATGACAGGTTAGTAGCTGGGAGGAGTGATGACAGGTTAGTAGCTGAGAAGAGTAATGACAGGTTAGTAGCTGAGAGAGGAGTAATGACAGGTTAGTAGCTGAGAGAGGAGTAATGACAGGTTAGTAGCTGAGAGAGGAGTAATGACAGGTTAGTAGCTGAGAGGAGTAATTACAGGTTAGTAGCTGAGAGGAGTAATGACAGGTTAGTAGCTGAGAGAGGAATAATGACAGGTTAGTAGCTGAGAGAGGAGTAATGACAGGTTAGTAGCTGAGAGAGGAATAATAACAGGTTCGTAGCTGAGAGGAGTGATGACAGGTTAGTAGCTGAGAGGAGTGATGACAGGTTAGTAGCTGAGAGAGGAGTAATGACAAGTTAGTAACTGAGAGGAGTGATGACAGGTTAGTAGCTGAGAGGAGTGATGACAGGTTAGTAGCTGAGAGGAGTGATGACAGGTTAGTAGCTGAGAGAGGAATAATAACAGGTTAGTAGCTGAGAGAGGAGTAATGACAGGTTAGTAGCTGAGAGAGGAGTGATGACAGGTTAGTAGCTGAGAGAGGATTGACAGGTTAGTAGCTGAGAGAGGAGTAATGACAGGTTAGTAGCTGAGAGAGGAGTAATGACAGGTTAGTTGCTGAGAGAGGAGTAATGACAGGTTAGTAGCTGGGAGGAGTGATGACAGGTTAGTAGCTGAGAGAGGAATAATAACAGGTTAGTAGCTGAGAGAGGAGTAATGACAGGTTAGTAGCTGAGAGAGGAGTGATGACAGGTTAGTAGCTGAGAGAGGATTGACAGATTAGTAGCTGAGAGAGGAGTAATGACAGGTTAGTTGCTGAGAGAGGAGTAATGACAGGTTAGTAGCTGAGAGAGGAGTGATGACAGGTTAGTAGCTGAGAGGAGTGATGACAGGTTAGTGGCTGAGAGGAGTGATGACAGGTTAGTAGCTGAAGCTGAGAGGAGTAATGACAGGTTAGTAGCTGAGAGAGGAGTAATGACAGGTTAGTAGCTGAGAGGAGTAATGACAGGTTAGTAGCTGAGAGAAGAGTAATGACCGGTTAGTAGCTGAGAGGAGTGATGACAGGTTAGTAGCTGAGAGAGGAGTAATGACAGGTTAGTAGCTGAGAGAGGAATAATAACAGGTTAGTAGCTGAGAGAGGAGTAATGACAGGTTAGTAGCTGAGAGAGGAGTGATGACAGGTTAGTAGTTTAGAGAGGATTGACAGGTTAGTAGCTGAGAGAGGAGTAATGACAGGTTAGTAGCTGAGAGAGGAGTAATGACAGGTTAGTAGCTGAGAGAGGAGTGATGACAGGTTAGTAGCTGAGAGGAGTGATGACAGGTTAGTAGCTGAGAGAGGAGTAATGACAGGTTAGTAGCTGAGAGAGGAGTAATGACAGGTTAGTAGCTGAGAGAGGAGTAATGACAGGTTAATAGCTGAGAGGAGTGATGACAGGTTAGTGGCTGAGAGGAATGATGACAGGTTAGTAGCTGAGAGGAGTAATGACAGGTTAGTAGCTGAGAGAGGAATAATAACAGGTTCGTAGCTGAGAGAGGAATAATAACAGGTTCGTAGCTGAGAGAAGAGTAATGACAGGTTAGTAGCTGAGAGGAGTGATGACAGGTTAGTGGCTGAGAGGAGTGATGACAGGTTAGTAGCTGAAGCTGAGAGGAGTAATGACAGGTTAGTAGCTGAGAGAAGAGTAATGACCGGTTAGTAGCTGAGAGAGGAATAATGACAGGTTAGTAGCTGAGAGAGGAGTAATGACAGGTTAGTAGCTGAGAGAGGAATAATAACAGGTTCGTAGCTGAGAGGAGTGATGACAGGTTAGTAGCTGAGAGGAGTGATGACAGGTTAGTAGCTGAGAGAGGAGTAATGACAAGTTAGTAGCTGAGAGAGGAGTGATGACAGGTTAGTAGTTGAGAGAGGAGTAATGACAGGTTAGTAGCTGAGAGAGGAATAATAACAGGTTAGTAGCTGAGAGAGGAGTAATGACAGGTTAGTAGCTGAGAGAGGAGTGATGACAGGTTAGTAGCTGAGAGAGGATTGACAGGTTAGTAGCTGAGAGAGGAGTAATGACAGGTTAGTAGCTGAGAGAGGAGTAATGACAGGTTAGTAGCTGAGAGAGGAGTAGTGACAGGTTAGTAGCTGAGAGGAGTAATGACAGGTTAGTAGCTGAGAGAGGACTAATGACAGGTTAGTAGCTGAGAGAGGAATAATAACAGGTTAGTAGCTGAGAGGAGTGATGACAGGTTAGTAGCTGAGAGGAGTGATGACAGGTTAGTAGCTGAGAGAGGAGTAATGACAAGTTAGTAGCTGAGAGAGGAGTAATGACAGGTTAGTAGCTGAGAGAGGAATAATGACAGGTTAATAGCTGAGAGGAGTGATGACAGGTTAGTGGCTGAGAGGAGTGATGACAGGTTAGTAGCTGAAGCTGAGAGGAGTAATGACAGGTTAGTAGCTGAGAGAGGAGTATTGACAGGTTAGTAGCTGAGAGGAGTGATGACAGGTTAGTAGCTGAGAGAGGAGTAATGACAGGTTAGTAGCTGAGAGAGGAATAATAACAGGTTAGTAGCTGAGAGAGGAGTAATGACAGGTTAGTAGCTGAGAGAGGAGTGATGACAGGTTAGTAGCTGAGAGAGGATTGACAGGTTAGTAGCTGAGAGAGGAGTAATGACAGGTTAGTAGCTGAGAGAGGAGTAATGACAGGTTAGTAGCTGAGAGAGGAGGGATGACAGGTTAGTAGCTGAGAGGAGTGATGACAGGTTAGTGGCTGAGAGGAGTGATGACAGGTTAGTAGCTGAAGCTGAGAGGAGTAATGACAGGTAGCTGAGAGAGGAGTAATGACAGGTTAGTAGCTGAGAGGAGAAATGACAGGTTAGTAGCTGAGAGAAGAGTAATGACCGGTTAGTAGCTGAGAGGAGTGATGACAGGTTAGTAGCTGAGAGAGGAGTAATGACAGGTTAGTAGCTGAGAGAGGAATAATAACAGGTTAGTAGCTGAGAGAGGAGTAATGACAGGTTAGTAGCTGAGAGAGGAGTAATGACAGGTTAGTAGCTGAGAGAGGAGTGATGACAGGTTTCATCACATACAGTCGAGAAGAACTACTGAATATAAGATCAGCGTCAACTCACCATCAGTACGACCAAGAATACGCTTTTCGCGACGCGGATCCTGTGCTCTGCCTTACAAACAGGACAACGGAGTGGATCCCATGCAGCGACCCAAAAAAACGACTCCGAAAAAGAGGGAAACGAGGCGGTCTTCTGGTCAGACTCCGGAGACGGGCACATCGTGCACCATTCCCTAGCATTCTTCTTGCCAATGTCCAGTCTCTTGACAACAAGGTTGATGAAATCCGAGCAAGGGTAGCATTCCAGAGGGACATCAGAGACTGTAACGTTCTTTGCTTCACGGAAACGTGGCTTACTGGAGAGACGCTATCCGAAGCAGTGCAGCCAACAGGTTTCTCCACGCATCGCGCAGACAGGAAAAAACATCTTTCTGGTAAAAAGAGGGGCGGGGGCGTATGCCTTATGACTAACGTGACATGGTGTGGTGAAAGAAACATACAGGAACTCAAATCCTTCTGTTCACCTGATTTAGAATTCCTCACAATCAAATGTAGACCGCATTATCTACCAAGAGAATTCTCTTCGATTATAATCACAGCCGTATATATCCCCCCCCAAGCAGACACATCGTTGGCTCTGAATGAACTTTATTTGACTCTTTGCAAACTGGAAACCATTTATCCGGAGGCTGCATTCATTGTAGCTGGGGATTTTAACAAGGCTAATCTGAAAACAAGACTCCCCAAATTTTATCAGCATATCGATTGCGCAACCAGGGGTGGAAAGACCTTGGATCATTGTTACTCTAACTTCCGCGACGCATATAAGGCCCTGCCCCGCCCCCCTTTCGGAAAAGCTGACCACGACTCCATTTTGTTGATCCCTGCCTACAGACAGAAACTAAAACAAGAGGCTCCCACGCTGAGGTCTGTCCAACGCTGGTCCGACCAAGCTGACTCCACACTCCAAGACTGCTTCCATCACGTGGACTGGGACATGTTTCGTATTGCGTCAGACAACAACATTGACGAATACGCTGATTCGGTGTGCGAGTTCATTAGAACGTGCGTTGAAGATGTCGTTCCCATAGCAACGATTAAAACATTCCCTAACCAGAAACCGTGGATTGATGGCAGCATTCGTGTGAAACTGAAAGCGCGAACCACTGCTTTTAATCAGGGCAAGGTGTCTGGTAACATGACCGAATACAAACAGTGCAGCTATTCCCTCCGCAAGGCTATCAAACAAGCTAAGCGTCAGTACAGAGACAAAGTAGAATCTCAATTCAACGGCTCAGACACAAGAGGCATGTGGCAGGGTCTACAGTCAATCACGGACTACAGGAAGAAATCCAGCCCAGTCACGGACCAGGATGTCCTGCTCCCAGGCAGACTAAATAACTTTTTTGCCCGCTTTGAGGACAATACAGTGCCACTGACACGGCCTGCAACGAAAACTTGCGGTCTCTCCTTCACTGCAGCCGAGGTGAGTAAGACATTTAAACGTGTTAACCCTCGCAAGGCTGCAGGCCCAGACGGCATCCCCAGCCGCGCCCTCAGAGCATGCGCAGACCAGCTGGCCGGTGTGTTTACGGACATATTCAATCAATCCCTATACCAGTCTGCTGTTCCCACATGCTTCAAGAGGGCCACCATTGTTCCTGTTCCCAAGAAAGCTAAGGTAACTGAGCTAAACGACTACTAAGTTTGCGGACGACACAACAGTGGTAGGCTTGATTACCAACAACGACGAGACGGCCTACAGGGAGGAGGTGAGGGCCCTCGGAGTGTGGTGTCAGGAAAATAACCTCACACTCAACGTCAACAAAACTAAGGAGATGATTGTGGACTTCAGGAAACAGCAGAGGGAACACCCCCCTATCCACATCGATGGAACAGTAGTGGAGAGGGTAGCAAGTTTTAAGTTCCTCGGCATACACATCACAGACAAACTGAATTGGTCCACTCACACAGACAGCATTGTGAAGAAGGCGCAGCAGCGCCTCTTCAACCTCAGGAGGCTGAAGAAATTCGGCTTGTCACCAAAAGCACTCACAAACTTCTACAGATGCACAATCGAGAGCATCCTGGCGGGCTGTATCACCGCCTGGTACGGCAACTGCTCCGCCCTCAACCGTAAGGCCCTCCAGAGGGTAGTGAGGTCTGCACAACGCATCACCGGGGGCAAACTACCTGCCCTCCAGGACACCTACACCACCCGATGTCACAGGAAGGCCATAAAGATCATCAAGGACATCAACCACCCAAGCCACTGCCTGTTCACCCCGCTATCATCCAGAAGGCGAGGTCAGTACAGGTGCATCAAAGCTGGGACCGAGAGACTGAAAAACAGCTTCTATCTCAAGGCTATCAGACTGTTAAACAGCCACCACTAACATTGAGTGGCTGCTGCCAACACACTGACACTGACTCAACTCCAGCCACTTTAATAATGGGAATTGATGGGAAATGATGTAAATATATCACTAGCCACTTTAAACAATGCTACCTTATATAATGTTACTTACCCTACATTATTCATCTCATATGCATACGTATATACTGTACTCTATATCATCGACTGTATCCTTATGTAATACATGTATCACTAGCCACTTTAACTATGCCACTTTGTTTACATACTCATCTCATATGTATATACTGTACTCGATACAATCTACTGTATCTGCCTATGCTGCTCTGTACCATCACTCATTCATATATCCTTATGTACATATTCTTTATCCCCTCACACTGTGTACAAGACAGTAGTTTTGGAATTGTTAGTTAGATTACTTGTTGGTTATTACTGCATTGTCGGAACTAGAAGCACAAGCATTTCGCTACACTCGCATTAACATCTGCTAACCATGTGTATGTGACAAATACAATTTGATTTTGATTTGATTTGATTTGAAGGTTAGTAGCTGAGAGGAGTGATGACAGGTTAGTAGCTGAGAGAGGAGTAATGACAGGTTAGTAGCTGAGAGGAGTAATGACAGGTTAGTAGCTGAGAGAGGAGTAATGACAGGTTAGTAGCTGAGAGAGGAATAATAACAGGTTCGTAGCTGAGAGAGGAATAATAACAGGTTCGTAGCTGAGAGAAGAGTAATGACAGGTTAGTAGCTGAGAAGAGTGATGACAGGTTAGTGGCTGAGAGGAGTGATGACAGGTTAGTAGCTGAAGCTGAGAGGAGTAATGACAGGTTAGTAGCTGAGAGAGGAGTATTGACAGGTTAGTAGCTGAGAGGAGTAATGACAGGTTAGTAGCTGAGAGAAGAGTAATGACCGGTTAGTAGCTGAGAGGAGTGATGACAGGTTAGTAGCTGAGAGAGGAGTAATGACAGGTTAGTAGCTGAGAGAGGAATAATAACAGGTTAGTAGCTGAGAGAGGAGTAATGACAGGTTAGTAGCTGAGAGAGGAGTGATGACAGGTTAGTAGCTGAGAGAGGATTGACAGGTTAGTAGCTGAGAGAGGAGTAATGACAGGTTAGTAGCTGAGAGAGGAGTAATGACAGGTTAGTAGCTGAGAGAGGAATAATAACAGGTTAGTAGCTGAGAGGAGTGATGACAGGTTAGTAGCTGAGAGGAGTAATGACAGGTTAGTAGCTGAGAGGAGTAATGACAGGTTAGTAGCTGAGAGAGGACTAATGACAGGTTAGTAGCTGAGAGAGGAATAATAACAGGTTAGTAGCTGAGAGAGGAATAATAACAGGTTAGTAGCTGAGAGAGGAGTAATGACAGGTTAGTTGCTGAGAGAGGAGTAATGACAGGTTAGTAGCTGGGAGGAGTGATGACAGGTTAGTAGCTGAGAAGAGTAATGACAGGTTAGTAGCTGAGAGAGGAGTAATGACAGGTTAGTAGCTGAGAGAGGAGTAATGACAGGTTAGCAGCTGAGAGAGGAGTAATGACAGGTTAGTAGCTGAGAGGAGTAATTACAGGTTAGTAGCTGAGAGGAGTAATGACAGGTTAGTAGCTGAGAGAGGAATAATGACAGGTTAGTAGCTGAGAGAGGAGTAATGACAGGTTAGTAGCTGAGAGAGGAATAATAACAGGTTCGTAGCTGAGAGGAGTGATGACAGGTTAATAGCTGAGAGGAGTGATGACAGGTTAGTAGCTGAGAGAGGAGTAATGACAAGTTAGTAGCTGAGAGAGGAGTAATGACAGGTTAGTACCTGAGAGAGGAATAATGACAGGTTAATAGCTGAGAGGAGTGATGACAGGTTAGTGGCTGAGAGGAGTGATGACAGGTTAGTAGCTGAAGCTGAGAGGAGTAATGACAGGTTAGTAGCTGAGAGAGGAGTATTGACAGGTTAGTAGCTGAGAGGAGTGATGACAGGTTAGTAGCTGAGAGAGGAGTAATGACAGGTTAGTAGCTGAGAGAGGAATAATAACAGGTTAGTAGCTGAGAGAGGAGTAATGACAGGTTAGTAGCTGAGAGAGGAGTGATGACAGGTTAGTAGCTGAGAGAGGATTGACAGGTTAGTAGCTGAGAGAGGAGTAATGACAGGTTCGTAGCTGAGAGGAGTGATGACAGGTTAGTAGCTGAGAGGAGTGATGACAGGTTAGTAGCTGAGAGAGGAGTAATGACAAGTTAGTAGCTGAGAGAGGAGTAATGACAAGTTAGTAGCTGAGAGGAGTGATGACAGGTTAGTGGCTGAGAGGAGTGATGACAGGTTAGTAGCTGAAGCTGAGAGGAGTAATGACAGGTTAGTAGCTGAGAGAGGAGTATTGACAGGTTAGTAGTTGAGAGGAGTGATGACAGGTTAGTAGCTGAGAGAGGAGTAATGACAGGTTAGTAGCTGAGAGAGGAATAATAACAGGTTAGTAGCTGAGAGAGGAGTAATGACAGGTTAGTTGCTGAGAGAGGAGTAATGACAGGTTAGTAGCTGGGAGGAGTGATGACAGGTTAGTAGCTGAGAAGAGTAATGACAGGTTAGTAGCTGAGAGAGGAGTAATGACAGGTTAGTAGCTGAGAGAGGAGTAATGACAGGTTAGTAGCTGAGAGAGGAGTAATGACAGGTTAGTAGCTGAGAGGAGTAATTACAGGTTAGTAGCTGAGAGGAGTAATGACAGGTTAGTAGCTGAGAGAGGAATAATGACAGGTTAGTAGCTGAGAGAGGAGTAATGACAGGTTAGTAGCTGAGAGAGGAATAATAACAGGTTCGTAGCTGAGAGGAGTGATGACAGGTTAATAGCTGAGAGGAGTGATGACAGGTTAGTAGCTGAGAGAGGAGTAATGACAAGTTAGTAGCTGAGAGAGGAGTAATGACAGGTTAGTACCTGAGAGAGGAATAATGACAGGTTAATAGCTGAGAGGAGTGATGACAGGTTAGTGGCTGAGAGGAGTGATGACAGGTTAGTAGCTGAAGCTGAGAGGAGTAATGACAGGTTAGTAGCTGAGAGAGGAGTATTGACAGGTTAGTAGCTGAGAGGAGTGATGACAGGTTAGTAGCTGAGAGAGGAGTAATGACAGGTTAGTAGCTGAGAGAGGAATAATAACAGGTTAGTAGCTGAGAGAGGAGTAATGACAGGTTAGTAGCTGAGAGAGGAGTGATGACAGGTTAGTAGCTGAGAGAGGATTGACAGGTTAGTAGCTGAGAGAGGAGTAATGACAGGTTCGTAGCTGAGAGGAGTGATGACAGGTTAGTAGCTGAGAGGAGTGATGACAGGTTAGTAGCTGAGAGAGGAGTAATGACAAGTTAGTAGCTGAGAGAGGAGTAATGACAGGTTAGTAGCTGAGAGAGGAGTAATGACAAGTTAGTAGCTGAGAGGAGTGATGACAGGTTAGTGGCTGAGAGGAGTGATGACAGGTTAGTAGCTGAAGCTGAGAGGAGTAATGACAGGTTAGTAGCTGAGAGAGGAGTATTGACAGGTTAGTAGTTGAGAGGAGTGATGACAGGTTAGTAGCTGAGAGAGGAGTAATGACAGGTTAGTAGCTGAGAGAGGAATAATAACAGGTTAGTAGCTGAGAGAGGAGTAATGACAGGTTAGTAGCTGAGAGAGGAGTGATGACAGGTTAGTAGCTGAGAGAGGATTGACATGTTAGTAGCTGAGAGAGGAGTAATGACAGGTTAGTAGCTGAGAGAGGAGTAATGACAGGTTAGTAGCTGAGAGAGGAGTGATGACAGGTTAGTAGCTGAGAGGAGTGATGACAGGTTAGTGGCTGAGAGGAGTGATGACAGGTTAGTAGCTGAAGCTGAGAGGAGTAATGACAGGTTAGTAGCTGAGAGAGGAGTAATGACAGGTTAGTAGCTGAGAGGAGTAATGACAGGTTAGTAGCTGAGAGAAGAGTAATGACCGGTTAGTAGCTGAGAGGAGTGATGACAGGTTAGTAGCTGAGAGAGGAGTAATGACAGGTTAGTAGCTGAGAGAGGAATAATAACAGGTTAGTAGCTGAGAGAGGAGTAATGGCAGGTTAGTAGCTGAGAGAGAAGTGATGACAGGTTAGTAGCTGAGAGAGGATTGACAGGTTAGTAGGTGAGAGAGGAGTAATGACAGGTTAGTAGCTGAGAGAGGAGTAATGACAGGTTAGTAGCTGAGAGAGGAGTGATGACAGGTTAGTAGCTGAGAGGAGTGATGACAGGTTAGTAGCTGAGAGAGGAGTAATGATAGGTTAGTAGCTGAGAGAGGAGTAATGACAGGTTAGTAGCTGAGAGAGGAGTAATGACAGGTTAATAGCTGAGAGGAGTGATGACAGGTTAGTGGCTGAGAGGAGTGATGACAGGTTAGTAGCTGAGAGGAGTGATGACAGGTTAGTAGCTGAGAGAGGAATAATAACAGGTTCGTAGCTGAGAGAGGAATAATAACAGGTTCGTAGCTGAGAGAAGAGTAATGACAGGTTAGTAGCTGTGAGGAGTGATGACAGGTTAGTGGCTGAGAGGAGTGATGACAGGTTAGTAGCTGAAGCTGAGAGGACTAATGACAGGTTAGTAGCTGAGAGAGGAGTATTGACAGGTTAGTGGCTGAGAGAAGAGTAATAACAGGTTAGTAGCTGAGAGAAGAGTAATGACCGGTTAGTAGCTGAGAGGAGTGATGACAGGTTAGTAGCTGAGAGAGGAGTAATGACAGGTTAGTAGCTGAGAGAGGAATAATAACAGGTTAGTAGCTGAGAGAGGAGTAATGACAGGTTAGTAGCTGAGAGAGGAGTGATGACAGGTTAGTAGAAGAGAGAGGATTGACAGGTTAGTAGCTGAGAGAGGAGTAATGACAGGTTAGTTGCTGAGAGAGGAGTAATGACAGGTTAGTAGCTGGGAGGAGTGATGACAGGTTAGTAGCTGAGAGAGGAGTAATGACAGGTTAGTAGCTGAGAGAGGAGTAATGACAGGTTAGTAGCTGAGAGAGGAGTGATGACAGGTTAGTAGCTGAGAGGAGTGATGACAGGTTAGTGGCTGAGAGGAGTGATGACAGGTTAGTAGCTGAAGCTGAGAGGAGTAATGACAGGTTAGTAGCTGAGAGAGGAGTAATGACAGGTTAGTAGCTGAGAGGAGTAATGACAGGTTAGTAGCTGAGAGAAGAGTAATGACCGGTTAGTAGCTGAGAGGAGTGATGACAGGTTAGTAGCTGAGAGAGGAGTAATGACAGGTTAGTAGCTGAGAGAGGAATAATAACAGGTTAGTAGCTGAGAGAGGAGTAATGACAGGTTAGTAGCTGAGAGAGGAGTGATGACAGGTTAGTAGCTGAGAGAGGATTGACAGGTTAGTAGCTGAGAGAGGAGTAATGACAGGTTAGTAGCTGAGAGAGGAGTAATGACAGGTTAGTAGCTGAGAGAGGAGTGATGACAGGTTAGTAGCTGAGAGGAGTGATGACAGGTTAGTAGCTGAGAGAGGAGTAATGATAGGTTAGTAGCTGAGAGAGGAGTAATGACAGGTTAGTAGCTGAGAGAGGAGTAATGACAGGTTAATAGCTGAGAGGAGTGATGACAGGTTAGTGGCTGAGAGGAGTGATGACAGGTTAGTAGCTGAGAGGAGTGATGACAGGTTAGTAGCTGAGAGAGGAATAATAACAGGTTCGTAGCTGAGAGAGGAATAATAACAGGTTCGTAGCTGAGAGAAGAGTAATGACAGGTTAGTAGCTGTGAGGAGTGATGACAGGTTAGTGGCTGAGAGGAGTGATGACAGGTTAGTAGCTGAAGCTGAGAGGAGTAATGACAGGTTAGTAGCTGAGAGAGGAGTATTGACAGGTTAGTGGCTGAGAGAAGAGTAATAACAGGTTAGTAGCTAAGAGAAGAGTAATGACCGGTTAGTAGCTGAGAGGAGTGATGACAGGTTAGTAGCTGAGAGAGGAGTAATGACAGGTTAGTAGCTGAGAGAGGAATAATAACAGGTTAGTAGCTGAGAGAGGAGTAATGACAGGTTAGTAGCTGAGAGAGGAGTGATGACAGGTTAGTAGAAGAGAGAGGATTGACAGGTTAGTAGCTGAGAGAGGAGTAATGACAGGTTAGTTGCTGAGAGAGGAGTAATGACAGGTTAGTAGCTGGGAGGAGTGATGACAGGTTAGTAGCTGAGAAGAGTAATGACAGGTTAGTAGCTGAGAGAGGAGTAATGACAGGTTAGTAGCTGAGAGAGGAGTAATGACAGGTTAGTAGCTGAGAGGAGTAATTACAGGTTAGTAGCTGAGAGGAGTAATGACAGGTTAGTAGCTGAGAGAGCAATAATGACAGGATAGTAGCTGAGAGAGGAATAATGACAGGTTAGTAGCTGAGAGAGGAATAATAACAGGTTCGTAGCTGAGAGGAGTGATGACAGGTTTGTAGCTGAGAGGAGTGATGACAGGTTAGTAGCTGAGAGAGGAGTAATGACAAGTTAGTAGCTGAGAGAGGAGTAATGACAGGTTAGTAGCTGAGAGAGGAATAATGACAGGTTAATAGCTGAGAGGAGTGATGACAGGTTAGTGGCTGAGAGGAGTGATGACAGGTTAGTGGCTGAGAGGAATGATGACAGGTTAGTAGCTGAGAGGAGTAATGACAGGTTAGTAGCTGAGAGAGGAATAATAACAGGTTCGTAGCTGAGAGAGGAATAATAACAGGTTCGTAGCTGAGAGAAGAGTAATGACAGGTTAGTAGCTGAGAGGAGTGATGACAGGTTAGTGGCTGAGAGGAGTGATGACAGGTTAGTAGCTGAAGCTGAGAGGAGTAATGACAGGTTAGTAGCTGAGAGAAGAGTAATGACCGGTTAGTAGCTGAGAGAGGAATAATGACAGGTTAGTAGCTGAGAGAGGAGTAATGACAGGTTAGTAGCTGAGAGAGGAATAATAACAGGTTCGTAGCTGAGAGGAGTGATGACAGGTTAGTAGCTGAGAGGAGTGATGACAGGTTAGTAGCTGAGAGAGGAGTAATGACAAGTTAGTAGCTGAGAGAGGAGTGATGACAGGTTAGTAGCTGAGAGAGGAGTAATGACAGGTTAGTAGCTGAGAGAGGAATAATAACAGGTTAGTAGCTGAGAGAGGAGTAATGACAGGTTAGTAGCTGAGAGAGGAGTGATGACAGGTTAGTAGCTGAGAGAGGATTGACAGGTTAGTAGCTGAGAGAGGAGTAATGACAGGTTAGTAGCTGAGAGAGGAGTAATGACAGGTTAGTAGCTGAGAGAGGAGTAGTGACAGGTTAGTAGCTGAGAGGAGTAATGACAGGTTAGTAGCTGAGAGAGGACTAATGACAGGTTAGTAGCTGAGAGAGGAATAATAACAGGTTAGTAGCTGAGAGGAGTGATGACAGGTTAGTAGCTGAGAGGAGTGATGACAGGTTAGTAGCTGAGAGAGGAGTAATGACAAGTTAGTAGCTGAGAGAGGAGTAATGACAGGTTAGTAGCTGAGAGAGGAATAATGACAGGTTAATAGCTGAGAGGAGTGATGACAGGTTAGTGGCTGAGAGGAGTGATGACAGGTTAGTAGCTGAAGCTGAGAGGAGTAATGGCAGGTTAGTAGCTGAGAGAGGAGTATTGACAGGTTAGTAGCTGAGAGAGGAATAATAACAGGTTAGTAGCTGAGAGAGGAGTAATGACAGGTTAGTAGCTGAGAGAGGAGTGATGACAGGTTAGTAGCTGAGAGAGGATTGACAGGTTAGTAGCTGAGAGAGGAGTAATGACAGGTTAGTAGCTGAGAGAGGAGTAATGACAGGTTAGTAGCTGAGAGAGGAGGGATGACAGGTTAGTAGCTGAGAGGAGTGATGACAGGTTAGTGGCTGAGAGGAGTGATGACAGGTTAGTAGCTGAAGCTGAGAGGAGTAATGACAGGTAGCTGAGAGAGGAGTAATGACAGGTTAGTAGCTGAGAGGAGAAATGACAGGTTAGTAGCTGAGAGAAGAGTAATGACCGGTTAGTAGCTGAGAGGAGTGATGACAGGTTAGTAGCTGAGAGAGGAGTAATGACAGGTTAGTAGCTGAGAGAGGAATAATAACAGGTTAGTAGCTGAGAGAGGAGTAATGACAGGTTAGTAGCTGAGAGAGGAGTAATGACAGGTTAGTAGCTGAGAGAGGAGTGATGACAGGTTTCATCACATACAGTCGAGAAGAACTACTGAATATAAGATCAGCGTCAACTCACCATCAGTACGACCAAGAATACGCTTTTCGCGACGCGGATCCTGTGCTCTGCCTTACAAACAGGACAACGGAGTGGATCCCATGCAGCGACCCAAAAAAACGACTCCGAAAAAGAGGGAAACGAGGCGGTCTTCTGGTCAGACTCCGGAGACGGGCACATCGTGCACCATTCCCTAGCATTCTTCTTGCCAATGTCCAGTCTCTTGACAACAAGGTTGATGAAATCCGAGCAAGGGTAGCATTCCAGAGGGACATCAGAGACTGTAACGTTCTTTGCTTCACGGAAACGTGGCTTACTGGAGAGACGCTATCCGAAGCAGTGCAGCCAACAGGTTTCTCCACGCATCGCGCAGACAGGAAAAAACATCTTTCTGGTAAAAAGAGGGGCGGGGGCGTATGCCTTATGACTAACGTGACATGGTGTGGTGAAAGAAACATACAGGAACTCAAATCCTTCTGTTCACCTGATTTAGAATTCCTCACAATCAAATGTAGACCGCATTATCTACCAAGAGAATTCTCTTCGATTATAATCACAGCCGTATATATCCCCCCCCAAGCAGACACATCGTTGGCTCTGAATGAACTTTATTTGACTCTTTGCAAACTGGAAACCATTTATCCGGAGGCTGCATTCATTGTAGCTGGGGATTTTAACAAGGCTAATCTGAAAACAAGACTCCCCAAATTTTATCAGCATATCGATTGCGCAACCAGGGGTGGAAAGACCTTGGATCATTGTTACTCTAACTTCCGCGACGCATATAAGGCCCTGCCCCGCCCCCCTTTCGGAAAAGCTGACCACGACTCCATTTTGTTGATCCCTGCCTACAGACAGAAACTAAAACAAGAGGCTCCCACGCTGAGGTCTGTCCAACGCTGGTCCGACCAAGCTGACTCCACACTCCAAGACTGCTTCCATCACGTGGACTGGGACATGTTTCGTATTGCGTCAGACAACAACATTGACGAATACGCTGATTCGGTGTGCGAGTTCATTAGAACGTGCGTTGAAGATGTCGTTCCCATAGCAACGATTAAAACATTCCCTAACCAGAAACCGTGGATTGATGGCAGCATTCGTGTGAAACTGAAAGCGCGAACCACTGCTTTTAATCAGGGCAAGGTGTCTGGTAACATGACCGAATACAAACAGTGCAGCTATTCCCTCCGCAAGGCTATCAAACAAGCTAAGCGTCAGTACAGAGACAAAGTAGAATCTCAATTCAACGGTTCAGACACAAGAGGCATGTGGCAGGGTCTACAGTCAATCACGGACTACAGGAAGAAATCCAGCCCAGTCACGGACCAGGATGTCCTGCTCCCAGGCAGACTAAATAACTTTTTTGCCCGCTTTGAGGACAATACAGTGCCACTGACACGGCCTGCAACGAAAACTTGCGGTCTCTCCTTCACTGCAGCCTAGGTGAGTAAGACATTTAAACGTGTTAACCCTCGCAAGGCTGCAGGCCCAGACGGCATCCCCAGCCGCGCCCTCAGAGCATGCGCAGACCAGCTGGCCGGTGTGTTTACGGACATATTCAATCAATCCCTATACCAGTCTGCTGTTCCCACATGCTTCAAGAGGGCCACCATTGTTCCTGTTCCCAAGAAAGCTAAGGTAACTGAGCTAAACGACTACTAAGTTTGCGGACGACACAACAGTGGTAGGCTTGATTACCAACAACGACGAGACGGCCTACAGGGAGGAGGTGAGGGCCCTCGGAGTGTGGTGTCAGGAAAATAAACTCACACTCAACGTCAACAAAACTAAGGAGATGATTGTGGACTTCAGGAAACAGCAGAGGGAACACCCCCCTATCCACATCGATGGAACAGTAGTGGAGAGGGTAGCAAGTTTTAAGTTCCTCGGCATACACATCACAGACAAACTGAATTGGTCCACTCACACAGACAGCATTGTGAAGAAGGCGCAGCAGCGCCTCTTCAACCTCAGGAGGCTGAAGAAATTCGGCTTGTCACCAAAAGCACTCACAAACTTCTACAGATGCACAATCGAGAGCATCCTGGCGGGCTGTATCACCGCCTGGTACGGCAACTGCTCCGCCCTCAACCGTAAGGCCCTCCAGAGGGTAGTGAGGTCTGCACAACGCATCACCGGGGGCAAACTACCTGCCCTCCAGGACACCTACACCACCCGATGTCACAGGAAGGCCATAAAGATCATCAAGGACATCAACCACCCAAGCCACTGCCTGTTCACCCCGCTATCATCCAGAAGGCGAGGTCAGTACAGGTGCATCAAAGCTGGGACCGAGAGACTGAAAAACAGCTTCTATCTCAAGGCTATCAGACTGTTAAACAGCCACCACTAACATTGAGTGGCTGCTGCCAACACACTGACACTGACTCAACTCCAGCCACTTTAATAATGGGAATTGATGGGAAATGATGTAAATATATCACTAGCCACTTTAAACAATGCTACCTTATATAATGTTACTTACCCTACATTATTCATCTCATATGCATACGTATATACTGTACTCTATATCATCGACTGTATCCTTATGTAATACATGTATCACTAGCCACTTTAACTATGCCACTTTGTTTACATACTCATCTCATATGTATATACTGTACTCGATACAATCTACTGTATCTGCCTATGCTGCTCTGTACCATCACTCATTCATATATCCTTATGTACATATTCTTTATCCCCTCACACTGTGTACAAGACAGTAGTTTTGGAATTGTTAGTTAGATTACTTGTTGGTTATTACTGCATTGTCGGAACTAGAAGCACAAGCATTTCGCTACACTCGCATTAACATCTGCTAACCATGTGTATGTGACAAATACAATTTGATTTTGATTTGATTTGATTTGAAGGTTAGTAGCTGAGAGGAGTGATGACAGGTTAGTAGCTGAGAGAGGAGTAATGACAGGTTAGTAGCTGAGAGGAGTAATGACAGGTTAGTAGCTGAGAGAGGAGTAATGACAGGTTAGTAGCTGAGAGAGGAATAATAACAGGTTCGTAGCTGAGAGAGGAATAATAACAGGTTCGTAGCTGAGAGAAGAGTAATGACAGGTTAGTAGCTGAGAAGAGTGATGACAGGTTAGTGGCTGAGAGGAGTGATGACAGGTTAGTAGCTGAAGCTGAGAGGAGTAATGACAGGTTAGTAGCTGAGAGAGGAGTATTGACAGGTTAGTAGCTGAGAGGAGTAATGACAGGTTAGTAGCTGAGAGAAGAGTAATGACCGGTTAGTAGCTGAGAGGAGTGATGACAGGTTAGTAGCTGAGAGAGGAGGAATGACAGGTTAGTAGCTGAGAGGAGTAATGACAGGTTAGTAGCTGAGAGAGGAGTAATGACAGGTTAATAGCTGAGAGGAGTGATGACAGGTTAGTGGCTGAGAGGAGTGATGACAGGTTAGTAGCAGAGAGGAGTGATGACAGGTTAGTAGCTGAGAGAGGAATAATAACAGGTTCGTAGCTGAGAGAGGAATAATAACAGGTTCGTAGCTGAGAGAAGAGTAATGACAGGTTAGTAGCTGAGAAGAGTGATGACAGGTTAGTGGCTGAGAGGAGTGATGACAGGTTAGTAGCTGAAGCTGAGAGGAGTAATGACAGGTTAGTAGCTGAGAGAGGAGTATTGACAGGTTAGTAGCTGAGAGGAGTAATGACAGGTTAGTAGCTGAGAGAAGAGTAATGACCGGTTAGTAGCTGAGAGGAGTGATGACAGGTTAGTAGCTGAGAGAGGAGTAATGACAGGTTAGTAGCTGAGAGAGGAATAATAACAGGTTAGTAGCTGAGAGAGGAGTAATGACAGGTTAGTAGCTGAGAGAGGAGTGATGACAGGTTAGTAGCTGAGAGAGGATTGACAGGTTAGTAGCTGAGAGAGGAGTAATGACAGGTTAGTAGCTGAGAGAGGAGTAATGACAGGTTAGTAGCTGAGAGAGGAATAATAACAGGTTAGTAGCTGAGAGGAGTGATGACAGGTTAGTAGCTGAGAGGAGTAATGACAGGTTAGTAGCTGAGAGGAGTAATGACAGGTTAGTAGCTGAGAGAGGACTAATGACAGGTTAGTAGCTGAGAGAGGAATAATAACAGGTTAGTAGCTGAGAGAGGAATAATAACAGGTTAGTAGCTGAGAGAGGAGTAATGACAGGTTAGTTGCTGAGAGAGGAGTAATGACAGGTTAGTAGCTGGGAGGAGTGATGACAGGTTAGTAGCTGAGAAGAGTAATGACAGGTTAGTAGCTGAGAGAGGAGTAATGACAGGTTAGTAGCTGAGAGAGGAGTAATGACAGGTTAGTAGCTGAGAGAGGAGTAATGACAGGTTAGTAGCTGAGAGGAGTAATTACCGGTTAGTAGCTGAGAGGAGTAATGACAGGTTAGTAGCTGAGAGAGGAATAATGACAGGTTAGTAGCTGAGGGAGGAGTAATGACAGGTTAGTAGCTGAGAGAGGAATAATAACAGGTTCGTAGCTGAGAGGAGTGATGACAGGTTAATAGCTGAGAGGAGTGATGACAGGTTAGTAGCTGAGAGAGGAGTAATGACAAGTTAGTAGCTGAGAGAGGAGTAATGACAGGTTAGTACCTGAGAGAGGAATAATGACAGGTTAATAGCTGAGAGGAGTGATGACAGGTTAGTGGCTGAGAGGAGTGATGACAGGTTAGTAGCTGAAGCTGAGAGGAGTAATGACAGGTTAGTAGCTGAGAGAGGAGTATTGACAGGTTAGTAGCTGAGAGGAGTGATGACAGGTTGGTAGCTGAGAGAGGAGTAATGACAGGTTAGTAGCTGAGAGAGGAATAATAACAGGTTAGTAGCAGAGAGAGGAGTAATGACAGGTTAGTAGCTGAGAGAGGAGTGATGACAGGTTAGTAGCTGAGAGAGGATTGACAGGTTAGTAGCTGAGAGAGGAGTAATGACAGGTTCGTAGCTGAGAGGAGTGATGACAGGTTAGTAGCTGAGAGGAGTGATGACAGGTTAGTAGCTGAGAGAGGAGTAATGACAAGTTAGTAGCTGAGAGAGGAGTAATGACAGGTTAGTAGCTGAGAGAGGAGTAATGACAAGTTAGTAGCTGAGAGGAGTGATGACAGGTTAGTGGCTGAGAGGAGTGATGACAGGTTAGTAGCTGAAGCTGAGAGGAGTAATGACAGGTTAGTAGCTGAGAGAGGAGTATTGACAGGTTAGTAGTTGAGAGGAGTGATGACAGGTTAGTAGCTGAGAGAGGAGTAATGACAGGTTAGTAGCTGAGAGAGGAATAATAACAGGTTAGTAGCTGAGAGAGGAGTAATGACAGGTTAGTAGCTGAGAGAGGAGTGATGACAGGTTAGTAGCTGAGAGAGGATTGACATGTTAGTAGCTGAGAGAGGAGTAATGACAGGTTAGTAGCTGAGAGAGGAGTAATGACAGGTTAGTAGCTGAGAGAGGAGTGATGACAGGTTAGTAGCTGAGAGGAGTGATGACAGGTTAGTGGCTCAGAGGAGTGATGACAGGTTAGTAGCTGAAGCTGAGAGGAGTAATGACAGGTTAGTAGCTGAGAGAGGAGTAATGACAGGTTAGTAGCTGAGAGGAGTAATGACAGGTTAGTAGCTGAGAGAAGAGTAATGACCGGTTAGTAGCTGAGAGGAGTGATGACAGGTTAGTAGCTGAGAGAGGAGTAATGACAGGTTAGTAGCTGAGAGAGGAATAATAACAGGTTAGTAGCTGAGAGAGGAGTAATGACAGGTTAGTAGCTGAGAGAGAAGTGATGACAGGTTAGTAGCTGAGAGAGGATTGACAGGTTAGTAGCTGAGAGAGGAGTAATGACAGGTTAGTAGCTGAGAGAGGAGTAATGACAGGTTAGTAGCTGAGAGAGGAGTGATGACAGGTTAGTAGCTGAGAGGAGTGATGACAGGTTAGTAGCTGAGAGAGGAGTAATGATAGGTTAGTAGCTGAGAGAGGAGTAATGACAGGTTAGTAGCTGAGAGAGGAGTAATGACAGGTTAATAGCTGAGAGGAGTGATGACAGGTTAGTGGCTGAGAGGAGTGATGACAGGTTAGTAGCTGAGAGGAGTGATGACAGGTTAGTAGCTGAGAGAGGAATAATAACAGGTTCGTAGCTGAGAGAGGAATAATAACAGGTTCGTAGCTGAGAGAAGAGTAATGACAGGTTAGTAGCTGTGAGGAGTGATGACAGGTTAGTGGCTGAGAGGAGTGATGACAGGTTAGTAGCTGAAGCTGAGAGGAGTAATGACAGGTTAGTAGCTGAGAGAGGAGTATTGACAGGTTAGTGGCTGAGAGAAGAGTAATAACAGGTTAGTAGCTGAGAGAAGAGTAATGACCGGTTAGTAGCTGAGAGGAGTGATGACAGGTTAGTAGCTGAGAGAGGAGTAATGACAGGTTAGTAGCTGAGAGAGGAATAATAACAGGTTAGTAGCTGAGAGAGGAGTAATGACAGGTTAGTAGCTGAGAGAGGAGTGATGACAGGTTAGTAGAAGAGAGAGGATTGACAGGTTAGTAGCTGAGAGAGGAGTAATGACAGGTTAGTTGCTGAGAGAGGAGTAATGACAGGTTAGTAGCTGGGAGGAGTGATGACAGGTTAGTAGCTGAGAGAGGAGTAATGACAGGTTAGTAGCTGAGAGAGGAGTAATGACAGGTTAGTAGCTGAGAGAGGAGTGATGACAGGTTAGTAGCTGAGAGGAGTGATGACAGGTTAGTGGCTGAGAGGAGTGATGACAGGTTAGTAGCTGAAGCTGAGAGGAGTAATGACAGGTTAGTAGCTGAGAGAGGAGTAATGACAGGTTAGTAGCTGAGAGGAGTAATGACAGGTTAGTAGCTGAGAGAAGAGTAATGACCGGTTAGTAGCTGAGAGGAGTGATGACAGGTTAGTAGCTGAGAGAGGAGTAATGACAGGTTAGTAGCTGAGAGAGGAATAATAACAGGTTAGTAGCTGAGAGAGGAGTAATGACAGGTTAGTAGCTGAGAGAGGAGTGATGACAGGTTAGTAGCTGAGAGAGGATTGACAGGTTAGTAGCTGAGAGAGGAGTAATGACAGGTTAGTAGCTGAGAGAGGAGTAATGACAGGTTAGTAGCTGAGAGAGGAGTGATGACAGGTTAGTAGCTGAGAGGAGTGATGACAGGTTAGTAGCTGAGAGAGGAGTAATGATAGGTTAGTAGCTGAGAGAGGAGTAATGACAGGTTAGTAGCTGAGAGAGGAGTAATGACAGGTTAATAGCTGAGAGGAGTGATGACAGGTTAGTGGCTGAGAGGAGTGATGACAGGTTAGTAGCTGAGAGGAGTAATGACAGGTTAGTAGCTGAGAGAAGAGTAATGACCGGTTAGTAGCTGAGAGGAGTGATGACAGGTTAGTAGCTGAGAGAGGAGTAATGACAGGTTAGTAGCTGAGAGAGGAATAATAACAGGTTAGTAGCTGAGAGAGGAGTAATGACAGGTTAGTAGCTGAGAGAGGAGTGATGACAGGTTAGTAGCTGAGAGAGGAGTAATGACAGGTTAGTAGCTGAGAAGAGTAATGACAGGTTAGTAGCTGAGAGAGGAGTAATGACAGGTTAGTAGCTGAGAGAGGAGTGATGACAGGTTAGTAGCTGAGAGAGGAGTAATGACAGGTTAGTAGCTGGGAGGAGTGATGACAGGTTAGTAGCTGAGAAGAGTAATGACAGGTTAGTAGCTGAGAGAGGAGTAATGACAGGTTAGTAGCTGAGAGAGGAGTAATGACAGGTTAGTAGCTGAGAGGAGTAATTACAGGTTAGTAGCTGAGAGGAGTAATGACAGGTTAGTAGCTGAGAGAGGAATAATGACAGGATAGTAGCTGAGAGAGGAATAATGACAGGTTAGTAGCTGAGAGAGGAATAATAACAGGTTCGTAGCTGAGAGGAGTGATGACAGGTTTGTAGCTGAGAGGAGTGATGACAGGTTAGTAGCTGAGAGAGGAGTAATGACAAGTTAGTAGCTGAGAGAGGAGTAATGACAGGTTAGTAGCTGAGAGAGGAATAATGACAGGTTAATAGCTGAGAGGAGTGATGACAGGTTAGTGGCTGAGAGGAGTGATGACAGGTTAGTAGCTGAGAGAGGAGTAATGACAAGTTAGTAGCTGAGAGAGGAGTAATGACAGGTTAGAAGCTGTGAGAGGAGTGATGACAGGTTAGTAGCTGAGACAGTAGTGTAATGACAGGTTAGTAGCTGAGAGAGGAATGACAGGTTAGTAGCTGAGAGAGGAGTAATGACAGGTTAGTAGCTGAGAGAGGAGTAATGACAGGTTAGTAGCTGAGAGAGGAGTAATGACAGGTTAGTAGCTGAGAAGAGTAATGACAGGTTAGTAGCTGAGAGAGGAGTAATGACAGGTTAGTAGCTGAGAGAGGAGTGATGACAGGTTAGTAGCTGAGAGAGGAGTAATGACAGGTTAGTAGCTGAGAGAGGAGTAATGACAGGTTAGTAGCTGAGTGAGGAGTAATGACAGGTTAGTAGCTGAGAAGAGTAATGACAGGTTAGTAGTTGAGAGGAGTAGTGACAGGTTAGTAGCTGAGAGGAGTAATGACAGGTTAGTAGCTGAGAGAGGAATAATGACAGGTTAGTAGCTGAGAGAGGAGTGATGACAGGTTAGTTGCTGAGAGAGGAGTAATGACAGGTTAGTAGCTGAGAGAGGAGTAATGAAAGGTTAGTAGCTGAGAAGAGTAATGACAGGTTAGTAGCTGAGAGAGGAGTAATGACAGGTTATTAGCTGAGAGAGGAGTGATGACAGGTTAGTAGCTGAGAGAGGAGTGATGACAGGTTAGTAACTGAGAGAGGAGTGATGACAGGTTAGTAGCTGAGAGAAGAGTAATGACAGGTTAGTAGCTGAGAGAGGAGTGATGACAGGTTAGTAGCTGAGAGAGAAGTAATGACAGGTTAGTAGCTGAGAGAGGAGTGATGACAGGTTAGTAGCTGAGAGAGGAGTAATGACAGGTTAGTAGCTGAGAGAGGAGTAATGACAGGTTAGTAGCTGAGTGAGGAGTAATGACAGGTTAGTAGCTGAGAGAGGAATAATGACAGGTTAGTAGCTGAGAGAGGAGTGATGACAGGTTAGTAGCTGAGAGAGGAGTAATGACAGGTTAGTAGCTGAGAGAGGAGTAATGACAGGTTAGTAGCTGAGAAGAGTAATGACAGGTTAGTAGCTGAGAGAGGAGTAATGACAGGTTATTAGCTGAGAGAGGAGTGATGACAGGTTAGTAGCTGAGAGAGGAGTGATGACAGGTTAGTAACTGAGAGAGGAGTGATGACAGGTTAGTAGCTGAGAGAAGAGTAATGACAGGTTAGTAGCTGAGAGAGGAGTGATGACAGGTTAGTAGCTGAGAGAGAAGTAATGACAGGTTAGTAGCTGAGAGAGGAGTAATGACAGGTTAGTAGCTGAGAGAGGAGTAATGACAGGTTAGTAGCTGAGAGAGGAGTGATGACAGGTTAGTAGCTGAGAGAGGAGTAATGACAGGTTAGTAGCTGAGAGAGGAGTAATGACAGGTTAGTAGCTGAGAAGAGTAATGACAGGTTAGTAGCTGAGAGAGGAGTAATGACAGGTTATTAGCTGAGAGAGGAGTGATGACAGGTTAGTAGCTGAGAGAGGAGTGATGACAGGTTAGTAACTGAGAGAGGAGTGATGACAGGTTAGTAGCTGAGAGAAGAGTAATGACAGGTTAGTAGCTGAGAGAGGAGTGATGACAGGTTAGTAGCTGAGAGAGAAGTAATGACAGGTTAGTAGCTGAGAGAGGAGTAATGACAGGTTAGTAGCTGAGAGAGGAGTAATGACAGGTTAGTAGCTGAGAGAGGAATAATAACAGGTTAGTAGCTGAGAAAGGAGTAATGACAGGTTAGAAGCTGTGAGAGGAGTGATGACAGGTTAGAAGCTGAGACAGTAGTGTAATGACAGGTTAGTAGCTGAGAGAGGAATGACAGGTTAGTAGCTGAGAGAGGAGTAATGACAGGTTAGTAGCTGAGAGAGGAGTAATGACAGGTTAGTAGCTGAGAGAGGAGTAATGACAGGTTAGTAGCTGAGAAGAGTAATGACAGGTTAGTAGCTGAGAGAGGAGTAATGACAGGTTAGTAGCTGAGAGAGGAGTGATGACAGGTTAGTAGCTGAGAGAGGAGTAATGACAGGTTAGTAGCTGAGAGAGGAGTAATGACAGGTTAGTAGCTGAGTGAGGAGTAATGACAGGTTAGTAGCTGAGAAGAGTAATGACAGGTTAGTAGTTGAGAGGAGTAGTGACAGGTTAGTAGCTGAGAGGAGTAATGACAGGTTAGTAGCTGAGAGAGGAATAATGACAGGTTAGTAGCTGAGAGAGGAGTGATGACAGGTTAGTAGCTGAGAGAGGTGTAATGACAGGTTAGTAGCTGAGAGAGGAGTAATGAAAGGTTAGTAGCTGAGAAGAGTAATGACAGGTTAGTAGCTGAGAGAGGAGTAATGACAGGTTATTAGCTGAGAGAGGAGTGATGACAGGTTAGTAGCTGAGAGAGGAGTGATGACAGGTTAGTAACTGAGAGAGGAGTGATGACAGGTTAGTAGCTGAGAGAAGAGTAATGACAGGTTAGTAGCTGAGAGAGGAGTGATGACAGGTTAGTAGCTGAGAGAGAAGTAATGACAGGTTAGGAGCTGAGAGAGGAGTGATGACAGGTTAGTAGCTGAGAGAGGAGTAATGACAGGTTAGTAGCTGAGAGAGGAGTAATGACAGGTTAGTAGCTGAGTGAGGAGTAATGACAGGTTAGTAGCTGAGAAGAGTAATGACAGGTTAGTAGTTGAGAGGAGTAGTGACAGGTTAGTAGCTGAGAGGAGTAATGACAGGTTAGTAGCTGAGAGAGGAATAATGACAGGTTAGTAGCTGAGAGAGGAGTGATGACAGGTTAGTAGCTGAGAGAGGAGTAATGACAGGTTAGTAGCTGAGAGAGGAGTAATGACAGGTTAGTAGCTGAGAAGAGTAATGACAGGTTAGTAGCTGAGAGAGGAGTAATGACAGGTTATTAGCTGAGAGAGGAGTGATGACAGGTTAGTAGCTGAGAGAGGAGTGATGACAGGTTAGTAACTGAGAGAGGAGTGATGACAGGTTAGTAGCTGAGAGAAGAGTAATGACAGGTTAGTAGATGAGAGAGGAGTGATGACAGGTTAGAAGCTGAGAGAGAAGTAATGACAGGTTAGTAGCTGAGGGAGGAGTAATGACAGGTTAGTAGCTGAGAGAGGAGTAATGACAGGTTAGTAGCTGAGAGAGGAGTGATGACAGGTTAGTAGCTGAGAGAGGAGTAATGACAGGTTAGTAGCTGAGAGAGTAGTAATGACAGGTTAGTAGCTGAGAAGAGTAATGACAGGTTAGTAGCTGAGAGAGGAGTAATGACAGGTTATTAGCTGAGAGAGGAGTGATGACAGGTTAGTAGCTGAGAGAGGAGTGATGACAGGTTAGTAACTGAGAGAGGAGTGATGACAGGTTAGTAGCTGAGAGAAGAGTAATGACAGGTTAGTAGCTGAGAGAGGAGTGATGACAGGTTAGTAGCTGAGAGAGAAGTAATGACAGGTTAGTAGCTGAGAGAGGAGTAATGACAGGTTAGTAGCTGAGAGAGGAGTAATGACAGGTTAGTAGCTGAGAGAGGAGTAATGACAGGTTAGTAGCTGAGAGGAGTAGTAACAGGTTAGTAGCTGAGAGAGGAGTAATGACAGGTTAGTAGCTGAGAGAGGAATAATAACAGGTTAGTAGCTGAGAGAGGAGTAATGACAGGTTAGAAGCTGTGAGAGGAGTGATGACAGGTTAGTAGCTGAGACAGTAGTGTAATGACAGGTTAGTAGCTGAGAGAGGAATGACAGGTTAGTAGCTGAGAGAGGAGTAATGACAGGTTAGTAGCTGAGAGAGGAGTAATGACAGGTTAGTAGCTGAGAGAGGAGTAATGACAGGTTAGTAGCTGAGAAGAGTAATGACAGGTTAGTAGCTGAGAGAGGAGTAATGACAGGTTAGTAGATGAGAGAGGAGTGATGACAGGTTAGTAGCTGAGAGGAGTAATGACAGGTTAGTAGCTGAGAGAGGAGTAATGACAGGTTAGTAGCTGAGAAGAGTAATGACAGGTTAGTATTTGAGAGGAGTAGTGACAGGTTAGTAGCTGAGAGGAGTAATGACAGGTTAGTAGCTGAGAGAGGAATAATGACAGGTTAGTAGCTGAGAGAGGAGTGATGACAGGTTAGTAGCTGAGAGAGGAGTAATGACAGGTTAGTAGCTGAGAGAGGAGTAATGAAAGGTTAGTAGCTGAGAAGAGTAATGACAGGTTAGTAGCTGAGAGAGGAGTAATGACAGGTTATTAGCTGAGAGAGGAGTGATGACAGGTTAGTAGCTGAGAGAGGAGTGATGACAGGTTAGTAACTGAGAGAGGAGTGATGACAGGTTAGTAGCTGAGAGAAGAGTAATGACAGGTTAGTAGCTGAGAGAGGAGTGATGACAGGTTAGTAGCTGAGAGAGAAGTAATGACAGGTTAGTAGCTGAGAGAGGAGTGATGAAAGGTTAGTAGCTGAGAGAGGAGTAATGACAGGTTAGTAGCTGAGAGAGGAGTAATGACAGGTTAGTAGCTGAGTGAGGAGTAATGACAGGTTAGTAGCTGAGAAGAGTAATGACAGGTTAGTAGTTGAGAGGAGTAGTGACAGGTTAGTAGCTGAGAGGAGTAATGACAGGTTAGTAGCTGAGAGAGGAATAATGACAGGTTAGTAGCTGAGAGAGGAGTAATGACAGGTTAGTAGCTGAGAAGAGTAATGACAGGTTAGTAGCTGAGAGAGGAGTAATGACAGGTTAGTAGCTGAGAGAGGAGTAATGACAGGTTAGTAGCTGAGAAGAGTAATGACAGGTTAGTAGCTGAGAGAGGAGTAATGACAGGTTAGTAGCTGAGAGAGGAGTGATGACAGGTTAGTAACTGAGAGAGGAGTGATGACAGGTTAGTAGCTGAGAGAAGAGTAATGACAGGTTAGTAGCTGAGAGAGGAGTGATGACAGGTTAGTAGCTGAGAGAGAAGTAATGACAGGTTAGTAGCTGAGAGAGGAGTAATGACAGGTTAGTAGCTGAGAGAGGAGTAATGACAGGTTAGTAGCTGAGAGAGGAGTAATGACAGGTTAGTAGCTGAGAGGAGTAGTAACAGGTTAGTAGCTGAGAGAGGAGTAATGACAGGTTAGTAGCTGAGAGAGGAATAATAACAGGTTAGTAGCTGAGAGAGGAGTAATGACAGGTTAGAAGCTGTGAGAGGAGTGATGACAGGTTAGTAGCTGAGAGAGGAGTAATGACAGGTTAGTAGCTGAGAGAGTAGTAATGACAGGTTAGTAGCTGAGAAGAGTAATGACAGGTTAGTAGCTGAGAGAGGAGTAATGACAGGTTATTAGCTGAGAGAGGAGTGATGACAGGTTAGTAGCTGAGAGAGGAGTGATGACAGGTTAGTAACTGAGAGAGGAGTGATGACAGGTTAGTAGCTGAGAGAAGAGTAATGACAGGTTAGTAGCTGAGAGAGGAGTAATGACAGGTTAGTAGCTGAGTGAGGAGTAATGACAGGTTAGTAGCTGAGAAGAGTAATGACAGGTTAGTATTTGAGAGGAGTAGTGACAGGTTAGTAGCTGAGAGGAGTAATGACAGGTTAGTAGCTGAGAGAGGAATAATGACAGGTTAGTAGCTGAGAGAGGAGTGATGACAGGTTAGTAGCTGAGAGAGGAGTAATGACAGGTTAGTAGCTGAGAGAGGAGTAATGACAGGTTAGTAGCTGAGAAGAGTAATGACAGGTTAGTAGCTGAGAGAGGAGTAATGACAGGTTATTAGCTGAGAGAGGAGTGATGACAGGTTAGTAGCTGAGAGAGGAGTGATGACAGGTTAGTAACTGAGAGAGGAGTGATGACAGGTTAGTAGCTGAGAGAAGAGTAATGACAGGTTAGTAGATGAGAGAGGAGTGATGACAGGTTAGTAGCTGAGAGAGAAGTAATGACAGGTTAGTAGCTGAGAGAGGAGTAATGACAGGTTAGTAGCTGAGAGAGGAGTAATGACAGGTTAGTAGCTGAGAGAGGAGTGATGACAGGTTAGTAGCTGAGAGAGGAGTAATGACAGGTTAGTAGCTGAGAGAGTAGTAATGACAGGTTAGTAGCTGAGAAGAGTAATGACAGGTTAGTAGCTGAGAGAGGAGTAATGACAGGTTATTAGCTGAGAGAGGAGTGATGACAGGTTAGTAGCTGAGAGAGGAGTGATGACAGGTTAGTAACTGAGAGAGGAGTGATGACAGGTTAGTAGCTGAGAGAAGAGTAATGACAGGTTAGTAGCTGAGAGAGGAGTGATGACAGGTTAGTAGCTGAGAGAGAAGTAATGACAGGTTAGTAGCTGAGAGAGGAGTAATGACAGGTTAGTAGCTGAGAGAGGAGTAATGACAGGTTAGTAGCTGAGAGAGGAGTAATGACAGGTTAGTAGCTGAGAGGAGTAGTAACAGGTTAGTAGCTGAGAGAGGAGTAATGACAGGTTAGTAGCTGAGAGAGTAGTAATGACAGGTTAGTAGCTGAGAAGAGTAATGACAGGTTAGTAGCTGAGAGAGGAGTAATGACAGGTTATTAGCTGAGAGAGGAGTGATGACAGGTTAGTAGCTGAGAGAGGAGTGATGACAGGTTAGTAACTGAGAGAGGAGTGATGACAGGTTAGTAGCTGAGAGAAGAGTAATGACAGGTTAGTGGCTGCGAGAGGAGTAATGACAGGTTAGTAGCTGAGTGAGGAGTAATGACAGGTTAGTAGCTGAGAAGAGTAATGACAGGTTAGTAGTTGAGAGGAGTAGTGACAGGTTAGTAGCTGAGAGGAGTAATGACAGGTTAGTAGCTGAGAGAGGAATAATGACAGGTTAGTAGCTGAGAGAGGAGTGATGACAGGTTAGTAGCTGAGAGAGGAGTAATGACAGGTTAGTAGCTGAGAGAGGAGTAATGACAGGTTAGTAGCTGAGAAGAGTAATGACAGGTTAGTAGCTGAGAGAGGAGTAATGACAGGTTATTAGCTGAGAGAGGAGTGATGACAGGTTAGTAGCTGAGAGAGGAGTGATGACAGGTTAGTAACTGAGAGAGGAGTGATGACAGGTTAGTACCTGAGAGAAGAGTAATGACAGGTTAGTAGATGAGAGAGGAGTGATGACAGGTTAGTAGCTGAGAGAGAAGTATTGACAGGTTAGTAGCTGAGAGAGGAGTAATGACAGGTTAGTAGCTGAGAGAGGAGTAATGACAGGTTAGTAGCTGAGAGAGGAGTGATGACAGGTTAGTAGCTGAGAGAGGAGTAATGACAGGTTAGTAGCTGAGAGAGTAGTAATGACAGGTTAGTAGCTGAGAAGAGTAATGACAGGTTATTAGCTGAGAGAGGAGTGATGACAGGTTAGTAGCTGAGAGAGGAGTGATGACAGGTTAGTAACTGAGAGAGGAGTGATGACAGGTTAGTAGCTGAGAGAAGAGTAATGACAGGTTAGTAGCTGAGAGAGGAGTGATGACAGGTTAGTAGCTGAGAGAGAAGTGATGACAGGTTAGTAGCTGAGAGAGGAGTGATGACAGGTTAGTAACTGAGAGAGGAGTGATGACAGGTTAGTAGCTGAGAGAAGAGTAATGACAGGTTAGTAGCTGAGAGAGGAGTGATGACAGGTTAGTAGCTGAGAGAGAAGTAATGACAGGTTAGTAGCTGAGAGAGGAGTAATGACAGGTTAGTAGCTGAGAGAGGAGTAATGACAGGTTAGTAGCTGAGAGAGGAGTGATGACAGGTTAGTAGCTGAGAGAGGAGTAATGACAGGTTAGTAGCTGAGAGAGGAGTAATGACAGGTTAGTAGCTGAGAAGAGTAATGACAGGTTAGTAGCTGAGAGAGGAGTAATGACAGGTTATTAGCTGAGAGAGGAGTGATGACAGGTTAGTAGCTGAGAGAGGAGTGATGACAGGTTAGTAACTGAGAGAGGAGTGATGACAGGTTAGTAGCTGAGAGAAGAGTAATGACAGGTTAGTAGATGAGAGAGGAGTGATGACAGGTTAGTAGCTGAGAGAGAAGTATTGACAGGTTAGTAGCTGAGAGAGGAGTAATGACAGGTTAGTAGCTGAGAGAGGAGTAATGACAGGTTAGTAGCTGAGAGAGGAGTGATGACAGGTTAGTAGCTGAGAGAGGAGTAATGACAGGTTAGTAGCTGAGAGAGTAGTAATGACAGGTTAGTAGCTGAGAAGAGTACTGACAGGTTATTAGCTGAGAGAGGAGTGATGACAGGTTAGTAGCTGAGAGAGGAGTGATGACAGGTTAGTAACTGAGAGAGGAGTGATGACAGGTTAGTAGCTGAGAGAAGAGTAATGACAGGTTAGTAGCTGAGAGAGGAGTGATGACAGGTTAGTAGCTGAGAGAGAAGTAATGACAGGTTAGTAGCTGAGAGAGGAGTAATGACAGGTTAGTAGCTGAGAGAGGAGTAATGACAGGTTAGTAGCTGAGAGAGGAGTAATGACAGGTTAGTAGCTGAGAGGAGTAGTAACAGGTTAGTAGCTGAGAGAGGAGTAATGACAGGTTAGTAGCTGAGAGAGGAATAATAACAGGTTAGTAGCTGAGAGAGGAGTAATGACAGGTTAGAAGCTGTGAGAGGAGTGATGACAGGTTAGTAGCTGAGACAGTAGTGTAATGACAGGTTAGTAGCTGAGAGAGGAATGACAGGTTAGTAGCTGAGAGAGGAGTAATGACAGGTTAGTAGCTGAGAGAGGAGTAATGACAGGTTAGTAGCTGAGAGAGGAGTAATGACAGGTTAGTAGCTGAGAAGAGTAATGACAGGTTAGTAGCTGAGAGAGGAGTAATGACAGGTTAGTAGCTGAGAGAGGAGTGATGACAGGTTAGTAGCTGAGAGGAGTAATGACAGGTTAGTAGCTGAGAGAGGAGTAATGACAGGTTAGTAGCTGAGTGAGGAGTAATGACAGGTTAGTAGCTGAGAAGAGTAATGACAGGTTAGTATTTGAGAGGAGTAGTGACAGGTTAGTAGCTGAGAGGAGTAATGACAGGTTAGTAGCTGAGAGAGGAATAATGACAGGTTAGTAGCTGAGAGAGGAGTGATGACAGGTTAGTAGCTGAGAGAGGAGTAATGACAGGTTAGTAGCTGAGAGAGGAGTAATGAAAGGTTAGTAGCTGAGAAGAGTAATGACAGGTTAGTAGCTGAGAGAGGAGTAATGACAGGTTATTAGCTGAGAGAGGAGTGATGACAGGTTAGTAGCTGAGAGAGGAGTGATGACAGGTTAGTAACTGAGAGAGGAGTGATGACAGGTTAGTAGCTGAGAGAAGAGTAATGACAGGTTAGTAGCTGAGAGAGGAGTGATGACAGGTTAGTAGCTGAGAGAGAAGTAATGACAGGTTAGTAGCTGAGAGAGGAGTGATGACAGGTTAGTAGCTGAGAGAGGAGTAATGACAGGTTAGTAGCTGAGAGAGGAGTAATGACAGGTTAGTAGCTGAGTGAGGAGTAATGACAGGTTAGTAGCTGAGAAGAGTAATGACAGGTTAGTAGTTGAGAGGAGTAGTGACAGGTTAGTAGCTGAGAGGAGTAATGACAGGTTAGTAGCTGAGAGAGGAATAATGACAGGTTAGTAGCTGAGAGAGGAGTGATGACAGGTTAGTAGCTGAGAGAGGAGTAATGACAGGTTAGTAGCTGAGAGAGGAGTAATGACAGGTTAGTAGCTGAGAAGAGTAATGACAGGTTAGTAGCTGAGAGAGGAGTAATGACAGGTTAGTAGCTGAGAGAGGAGTGATGACAGGTTAGTAACTGAGAGAGGAGTGATGACAGGTTAGTAGCTGAGAGAAGAGTAATGACAGGTTAGTAGCTGAGAGAGGAGTGATGACAGGTTAGTAGCTGAGAGAGAAGTAATGACAGGTTAGTAGCTGAGAGAGGAGTAATGACAGGTTAGTAGCTGAGAGGAGTAGTAACAGGTTAGTAGCTGAGAGAGGAGTAATGACAGGTTAGTAGCTGAGAGAGGAATAATAACAGGTTAGTAGCTGAGAGAGGAGTAATGACAGGTTAGTAGCTGAGAGAGTAGTAATGACAGGTTAGTAGCTGAGAAGAGTAATGACAGGTTAGTAGCTGAGAGAGGAGTAATGACAGGTTATTAGCTGAGAGAGGAGTGATGACAGGTTAGTAGCTGAGAGAGGAGTGATGACAGGTTAGTAACTGAGAGAGGAGTGATGACAGGTTAGTAGCTGAGAGAAGAGTAATGACAGGTTAGTAGCTGAGAGAGGAGTGATGACAGGTTAGTAGCTGAGAGAGAAGTAATGACAGGTTAGTAGCTGAGAGAGGAGTAATGACAGGTTAGTAGCTGAGAGAGGAGTAATGACAGGTTAGTAGCTGAGAGAGGAGTAATGACAGGTTAGTAGCTGAGAGGAGTAATGACAGTTTAGTAGCTGAGAGAGGAGTAATGACAGGTTAGTAGCTGAGAGAGGAATAATAACAGGTTAGTAGCTGAGAGAGGAGTAATGACAGGTTAGAAGCTGTGAGAGGAGTGATGACAGGTTAGTAGCTGAGACAGTAGTGTAATGACAGGTTAGTAGCTGAGAGAGGAATGACAGGTTAGTAGCTGAGAGAGGAGTAATGACAGGTTAGTAGCTGAGAGAGGAGTAATGACAGGTTAGTAGCTGAGAGAGGAGTAATGACAGGTTAGTAGCTGAGAAGAGTAATGACAGGTTAGTAGCTGAGAGAGGAGTAATGACAGGTTACTAGCTGAGAGAGGAGTGATGACAGGTTAGTAGCTGAGAGGAGTAATGACAGGTTAGTAGCTGAGAGAGGAGTAATGACAGGTTAGTAGCTGAGTGAGGAGTAATGACACGTTAGTAGCTGAGAAGAGTAATGACAGGTTAGTATTTGAGAGGAGTAGTGACAGGTTAGTAGCTGAGAGGAGTAATGACAGGTTAGTAGCTGAGAGAGGAATAATGACAGGTTAGTAGCTGAGAGAGGAGTGATGACAGGTTAGTAGCTGAGAGAGGAGTAATGACAGGTTAGTAGCTGAGAGAGGAGTAATGAAAGGTTAGTAGCTGAGAAGAGTAATGACAGGTTAGTAGCTGAGAGAGGAGTAATGACAGGTTATTAGCTGAGAGAGGAGTGATGACAGGTTAGTAGCTGAGAGAGGAGTGATGACAGGTTAGTAACTGAGAGAGGAGTGATGACAGGTTAGTAGCTGAGAGAAGAGTAATGACAGGTTAGTAGCTGAGAGAGGAGTGATGACAGGTTAGTAGCTGAGAGAGAAGTAATGACAGGTTAGTAGCTGAGAGAGGAGTGATGACAGGTTAGTAGCTGAGAGAGGAGTAATGACAGGTTAGTAGCTGAGAGAGGAGTAATGACAGGTTAGTAGCTGAGTGAGGAGTAATGACAGGTTAGTAGCTGAGAAGAGTAATGACAGGTTAGTAGTTGAGAGAGGAGTAATGACAGGTTAGTAGCTGAGAGAGGAGTAATGACAGGTTAGTAGCTGAGAGAGGAGTAATGACAGGTTAGTAGCTGAGAGGAGTAGTAACAGGTTAGTAGCTGAGAGAGGAGTAATGACAGGTTAGTAGCTGAGAGAGGAATAATAACAGGTTAGTAGCTGAGAGAGGAGTAATGACAGGTTAGAAGCTGTGAGAGGAGTGATGACAGGTTAGTAGCTGAGACAGTAGTGTAATGACAGGTTAGTAGCTGAGAGAGGAATGACAGGTTAGTAGCTGAGAGAGGAGTAATGACAGGTTAGTAGCTGAGAGAGGAGTAATGACAGGTTAGTAGCTGAGAGAGGAGTAATGACAGGTTAGTAGCTGAGAAGAGTAATGACAGGTTAGTAGCTGAGAGAGGAGTAATGACAGGTTAGTAGCTGAGAGAGGAGTGATGACAGGTTAGTAGCTGAGAGGAGTAATGACAGGTTAGTAGCTGAGAGAGGAGTAATGACAGGTTAGTAGCTGAGTGAGGAGTAATGACAGGTTAGTAGCTGAGAAGAGTAATGACAGGTTAGTATTTGAGAGGAGTAGTGACAGGTTAGTAGCTGAGAGGAGTAATGACAGGTTAGTAGCTGAGAGAGGAATAATGACAGGTTAGTAGCTGAGAGAGGAGTGATGACAGGTTAGTAGCTGAGAGAGGAGTAATGACAGGTTAGTAGCTGAGAGAGGAGTAATGAAAGGTTAGTAGCTGAGAAGAGTAATGACAGGTTAGTAGCTGAGAGAGGAGTAATGACAGGTTATTAGCTGAGAGAGGAGTGATGACAGGTTAGTAGCTGAGAGAGGAGTGATGACAGGTTAGTAACTGAGAGAGGAGTGATGACAGGTTAGTAGCTGAGAGAAGAGTAATGACAGGTTAGTAGCTGAGAGAGGAGTGATGACAGGTTAGTAGCTGAGAGAGAAGTAATGACAGGTTAGTAGCTGAGAGAGGAGTGATGACAGGTTAGTAGCTGAGAGAGGAGTAATGACAGGTTAGTAGCTGAGAGAGGAGTAATGACAGGTTAGTAGCTGAGTGAGGAGTAATGACAGGTTAGTAGCTGAGAAGAGTAATGACAGGTTAGTAGTTGAGAGGAGTAGTGACAGGTTAGTAGCTGAGAGGAGTAATGACAGGTTAGTAGCTGAGAGAGGAATAATGACAGGTTAGTAGCTGAGAGAGGAGTGATGACAGGTTAGTAGCTGAGAGAGGAGTAATGACAGGTTAGTAGCTGAGAGAGGAGTAATGACAGGTTAGTAGCTGAGAGAGTAATGACAGGTTAGTAGCTGAGAGAGGAGTAATGACAGGTTAGTAGCTGAGAGAGGAGTGATGACAGGTTAGTAACTGAGAGAGGAGTGATGACAGGTTAGTAGCTGAGAGAAGAGTAATGACAGGTTAGTAGCTGAGAGAGGAGTGATGACAGGTTAGTAGCTGAGAGAGAAGTAATGACAGGTTAGTAGCTGAGAGAGGAGTAATGACAGGTTAGTAGCTGAGAGGAGTAGTAACAGGTTAGTAGCTGAGAGAGGAGTAATGACAGGTTAGTAGCTGAGAGAGGAATAATAACAGGTTAGTAGCTGAGAGAGGAGTAATGACAGGTTAGTAGCTGAGAGAGTAGTAATGACAGGTTAGTAGCTGAGAAGAGTAATGACAGGTTAGTAGCTGAGAGAGGAGTAATGACAGGTTATTAGCTGAGAGAGGAGTGATGACAGGTTAGTAGCTGAGAGAGGAGTGATGACAGGTTAGTAACTGAGAGAGGAGTGATGACAGGTTAGTAGCTGAGAGAAGAGTAATGACAGGTTAGTAGCTGAGAGAGGAGTGATGACAGGTTAGTAGCTGAGAGAGAAGTAATGACAGGTTAGTAGCTGAGAGAGGAGTAATGACAGGTTAGTAGCTGAGAGAGGAGTAATGACAGGTTAGTAGCTGAGAGAGGAGTAATGACAGGTTAGTAGCTGAGAGGAGTAATGACAGTTTAGTAGCTGAGAGAGGAGTAATGACAGGTTAGTAGCTGAGAGAGGAATAATAACAGGTTAGTAGCTGAGAGAGGAGTAATGACAGGTTAGAAGCTGTGAGAGGAGTGATGACAGGTTAGTAGCTGAGACAGTAGTGTAATGACAGGTTAGTAGCTGAGAGAGGAATGACAGGTTAGTAGCTGAGAGAGGAGTAATGACAGGTTAGTAGCTGAGAGAGGAGTAATGACAGGTTAGTAGCTGAGAGAGGAGTAATGACAGGTTAGTAGCTGAGAAGAGTAATGACAGGTTAGTAGCTGAGAGAGGAGTAATGACAGGTTACTAGCTGAGAGAGGAGTGATGACAGGTTAGTAGCTGAGAGGAGTAATGACAGGTTAGTAGCTGAGAGAGGAGTAATGACAGGTTAGTAGCTGAGTGAGGAGTAATGACACGTTAGTAGCTGAGAAGAGTAATGACAGGTTAGTATTTGAGAGGAGTAGTGACAGGTTAGTAGCTGAGAGGAGTAATGACAGGTTAGTAGCTGAGAGAGGAATAATGACAGGTTAGTAGCTGAGAGAGGAGTGATGACAGGTTAGTAGCTGAGAGAGGAGTAATGACAGGTTAGTAGCTGAGAGAGGAGTAATGAAAGGTTAGTAGCTGAGAAGAGTAATGACAGGTTAGTAGCTGAGAGAGGAGTAATGACAGGTTATTAGCTGAGAGAGGAGTGATGACAGGTTAGTAGCTGAGAGAGGAGTGATGACAGGTTAGTAACTGAGAGAGGAGTGATGACAGGTTAGTAGCTGAGAGAAGAGTAATGACAGGTTAGTAGCTGAGAGAGGAGTGATGACAGGTTAGTAGCTGAGAGAGAAGTAATGACAGGTTAGTAGCTGAGAGAGGAGTGATGACAGGTTAGTAGCTGAGAGAGGAGTAATGACAGGTTAGTAGCTGAGAGAGGAGTAATGACAGGTTAGTAGCTGAGTGAGGAGTAATGACAGGTTAGTAGCTGAGAAGAGTAATGACAGGTTAGTAGTTGAGAGGAGTAGTGACAGGTTAGTAGCTGAGAGGAGTAATGACAGGTTAGTAGCTGAGAGAGGAATAATGACAGGTTAGTAGCTGAGAGAGGAGTGATGACAGGTTAGTAGCTGAGAGAGGAGTAATGACAGGTTAGTAGCTGAGAGAGGAGTAATGACAGGTTAGTAGCTGAGAAGAGTAATGACAGGTTAGTAGCTGAGAGAGGAGTAATGACAGGTTAGTAGCTGAGAGAGGAGTGATGACAGGTTAGTAACTGAGAGAGGAGTGATGACAGGTTAGTAGCTGAGAGAAGAGTAATGACAGGTTAGTAGCTGAGAGAGGAGTGATGACAGGTTAGTAGCTGAGAGAGAAGTAATGACAGGTTAGTAGCTGAGAGAGGAGTAATGACAGGTTAATAGCTGAGAGAGGAGTAATGACAGGTTAGTAGCTGAGAGAGGAGTAATGACAGGTTAGTAGCTGAGAGGAGTAGTAACAGGTTAGTAGCTGAGAGAGGAGTAATGACAGGTTAGTAGCTGAGAGAGGAATAATAACAGGTTAGTAGCTGAGAGAGGAGTAATGACAGGTTAGAAGCTGTGAGAGGAGTGATGACAGGTTAGTAGCTGAGACAGTAGTGTAATGACAGGTTAGTAGCTGAGAGAGGAATGACAGGTTAGTAGCTGAGAGAGGAGTAATGACAGGTTAGTAGCTGAGAGAGGAGTAATGACAGGTTAGTAGCTGAGAGAGGAGTGATGACAGGTTAGTAGCTGAGAAGAGTAATGACAGGTTAGTAGCTGAGAGAGGAGTAATGACAGGTTAGTAGCTGAGAGAGGAGTGATGACAGGTTAGTAGCTGAGAGAGGAGTAATGACAGGTTAGTAGCTGAGAGAGGAGTAATGACAGGTTAGTAGCTGAGTGAGGAGTAATGACAGGTTAGTAGCTGAGAAGAGTAATCACAGTTTAGTAGTTGAGAGGAGTAGTGACAGGTTAGTAGCTGAGAGGAGTAATGACAGGTTAGTAGCTGAGAGAGGAATAATGACAGGTTAGTAGCTGAGAGAGGAGTGATGACAGGTTAGTAGCTGAGAGAGGAGTAATGACAGGTTAGTAGCTGAGAGAGGAGTAATGAAAGGTTAGTAGCTGAGAAGAGTAATGACAGGTTAGTAGCTGAGAGAGGAGTAATGACAGGTTATTAGCTGAGAGAGGAGTGATGACAGGTTAGTAGCTGAGAGAGGAGTGATGACAGGTTAGTAGCTGAGAGAGGAGTGATGACAGGTTAGTAGCTGAGAGAAGAGTAATGACAGGTTAGTAGCTGAGAGTAGAGTAATGACAGGTTAGTAGCTGAGAGAGGAGTAATGACAGGTTAGTAGCTGAGAGAGGAGTAATGACAGGTTAGTAGCTGAGAGGAGTAGTGACAGGTTAGTAGCTGAGAGAGGAGTAATGACAGGTTAGTAGCTGAGAGAGGAATAATAACAGGTTAGTAGCTGAGAGAGGAGTAATGACAGGTTAGAAGCTGTGAGAGGAGTGATGACAGGTTAGTAGCTGAGAGAGGAGTAATGACAGGTTAGTAGCTGAGAAGAGTAATGACAGGTTAGTAGCTGAGAGAGGAGTAATGACAGGTTATTAGCTGAGAGAGGAGTGATGACAGGTTAGTAGCTGAGAGAGGAGTGATGACAGGTTAGTAGCTGAGAGAGGAGTAATGACAGGTTAGTAGCTGAGAGAGGAGTAATGACAGGTTTGTAGCTGAGAAGAGTAATGACAGGTTAGTAGCTGAGAGAGGAGTAATGACAGGTTAGTAGCTGAGAGAGGAGTGATGACAGGTTAGTAACTGAGAGAGGAGTGATGACAGGTTAGTAGCTGAGAGAAGAGTAAAGACAGGTTAGTAGCTGAGAGAGGAGTGATGACAGGTTAGTAGCTGAGAGAGAAGTAATGACAGGTTAGTAGCTGAGAGAGGAGTAATGACAGGTTAGTAGCTGAGAGAGGAGTAATGACAGGTTAGTAGCTGAGAGAGGAGTAATGACAGGTTAGTAGCTGAGAGGAGTAGTAACAGGTTAGTAGCTGAGAGAGGAGTAATGACAGGTTAGTAGCTGAGAGAGGAATAATAACAGGTTAGTAGCTGATAGAGGAGTAATGACAGGTTAGAAGCTGTGAGAGGAGTGATGACAGGTTAGTAGCTGAGACAGTAGTGTAATGACAGGTTAGTAGCTGAGAGAGGAATGACAGGTTAGTAGCTGAGAGAGGAGTAATGACAGGTTAGTAGCTGAGAGAGGAGTAATGACAGGTTAGTAGCTGAGAGAGGAGTAATGACAGGTTAGTAGCTGAGAAGAGTAATGACAGGTTAGTAGCTGAGAGAGGAGTAATGACAGGTTAGTAGCTGAGAGAGGAGTGATGACAGGTTAGTAGCTGAGACAGGAGTAATGACAGGTTAGTAGCTGAGAGAGGAGTAATGACAGGTTAGTAGCTGAGTGAGGAGTAATGACAGGTTAGTAGCTGAGAAGAGTAATCACAGGTTAGTAGTTGAGAGGAGTAGTGACAGGTTAGTAGCTGAGAGGAGTAATGACAGGTTAGTAGCTGAGAGAGGAATAATGACAGGTTAGTAGCTGAGAGAGGAGTGATGACAGGTTAGTAGCTGAGAGAGGAGTAATGACAGGTTAGTAGCTGAGAGAGGAGTAATGAAAGGTTAGTAGCTGAGAAGAGTAATGACAGGTTAGTAGCTGAGAGAGGAGTAATGACAGGTTATTAGCTGAGAGAGGGGTAATGACAGGTTAGTAGCTGAGAGAGGAGTGATGACAGGTTAGTAACTGAGAGAGGAGTGATGACAGGTTAGTAGCTGAGAGAAGAGTAATGACAGGTTAGTAGCTGAGAGAGGAGTGATGACAGGTTAGTAGCTGAGAGAGAAGTAATGACAGGTTAGTAGCTGAGAGTAGAGTAATGACAGGTTAGTAGCTGAGAGAGGAGTAATGACAGGTTAGTAGCTGAGAGAGGAGTAATGACAGGTTAGTAGCTGAGAGGAGTAGTGACAGGTTAGTAGCTGAGAGAGGAGTAATGACAGGTTAGTAGCTGAGAGAGGAATAATAACAGGTTAGTAGCTGAGAGAGGAGTAATGACAGGTTAGAAGCTGTGAGAGGAGTGATGACAGGTTAATAGCTGAGAGAGGAGTAATGACAGGTTAGTAGCTGAGAAGAGTAATGACAGTTTAGTAGCTGAGAGAGGAGTAATGACAGGTTATTAGCTGAGAGAGGAGTGATGACAGGTTAGTAGCTGAGAGAGGAGTGATGACAGGTTAGTAACTGAGAGAGGAGTGATGACAGGTTAGTAGCTGAGAGAAGAGTAATGACAGGTTAGTAGCTGAGAGAGGAGTGATGACAGGTTAGTAGCTGAGAGAGAAGTAATGACAGGTTAGTAGCTGAGAGAGGAGTAATGACAGGTTAGTAGCTGAGAGAGGAGTAATGACAGGTTAGTAGCTGAGAGGAGTAATGACAGGTTAGTAGCTGAGAAGAGTGATTACAGGTTAGTAGCTGAGAGAGGAGTAATGACAGGTTAGTAGCTGAGAGAGAAGTAATGACAGGTTAGTAGCTGAGAATTGTAATGACGGGTTAGTAGCTGAGAGAGGAGTAATGACAGGTTAGTAGCTTTGAGAGGAGTAATGACAGGTTAGAAGCTGAGAGAGGAGTAATGACAGGTTAGTAGCTGAGAGAGTAGTAATGACAGGTTAGTAGCTGAGAGGAGTAATGACAGGTTAGTAGCTGAGAGAGGAGTAATGACAGGTTAGTAGCTGAGCGGAGTAATGACAGGTTAGTAGCTGAGAGAGGAGTAATGACAGGTTACTAGCTGAGAGAAGAATAATGACAGGTTAGTAGCTGAGAGAGGAGTAATGACAGGTTAGTAGCTGAGAGAGGAGTAATGACAGGTTAGTAGCTGAGAGAGGAGTAATGACAGGTTAGTAGCTGAGAGAGGAGTAATGACAGGTTAGTAGCTGAGAGAGGAGTAATGACAGGTTAGTAGCTGAGAGAGGAGTAATGACAGGTTAGTAGCTGAGAGGAGTAGTAACAGGTTAGTAGCTGAGAGAGGAGTAATGACAGGTTAGTAGCTGAGAGAGGAATAATAACAGGTTAGTAGCTGAGAGAGGAGTAATGACAGGTTAGAAGCTGTGAGAGGAGTGATGACAGGTTAGTAGCTGAGAAAGTAGTGTAATGACAGGTTAGTAGCTGAGAGAGGAATGACAGGTTAGTAGCTGAGAGAGGAGTAATGACAGGTTAGTAGCTGAGAGAGGAATAATGACAGGTTAGTAGCTGAGAGAGGAGTGATGACAGGTTAGTAGCTGAGAGAGGAGTAATGACAGGTTAGTAGCTGAGAGAGGAGTAATGAAAGGTTAGTAGCTGAGAAGAGTAATGACAGGTTAGTAGCTGAGAGAGGAGTAATGACAGGTTATTAGCTGAGAGAGGAGTGATGACAGGTTAGTAGCTGAGAGAGGAGTGATGACAGGTTAGTAACTGAGAGAGGAGTGATGACAGGTTAGTAGCTGAGAGAAGAGTAATGACAGGTTAGTAGCTGAGAGAGGAGTGATGACAGGTTAGTAGCTGAGAGAGAAGTAATGACAGGTTAGTAGCTGAGAGTAGAGTAATGACAGGTTAGTAGCTGAGAGAGGAGTAATGACAGGTTAGTAGCTGAGAGAGGAGTAATGACAGGTTAGTAGCTGAGAGGAGTAGTGACAGGTTAGTAGCTGAGAGAGGAGTAATGACAGGTTAGTAGCTGAGAGAGGAATAATAACAGGTTAGTAGCTGAGAGAGGAGTAATGACAGGTTAGAAGCTGTGAGAGGAGTGATGACAGGTTAGTAGCTGAGAGAGGAGTAATGACAGGTTAGTAGCTGAGAAGAGTAATGACAGGTTAGTAGCTGAGAGAGGAGTAATGACAGGTTATTAGCTGAGAGAGGAGTGATGACAGGTTAGTAGCTGAGAGAGGAGTGATGACAGGTTAGTAACTGTGAGAGGAGTGATGACAGGTTAGTAGCTGAGAGAAGAGTAATGACAGGTTAGTAGCTGAGAGAGGAGTGATGACAGGTTAGTAGCTGAGAGAGAAGTAATGACAGGTTAGTAGCTGAGAGAGGAGTAATGACAGGTTAGTAGCTGAGAGAGGAGTAATGACAGGTTAGTAGCTGAGAGGAGTAATGACAGGTTAGTAGCTGAGAAGAGTGATTACAGGTTAGTAGCTGAGAGAGGAGTAATGACAGGTTAGTAGCTGAGAGAGGAGTAATGACAGGTTGGTAGCTGAGAGAGGAGTAATGACAGGTTAGTAGCTGAGAGAGAAGTAATGACAGGTTAGTAGCTGAGAATTGTAATGACGGGTTAGTAGCTGAGAGAGGAGTAATGACAGGTTAGTAGCTTTGAGAGGAGTAATGACAGGTTAGAAGCTGAGAGAGGAGTAATGACAGGTTAGTAGCTGAGAGAGTAGTAATGACAGGTTAGTAGCTGAGAGGAGTAATGACAGGTTAGTAGCTGAGAGAGGAGTAATGACAGGTTAGTAGCTGAGCGGAGTAATGACAGGTTAGTAGCTGAGAGAGGAGTAATGACAGGTTACTAGCTGAGAGAAGAATAATGACAGGTTAGTAGCTGAGAGAGGAGTAATGACAGGTTAGTAGCTGAGAGAGGAGTAATGACAGGTTAGTAGCTGAGAGAGGAGTAATGACAGGTTAGTAGCTGAGAGAGGAGTAATGACAGGTTAGTAGCTGAGAGAGGAGTAATGACAGGTTAGTAGCTGAGAGAGGAGTAATGACAGGTTAGTAGCTGAGAGGAGTAGTAACAGGTTAGTAGCTGAGAGAGGAGTAATGACAGGTTAGTAGCTGAGAGAGGAATAATAACAGGTTAGTAGCTGAGAGAGGAGTAATGACAAGTTAGAAGCTGTGAGAGGAGTGATGACAGGTTAGTAGCTGAGAAAGTAGTGTAATGACAGGTTAGTAGCTGAGAGAGGAATGACAGGTTAGTAGCTGAGAGAGGAGTAATGACAGGTTAGTAGCTGAGAGAGGAGTAATGACAGGTTAGTAGCTGAGAGAGGAGTAATGACAGGTTAGTAGCTGAGAAGAGTAATGACAGGTTAGTAGCTGAGAGAGGAGTAATGACAGGTTAGTAGCTGAGAGAGGAGTGATGACAGGTTAGTAGCTGAGAGAGGAGTAATGACAGGTTAGTAGCTGAGAGAGGAGTAATGACAGGTTAGTAGCTGAGTGAGGAGTAATGACAGGTTAGTAGCTGAGAAGAGTAATCACAGGTTAGTAGTTGAGAGGAGTAGTGACAGGTTAGTAGCTGAGAGGAGTAATGACAGGTTAGTAGCTGAGAGAGGAATAATGACAGGTTAGTAGCTGAGAGAGGAGTGATGACAGGTTAGTAGCCTAGAGAGGAGTAATGACAGGTTAGTAGCTGAGAGAGGAGTAATGAAAGGTTAGTAGCTGAGAAGAGTAATGACAGGTTAGTAGCTGAGAGAGGAGTAATGACAGGTTATTAGCTGAGAGAGGAGTGATGACAGGTTAGTAGCTGAGAGAGGAGTGATGACAGGTTACTAACTGAGAGAGGAGTGATGACAGGTTAGTAGCTGAGAGAAGAGTAATGACAGGTTAGTAGCTGAGAGAGGAGTGATGACAGGTTAGTAGTTGAGAGAGAAGTAATGACAGGTTAGTAGCTGAGAGTAGAGTAATGACAGGTTAGTAGCTGAGAGAGGAGTAATGACAGGTTAGTAGCTGAGAGAGGAGTAATGACAGGTTAGTAGCTGAGTGGAGTAGTGACAGGTTAGTAGCTGAGAGAGGAGTAATGACAGGTTAGTAGCTGAGAGAGGAATAATAACAGGTTAGTAGCTGAGAGAGGAGTAATGACAGGTTAGAAGCTGTGAGAGGAGTGATGACAGGTTAGTAGCTGAGAGAGGAGTAATGACAGGTTAGTAGCTGAGAAGAGTAATGACAGGTTAGTAGCTGAGAGAGGAGTAATGACAGGTTATTAGCTGAGAGAGGAGTGATGACAGGTTAGTAGCTGAGAGAGGAGTGATGACAGGTTAGTAACTGAGAGAGGAGTGATGACAGGTTAGTAGCTGAGAGAAGAGTAATGACAGGTTAGTAGCTGAGAGAGGAGTGATGACAGGTTAGTAGCTGAGAGAGAAGTAATGACAGGTTAGTAGCTGAGAGAGGAGTAATGACAGGTTAGTAGCTGAGAGAGGAGTAATGACAGGTTAGTAGCTGAGAGGAGTAATGACAGGTTAGTAGCTGAGAAGAGTGATTACAGGTTAGTAGCTGAGAGAGGAGTAATGACAGGTTAGTAGCTGAGAGAGGAGTAATGACAGGTTGGTAGCTGAGAGAGGAGTAATGACAGGTTAGTAGCTGAGAGAGAAGTAATGACAGGTTAGTAGCTGAGAAGAGTAATGACGGGTTAGTAGCTGAGAGAGGAGTAATGACAGGTTAGTAGCTTTGAGAGGAGTAATGACAGGTTAGAAGCTGAGAGAGGAGTAATGACAGGTTAGTAGCTGAGAGAGTAGTAATGACAGGTTAGTAGCTGAGAGAGGAGTAATGACAGGTTAGTAGCTGAGAGAGGAGTAATGACAGGTTAGTAGCTGAGCGGAGTAATGACAGGTTAGTAGCTGAGAGAGGAGTAATGACAGGTTACTAGCTGAGAGAAGAATAATGACAGGTTAGTAGCTGAGAGAGGAGTAATGACAGGTTAGTAGCTGAGAGAGGAGTAATGACAGGTTAGTAGCTGAGAGAGGAGTAATGACAGTTTAGTAGCTGAGAGAGGAGTAATGACAGGTTAGTAGCTGAGAGAGTAGTAATGACAGGTTAGTAGCTGAGAGTAGTAATGACAGGTTAGTAGCTGAGAGAGGAGTAATGACAGGTTAGTAGCTGAGAGAGGAGTAATGACAGGTTACTAGCTGAGAGATGAATAATGACAGGTTAGTAGCTGAGAGAGGAGTAATGACAGGTTAGTAGCTGAGAGAGGAGTAATGACAGGTTAGTAGCTGAGAGAGGAGTAATGACAGGTTAGTAGCTGAGAGGAGTAGTGACAGGTTAGTAGCTGAGAGAGGAGTAATGACAGGTTAGTAGCTGAGAGAGGAATAATAACAGGTTAGTAGCTGAGAGAGGAGTAATGACAGGTTAGTAGCTGTGAGAGGAGTGATGACAGGTTAGTAGCTGAGAGAGGAGTAATGACAGGTTAGTAGCTGAGAGAGGAATGACAGGTTAGTAGCTGAGAGAGGAGTAATGACAGGTTAGTAGCTGAGAGAGGAGTAATGACAGGTTAGTAGCTGAGAGAGAAGTAATGACAGTTTAGTAGCTGAGAAGAGTAATGACAGGTTAGTAGCTGAGAGAGGAGTAATGACAGGTTAGTAGCTGAGAGAGGAGTAATGACAGGTTAGTAGCTGAGAGAGGAGTAATGACAGGTTAGTAGCTGAGAGAGTAGTAATGACAGGTTAGTAGCTGAGAGGAGTAATGACAGGTTAGTAGCTGAGAGAGGAGTAATGACAGGTTAGTAGCTGAGCGGAGTAATGACAGGTTAGTAGCTGAGAGAGGAGTAATGACAGGTTAGTAGCTGAGAGGAGTAATGACAGGTTAGTAGCTGAGAGAGGAGTAATGACAGGTTAGTAGCTGAGAGAGGAGTAATGACAGGTTAGTAGCTGAGAGAGGAGTAATGACAGGTTAGTAGCTGAGAGAGGAGTAATGACAGGTTAGTAGCTGTGAGAGGAGTGATGACAGGTTAGTAGCTGAGAGAGGAGTAATGACAGGTTAGTAGATGAGAGAGGAGTAATGACAGGTTAGTAGCTGAGAGAGGAGTAATGACAGGTTAGTAGCTGAGAGAGGAGTAATGACAGGTTAGTAGCTGAGAGAGGAGTAATGACAGGTTAGTAGCTGAGAAGAGTAATGACAGGTTAGTAGCTGAGAAAGGTAATGCCAGGTTAGTAGCTGAGAGGAGTGATGACAGGTTAGTAGCTGAGAGAAGAATAATGACAGGTTAGTAGCTGAGAGAGGAGTAATGACAGGTTAGTAGCTGAGAGAGGAGTAATGACAGGTTAGTAGCTGAGAGAGGAGTAATGACCGGTTAGTAGCTGAGAGAGGAATGACAGGTTAGTAGCTGAGAGAGGAGTAATGACAGGTTAGTAGCTGAGAGAGGAGTAATGACAGGTTAGTAGCTGTGAGAGGAGTGATGACAGGTTAGTAGCTGAGAGAGGAGTAATGACAGGTTAGTAGCTGAGAGAGGAATGACAGGTTAGTAGCTGAGAGAGGAGTAATGACAGGTTAGTAGCTGAGAGAGGAGTAATGACAGGTTAGTAGCTGAGAGAGAAGTAATGACAGTTTAGTAGCTGAGAAGAGTAATGACAGGTTAGTAGCTGAGAGAGGAGTAATGACAGGTTAGTAGCTGAGAGAGGAGTAATGACAGGTTAGTAGCTGAGAGAGGAGTAATGACAGGTTGGTAGCTGAGAGAGTAGTAATGACAGGTTAGTAGCTGAGAGGAGTAATGACAGGTTAGTAGCTGAGAGAGGAGTAATGACAGGTTAGTAGCTGAGCGGAGTAATGACAGGTTAGTAGCTGAGAGAGGACTAATGACAGGTTACTAGCTGAGAGAAGAATAATGACAGGTTAGTAGCTGAGAGAGGAGTAATGACAGGTTAGTAGCTGAGAGAGGAATAATGACAGGTTAGTAGCTGAGAGAGGAGTAATGACAGGTTAGTAGCTGTGAGAGGAGTGATGACAGGTTAGTAGCTGAGAGAGGAGTAATGACAGGTTAGTAGCTGAGAGAGGAGTAATGACAGGTTAGTAGCTGAGAGAGGAGTAATGACAGGTTAGTAGCTGAGAGAGGAGTAATGACAGGTTAGTAGCTGAGAGAGGAGTAATGACAGGTTAGTAGCTGAGAAGAGTAATGACAGGTTAGTAGCTGAGAAAGGTAATGCCAGGTTAGTAGCTGAGAGGAGTAGTGACAGGTTAGTAGCTGAGAGAGGAATAATGACAGGTTAGTAGCTGAGAGAGGGGTAATGACAGGTTAGTAGCTGAGAGAGGAGTAATGACAGGTTAGTAGCTGAGAGAGGAGTAATGACCGGTTAGTAGCTGAGAGGAGTGATGAAAGGTTAGTAGCTGAGAGAGGAGTAATTACAGGTTAGTAGCTGAGAGAGGAATAATAACAGGTTAGTAGCTGAGAGAGGAGTAATGACAGGTTAGTAGCTGAGAGAGGAGTGATGACAGGTTAGTAGCTGAGAGAGGAGTAATAACAGGTTAGTAGCTGAGAGAGGAGTAATGACAGGTTAGTAGCTGAGAGAGGAGTGATGACAGGTTAGTAGCTGAGAGAGGAGTAATGACAGGTTAGTAGCTGAGAGAGGAGTAATGACAGGTTAGTAGCTGAGTGAGGAGTAATGACAGGTTAGTAGCTGAGAGAGGGGTAATGACAGGTTAGTAGCTGAGAGAGGAGTAATGACAGGTTAGTAGCTGAGAGAGGAGTAATGACCGGTTAGTAGCTGAGAGGAGTGATGAAAGGTTAGTAGCTGAGAGAGGAGTAATGACAGGTTAGTAGCTGAGCGGAGTAATGACAGGTTAGTAGCTGAGAGAGGAGTAATGACAGGTTACTAGCTGAGAGAAGAATAATGACAGGTTAGTAGCTGAGAGAGGAGTAATGACAGGTTAGTAGCTGAGAGAGGAGTGATGACAGGTTAGTAGCTGAGTGAGGAGTAATGACAGGTTAGTAGCTGAGAGAGGGGTAATGACAGGTTAGTAGCTGAGAGAGGAGTAATGACAGGTTAGTAGCTGAGAGAGGAGTAATGACCGGTTAGTAGCTGAGAGGAGTGATGAAAGGTTAGTAGCTGAGAGAGGAGTAATGACAGGTTAGTAGCTGAGCGGAGTAATGACAGGTTAGTAGCTGAGAGAGGAGTAATGACAGGTTAGTAGCTGAGAGAGGAGAAATGACAGTTTAGTAGCTGAGAGAGGAGTAATGACAGGTTAGTAGCTGAGAGAGTAGTAATGACAGGTTAGTAGCTGAGAGGAGTAATGACAGGTTAGTAGCTGAGAGAGGAGTAATGACAGGTTAGTAGCTGAGAGAGGAGTAATGACAGGTTACTAGCTGAGAGATGAATAATGACAGGTTAGTAGCTGAGAGAGGAGTAATGACAGGTTAGTAGCTGAGAGAGGAGTAATGACAGGTTAGTAGCTGAGAGAGGAGTAATGACAGGTTAGTAGCTGAGAGGAGTAGTGACAGGTTAGTAGCTGAGAGAGGAGTAATGACAGGTTAGTAGCTGAGAGAGGAATAATAACAGGTTAGTAGCTGAGAGAGGAGTAATGACAGGTTAGTAGCTGTGAGAGGAGTGATGACAGGTTAGTAGCTGAGAGAGGAGTAATGACAGGTTAGTAGCTGAGAGAGGAGTAATGACAGGTTAGTAGCTGAGAGAGGAGAAATGACAGTTTAGTAGCTGAGAGAGGAGTAATGACAGGTTAGTAGCTGAGAGAGTAGTAATGACAGGTTAGTAGCTGAGAGGAGTAATGACAGGTTAGTAGCTGAGAGAGGAGTAATGACAGGTTAGTAGCTGAGAGAGGAGTAATGACAGGTTACTAGCTGAGAGATGAATAATGACAGGTTAGTAGCTGAGAGAGGAGTAATGACAGGTTAGTAGCTGAGAGAGGAGTAATGACAGGTTAGTAGCTGAGAGAGGAGTAATGACAGGTTAGTAGCTGAGAGGAGTAGTGACAGGTTAGTAGCTGAGAGAGGAGTAATGACAGGTTAGTAGCTGAGAGAGGAATAATAACAGGTTAGTAGCTGAGAGAGGAGTAATGACAGGTTAGTAGCTGTGAGAGGAGTGATGACAGGTTAGTAGCTGAGAGAGGAGTAATGACAGGTTAGTAGCTGAGAGAGGAATGACAGGTTAGTAGCTGAGAGAGGAGTAATGACAGGTTAGTAGCTGAGAGAGAAGTAATGACAGTTTAGTAGCTGAGAAGAGTAATGACAGGTTAGTAGCTGAGAGAGGAGTAATGACAGGTTAGTAGCTGAGAGAGGAGTAATGACAGGTTAGTAGCTGTGAGAGGAGTGATGACAGGTTAGTAGCTGAGAGAGGAGTAATGACAGGTTAGTAGCTGAGAGAGGAATGACAGGTTAGTAGCTGAGAGAGGAGTAATGACAGGTTAGTAGCTGAGAGAGAAGTAATGACAGTTTAGTAGCTGAGAAGAGTAATGACAGGTTAGTAGCTGAGAGAGGAGTAATGACAGGTTAGTAGCTGAGAGAGGAGTAATGACAGGTTAGTAGCTGAGAGAGGAGTAATGACAGGTTAGTAGCTGAGAGAGTAGTAATGACAGGTTAGTAGCTGAGAGGAGTAATGACAGGTTAGTAGCTGAAAGAGGAGTAATGACAGGTTAGTAGCTGAGCGGAGTAATGACAGGTTAGTAGCTGAGAGAGGAGTAATGACAGGTTAGTAGCTGAGAGGAGTAATGACAGGTTAGTAGCTGAGAGAGGAGTAATGACAGGTTAGTAGCTGAGAGAGGAGTAATGACAGGTTAGTAGCTGAGAGAGGAGTAATGACAGGTTAGTAGCTGAGAGAGGAGTAATGACAGGTTAGTAGCTGTGAGAGGAGTGATGACAGGTTAGTAGCTGAGAGAGGAGTAATGACAGGTTAGTAGCTGAGAGAGGAGTAATGACAGGTTAGTAGCTGAGAGAGGAGTAATGACAGGTTAGTAGCTGAGAGAGGAGTAATGACAGGTTAGTAGCTGAGAGAGGAGTAATGACAGGTTAGTAGCTGAGAAGAGTAATGACAGGTTAGTAGCTGAGAAAGGTAATGCCAGGTTAGTAGCTGAGAGGAGTGATGACAGGTTAGTAGCTGAGAGAAGAATAATGACAGGTTAGTAGCTGAGAGAGGAGTAATGACAGGTTAGTAGCTGAGAGAGGAGTAATGACAGGTTAGTAGCTGAGAGAGGAGTAATGACCGGTTAGTAGCTGAGAGAGGAATGACAGGTTAGTAGCTGAGAGAGGAGTAATGACAGGTTAGTAGCTGAGAGAGGAGTAATGACAGGTTAGTAGCTGTGAGAGGAGTGATGACAGGTTAGTAGCTGAGAGAGGAGTAATGACAGGTTAGTAGCTGAGAGAGGAATGACAGGTTAGTAGCTGAGAGAGGAGTAATGACAGGTTAGTAGCTGAGAGAGGAGTAATGACAGGTTAGTAGCTGAGAGAGAAGTAATGACAGTTTAGTAGCTGAGAAGAGTAATGACAGGTTAGTAGCTGAGAGAGGAGTAATGACAGGTTAGTAGCTGAGAGAGGAGTAATGACAGGTTAGTAGCTGAGAGAGGAGTAATGACAGGTTGGTAGCTGAGAGAGTAGTAATGACAGGTTAGTAGCTGAGAGGAGTAATGACAGGTTAGTAGCTGAGAGAGGAGTAATGACAGGTTAGTAGCTGAGCGGAGTAATGACAGGTTAGTAGCTGAGAGAGGACTAATGACAGGTTACTAGCTGAGAGAAGAATAATGACAGGTTAGTAGCTGAGAGAGGAGTAATGACAGGTTAGTAGCTGAGAGAGGAATAATGACAGGTTAGTAGCTGAGAGAGGAGTAATGACAGGTTAGTAGCTGTGAGAGGAGTGATGACAGGTTAGTAGCTGAGAGAGGAGTAATGACAGGTTAGTAGCTGAGAGAGGAGTAATGACAGGTTAGTAGCTGAGAGAGGAGTAATGACAGGTTAGTAGCTGAGAGAGGAGTAATGACAGGTTAGTAGCTGAGAGAGGAGTAATGACAGGTTAGTAGCTGAGAAGAGTAATGACAGGTTAGTAGCTGAGAAAGGTAATGCCAGGTTAGTAGCTGAGAGAGGAGTAGTGACAGGTTAGTAGCTGAGAGAGGAATAATGACAGGTTAGTAGCTGAGAGAGGGGTAATGACAGGTTAGTAGCTGAGAGAGGAGTAATGACAGGTTAGTAGCTGAGAGAGGAGTAATTACAGGTTAGTAGCTGAGAGAGGAATAATAACAGGTTAGTAGCTGAGAGAGGAGTAATGACAGGTTAGTAGCTGAGAGAGGAGTGATGACAGGTTAGTAGCTGAGAGAGGAGTAATAACAGGTTAGTAGCTGAGAGAGGAGTAATGACAGGTTAGTAGCTGAGAGAGGAGTGATGACAGGTTAGTAGCTGAGAGAGGAGTAATGACAGGTTAGTAGCTGAGAGAGGAGTAATGACAGGTTAGTAGCTGAGTGAGGAGTAATGACAGGTTAGTAGCTGAGAAGAGTAATGACAGGTTAGTAGTGGAGAGGAGTAGTGACAGGTTAGTAGCTGAGAGGAGTAATGACAGGTTAGTAGCTGAGAGAGGAGTAATGACAGGTTAGTAGCTGAGAGAGGAGTAATGACAGGTTAGTAGCTGAGAGGAGTGATGACAGGTTAGTAGCTGAGAGAGGAGTAATGACAGGTTAGTAGCTGAGAGAGGTGTAATGACAGGTTAGTAGCTGAGAGAGGAATAATAACAGGTTAGTAGCTGAGAGAGGAGTAATGACAGGTTAGTAGCTGAGAGAGGAGTGATGACAGGTTAGTAGCTGAGAGAGGAGTAATAACAGGTTAGTAGCTGAGAGAGGAGTAATGACAGGTTAGTAGCTGAGAGAGGAGTGATGACAGGTTAGTAGCTGAGAGAGGAGTAATGACAGGTTAGTAGCTGAGAGAGGAGTAATGACAGGTTAGTAGCTGAGTGAGGAGTAATGACAGGTTAGTAGCTGAGAGAGGGGTAATGACAGGTTAGTAGCTGAGAGAGGAGTAATGACAGGTTAGTAGCTGAGAGAGGAGTAATTACCGGTTAGTAGCTGAGAGGAGTGATGAAAGGTTAGTAGCTGAGAGAGGAGTAATTACAGGTTAGTAGCTGAGAGAGGAATAATAACAGGTTAGTAGCTGAGAGAGGAGTAATGACAGGTTAGTAGCTGAGAGAGGAGTGATGACAGGTTAGTAGCTGAGAGAGGAGTAATAACAGGTTAGTAGCTGAGAGAGGAGTAATGACAGGTTAGTAGCTGAGAGAGGAGTGATGACAGGTTAGTAGCTGAGAGAGGAGTAATGACAGGTTAGTAGCTGAGAGAGGAGTAATGACAGGTTAGTAGCTGAGTGAGGAGTAATGACAGGTTAGTAGCTGAGAAGAGTAATGACAGGTTAGTAGTGGAGAGGAGTAGTGACAGGTTAGTAGCTGAGAGGAGTAATGACAGGTTAGTAGCTGAGAGAGGAATAATGACAGGTTAGTAGCTGAGAGAGGATTGATGACAGTTTAGTAGCTGAGAGAGGAGTAATGACAGGTTAGTAGCTGAGAGAGGAGTAATGACAGGTTAGTAGCTGAGAAGAGTAATGACAGGTTAGTAGCTGAGAGAGGAGTAATGACAGGTTAGTAGCTGAGAGAGGAGTGATGACAGGTTAGTAGCTGAGAGAGGAGTGATGACAGGTTAGTAACTGAGAGAGGAGTGATGACAGGTTAGTAGCTGAGAGAAGAGTAATGACAGGTTAGTAGCTGAGAGAGGAGTAATGACAGGTTAGTAGCTGAGAGCGGAGTAATGACAGGTTAGTAGCTGAGAGAGGAGTAATGACAGGTTAGTAGCTGAGAGGAGTAATGACAGGTTAGTAGCTGAGAAGAGTAATGACAGGTTAGTAGCTGAGAGAGGAGTAATGACAGTTTAGTAGCTGAGAGAGGAGTAATGACAGGTTAGTAGCTGAGAGAGGAGTAATGACCGGTTAGTAGCTGAGAGGAGTGATGACAGGTTAGTAGCTGAGAGAGGAGTAATTACAGGTTAGTAGCTGAGAGGAATAATAACAGGTTAGTAGCTGAGAGAGGAGTAATGACAGGTTAGTAGCTGAGAGAGGAGTGATAACCATGTTAGTAGCTGAGAGAGGAGTAATGACAGGTTAGTAGCTGAGAGAAGAGTAATGACAGGTTAGTAGCTGAGAGAGGAGTGATGACAGGTTAGTAGCTGAGAGAGGAGTAATGACAGGTTAGTAGCTGAGAGAGGAGTAATGACAGGTTAGTAGCTGAGTGAGGAGTAATGACAGGTTAGTAGCTGAGAAGAGTAATGACAGGTTAGTAGCTGAGAGGAGTAGTGACAGGTTAGTAGCTGAGAGGAGTAATGACAGGTTAGTAGCTGAGAGAGGAATAATGACAGGTTAGTAGCTGAGAGAGGAGTGATGACAGGTTAGTAGCTGAGAGAGGAGGTTTGACAGGTTAGTAGCTGAGAGAGGAGTAATGACAGGTTAGTAGCTGAGAAGAGTAATGACAGGTTAGTAGCTGAGAGAGGAGTAATGACAGGTTAGTAGCTGAGAGAGGAGTGATGACAGGTTAGTAGCTGAGAGAGGAGTGATGACAGGTTAGTAACTGAGAGAGGAGTGATAACCATGTTAGTAGCTGAGAGAGGAGTAATGACAGGTTAGTAGCTGAGAGAGGAGTAATGACAGGTTAGTAGCTGAGAGAGGAGTGATGACAGGTTAGTAGCTGAGAGAGGAGTAATGACAGGTTAGTAGCTGAGAGAGGAGTAATGACAGGTTAGTAGCTGAGTTAGGAGTAATGACAGGTTAGTAGCTGAGAAGAGTAATGACAGGTTAGTAGTTGAGAGGAGTAGTGACAGGTTAGTAGCTGAGAGGAGTAATGACAGGTTAGTAGCTGAGAGAGGAATAATGACAGGTTAGTAGCTGAGAGAGGAGTGATGACAGGTTAGTAGCTGAGAGAGGAGGTTTGACAGGTTAGTAGCTGAGAGAGGAGTAATGACAGGTTAGTAGCTGAGAAGAGTAATGACAGGTTAGTAGCTGAGAGAGGAGTAATGACAGGTTAGTAGCTGAGAGAGGAGTGATGACAGGTTAGTAGCTGAGAGAGGAGTGATGACAGGTTAGTAACTGAGAGAGGAGTGATGACAGGTTAGTAGCTGAGAGAAGAGTAATGACAGGTTAGTAGCTGAGAGAGGAGTGATGACAGGTTAGTAGCTGAGAGAGGAGTAATGACAGGTTAGTAGCTGAGAGAGGAGTAATGACAGGTTAGTAGCTGAGAGAGAAGTAATGACAGGTTAGTAGCTGAGAAGAGTAATGACAGGTTAGTAGTTGAGAGAGGAGTAATGGCAGGTTAGTAGCTGAGAGAGGAGTAACTACAGGTTAGTAGCTGAGAGAGGAGTAATGACAGGTTAGTAGCTGAGAGAGGAGTGATGACAGGTTAGTAGCTGAGAGAGGAGGTTTGACAGGTTAGTAGCTGAGAGAGGAGTAATGACAGGTTAGTAGCTGAGAAGAGTAATGACAGGTTAGTAGCTGAGAGAGGAGTAATGACAGGTTAGTAGCTGAGAGAGGAGTGATGACAGGTTAGTAGCTGAGAGAGGAGTAATGACAGGTTAGTAGCTGAGAGAGGAGTAATGACAGGTTAGTAGCTGAGAGAGAAGTAATGACAGGTTAGTAGCTGAGAAGAGTAATGACAGGTTAGTAGTTGAGAGAGGAGTAATGGCAGGTTAGTAGCTGAGAGAGGAGTAACTACAGGTTAGTAGCTGAGAGAGGAGTAATGACAGGTTAGTAGCTGAGAGAGTAGTAATGACAGGTTAGTAGCTGAGAGGAGTAATGACAGGTTAGTAGCTGAGAGAGGAGTAATGACAGGTTAGTAGCTGAGCGGAGTAATGACAGGTTGGTAGCTGAGAAGAGTAATGACAGGTTAGTAGCTGAGAGAGGAGTAATGACAGGTTAGTAGCTGAGAGAGGAGTAATGACAGGTTAGTAGTTTAGAGGAGTAATGACAGGTTAGTAGCTGAGAGAGGAGTAATGACAGGTTAGTAGCTGAGAGAGGAGTAATGACAGGTTAGTAGCTGAGTGGAGTAATGACAGGTTAGTAGCCTACACCAACAGAAATACGAGAAGCTTTATGCCCCTCTTGCACTCTCTCCCTCTTTCTTTCTCTGTCTCTCTCTTTTCTCTCCCACTCTGTGCTTGTGTATGTGTGTGTGTGTGTGTGTGTGTGTGTGTGTGTGTGTGTGTGTGTGTGTGTGTGTGTGTGTGTGTGTGTGTGTGTGTGTGTGTGTGTGTGTGTGTTGTTATTGAGAAGTCAAGGTTGACTTGCTCTCTGTGTTCAGTCCTCCACAGGTGGTGACTCCTCCACAGACTGTTGCTTCCCCTCCCCACAGTGAAGGCAGCAGCAGTACAGACTGTGTTACCATACAGGTACTAAACAAACACACAACATTCACATCACATATTTTACTGTAGCAGTAGCAAGCCTTTGCTATTAGATAGCTTTAACACCACACAAGTCAGTGTTTTCATGATGGCAAATGTACTTATTAAATTACATTTATATTTCCCTCTCTTCTCCCGTCTCAGTCCGAAGAAGAAGGGGAGAGGGGGCTGATTTCTGAGTGGGTATGGGACTGGTCCAGTCGGCCTGAGAACCTTCCACCAAAGTAAGAACCTACGCATATAATTGGAATGATTCCAAATTGATTTTCACTGTAATTCATTTGAATTCCATTGACCTTATCTGAGTAGTTGTAATGTGAACACATTAACTAACATACACATAGTACTTGGCTGCTAAGAACAACCACTGACTCATGGGGGGCCTGTGGATTTGCTAGAGGGAATGTAGTTATTATTTTAATACATAATGAATAAAACTGTGTACAATAGCATTGAAACCTGACAGGTAATATCTCTCCATTACATCTGAACATGACATATGATATTATTCTACAGTCATGAAGGTATCTTTCTCTTCATGGTATGAGACTACAGAATTTCTCCTGAGAAATCTCCTTTCATCTTGAAAAACAAGACAAAACAAAATGTTTCATTCATGTCTTCCCCCTCTTTCCTTCTCTTCCTCCTTTCCTTCCATCTATCTATGTTCCCATTTCTTCTGATCTCTCTAAATCTCTTTCTATCTTCATCTCCCTTGTTTCCCTTCCCCCCATCTCTCTCGCTGCCCAAGGGAGTTTGTGTTCCAGCACCCGAAGCAGCAGTCAGGCTCCCTGAGTGTAAGGAAGAGTGAGGTGATGAAGAGAGGCCTGTTCTCCTCTGAGGTCCTCATGATCCTCATCCCCTCACTGCTGGTCTCACACCTTCTCACACTGGGAGTGGGGTAAGACACACACACACACATGCCCGTTCAAAGTTTGGGGTCACTTAGAAATGTCTTTGTTTTTGAAAGAAAACCACATCTTTGGTTCATTAAAATAACGTCAAATTGATCAGAAATTCAGTGAAAACATTGTTAATGTTGTAAATGACTATTGTAGCTGGAAACGGCAGATTTTTTTAAATGGAATATCTACATAGGCGTACAGTGTTCCATTATCAGCAACCGTCACTCCTGTGTTCCAATGGCATGTTGTGTTAGCTAATCCAAGTTGATCATTTTAAAAGGCTAATTGATCATTAGAAAACCCTTTTGCAATTATGTTAGCACAGCTGAAAACTGTTGTTCTAATTAAAAAAGCAATAAATATGGCCTTCTTTATTAGACTAGTTGAGTATCTGGAGCATCGGCATTTGTGGGTTCGATTACAGGCTCAAAATGGCCAGAAACAAATAACTTTCTTCTGAAACTCATCAGTCTAATCATGTTCTGAGAAATAAAGACTATTCCATGCGAGAAATTACCAAGAAACTGAAGATCTCGTACAACGCTCTGTTCTACTCCCTTCACAGAACAGCGCAAACTGGCCCAAACCAGAATAGAAAGAGGAGTGGGAGGCCCCGGTGCACAACTGAGCAAGAGGACAAGTACATTAGAGTGTCTAGTTTGAGAAACAGACACCTCACAAGTCCTCAACTGGCAGCTTCATTAAATAGTACCTGCAAAACATCAGTCTCAACGTCAACAGTGAAGAGGTGACTCCGGGATGCTGGCCTTCAGGCAGAGTTCCTCTATCCAGTGTCTGTGTTCTTTTGCCCATCTTAATCTTGTGTTTTTATTGGCCAGTCTGAGATATGGCTTTTTCTTTGCAACTCAGCCTAGAAGGCCAGCATCCCAGAGTCGCCTCTTCCCTGTTGATGTTGAGACTGGTGTTTTGCAGTTACTATTTCATGAAGCTGCCAGTTTCTCAAATTAGACACTCTAATGTACTTGTCCTCTTGTTCAGTTGTGCACCGGGGCCTCACACTCATTCTTCATTTTTCAGAACAACAATAGACTGATGAGTTTCAGAAGAAATTCTTTGTTTCTGGCCATTCTGAGCCTTTAATCGAACCCAAAAATGCTGATGCTCCAGATATTCAACTAGTCCAAAGAAGGCCAGTTGTATTGCTTCTTTAAACAGGACAACAGTTTTCAGCTGTGCTAACTGTCAAGGGAATTTTATAATTCCTATATGTGTTCATTAACCAATACAATTAAAATCCCTCTGTCTGTTTCTAAGAATTTGTAAGATCCTTATTTGCATAAAATAGACAGAGACCAGTCTTATCAAAATTAGCCAATAGCATTTATTCTCGGAGCGCGCTGCTCATAGAACTCTGTACAACAGTTTATATATCAAATATGACGTCATAGGTTTTAAAATGTCCTTCCTCCTCTCGATCAGGACAAAGCAGGTTCAAAAGTTCATTCCAACTCACCAGCGCACATACATGACACACAATATAACTGGATTAACTCCTGAAGTCTCACCATAATTTATTACCACTTTAGCAGACAGTTCCAGATACGGAAAACCTGGAGAGGCTCTCGCTGTCTTATTTGATCGCCACAGAGTTATAGTTGAGTCGGTTCAAAATAGGTTAATGACCCTCTTTGCTTACTTAAGACACACACACACACATTCCTTCCTACACAATGGTTATCATTTCCAATTACCCCTTATCCATGCTACATAACCTCTTTCTTAGGAACTAACATTATTCATCAGATATTGTAAAACAGGGTAGAGTTTAATTAGTTATAGTTCTATTTAAATGTAGATATTGTTTAGTCATTATTCATAAAATTCCTAACACTAACATAATTGCAAAAGGGTTTCTAATGATCAATTAGCCTTTTAAAATTATAAACTTAGATTAGCTAACACAAGGTGGTGAGGGTAGGCAACAACATCTCCTCCCCGCTGATCCTCAACACTGGGGCCCCACAAGGGTGCGTTCTGAGCCCTCTCCTGTACTCCCTGTTCACCTCCAACTCAATCATCAAGTTTGCGGACGAAACAACAGTGGTAGGCTTGATTACCAACAACGACGAGACGGCCTACAGGGAGGAGGTGAGGGCCCTCGGAGTGTGGTGTCAGGAAAATAACCTCACACTCAACGTCAACAAAACTAAGGAGATGATTGTGGACTTCAGGAAACAGCAGAGGGAACACCCCCCTATCCACATCGATGGAACAGTAGTGGAGAGGGTAGCAAGTTTTAAGTTCCTCGGCATACACATCACAGACAAACTGAATTGGTCCACTCACACAGACAGCATTGTGAAGAAGGCGCAGCAGCGCCTCTTCAACCTCAGGAGGCTGAAGAAATTCGGCTTGTCACCAAAAGCACTCACAAACTTCTACAGATGCACAATCGAGAGCATCCTGGCGGGCTGTATCACCGCCTGGTACGGCAACTGCTCCGCCCTCAACCGTAAGGCTCTCCAGAGGGTAGTGAGGTCTGCACAACGCATCACCGGGGGCAAACTACCTGCCCTCCAGGACACCTACACCACCCGATGTCACAGGAAGGCCATAAAGATCATCAAGGACATCAACCACCCGAGCCACTGCCTGTTCATCCCGCTATCATCCAGAAGGCGAGGTCAGTACAGGTGCATCAAAGCTGGGACCGAGAGACTGAAAAACAGCTTCTATCTCAAGGCCATCAGACTGTTAAACAGCCACCACTAACATTGAGTGGCTGCTGCCAACACACTGACACTGACTCAACTCCAGCCACTTTAATAATGGGAATTGATGGGAAATGATGTAAATATATCACTAGCCACTTTAAACAATGCTACCTTATATAATGTTACTTACCCTACATTATTAATCTCATATGCATACGTATATACTGTACTCTATATCATCGACTGTATCCTTATGTAATACATGTATCACTAGCCACTTTAACTATGCCACTTTGTTTACATACTCATCTCATATGTATATACTGTACTCGATACCATCTACTGTATCTTGCCTATGCTGCTCTGTACCATCACTCATTCATATATCCTTATGTACATATTCTTTATCCCCTTACACTGTGTACAAGACAGTAGTTTTGGAATTGTTAGTTAGATTACTTGTTGGTTATTACTGCATTGTTGGAACTAGAAGCACAAGCATTTCGCTACACTCGCATTAACATCTGCTAACCATGTGTATGTGACAAATAAAATTTGATTTGATTTGATTTGATTTGACAAGATGCCATTGGAACACAGGAGTGATAGTTGCTGATAATGGACCTCTGTACGCCTATGTACGTAGATATTCCATTAAAAATCTGCTGTTTCCATGTTACAACATTAACAATGTCTACACATTATTTCTGATCAATTTGATGTTATTTTAATGGCCAAAAAAGGTGTTTTTCTTTCAAAAACAAAGACATTTCTAAGTAACCCCAAACTTTTGAATGGTAGTGTATATATGTTACAGAGAAGTACAGGACATATTAGCTACCAGCAGAGATAACGAGATGCAGTTTGTCTTAGTAATGATAATGAAGTAGCCTACTATTAGGCCACCACCACCTGACTTTCCTAATGGCAGCAATCTGTTTTTATACAACAACCAGGTAAATGTGGTTAGAAATTGCAGATTAAAGATATAAGTATAAGTATTGTGTTATCAATATTAGCAGTATATTTCCCTCTCCCTTTCTCAGGATATACATAGGGAAGCGATTGGCTGCCTCCACAACTAGCACTCTGTGATATATGCTTCAGGGTAGCGCTCCCATTTGTTGACGGCAGACCAATAGGAATGGCAGCCCTTGCCACAACACACCCGTTGCCCCCCTCTCTCGCTGTCATGGGGCAACATAGGACCAGGCCTTTCTTTACCACTGTCTCTATGTCTGTCTCAATATGTCTGTCCACCACCCACCAGCACGTTGCGTGTCTGTCCATCAGTCAGTCACCCAGCATCTCTGAATCTGTGATTGTCCCAGGGCCAGAGAGAGTGTGAGAGTGTGTGTGTGTGTGCGTGTGTCAGGGCCGGAGAGAGACTGCTATACAGACATTGTGTCAATAACTCAGACTGAGATCACTATTACTTTACCAGCAGAGTAACACTGATCTCAGTTAACTAACAGAGAGAAACGAGTGATGAGATGGAGAGAGAAAAGGGAGAGAGAAAAAAGAGAGTAACTCCTCACTAAATCCCCATGGAAGGTATGAGCAGGGCATTGAAGAAATAGGGTATATAGTCCAATGCTTAACCAAATTTAAACCAAAATCGAATTCTGGTGAAAGAAAGTCCCCAACAGTATATCTTTATTTGACTCTGGTCACCAATAATTTGTGTCAGAAATAACAGATCTGTGATAAGCCTGGGTGGTTTGTATAACGTTGAGGAATGGTTTGTATAACGTTCTAAGTGGTTTATGACAACACAAGTGGCGCTGGTTGTTTTTGTTGTCCTATATAACCATCTGACTGTTTAAACTCTGAACTGTTTGAAGGACCATAAGCCCATTAAACTTCATTCCTCATACAGCTCCACATGCCTGTGGTCCGTTTGTCTCTCTTACTAGATCTTTCCTTTTTTTATACACTTTTATTGTGTTTGGCTACGCAATAATTTTATGCTAATAATGATACAAGTGCTAGAGAACTGTGATATAATAACATACAGTACCAGTCAAAAGTTTGGACACACCTACTATTTTTAATTCTATTTAAGGGTTTTTCTTTCTTTTTTACTATTTTCTTGTAGAATAAAAGTGAAGACATCAAAACTATGATAGTACACATGGAATCATGTAGTAACCAAAAAAGTGTTAAACAAATCAAAATATATTTTATATTTGAGATTCTTCAAAGTAGCCACCCTTGGCCTTGATGACAGCTTTGCACACTCTTGGCATTCTCTCAACCAATTTAATGAGGTAGTCACCTGGAATGAATTTCAATTAACAGGTGTACCTTGTTATAAGTTAATATGTGGAATTTCTTTCCTTCTTAATAGGTTTGACTCAATCAGTTGTGTTGTGACAAGGTAGGGGGTGGTATACAGAAGATAGCCTTTCTAGATGAAAGACCAAGTCCATATTACGGCAAGAACAGCTCAAATAAGCAAAGAGAAACGACAGGCCATCATTACTTTAAGACATGAAGGTCAGTCAACACGGAAAATGTAAAGAACTTTGGAAGTTTCTTCAAGTGCAGTCGCAGTAACCATCAAGCCCTATGACGAAACTGGCTCTCATGAGGACCGCCAAAGGAAAGGAAGTCTCAGAGTTACCTCTGCTGCAGAGTTCATTAGAGTTACCAGCCTCAGAAATTGAAGTCCAAATAAATGCTTCACAGAGTTCAAGTAACAGACACATCTCAACTGTTCAGAGGAGACTGCATGAATCAGGCCTTCATGGTTGATTTGCTGCAAATAAACCACTACTAAAGAACACCAATAAGAATAAGAGACTTGCTTGGGTCAATAAACTTGAGCAATGGACATTAGACTGGTGGAAAACTGTCCTTTGGTCCAAATTTGAGATTTTTGGTTCCAACCGCCATGTCTTTGTGAGACGATGAGTAGGTGAACGGATGATCACTGCATGTGTGGTTCCCACTGTCAAGCATGGAGGAGGAGGTGTGATGGTGTGGGGGTGCTTTGCTGGTGACACTGTCTATGATTTATTTAGAATTCAAGGCATACTTAACCAGCATGCCTACCACAGCATTCTGCAGCAATATGCCATCCCATCTGGTTTGTGCTTAGTGGGACTATCAATTGTATTTCCACATTACAATGACCCAAAACACACCTCCAGGCTGTGTAAGGGCTATTTGACCAAGAAGGAGAGTGATGGAGTGCTGCATCAGATTACCTGGCCTCCACAATCACCCGACCTCAACCCAATTGAGATGGTTTGGGATGAGTTGGACCGCAGAGTGAAGGAAAAGCAGTCAACAAGTGCTCAGCATATGTGGGAACTCCTTCAAGAATGTTGGAAAAGCACACCAGGTGAAGCTGGTTGAGAGAATGCCGAGAGTGTGCTAAGCTGTCATCAAGGCAAAGGGTGGCTACTTTGAAGAATCTAAAATATATTATGATTTGTTTAACACTTGAGTTACTACATGATTGCATATGTGTTATTTCTTAGTTTTGATGTCTTCATTATTATTATACAATGTAGAAAATAGTACAAATAAAGAAAAAGTAGTAGGTTTTTTTGACTGGTACTGTATATCAAAAGTTAGCCCTGATCCTAATTCAATTATCTGTCAGACATGTTTGTGTCAAGCCATTGTGTAACCGCAATATATTCTCATTTAGTCATACATCAGTGGAGGAACAGGCTACTTCAGTAATGCGAGTGTTGGGAAGTCATTTTCTGTACCGTAAACTGCAACATCTGTTGGACATTTTACAGCTTTTCCATGGGAGGTGAATCGTTGCGCATCAAAGTGTTTATATGGTAAATAAGTTTACCTTGCTACTTCTGGATTTATTGTGCATGTTGAGACAATATCCAGAACACACTCAGCTACACACACACACACACACCACACCACAGACACATACACACACACACACTCTGAAGGTTTTACAGGAATGCAGTGACATCATCAACACCATAATTTATCCGTGTGTAGTTCCCACCCATGTCTCTTTACCCCCCCCCCCACCCCCACAATTCAGACCTTAACTCTTTTATTGTCTCAGTCCTCCTGACTTCCCTTCAGACCTTAAACCTTTTATTGTCTCAGTCCTCCTGACATCCCTTCAGACCTTAAACCTTTTATTGTCTCAGTCCTCCTGACTTCCCTTCAGACCTTAAACCTTTTATTGTCTCAGTCCTCCTGACTTCCCTTCAGACCTTAAACCTTTTATTGTCTCAGTCCTCCTGACTTCCCTTCAGACCTTAACTTTTTTATTGTCTAAGTCCTCCTGACATCCCTTCAGACCTTAAACCTTTTATTGTCTCAGTCCTCCTGACTTCCCTTCAGACCTTAAACCTTTTATTGTCTCAGTCCTCCTGACATCCCTTCAGACCTTAACTCTTTTATTGTCTCAGTCCTCCTGACATCCCTTCAGACCTTAAACCTTTTATTGTCTCAGTCCTCCTGACTTCCCTTCAGACCTTAAACCTTTTATTGTCTCAGTCCTCCTGACATCCCTTCAGACCTTAAACCTTTTATTGTCTCAGTCCTCCTGACATCCCTTCAGACCTTAAACCTTTTATTGTCTCAGTCCTCCTGACTTCCCTTCAGACCTTAAACCTTTTATTGTCTCAGTCCTCCTGACTTCCCTTCAGACCTTAAACCTTTTATTGTCTCAGTCCTCCTGACTTCCCTTCAGACCTTAAACCTTTTATTGTCTCAGTCATCCTGACTTCCATTCAGACCTTAACTCTTTTATTGTCTCAGTCCTCCTGACTTCCCTTCAGACCTTAAACCTTTTATTGTCTCAGTCCTCCTGACTTCCCTTCAGACCTTAAACCTTTTATTGTCTCAGTCCTCCTGACTTCCCTTCAGACCTTAAACCTTTTATTGTCTCAGTCCTCCTGACATCCCTTCAGACCTTAAACCTTTTATTGTCTCAGTCCTCCTGACTTCCCTTCAGACCTTAAACCTTTTATTGTCTCAGTCCTCCTGACATCCCTTCAGACCTTAAACCTTTTATTGTCTCAGTCCTCCTGACATCCCTTCAGACCTTAAACCTTTTATTGTCTCAGTCCTCCTGACTTCCCTTCAGACCTTAAACCTTTTATTGTCTCCGTCCTCCTGACTTCCCTTCAGACCTTAAACCTTTTATTGTCTCAGTCCTCCTGACTTCCCTTCAGACCTTAAACCTTTTATTGTCTCAGTCCTCCTGACTTCCCTTCAGACCTTAAACCTTTTATTGTCTCAGTCCTCCTGACTTCCCTTCAGACCTTAAACCTTGTATTGTCTCAGTCCTCCTGACTTCCCTTCAGACCTTAAACCTTTTATATATATTTGTATTATTTTTACATGTGCTGACATGAAATCAGTCAAGACTTGTACACTTGCAGCTTTCCCATGAACCGAACACTGACCATGTGTAACGCATGCTCCCTTACCCCATTTAACATCTCATATAAAATAACGGGGCTTGGCTGGGCCGGGCCAGGGGAGTGGAGTGCTATTTTACTGCCTGGGGTAAATTGCTCCCATTTGTTCTGAGCCCTGGCCCAACTAAATAGGTTTCTCATCCATCAGCAGGGTGTTTGATGTGAAGGCTCCTGCTGGGGTCACACTGCTAGCTGACAGTGCAACCGCTATTGTACATGCTGTTGTTGGAAGAGCACAAAAACACCTGGTTTCCATTCTCAAACAGACACATGCAGACACATATGGCCGCATGGTTATACACATATGTTTACACACACAAACACACGGCATGTCTTGTGTTCTGTACTGCACGCTAGGTTGATTGTAATTGGTCAATTTAGGTTAAGTAATGTTATAGAAACAGTTCAGTGGATTTGAAGGGGAGGTCTATGCAGATTCTTATGTTTACATTTGTGTCATTTATCAGATGCTCTTATCCAGAGTGATTTACAGGAGCAATTGGGATAAGTGCCTTGCTCAAGTGTACATCAACATATTTTTCACCTAATCGGCTTGGTGATTCGAACTGTCGTTAAGGAGCCCAACGTTCTTAATAACCCCTAAGCTACCTGTCGTCTTCTACAGTGATCCACCCTGTACCCCTCTGTCTCCCACTCACCCAAAACCAGTTCACACAACAAGGTGGTACAGAGAACCCACTAACCACCCCCCTCCCTAACCACCCCACCACCCTCCCTCCCTGGAAGAAATTCATTCATTTCCTGAACCTCCGCTTCAGAAAGAGTGGGACGTCTGTCTCTCTGTAAAAGGCATTATCTTTCGGCCTCTCTTTCCTGCCAAACAGGAAATAGAGACTCCAGTTTCATACGGGCTGGGCCGAACGAAGGAATGCATTTAAATTGGCATGTCATAACCATGACTTAACATTCAAACAAGGTGACCAGATTACACCAAGCTCCGCTCAAGGAATTGCATTTCCCCAATCGTTACATTCTGTACAGAACCACAATTTTTTTGGTTTCGTTCCACTGCTCCGACCAGAAAAATAAAGTTCTGAAATGGTTAGAACCCCAAAAAGTACAGGTTTAAATTGTTCCTTTTGAACCTGTGAAATTAACAGTTGTTTACATTTAGCTCATTAAATGACTTCACCAATCAGTGCGGATAGAGCAGGAAAGCTAGTTGTTTACATGCGTGATGGACAGAGAAGTGGAGCCTGTGGCGCAAGATGCGACTGAAATTTTGCGGGTGGGGAGAGATCAAGAGAGGGTTCAGGAGGAGGCTTGAAGCGCTGGGCATCTTGTTATGACATGCATTATGTGAATTAGGTCCACATAATTATACAATTTTAATGTCCTTTGAGCTAGCTAGCTAATGTGCTTGTGTGTGCAAAGCAGCACCAGAATTAAAAACACGTCTTAGTTAATAAATCCAATGTCAAACGTGATAATAGCACAGAATTTTTTTTATTCATTAATCTCTATCTAATTCAAAATTTCTCTCCCTATCTTCTGAATTAAGCTTGTAACGTCAGTACAGTAGGCTATGCTTCGGAGGGGGAGGGGCAGGTAGCCTAAACACACACAGGTAAAGATTTTCAGCTTACAGGCAGACACTGGAAAAAGTTTGTGAGTGACAGAGTGAGGGCTTTGCATAGGTGCTTTGTTGTGGAACTAGAAAAAAATGCCTGGAACTTAAAATAACGTTATTAAGTGGTTCCCATGCTTTAAAATAATAGTTATTTTCCAGGAACAGTTTTGTTCCAGGTTCCATTTTTCTTCCCTGAAAAAAGTATTAATCTTCCAGTTTCCGGTTCTGTTCCCTGAACCGGTTCCAACCCCGGGTTCCTTCACTTTTCATCTCCGTGATCCATTTATTGTAATGAACAATTTACCTCATCATTTATCATAAGAAACAATATGCCTCATTATTTATTATAAGGAACAATATACCTCATAATTTATCATAAGGAACAATTTACCTCATAATTTATCATAAGGAACAATGTACCTCATAATTTATCATAAGGAACAATATACCTCATAATTTATCATAAGGAACAATATACCTCATCATTTATCATAAGGAACAATATACCTCATAATCTATCATAAGGAACAATATACCTCATCATTTATCATAAGGAACAATATACCTCATAATTTATCATAAGGAACAATATACCTCATCATTTATCATAAGGAACAATATACCTCATAATTTATTATTAGTAACATTATAAACCGGGAGGTTTGATCCTTGAATTCTGATTAGCTAAAAGCCATGATATATCAAACAGTATACAATGGGTATGACAAAACATTATTTTTACTGTATTAATTACGTTGGTAACCAGTTCATAATAGCAATAGGGCACCTCAGGGATTTGTGGTATATGGCCAATATACCATGGCTAAAGGTTGTATCCAGGCACTCCACGCTACGTCCTGCATAAGAACAGCCCTTAGCGTTGGGATATTGGCCATAACCACACCTCCTCGGGCCTTATAGCTTAAATATACCTCATAATTTATTATAAGGAACAATATACCTCATCATTTATCATAAATATCAATATACATAATAATTTATCATAAGGAACAATATACTTCATAGCACCATCACACACTCATACTACACAAGCGGCCAAAGCACAATAACACACTGTCTGATATGCAACTGTCCTCACTCCCACGCATGGCTTCACACACTATCTATCAACTTCACATTGGGGGAGAAAGTACTTCTGGGAATCCTAGATTCTAGTAAAATCCTTGTATTCAAATAATTTAAGTTTGTGAACTCTATGGGAACAATATCATGTCCCACGCGTCCAACCTAATTCCACCCCAACACACAATAGAACCCCTACTACACACACTATAAAACACTGTCCTGAATCCTGAATCCTGAATGATATGTCAAACTGAATATGGTCTACCCAGAGAGACAACCAACACCTCAGTGATACCAGCCTTCAGCACACTGGTGGATGTCATGACAACACACCATTATGACTCTCTAACTCACATCAACACCAACCTTCCCCCACACGTTTGACTAAGTTTATTTTGATCACAGCAGAGACTGTTCCCAGTCAGCACACCAAGGTGAACATAAGGATGAAAGAGATTCCTTTGTGTTGCTACTGGGCTGTTCTGGTGTGTGGATTTCCCCCCAACATGTAACCAAACACGTGAAGACAGCTTTGCCAGATTGTGGACCAATTAACCAGTGTCAAAATGGTGTGTGTGTGTGTGTGTGTGTGTGTGTGTGTGTGTGTGTGTGTGTGTGTGTGTGTGTGTGTGTGTGTGTGTGTGTGTGTGTGTGTGTGTGTGTGTGTCTCAGAGCCAGATTGTGAAACCAACGTCATAATAGTTTCCATGTGGCGTCTACTCTCTCCTCCTATTTCCACTCTCTTCCCAGCAGTAGTCAGTCATGTGCCCTGTGGACTGACAAGGACTACAGTGTACTACTGTGCCATTTCCCATTTGAATTCATTGGTGGACTAAACCCATCCAGCCCAGACATGCTTGGCTCAATGAGGCATTATTCATCATAGGCTTAGAATGAAAGATGGGATGGAGACGCACACAAATGCATGCACGCACACATACACAAACACACATACACTCTAAGATAATGTACAGTACTGTAAGCAAGTAATGGCAGATAAGCAAAGGTGTGTTTTGTCCTCACATCTTGGGCCAAATACAATTCTTTGACGTAGGCCTTAAAGCTAGAATCCTTCATTGCTACATAACTTTTGGACTTATAAATTAATAATATTTACCCATTAATTCTTGAGGAATATAACTTATAAATGCATTGTGAGCTTAGTTTAACTGTCGTACACCACTAGAACCCGAAAAATAAGCTGTTTTTACACAAATATTTGTAAACAACATAAATGTAAACAAAGACGGTATAAAACATTGGTTAAAACTATCATTTTGATATCATGTATGACCAGTCCTTGCATCCATGGCTCTCGCTATGAATTTGAGAGTGGCTACATTTCTCCAGGCCTATCCCTCAGCCTTTTACCGAAACAGAGGTTTGGTGTGCTCTTTGTTATTGTTTCAGTTAAGGATTCTAGCTTTAATCTATGCAAAGAACAGAATGAAATATTATTTTTTTGGAACAAGAGAGAGAGAGAGAGACATCTATCAGATGCTTAGCAGGCTCTGCTCACACTTACTGTGGAGGCCAAATCACACGACTAACAACATTGGACACTTTATGGAACACAAAGCCTTCACTATCTCATCCTGGAATATTCCAGGACTGAGGTCATCGGCCTTTGGCCTAAAGAGCAGGAACCTGGACTTTACCAAAGAAATTAGAAATACAGACATTGTCATCCTACAATAAACATGGTATAGAGGAGATGGACCCACTGGTTGCCCTCTAGGTTACAGGGAGCTGAAAGTCCCATCCACCAAACTACCAAGTGTGAAAAAGGGAAGGGAATCAGGGGGTATGCTAATTTTGTATAAAGCAGACCTAACTCTATTAAATTAATCAAAACACGAACATTTTACATGTGTCTAGAAATTCAAAAGGAAATTCTCTCAACAGAGAAAAATGTTCTCCTGTGTGCTACCTATATCATCCCACTACTAGAATCTCCATACTTTAATGAAGACAGCTTCTCCATCCTGGAGGGGGAATTAAACATTTCCAGGCCCAGGGACATGGACTAGTCTGTGGCAACCTAAACACCAGAACTGGACAAGAACCTGACAAGAACCTGACACCCTCAGCACATAGGGGGACAAACACCTACCTGGAGGTGACAGCATTCCCTCCCCCATATGCCCCCTTGGAACAGCTACAACAACATAACAAACAAAAACGGGTGACAATACCTGGAGCTCTGTCGCACGCAGGGCATGTACATAGTCAATGGTAGGCTTTGAGGGGACTCCTACAGTAGGTACACCTATAGCTCATCTCTTGGCAGTAGTACTGTAGAATACTTTATCACTGACCTCAACCCAGAGTCTCCCAGAGCATTCACAGTCAGCCCACTGACACCCCTATCAGATCACAGCAAAATCACAGTTTACTTGAACAGAGCACTACTGAATCATGGGGCATTAAAGTCAAAGGAAATTAATAATAGAAATAAACTCAGCAAAAAAAGAAACGTCCTCTCACTGTCAACTGCGTTTATTTTCAGCAAACTTAACATGTAAATATTTGTATGAAAAAAAGAAGATTCAAGAACTGAGACATGAACTGAACAAATTCCACCGGCATGTGACTAAAAGAAATAGATTCATGTGTCCCTGAACAAAGGGGGGGGGGGGGTCAAATCTAAAGTAACAGTCTGGTGTGCATTAAGTACTGCAGTGCATCTCCTCCTCATGGACTGCACCAGATTTGCCAGTTATTGCTGTGAGATGTTACCCCACTCTTCCACCAAGGCACCTGCAAGTTCCCGGACATTTCTGGGGGGAATGGTCTAGTCCTCACCCTACGATCCAACAGGTCCCAGACGTGCTCAATGGGATTGAGATCCGGGCTCTTCGCTGGCCATGGCAGAACACTGACATTCCTGTCTTGCAGGAAATCACATACATAACGAGCAGTATGGCTGGTGGCATTGTTATGCTGGAGGGTCAGGTCAGGATGAGCCTGCAGGAAGGGTACGACAGGAGGGAGGAGGATGTCTTCCCTGTAACTCACAGCGTTGAGATTGCCTGCAATGACAACAAGCTCAGTCTGATGATGCTATGACACACCGCTCCAGACCTCCAGAGTACAGGCCTTGGTGTAACGCTCATTCCTTCGACGATAAACGCGAATCAGACCATCACCCCTGGTGAGACAAAACCGCGACTCGTCAGTGAAGAGTAATTTTTGCCAGTCCTGTCTGGTCCAGCGACGGTGGGTTTGTGCCCATAGGCAACATTGTTACCAGTGATGTCTGGTGAGCACCTGCCTTACAACAGGTCTACAAGCCCTCAGTTCAGCCTCTCTCAGCCTATTGCAGACAGTCTGAACACTGATTGAGGGATTGTGCGTTCCTGGTGTAACTCGGGCAGTTGTTGTTGCCATCCTGTACCTGTCCCACAGGTGTTATGTTTGGATGTACCGATCCTGTTCAGGTGTTGCTACACGTGGTCTGCCACTGCGTGGACGATCAGCTGTCCGTCCTGTCTCCCTGTAGCCCTATCTTAGGCATCTCTCTGTAGAGACATTGCAATTTATTGCCCTGGCCTCATCTGCGTCCTCATGCCTCCTTGCAGCATGCCTAAGGTACTTTCACGCGGCTGGGCAGGGACCCTGTGCATTTTTCTTTTGGTGTTTTTCAGGGTCAGTTTTCATAACTGTGACCTTAATTACCTACAGTCTGTAAGCTGTTAGTGTCTTAATGACCGTTCCACAGGTGCATGTTCATTAATTGTTTATGGATCATTGAACAAGCATGGGAAAAAGTGTTTATTAAACCCTTTACAAGGAAGATCTGTGAAGTTATTTGGATTTTTACGAATTATCTTTGAAAGACTGGGTTCTGAAAAAGGGACATTTATGTTTTTGCTGAGTTTTACAATAGATTTGTCACGGTTTTCTTCCGTCGAAGGAGACGAGGACCAAAATGCATCGTGGTTAAAGTTCATCTTTTTTAACCTAAGAGAAACTAAACATGAACACAATTACAAAAACAACAAACGTGGCAAAACCAAACAGTCCTATCTGGTGCAGAGAACACAAAGACAGGAAACAACCACCCACAAAGTACCCACAGAATATGGCTGCCTAAATATGGTTCTCAATCAGAGACAACGATAGACATCTGCCTCTAATTGAGAACCAATCTAGGCAACCATAGACATACAAACTACCTAGAAAGGGAACAGCCCGATAAACATACAAAAAACCCTAGACCAGAAAAAACACATAAATCCCCCATGTCACACCTTGACCTAACCAAAATAATTAAGAAAACAAAGATAACTAAGGCCAGGGCGTGACAGTACCCCCCGCCCCCCCCGATGGTGCGGACTACCGGCCGCACACCTAAATCCATAGGGGAGGGTCTGGGTGGGCATCTGTCCACGGTGGCGGCTCTAGCGTGGGACGTGGACCCCACTCCACCATAGACTTTGTCCGCTTTAGTCTCTTCCTAGGAACGGCGACCCTCACCGCCGACCTAGGATTGCCAACCCTACTAAATGGCCCCACTGGACTGAGAGGTAGCTCAGGACTGAGGGGTAGCTCAGGACTGAGAGATAGCTCAAGCTGGTTGACAGCTCTGGCAGCTTCTGGCCGACTGACGGCTCTGGCGGATCCTGGCCGAATGGCGGCTCTGGCGGATCCTGGCCGAATGGCGGCTCAGGCGGATCCTGGCCCGAATGGCGGCTCTGGCGGATCCTGGCCGACTGGCGGCTCTGGCGGATCCTGGCCGACTGGCGGCTCCTTGCAGACTGCCGGCTCTGGCGGTTCCTTGCAGACTGGCGGCTCTGGCGGCTCCTTGCAGACTGGCGGCTCTGGCGGCTCCTTGCAGACTGCCGGCTCTGGCGGCTCAGGACAGATGGGAGACTCTAGAGGCTCTAGACAGACGAGAGACTTTAGCGGCTCTGGACAGGCGGGAGACTCTAGCAGCTCTGGACAGGCGGGACTCTAGCAGCTCTGGACAGGCGGGAGACTCTAGCAGCTCTGGAGAGACGGGAGGCGCTAGCAGCGCTGGACAGGCGGGTGGACCTGTAGCCAAAGGACGGAGAGACAGCCTGGTGCGGGGGGCTGCCACCGGAGGGCTGGTGCGTGGAGGTGGCACTGGATGGACCGGACCGTGAAGGCGTACTGGAGATCTTGAGAGCAGGGCTGGCACCATCCGCCCTGGCTGGATCTTCACCCTAGTCTGGCAGATGTGGGGAGCTGGGATGTAGCGCACCGAGCTAAGCTAAGCACGCGTACTCTTCCCCCCCTGGCGCTTGAGGGCACCAGGCTGCCCTGCATCACGCACTGCTATCATCCACTACGCAAATCTGCTTTCCCTCGTCACGCGCATCAGCAATATTGGACTCACCTGGACTCACTCATCACCTGTTTATTTCCTCCCCTATATTTGTCAGTTCCCCAGCTCTGTTCCCTGCTGCTGCATTGATTGTTCTTTGTTTGTGACGATGTTACTTTGTTTGCTGACGCTGTTACTGTCTCGTTCCATGTCCGTTCATTATTAAATGTTTGACTCCCCGTGCCTGCTTCATCACTCCAGTGTCATCCATGTGACAAATGGTTTGAAGAAGAATGCAAAAACCTAAGAAAGAAATTAAGAAACCTATCCAACCAAAAACAGAGACCAAGAAAACTTGAGCCTTCCCTATGGTGAATAACTAAAGCAATACAGAAATACACTACGGAGAAAGAAGGAACAGCACGTCAGAAATCAGCTCAAGGTAATTGAAGAATCCATTAATCTAACCACTTCTGGGAAAATTGGAAAACACTAAGAAATAAAAAGAAATTAGAAATAAATAAAAGTAACAAATAATGAAAGAGCAGCAGTAAAATAACCATAGCGAGGCCATATACAGGGGGTACCGGTGCAGAGTCAATGTGCGGGGGGACCGGTTAGTCAAGGTAATTGAGGTAATATGTACATGTAGGTAGAGTTATTAACCTGTTGGATCTCTAGGGGCGCTATTTCATTTTTGGATAAAAAACGTTCCCGTTTTAAGCGTGATATTTTGTCACGAAAAGATGCTCGACTATGCATATTCTACAGTTTTTGAAAGAAAACACTCTGAAGTTTCAGAATCTGCAAAGATATTGTCTGTAAGTGCCCTAGAACTCATTCTACAGGCGAAACCAAGATGATGCGTCAAGCAGGAAATGAGCAGAATCTCTGAAGCTCTGTTTTCCATTGTCTCCTTATATGGCTGTGATTGCGCAAGGAATGAGCCTACACTTTCTGTCGTTTCCCCAAGGTGTTTGCAGCATTGTGACGTATTTGTAGGCATATCATTGGAAGATTGACCATAAGAGACTACATTTTCCAAGTGTCCGCCTGGTGTCCTGCGTGGAATTCGGTGCGCAAACGCCAGCTGCTTGTACTTTTCCATTTGATTGAGGGGAGAAACCATGCTTCCACGAACGATATATCATTGAAGAGATATGTGAAAAACACCTTGAGGATTGATTCTAAACAACGTTTGCCATGTTTTCAGTCGATATTATGGAGTTAATTTGGAAAAAAGTTTGCGGACTTTTGAGGACTGAATTTTCGGGGTTTTTTTGGTAGCCAAATGTGATGTACAAAACGGAGCTATTTCTAATACACAAAGATTCTTTTTTGGAAAAACTGAGCATCTGCTATCTAACTGAGAGTCTCCTCATTGAAAACATCTGAAGTTCTTCAAAGGTAATTTATTTGAAGGCTTTGAAGGCTTTTATGTTTTTGTTGAAATCTTGCGTGCTGGATGCTAACGCTAATGCTAACGCTAAATGCTACGCTAGCTAGCCACTTTTACACAAATGATTGTTTTCCTATGGTTGAGAAGCATATTTTGAAAATCTGAGATGACAGTGTTGTTTACAAAAGGCTAAGCTTGAGAGATGGCATATTTATTTCATTTCATTTGCGATTTTCATGAATAGTTAACGTTGCGTTATGGTAATGAGCTTAGGTCTGTAAATAGAATCCCGGATCCGGGTTTGGTCGACGCAACAGGTTAAAGTGACTATGCATAGATAATAAACAGAGTAGCAGCAGCGTAAAAGAGGGAGGGGGACATGCAAATAGTCTGGGAGGCCATTTGATTAGCTGTTCAGGGGTCTTATAGCTTGGGGGTAGAAGCTCTTTACAAGCCTCTTGGACCTAGACTTGGTGCTCCGGTACCGTAATAGAGAGAACAATCTACGACGAAAAAGATTGCGCCGGAGGGGATGGCTGCCGTTTATTGGGCTCTTAGCCAACTGTGCTATTTTATTTATTTTTTTCGCATTGTTTGTAACTTATTTTGTACATAATGTTGCTGCTACCACCTCTAATGACCGAAAAGAGCTTCTGGAAATCAGAACAGCGATTACTCACCTTGAACTGGAAGAAGAATTTCTCTTTAATTAGTCAGACAAGAGGGATTGAAAAGGTATTAAGGAAGGAGATCGAGGTGCCTTGTGAGGATCAGCCGACAAGTGCCTAATCTGCCTTCGCCATTGGTACTATCGACCACCATTACTCCACACACAGAGACCTTTACTCCACGTACAAAGCTCTCCCTAGCCCTCGATTTGTCACATCTGACCATAATTCTATCCTCCTGATTACTGCTTATTGATTATTGACTCGGTCAATAAAAAAGTGGTCTGATGAAGCAGATGCTAAGCTACAATACTTTTTGCTAGCACTTCCAAAGACTGGAATATGTTCTGGGATTCTTCCGATCAGTCACTGACTTCATCAACGTGTTGTTAACTACCCGTCAGGAAGTCCAGGATCCAGTTGCAGAGGGAGGTTTAGTCCCAGAGTCCTTAGCTTAGTGATGAGCTTTGAGGGCACTATGGTGTTGAACGCTGAGCTGTAGTCAATGAATAGCATTCTCACATAGGTGTTCCTTTTGTCCAGGTGGGAAAGGGCAGTGCAATAAAGATTGCATCATCTGTAAATCTGTTGGGGCGGTATGCAAATTGGAGTAGGTTTAGGGTTTCTGGGATAATGGTATTGAAGGGAGCCATGACCAGCCTTTCAAAGCAATTCATGGCTACAGACGTGAGTGCTATGGGTCGGTAGTCATTTAGGCAGGTTACCTTAGTGTTATTGGGCACAGGGACTATGGTAGTCTGCTTGAAACATGTTGGTATTACAGACAAGTGAAGACACTTGCCAGTTGGTCAGCGCATGCTCGGAGTACACGTCCTGGTAATCCGTCTGGCCCTGCGGCTGTGTGAATGTTGACCTGTTTAAAGGTCTTACTCACGTCAGCTACGGAGAGTGTGATCAGTTGTCCGAAACAGCTGATTCTCTCATGCATGTTTCAGTGTTACTTGCCACGAAGCGAGCACAGAAGTAATTTAGCTTGTCTGGTTGGCTCGTGTCACTGGGCAGCTCGCAGCTGTGCTTCCCTTTGTATGTATGTAATAGTTTGCAAGCCTGCCGAGCTCCAAAGCTGGTGTAGTACGATTTGATCTTAGACCTGTATTGACGCTTTACCTGTTTGATGGTCTGTTGGAGGGCATAGCAGGATTTCTTATAAGCTTCCGGGTTAGAGTCCCGCTACGTTTTATCTTGTAAGCAGGAATCCGGAAGGTAGAATTGTGGTCAGATTTGCCAAATGTAGGGCGAGGGGGAGCTTTGTCCATGTGCACAAAGCCTTCACTATCTCATCCTGGAGTGAAGGTGGTCTAGAGTTTTCTTTCCCTCTGGTTGCCCATTTAACATGCTGGTAGAAATTAGGTCAAATGGATTTAAGAGCTCCTTGGAGCGCCGCTTCTGGTTGAGCTTTTTCCTGTTTGTTATGTTGGTAAAAAGACAGCTACGAAGAATATAGATGAAAACTCTCTTGGTAGATAGAGTATCTCATGATAAGCTGTAGACCACACTATCTCAGGTGAGCAAAACCTTGAGACTTCCTTTGATATCGTGCACCAGATGTTGTTTACAAATATCCTCTCTGGCACCAGTGGGACGGTAGCGTCCCACCTCGACAACAGCAAGTGAAATTGCAGAAATCCCATAATTCACATTCCTTAAACATACAAGTATTATACACCATTGTAAAGATAAACGTCTTGTAAATCCAACCACAGTGTCCGATTTCAAAAAGGCTTTATGGCGAAAGCACACCACGCGATTATGTTAGGTCAGCGCCTAGTCACAAAAAACCATACAGCCATTTTCCAGCCAAGTAGAGGGCTCACAAAAGTCAGAAATAGCGAATAAATTAATCACTAACCATTGATGATCTTCATCAGATGGCACTCACAGGACTTCATGTTACACGATAAATGTGTGTATTGTTTGATAAAGTTCATCTTTATGTCCAAAAACCTCAGTTGAAATTGGCGTGTTATGTACAGTAATCATTGTCTCAAACAAACATCCGGTGAAATTTCAGAGAGCCACATCAAATTACAGAAATACTCATCATAAACATTGATGAAAAATACAAGTTTTATACATAGGATTAAAGCACACCATGTGATTATGTTAGGTCAGTGCCCAGCCACAGAAAACCATACAGCCATTTTCCAACCAAGGACAGGTGTCACAAAAGTCAGAAATAGCGTTAAAATTCATCACTTACCTTTGATGATCTTCATTTGGTGGCACTCCCAGGTCTCCATGTTAGACAAAAATGTTTGTTTTGTTCTAAAAATGTCCCTCTTTATGTCCAAAGACCGTTTTGTTGGTGCGTTTAGTTCAGTAATCCAAAGGCACAATGCGCGCTCTCAACATCCAGACGAAAAGTCAAAAAAAGTACAATAAAAGTTTGTAGAAACATGTCAAACGATTTAAAATCAATCCTCAGGTTGTTTTTGTCATAAATAATCAATAATATTTCAACCGGACAAAAGCTTCGTCAAAAGAAAAGGAGAAACAAGAAAGGCGCGCTCCCGATCACACGCTGGACTCATGGCTGAAAATGTCCACTGTCTACTCATTGAAAGTGCTGTACCTCCCTCATTTTTCAGAGTAAAAGCCTGAAACAATGAACTGGGTCCTAAGTCTTTGTATGGTGGATAGGCTTTCAATGGAAAAACAGCCTTTCAAAATAATAGTACTTCCTGGATGGAGGTTTTCGCCTGCCATATAATTTCTGTTATACTCACAGACATTATTTTAGAGTGTTTTCTGTCCAAATCTACTACTTATATATGCATATCCTAGGTTCTGGGCCTGAGTAGCAGGCAGTTTAATTTGGGCACGCTTTTCATCCAAAATTCCGAATGCTGCCCCCTACCATAGTGAAGATATACATAGACCGCCACCCCTTGTCTTACCAGAGGCTGATGTTCTATCCTGCCGATATAGTGTATAACCCATGTTGATCATGTTGTTGTTCAGCCTCGGTGAAACATAAGATATTACAGTTTTTAATGTCCTGTTGCTAGGATATCTGTGCTTGTAGTTTGTCCAATTTATTATCCAGCGATTGTACGTTGGCTGATAGTACCAATGGCGAAGGCAGATTAGGCACTTGTCGCCGGATCCTTACAAGGCACCCCAACCTCCTTCCGCAATATCTCTGTCTCTTTCTCCTGCGAATGATGGGGATGAGGGCCTTGTTGGGTGTCTGGAGTAAATCCCTCTCGTCCGACTCATTATAGAACAATTCTTCGTCCAGTTCAAGGTGAGTAATCGCTGTTCTTATGTCCAGAAGCTATTTCCGGTCATGAGAGACGGTGGAAGCAACAAAATAAGTTACAAACCATGCAGATCAAAAACTAAATAGCACGGTTGGTTAGGAGCCCATAAAACATCAGCCATCCCCTCCGGCGCCATCTCAGTTTTGTCCCTATAACAAATAACAAACAGCAAAAACATATACATGAGCAAATACAAATCTTAGAATCAACTATTAAAGACTAGCAGAACCCACTGGATTCTCCAATTACATTGAATAATACATGACAAAATACAAACCCTCCAACCCAAAAAGGCCTGTGGTGTTGATGGTATCCTGAATTAAATTATAAAATATACAGACCACAAATTCTAATTGGCTATACATAAACTCTTTAACTTCATTCTTAGCTCTGGCATCTTCCCCAATATTTGGAACCAAGGACTGATCACCCCAATCCACAAAAGTGGAGACAGATTTGACCCCAATAAATACCTTTGTCACGCCCTGATCTGTTTCACCTGTCTGTGCTGAGACAGGGATGCAGCTTAAGCCCCACCCTCTTCAACATATATATCAACGAATTGGTGAGGGCACTTGTACAGTCTGCAGCCCCCGGCCTCACCAAAACTAGAATCTGAAGTCAAATGTCTACTATTTGCTGATGATCTGGTGCTTCTGTCCTCAACCAAGGAGGGTCTACAGCAGCACCTAGATCTTCTGCACAGATTTTGTCTGACCTGGGCCCTGACAGTATATCTCAGTAAGACAAAAATAAAATGGTGTTCCAAAAAAGGTCCAGTTGCCAGGACCACAAATACAATTGCACACAAACTATACACACCAAAGCCTGAACATCAGCGCCACAGGTAACTACCACAAAGCTGTGAACGATCTGAGAGACAAGGCAAGAAGGGCCTTCTATGCCATCAAAAGGAACATAACATTTGACATACCAATTAGGATCTGGCTAAAAATACTTGAATCAGTTATAGAACCCATTTCCCTTTATGGTTATGAGGTCTGGGTGCCGATCACCAACAAAGATTTCACAAAAAGCGACAAACCCCAAATTGAAACTCTGCCTGCAGATTTCTGCAAAAAAATATCCTCTGTGTACAACGTAAAACACCAAATAATGCATGCAGAGCAGAATTAGGCTGATACCCGTTAATGATCAAAATCCAGAAAAGAGCCGTTAAATTCTACAACCAACTAAAAGGAAGCGATTCCCAAACCTTCCATAACAAAGCCATCACCTACAGAGAGATGTACCTGGAGAAGAGTCCCCTAAGCAGGCTGGTCCTGGGGCTCTGTTCACAAACACAAACAGACCCCCAAAAAAGATAATTACACATTGGAAAAAATTAACATAAAACTGAATAAACTAGAATGCTATTTGGCCCTAAACAGAGAGTACACAGTGACACAATACCTGACCACTGTGATTGACCCAAACTTAAGGAAAGCTTTGGCTATGTACAGACTCAGTGAGCATAGCCTTGCTATTGAAAAAGGCCGCCGTAGGCAGACCTGCCTCTCAAGAGAAGACAGGCTATGTGCACACCGCCCACAAAATTAGGTGGAAACTGAGCTGCACTTCCTAACCTCCTGCCCAATGTATGACCATATTAGAGACACGTATTACCCTCAAATTACACAGACCCACAAAGAATTTGAAAACAAATTTTGATAAACTCCCGTATCTACTGGGTGAAATACCACAGTGTGCCATCACAGCAGCAAGATTTGTGACCTGTTGCCACAAGAAAAGGAAAACCAGTGAAGAACAAACACCATTGTAAATACAACCCATATTTATGTTTATTGTTTTCCTTTTTATACTTTAACTATTTGCACATCGTTACAACACTGTATATTGACATAATACTACATTTGAAATGTCTTTATTCTTTTGGAACTTTTGTGAGTGTAATGTTTACTCGTCATTTTTTATTGTTTGTTTCGCTTTTGTTCATTATCTATTTCACTTTCTTTGGCAATGCAAACATAAGTTTCCCATGCCAATAAAGTAACTTAAATTGAAATTGAGAGAGAGAGATGCCAAGAGAGAGAAATACACAGAAAGACAACAAGATGGTAGGAAGACAGACAGAGAGAGAGAGAGAAAGAGAGCACGAGAGAGAGAGAGGGTGAGTGGGTCGAGGGTGGTGGAAGGTGATGTACGTGCTGAATGGTGCCTGTGTGAAGTTAGTGGAACAGCTGCTGGCTAGTCTGTGGGCTGACTGACTGGATGGGTCCATCTGGTAAGAGCATTACCTGGGTCCTCTTACCACTGAGGGGGCCTCCATTAGCTAGTCTTGGACAATCCTTCCTGAGAATTTCAGTGGGCACTAAAAGGCTGTGTAGTTTGTGAAATTATACATTTCCCCTCACATGTACTGTAGTTGTTTTGAGAATACCTTGGTAGGTACACCTTGTGCAATAATTACACTTCCAGGAAAAGTATAATTTCTCCACTTGTCCACAGTGGAGAACATTTTGAGTGATTTCACAGACAACTTCATTGATTGGTAGATAGACTTTATGGCCAAGCAAATGGAAAAGGTGTGGGTATTACAGCATACTAATTATCTAAACTGAGTCCTATTGGTCTCTTACAGGACATAAAGCAATCATGTAGGACCAGACATGTTTCCGGACCATGTAATCAGTGCAGGAAAAACTCTAGGCTATAACTAAAACCCAGAGTTTTTCCTGGTCAGGTCACCTACATATAAAGGATAAATTATCTGTCTGGAATGTGTCCTATCCTTGGCTAAGAGCAGACCTGCCTCAGGTTAGGTAGGTTTATTCTCAGGTTACACTAGCCTTTTTCTTAAACAGCCTCCTAAAATTACAGCTAAAGATGGAATAAATCTGCATCAGTAATACCGAATGCATTACATTTTAAAATCCTAATTTACATACATTGGCTGAGAATATATTTTCCAGTCTTCTTTTGACCCTCAAAAAAATTAAGCTTTGTATAATTCATACTTTCGACTGGTACGACCTGGAAAAACTTGGAACCTAAACAGACAGAGTAAGATGGATGAGATCCTCCTCACCATAGCACCTAGGGGCTTAACTCAAGTCAACTTCTATTCTTACCTGGACTGCCTTAGAAGACCATTCTAGAAACAAATTGGCTCATATGTTTAAAGACAAATACCCACAATCCCATAGGATGTGGGAGGATTATTAAGCCTTTGGCATTAGAGCTGAGTCTAATGACGGAGTAAAGCCCAATGTGGAGGCTGTAATTTGGGGTTTGGAGTTGCCTTCCCTCTACTGGACCAGCCTAAGCTCTGATACATGTCTTAGTCTAATTAGAAGATGAATAAACTCTCCTCACGGCTACTGATTACAATTGTGCAACTTCATTCATTTGAGAACATCCCCATCACAACACAACACATCATAACGCAGCACAACGCAACACATAACACAACACATCACAACGCAGCACATCACATCACATCACAGCACATCACAACCCAGCACATCACAACCAAACACAACAAAGAGTAATGACACTATACAGTACAATAGCAGCAAGACGTACTGTACTATGTGTGTGTATATGTGTGTAGGCTAACGCTTGATAAAAAGGGACATACTGTAGGGATAAGAAAAGGGGTTTAGGGATGAGAAAACCTGCACAATTTCACATCTGTCTCCAGTCTAAGAATAGCAGCAGCCTGTCTGTCTCTGGGGTTTGGGTTGATACAAACCCAGTTACACGGTTCACTCTGAGCTCACCAACCACACTATGACGTGACTCAGTCCAGGGTCTCCAGCAAACGGATGTGGGCTGTCCAATAATTAATTATATGCAGAACCTCACTTCTGTGGAAGGCCTTTGTGATAACTCAACCAATCAGAGGAGAGTTTAGTCTTTGGGTGTCCTACAGAATCTCTGTCAACTACTTAGATGGAGTCCACACCATAAAACACCAAAAGACTGAAGAGACATGCAAGTGACCACACAAAACACATGTGGTATCTGGGTACAGAAACTGTCTCGCTTTCTCAATGCTGTCTGCTGATGAAGCTTCTATCTTGCTCCTTCTGTTTGTCCATTTAAGGAGCAGCTTTGCACTGCTGCAGACATCTTGAACAGACTTCAGTTTAAGACTGAATCAATGAAGAATGCACTACTGACCACACATCTAGCTTCTTGTTATGCAACACAGCAGCAGTGCAACCTATAACTTCTTATATATACACATTTCCTGGTTTCCTATCTCCATCTGTGCTACAACTCTTAGTCATGAGTTTCTTCAGCGACTAGCTAGGTGTTCACTGCGGGAGTCTGGACTAGCGGAGTACTTGGAAACCACAAACGCCTTGAAATCTCAAAATGTAACAAGCCTCCATACTCTTAAAAGTCACAAAATACACAAAAAATGAGAAAAACAAACATTATTAAGCCTCCGGTTTGTTCATGTCTGCAAAATGTGACAAGTAGTTTGGTGCCAGATAGTGTGACAACCTCCGGCCGTGTGTTCCGGACTGTCTTGCGGTATGTTGGCACCAGTGACTGTGTTGGGCCCGGTGACTGTGTTGGGCCCAGTGACAGTGTTGGGTGTTGGGCCCAGTGACAGTGTTGGGCCCAGTGACAGTGCTGGGCCCAGTGACAGTGTCGGGCCCAGTGACAGTGTCGGGCCCAGTGACAGTGTCGGGCCCAGTGACAGTGTTGGCCCCGGTTGGCCCCGGTGACAGTGTTGGCCCCGGTGACCGTGCTGGGCTTGTTAAAGCTACAGTCTGAGATCTGGGAATTTATTCAATGGTCATTTCAATGAATGATATATAAACATTGATAATTGAAGAAAGAACTTATAAATGCTTCATGAGCTCAGTAAAACGGTCTTATCTTGGTAAACTATGCAGTATTTCGTTTTTTATGTATTATTTCTTACATTGTCAGTCCAGAATTTATTTTGTGTTATTACATACAGCCGGAAAGAACTATTGGATATCAGAGCAGCGGTAACTCACCAGCACTACCAGTATTACAACCAGGAATACAACTTTCCCGAAGCGGATCCTTTGTTCACACCCCCAGGGCAATTGAACTGATTCCAGAAGCCAAATAAAAACAACGCCGGCGGAGGAGAGGTACTCGGAGTGGTCTTCTAGTCCAACTTGTGGTGCGCACCCCACCCACCACTTCCGAGTATATTACTCGCTAATGTTTACTCTCTGGATAATAAAGTTGACGAGCTCAGGGCATGGGTTTCTTTCCAGAAAGACATCAGGGATTGTAACATATTCTCTTTCATGGAAACATGGCTCTCTCAGGATATACTGTCTGAGTTGGTACATCCAGTTGGGTTCTCAGTTCATCACGAAGACAGGAATAAATATATTTCCGGGAAGAAGTAGGACCGGGGGTGTGTGTTTCATAATTAATGACTCATGGTGTAATTGTGACAACATATAGGAACTCATGTCCTTTTGTTTACCTGACCTAGAATACCTCACAATCAAATGCAGACTGTATTATCTCCCAAGATAATTTTCTTCGATTATAGTCACGGCCATGTATATCCCCCCTCAAGCCGATACCACGACGGCCCTCAAAGAACTTCAATGGACTTTATGCAAACTGGAAACCACATATCCTTAGGCTGCATTTATTGTAGCTGGGAATATTAACAAAGCAAATTTGAGGAAAAGGCTGCCGAAGTTCTATCAACATACCGACTGTAGTACTCGCGCTACTAAAACACTCGACCACTGTTACTCCAACTTCCGCGATGCCTACAAGGCCTTCCCCCGCCCTCCTTTCGGCAAATCTGACCATGACTCCATTTTGCTCCTCCCTTCCTATAGGCAGAAACTCAAACAGGAAGTACCCGTGATGAGGACTATTCAATGCTGGTCTGACCAATCGAAATCCACACTTCAAGATTGTTTTGATCACGCGGACTGGGATACATTCCAGGTAGCTTCAGAGAAAAATATCAACGAATACGCTGAGACGATGAATGAGTTTATCGGGAACTGTATAGGAGATTATGTACCCACTATGACTTTTAAAACATACCCTAACCAGTTTGTCAGAATTTGTGGGGTTTTGTTTGTCCACCCGCCTCTTGAGGATTAACCACAAGTTCTCAATGGGATTAAGGTCTGGGGAGTTTCCTGACCATGGACCCAAAATATCTATGTTTTGTTCCCCGAGCCACTTAGTTATCACTTTTGCTTTATGCAAGGTTCTCTATCATGCTGGAAAAGGCATTGCTCGTCACCAAACTGTTCCTGGATGGTTGGGAGAAGTTGCTCTCGGAGGATGTGTTGGTACCATTCTTTATTCATGGCTGTGTTCTTAGGCTAAAATAGTGAGTGAGCCCACTCCCTTGGCTGAGAAGCAACCCCACACATGAATGGTCTCAGGATGCTTTACTGTTGGCATGACACAGGACTGATGGTAGCGCTCACCTTGTCTTCTAAGGACAAGCTTTTTTCCAGATGCCCCAAACAATCGGAAAGGGCATTCATCAGAGAAAATGACTTTACTCCAGTCCTCAGCAGTCCAATCCCTGTACCTTTTGCAGAATGTCAGTCTGTCCCTGATGGTTTTCCTGGAGAGAAGTGGCTCTTTGCTGCCCTTCTTGACCCCAGGCCATCCTCCAAAAGTCTTCGCCTCACTGTGCGTGCAGATGCACTCACAACTGACAGCTGCCATTCCTGAGCAAGCTCTGTACTGGTGGTGCCCCAATCCCGCAGCTGAATCAACTTTTGGAGACGGTCCTGGCGCTTGCTGGACTTTCTTGGGCGCCCTGAAGCCTTCTTCACAACAATTAAACCACTCTCCATGAAGTTCTTGATGATCCGATAAATGGTTGATTTAGGTGCAATCTTAGTGGCAGCAATATCCTTGCCTGTGAAGACCTTTTTGTGCAAAGCAATGATGATGGCACGTATTTCCTTGCAGGTAACTATGGTTGACAGAAGAAGAACAATGATTCCAAGCACCACCCTCCTTCTGAAGCTTCCAGTCTGTTATTCGAACTCAATCAGCATGACAGAGTGACCTCCAGCCTTGTCCTCCTCAACACTCACACCTGTGTTAACGAGAGAATCACTGACATGATGTCTGCTGGTCCTTTTGTGGCAGGGCTGAAATGCAGTGGAAATGTTTTTTTGGGGGATTCAGTTCATCTGCATGGCAAAGAGGGACTTTGCAATTCATCTGATCACTCTTCATAACATTCTGGAGTATTTGCAAATTGCCATCATACAAACTTAAGCAGCAGACTTTGTGAAAATTAATATTTGTGTCATTCTCAAAACTTTTGGCCTCCACTGTACAATGTAGAAAATAGTAAAAATGAAGAAAAACCCTTGAATGAGTGGGTGTGTCCAAACTTTTCACTGGTACTGTAGCTCATTACATTTATCCAGTCCCATCCATGTGCTTTATAGCAAAACCAAGTGGCAGGGCTGCCGTTTTCCTGATAAAATGAATTTCGGATTTCAGATTTGGGTTTCAGATCGCTCATTTCCTGTCAAAAGCCTGTAGATTAAAAGGAAGTCGGGATGCAGGGGAAAGGTGTTACATCTGAAGCCCTGAAAAGCTGAAAGAATCCCTAACAGTGTTTGGGAGGAGGAGGTGTGTGCCAATAAAATGCCTCCTGACTGCCAGGAGACCGACTTTATTGCTGTACTATTAACACACGTTTTTTCTCTAAAGTCTGAAGAGTGGCACAGATCAAAAAGTTGCATATTGTTTAGTCTGGCCTACTGTAAGTACAGAATGTTCACTGCCCACAATGAGGTCGTGAACCATGGAAGAACCCCTGCATGCATATACACACACACACACACACACACACACATTAATGGGAGCCAATACGGTGGAGAATGTTTTGGTCACTCCTCTGCATGTGGCTGTCTGAAGAAAGCTTAAACCATCTCCGACCCTGCTCCTCCTCCCTCAGTCAGCCTCCTGTCCTCCCCACTCAGCCACACACACACACAGACAGCAGCTGTTCCGTGCCTCACTATGACAGCCTAGCCTCACCTCTGTCTCTACTGTGAGCCATACACACCACACACATCCCAGGCAACAAACAGTACAGGAGGACCAAGAGCACCACTCTGCCTGATAAAGATAAGTCACTCCAGAGAAACAGGTCTGGGAACAGTGAGAGGACAGAATGGGGTTGTGGACGACACTGATCGTGGCTTCGCAACTGATCTTCAACCTGTGTTCGGAAGTGGGAGCCCAGGGCTCAGGTGAGTGTAGCTGACAATGACTTTCTTAAATTATTACTGAATGTGATGCCATTATGATCTTGATGTGGTCATTGAAGTCTGTTGAAACCATGCAATTGCACCACAAAGTACTTTTAAGGTATTGCTTTGTAATCACAGGACACAACCGCTAAAAGTAAAATTTCAACAATTTGATCTTAGCCAAAGACATACAGTTTAAGTTGACATAAATGACTGTGATGTCATCTTCAGATGCCCTTTATCAGTCTTCTAAAGCTCTCAGCACTCTACCTCAGAGTATTCCAATCGAGAACCATGAAGCTCTGAGGTAATGATTGATCTAACAGACACTGTGATTGAGAATATCACATACATTTTTCTCCAAAAGTTTAAGGTAACAAAATCAGTCAACACAAAAATCTATATTGCTCTCATTTAGATTGCAATCACCATTGTACAGTTGCTTTTTTACTTTGTAAAACGAGAATATCATATTCATTCACACTCAAGCCAATATACACAGAGGGCTAGACAGGACATTTGATACTCTGTTGAGTAAGAATAAATGTTCTGATAAATAGTCCTCTGTGTCCTGTGTGGTAAGAATATTGAAAATACATGCTTCATAAGAATGTTGTGTACTGACTTTAGACTGAGGAAGAGTAAGAGGTGATGACTGAGATGTGGCCGCTGTATTAATTGAGTGTGTGTGTGTGTGTGTGTGTGTGTGTGTGTGTGTGTGTGTGTGTGTGTGTGTGTGTGTGTGTTTAGTGGGGGGGTCTGGAGTCTGGAGTCTGGATATGATTTAAAGTACCAGCTATAGCACACACATGGGAATAATCACTAATGGTCTGCATGCAATTTTGGAGTCTGAAAACACACACACACATGCACCACAACACACAGGCCTTTAAATGGCATCTACACTGAGGTACAGGCCATAACTGTCACATTATTTTACAAAATATATTCACAGCTATACTGCACACAGTTGTCGCCGTTGATAAATAGTAAACATTTGACTCACTAGCAGTTCATACAAATATAAATTATTGGCAATTATTGCATGAGGTTTCACTATAAACAAACACAAGTTTGGACTTATTAAGTAAATTGTCAATTATATGCCTTGTGTTTACAGTACAACTTTGTTATTACTTATAATAATACAATATATACTATTTTGCAGACACTTTTATCCAAAGCAACTTACAGTCATGTATGGTATCGAACCCACAACCCTGGCACCACGCTCTACCAGCTGAGCCATACAGGACTTAAATTGATTATTTACCTATTAAGGCACAATATACATATCAGACAACAATAATGCAGTTGTTTATTATCTACTGCATCTAGGTGATTTTATTGTCACTTTATGACTTCAATTGACTTTATGTGGTAGATCATGTCACATGTGTCATACTGTATGTGAGCTGTTCAGGTGAATTTGGTTTTGTATAGCTTAACAGATCATGATAGGACAAGCGGTGGCTCTGGGGATGAAATCTAACCCTTTCTCATGGAACTTTGTGAGGAGATCCTGACACACAGATGGAAGAGAGAGAGTGTGTATAATGTGTCTAAACAGACAGATGAGAATAGAAAAAGAGTTGGTTTGTTTAGACTGTTTTATTGGTGCACCCCCCAGTCCCAGTTTGCAGGCCAAGTCAGGTTGAACCATACAGAGATCTATCTGTTAGTGTTTGCCTAACCTCCCTCCTCAAGTGACGGGGACAATAGTGATGCTGAAGCCTTTCACAAACCAGGCATCAGTGTGTTTGTAAAGGTGAGATTGAGTGCAGGAAACGGCATGAAAAGGAGGCTCCAGTCACGTTTAACCACACACCTTTAAAAGCACCCATGCTTCTCCCTGGTGAGCTGGAGCAAATTGAGGCCAGGCAGGGGGAACGGGAGGAAAGACTAGAGGCAGGAGAAAATAAGAAAGATGTCTGAAGCTGACAGACACAGATGGAAGCCCACGCACGCGTGAGCACACACACACACGCACACACACTGAGAAGAGAGAAGATGAGAGCAATTTTCTAGAAGCATTTGGGAGCAATTTGGTGCGTGCCTTCATTACACTGTGCCTTGTAGACGGCTGCTAGGACACTTGTGTATTCATGTACGGTCTCAGACTGGCGGGGAGGGATTCAAGGCACATCCTCCCACGGCCTGCTGTGTCCCGGAGGGACTTTATTGGAATAGAATTGTAACCTTGAGCCTAACCGTCCACTCAAGAGAAAGCTTCTCACTGTAACCAGTGACTGTAATCTGGTTTAGGTTATTAATCAACCTACCAGGTTGTTTATAAACACTACAGGGACAAGATTATCCACATGTATCGATCACATTTTAACTAATAGTGTAGAACTTTGTTCTAAAGTTGTATCTGTACCCATTGGATGCAGTGATCACAATATTGTGGCTATATCCAGGAAGGCCAAAGTTCCAAAAGCTGGGCCTAAGTCTTATGTGGATGATGTTAAAAATATTTGTTGGTCTGATGTGATTAATAAGGAGCATCCAGACACTGCACTTGATGAATTTATGAAATTGCTTCTTCCAATTATTGACAAACATGCACCTGTTAAGAAACTGACTGTTAGAACTGTTGAGGCTCCATGGATTGATGAGGAAATTAAAAACTGAATGGTTGAAAGAGATGAGGCGAAAGGAGTGGCTAATAAGTCTGGCTGAACATCTGACTGGCTGACTTATTGCAAATTGAGAAATGATGAGACTAAACTCAACAACAAAAAATAAGAAACTGTATTATGAAGCCAAGATCCATGATACAAAGAATAATGGGAAAAAAACATTGGAGTACATTAAATTAAATTATTGGCAGAAAGACAAATTCAACTCCATATTTTATTGAATCAGATGGCTTATTCATCACAAAACCATTTGATGTTGCAAATTATTTTAATGATTACATCATTGGCAAAGTGGGCAAATTTAGGAAGGAAATGCCAACAACAAACAATGAGCCATCATATTCATGCATAAAAAAAATTCTAATGAAAGTAAAGCATTGCAAGTTTGAATTTTGTAAAGTTAGTGCGGGAGAGATGGAAAAATCATTGTTAACGATCAATAATGACAAACCTCCTGGCATTGACAACTTAGATGGAAAGCTACTGAGGATGGTAGCTGACTCTATAGCCACTCCTATCTGTCATATATTTAATCTGAGCCGAGAGGAAAGTATTTGTCGTCCGGCCTGGAGGGAAGCCAAAGTAATTCCGCTACCCAAGAGTGGTAAAGCAGCCTTTACTGTTTCTAACAGCAGACCTTTAAGCTTGCTGCCAGCTCTTAGCAAACTGTTGGAAAGAATTGTGTTTGACCAAATACAACGCTATTTCTCTGGAAACAAATTAACAACAGACTTACCGCAGGGTTATAGAAAAGGACACTCAACATGTACTGCACTGACACAAAGCTTCTCTAATGTTAAACATGTAAAGTGTGGTGTACCGCAGGGCAGCTATCTAGGCCCTTTACCCTTTTTTAATTTTTTTACCAATGACCATCCACTGGCATTAAACAAAGCATGTGTGTCCATGTATGCTGATTATTCAACCATAAAAGCATCAGCAACCACAGCTAATGAAGTCACTGAAACCCTTAACAAAGAGCCTTGTATTTGGTAGAAATAGTAGACCTCAGCTGAATCTGGTAATGAATGAAGTTGCAGTTGAACAAGTTGAGGATAATAAATTACTTGGCATTATCTTAGATTGTAAACTGTCATGGTCAAAACATATAGATTCAATGGTTGTAAAGATGGGGAGAGCTCTGTAAGTAATAAAGAGATGCTCTGCTTTTGTAACATCACATTCCAAAAAGCAAGTCCTGCAGGCTATAGTTTTGTCTTATCTTGATTATTGTCCAGTCGTGTGGTTGAGTGCTGCAAGGAAAGACCTAGTTAAGCTGCAGCTGGCCCAGAACAGAGTGGCACGTCTTGCTCTTCATTGTAATCAGAGGCCTGATATCAATACTATAAATGTCAGTCTCTCTTGGCTAAGAGTTGAGGAGAGACTGACTGCATCACTTCTTCTTTTTTATAAGAAACAATGTGTTGAAAATCCCAATTTCTTTGCATAGTCAACTTACACACAGCTCTGACACACACACACACCAGACATGCCACCAGGGGTCTTTTCACAGTCCCCAAATCCAGGACAAATTCAAAAAAGCGTACTGTACTATATAGAGCCATTATTGCATGGAACTCCATTCCATCTCATTTTGCTCAAATGAACAGGAAACCTGGTTTCAAAAAACAGATAAAGCAACACCTCACGGCACAACAACATTTTTTTTAACCTTTATTTAACTAGACAAGTCAGTTAAGAACAAATTCTTATTTACAATGACAGCCTACACCGGCCAAACCCGGACGATGCTGGGCCAATTGTGTGCCGCCCTGTGGGACACCCATTCACGGCCAGATGTGATACAGCCTGGATTCTAACCAGGGACTGTAGTGACGGCTCTTGCACTGAGATGCAGTGCCTTAGACCACTGCTCCACTATTTGACCTAGATAGTTTGCGTGTATGTATTGGTATTGCTATATAGGCAACCTGTGACTTAAAAAAATATATATTGATGTAGTTCTGTCCTTGAGGTATTCTTGCCTATTAATGTTTTGTATTATGTCATGTTTCATGTTTTGTGTGGACCCCGGGAAGAGTGGTTGCTGCTTTTGCAACAGCTAATGGGGATCCTAATAAAATACCAAATACCAAAACTCTTTAGTGGCTTCTACATTCCCCTCCCTGAGCACTCAGTACAGTCTATCCATATGTGTGTGGTAAAAGTGGTCAAGCAAAAGACCCACTACGTTATTTGCACCGAGAAAACTCATTTTGATCTTGATCTTCCAGCCCATTCTAGTCTACTGACGTAAAGTATTGTCTCGGAACATCAAAACTACTAGCTCAAGATTGATCAAAATACCATACATTCTGATAAAAGGGAAAATGTTTTACCCCAAACTCTGCCTCATATGCCTCATCAACAACTAGCCTACTCTCTCGTGACGACCAGCATCTTCTCAGCACTTTAAAACCTCTAGCTCAGCAATCCTCACCATTCAGGTTGATGTGATCAAGTGGACACTACAGGCCAGGCAATCTAACATTTCTCCCCAGCTAGCCAAACTCACTGTGATGTTCCAGCCCAGTTTAGTCTCTAAAGTATTGACGTACACTTTCCCCCCGATACATCCAAAACACTGTCGTGTCTTTACTATCATTAAATGAAGACTTTTAGTTTTTATCAAAGATTCTCTGTAATTAGTATTATGCGATTAAACTGATTAATCATGTAACTGTAATTAACTAGGAAGTTGGGGCACCAAGGAAAATATTCAGATTACAAAGTTATCATTTCCTAATATAACTTTTCAGATATTTTATATCTGATCAATTAGTCTTCGAATTAATGAATTATTTACTTTACCTCACGTTAGTCTCATTCCAAACGTTGTAAAATGTTGGTTATCTGCACGAACACAGTCTTCACTATGAGTCATCCATACATCAATTGTCTTAAATCATTTATTTACTAACTAAGTAATTCACAGAAGTGCATAAACAAACAAACAAAGTAAATATGGTTACAAGAAATTATAGGGGAATGTGCCCTAGTTGGCTAAACCGGCATGGCGGCTTGTCGTATTAAAATGTAACAAATGGACCAGTTCGTAGCTGGATACTTCACCGATCTTTTATACCTTCTCCAGGAACATAAATGTTGTTCGGACCTCAAGTTCTGTGAGGTGGAAGAAATTCCCTTGTTCTCTATGAAACTTCACTCTGTCGCTATACTGCGTGGCCATGAGGAAGGATCTTCCTGGAATTTACGACCTCTCTGACCACAGCAGCCTAGTTGTAGGAGGCAGGGAGAGGGGGATGGGGCTTGCTGTACCCAAAGAGGGCAATGTCATGACAACACCTTGCTCAAAAACCATCCTATTCATCTACACGTGTCTTTATTCTCGCTGTACTGAGCAGCAGACCTTTACTTTGTTACTTGACTTCCTCTCAAAGATTACTTTACTTTATTTTACTTTAGTTTATGTTTCCATTTACAGTTATTTTACTCTATTTTATGTTTCTCTTCACAGGTATTTCACTTTACTTTATGTTTCCTTTTACAGTAATTTTACTATACTTTATGTTTCCCTTTACATTTATTTTTACTTTATGTTTCCCTTTACATTGATTTTTACTTTACATTTCCCTTTACATTGATTTTTACTTTACATTTCCCTTTACATTTATTTTACTTTACATTTCCCTTTACAGTTATTTTACTTTACATTTCCCTTTACATTTATTTTACTTTACATTTCCCTTTACATTTATTTTACTTTACATTTCCCTTTACATGTATTTTACTTTACATTTCCCTTTACAGTTATTTTACTTTACATTTCCCTTTACATTTATTTTACTTTACATTTCCCTTTTCATTCATTTTACTTTACATTTCCCTTTTCATTCATTTTACTTTACATTTCCCTTTACAGTTATTTTACTTTACATTTCCCTTTACATTTATTTTACTTTACATTTCCCTTTACAGTTATTTTACTTTACATTTCCCTTTATAGTTATTTTACTTTACATTTCCCTTTACAGTTATTTTACTTTACATTTCCCTTTACAGTTATTTTACTTTACATTTCCCTTTACATTTATTTTACTTTACATTTCCCTTTACAGTTATTTTACTTTACATTTCCCTTTACATAGATTTTACTTTACATTTCCCTTTACAGTTATTTTACTTTCCATTACCCTTTACAGTTATTTTACTTTACATTTCCCTTTACAGTTATTTTACTTTATTTTTTCCTCTGTAGTGTATGATCTCCTCAATTCCCCGGACTGTCTGCCAGACCTGCTGCAGGGTGGCTTAGTGGAGCAGGGCGTTAATGAGGCGTTCATCCTCACCACCTTCAAGCTGCAGCCCAAGACTGGCACCACAGTGTTCGGCCTGTACAACCCACGGGACAACAGCAAGTACTTTGAGTTCACCGTGCTGGGGAAACTCAACAGAGGTAAGGGGTAGGAAGGAGAGGCAGGGGCGTCATGCCCAATGAAACTGATGGTTTATCTACTTATACTCTGAAAATATAGAAGATATTGTTTCTTTTACTCATTATTAATTCAAAGGTATCGATTTCTGGCCACCATTTCCCCTCAAAGAAATGAGGTGCACAACGGGGAGAGGGATGCATAATACATTGGTCTTGCTGAATGCACTTTTCTGTACTATGTCAAATTAAATAACATTTTAATTGTCACATGCTTCGTAAACAACAGGTGTAGACTATCAGTGAAAAGAGTCTTAGTTCTCTCTCTCTTTTAATTTAATTTGTGTTTAAAAATCATTATTTTCGCTCTCTGCTTCTACATTATTAATGTATTAATTTCATTGACGCATTTGCTGTGATTCCCTTTTCATCACATGTCCTTTTCCTTTAACTATCAAGTTCTTCTCATCTCTCTCTCTCCCTCTAATTCTTTCCCTTCCTCTCTCCCAGCCGTGCTGCGTTACTTGAGGAGTGATCGGAGGATGAGCTCCGTGACCTTCAACAACATCCCGCTGGCAGACGGTCAGCGCCACCGACTCCTTTTCCACCTGAAGGGCATGCAGCAGGGACCTGGGGGGGTGGAGCTACACCTGGACTGCAGGCTGGTGGAGACGGTCCGGGATCTCCCCTCCGTGTTTCAGGGTCTGCCTGCAGGCTACGGTGTGGTGGAGCTGAAGAGCATGCAGGGCAAAGCAGAGGTGATGTTATTAAATATGTTTCAAATGGCAACCTATTGCTTTTATAGAGAACTTATTTAGACCATTGTCAAATTGGGTGCAGTTCAAATGTAGTGCATCATATGGAATATAGTTATTATTTACTCATAGATCCAGACAAAATCACAGAACCTTCAACCGAGGATTGGTTGTCAGTCTGTTTCCATTTAAGCCATTTGACCAGAGCTACCCAGACACTCCCCAAACCATTGCTTTTGTTGACTTTGTACTCAGGGAAACTATGAGTGATGTCACTTATTTACTCCTAGATCCTCCTTCCAAATTCAAATGACCCTAACCCCCTAGCCTGATAGTCTGTGCCAGATAGTCTGTTTCTGCTTTGGCCAAATGCTTGTCCATCGGAAATTAGAGTTGGCTACAGCAGGTAAAAATCGGGAAATCGGGAAACAAATTTGGTAACCACCTTGTCCTAATCTAATCAAACCCATCCATCAGCATTCAGCACTGATTCCAACTAATGTGTCCCTGTTGTTGGACTTCTTCATAAACAGGAAGAGCTGGAGGAGCTGAAACTAGTGGTGGGAGACACGTTTGAGAACGTAGCTTCTCTTCAAAACTGTCACCAACAAGGAGACTCAGTGCAGACTCTGGGTAAGAGTTTATGACAAAAAAAATACAAAAAATAAACCAACTTCTATTCCTGTGTGTTCCCTAGTACTGTCTAGTTTACACAGACAAAAACATTTTGAGGAAAGTATTTTTCTTGAACGTTGCCCAACTGTTTTTCAAGAAGCAAATAAATGGTGATATATTATAGATATCTATATCTATATATATATATCTATATATCTATATAGATATATATATATGTGTCTCTACTTTCGAATTCACACAAAGACAACAGTTACTGTAGATTGATGTTAAACAAGAACCCCCCCCCTCGAGTCTGTTGGTATGACTAATGTTATTTTCCAATGCTGCTCTCCCGTGCAGGGGTCAACACAAAACAGCTGTCCAATCAAATGCTTGATCTCACAAAGGTGATAAACGAGCTGAAAGATGTCCTCATTCAGCAGGTAACTATAGTGCTCAAGCTCATCTGGGAGCTATTAATAAACTGTACCTCCTGACCCACTGAGTCCATAAAAACTCAAAACATGTATATGTTGCTTTCTAAAGGTCAAAGAGACATCTTTTCTCAGAAACACCATCTCTGAGTGCCAGGCTTGTGGTAAGAACATCCACCATCACCATTATATTACAAATTATGTATTAAAGTTCTGTTATATGTTGTTTATAGATTGGGCAAATAGCTTTTTCCTGACCATGAGGAAAATCACTGGGTCCTAGTAATAAAACTAGTTTGAAGTATGTTCGCTTATAACACATTCATTACTAATACATGAGAAACCACTGGTATTGTGGAAACGAGTGTCATAAAAATATATTTCCTCTGGGTGTCTTTGAAGGACTGGGTGGAAGCGAAGTCATGAAGCAGAAGTGTGCCCCTGGCGTTTGTTTCCGCGGTGACATGTGTATTGAGACAGAGGACGGGGTTGAGTGTGGACCCTGCCCTGACGGATACACAGGGGACGGCTTCAGCTGTGATGATGTGGATGAGGTAGGGTGTGTTTGTGTGTGTATGTTATATTCAGGTGCATATGTGTTTACTGTATGTATTTATATGGTTGTAATAATTCTGAAACACTAACCAAGCGTCTTCTTTCATCTCTCTCTCCAGTGTCAATTTAACCCATGCTTCCCCGGGGTGAAATGTGTGAACACGGCTCCAGGGTTCCGCTGTGACGCCTGTCCTCTGGGCTACTCTGGTCTGGCTGTGGAAGGGGTGGGAGTGGTCTACGCACAGACAAACAAACAGGTCAGTCAACATAACCAACATTACCAAATACAGTCAAGGTCTCCAGGTCAGTCAACATCACCAGCATCATTAAATGCAGTCAAGGTCACCAGGTCATTCAGCATCACCAAATACAGTCAAGGTCTCCAGGTCAGTCAACATCACCAAATACAGTCAAGGTCTCCAGGTCAGTCAACATCACCAAATACAGTCAAGGTCTCCAGGTCAGTCAACAACACCAAATACAGTCAAGGTCTCCAGGTCAGTCAACATCACCAAATACAGTCAAGGTCTCCAGGTCAGTCAACATCACCAAATACAGTCAAGGTCTCCATTTTAATTGGGTAAAAGAAAAAGCTGCACACTCTAGTAGGTCTGTTGTAATAATTTATTCACCATCGTTTCGACAGGAAGGTTTAAAGTCAGTCAATGGACAATTCAAGAAGATTCATTTAAATTAAATATACTCCTACCCACCCGGTGACATTGTTATTAGGATAACTAATCATGGAACACCTTTTCAAGATATGTATCATAATAATCATCTCCAGTCTTGTACTTTATACGGTCTCTTAGGTCTGTGATGACATTGACGAGTGCAAAGAACCCAACAATGGACAGTGCACCGCCAACTCTCTCTGTCACAACTCTGCGGTAAGGCCTGAGTGTGTTACTCTGTCATAAATCTGCGGTAAGGCCTGAGTGTCTGTCTGTCTGATAGCCTGGTGGTCGACTAGATCGGTTTGTTGCTTCAGCCAACTCCTGACCTTCGTTTCCTTCAACAGAAATTGCTTGAAGCACAAACAGATCTGGCACCAGGCTAGTATCTGATAGCCTGGAATAAAAAACGGAATATTGCTCAGTTTAAACAATAATGCAAGGAGGGAACAATGTTAACTGGATTCCAAATCTCTGACTGCCTGCTACAAGTACTACATTTATTCCTATGTCTCTCATTGCCTATTACCCTACATTATCCCTGTAGGGTTCATATGTCTGTGGGGGCTGTAAGACAGGCTACACAGGGGACCAGGTGAAGGGATGTAAGCCAGAGAGGAGCTGTGGTAACAGTTTGACCAACCCCTGTGATGTCAACGCCCAGTGTTTCCAAGAAAGAGACGGCTCCATCACCTGTCAGGTGTGGTCCTAAGAATCACAAACTGGCCTCCATTGACAGAACTCTCCCTCACACACACAAACACACGCACACATACGCACATACACACGCAAACATACACACGCAAAAACACACAAACACGCACTGCCTCTTAAGTGTTCTCTCTTCTTTCTCCTGTCAGTGTGGGATTGGCTGGGCTGGTAATGGCTACCTATGTGGAAAGGATACAGACATTGATGGATACCCTGATGAGAAACTTAAGTGCAAGGATATGCTCTGTAAAAAGGTAACCATGACAACACAAGAAATACAACTATCCTGGGATAAACAACCCCCCCCTCCTCTCCCTTTTCCCCTCCCTCCATCTTCTTTTTATGGTGTTTCTGTTAAAGTGATAACCATATATCGGTCAATAAATAAATCTGTCTGTTTTCAGGATAACTGCATGCGCGTTCCTAACTCTGGCCAAGAGGATGCTGACAAGGACGGACAAGGAGACGCTTGTGACACCGACGCTGATGGTGACGGTATTCTGAATGAACAGGTAGACCTTATACCTTTACACACACACACACACACACACACACACACACACACACACACACACACACACACACACACACACACACACACACACACACACACACACACACACACACACACACACACACACACACACACATTAATTTAAATGCATTTATAAAGACCTTTTTACATCAGATTTCACAAAATGCTTATTTAGAAACCCAGCCTAAAACTCCAAACAGCACACAATGCAGATGTAGAACCACGGTGGCTCGGAAAAACTCCTTAGAAAGGCAGGAACCTAGTAAGAAACCTAGAGAGGAACCAGGCTCTGAGGGGTGGCCAGTCCTCTTCTGGCTGTGCTGTGCTGAGAATTTGAAGGAGCATACTTAAGTTCACACAGGACACCGGTTAAGACAGGAGATTTCACCAGATAAGACAGACTGACCCTATTCCCTCTGTGCCCCTCTCCCGTGCAGGATAACTGCTGGCTGAAGCCTAACGTGGACCAGAGGAACAGTGACAAGGACAGCCATGGTGACGCCTGTGACAACTGTCGCACGGTGGAGAACCCTGATCAGAGGGACACTGACAGTGATGGGAAAGGAGACGCCTGTGATGATGACATGGATGGAGATGGTACGTACAGCGACACATCACTGCCACATAGCTACAGTCCGTCACAGTAGTATGTTCCAACAGCCGCTTGTCTAGAATCCTTGAACATACAGTACCACCAAGCACCAACCCTACCCGGACCCAATGATTTATATACTAGATGATTGACAGGGGGTGCTGTTTTGAAGCCACCGCACCTACATCTTGGCATTCCCCATCTAGCGTAAAAAAAGGTTTCGGAAGCTATATAAATTCATTAATTCATTTCTACGTTAATTATATTACAGACACCTTAATGCATACTTTTAAATTATAGAATGTGAGCTAATCATGAAAAATATCTATTAAAAAAATTGTTACTGTCCCCACTAAAAACTTTTTTTTAAATACAAGTAATTTTGTCCTTGACACATTTAATTTAAATACTGTAGCGTTCCATTCATTCATATGGAGGACTGCTTCTTCTGGGGGGTGTCAATATGCCCGATCTGTGGCTTCAAAGCCTCTCACTAGCCAGTACATAGAGTAGCATCAGCAATCCAGGGTTTATATACATAATTGCCATGACCCCACTACTAAAATGACCTCTCAAGTTAACAGAAACATACAGTATGCCTTTATCATCCTCACTCTTTAATAATGTAGATGACTGTCTGGGTTTCTTTTTATAGACCCTGTCTACAGACGGCTTGACCTTTATGCTACAACCACAGTACTGTTGCTTTCCAGAGATAAATGAGAAATGACACACACGGCCTACCATATTTCAACAGTTCAATCAGATGACAAATGCAACAGTGCCTCCTTGTGGCACAACTATTGAACTATTAGAAACAGCATATCAATGGAAATAGAATCAACCACATGCAGTTTGCTTTTAAATCCCAATGCATTGATTCAACGTCAGTGGTTAAGCCTTCAAATCATACAAATCATGTTTTATAACTTTCTCCTGGGCCACACTTAAAGTTCACTTTTTGCATGTATCCAACCGAGATTCACACATGTTCTAAATGTGAAATATCTAGAACAGCCATCGCTGGTGTTCATACGTCACAAAGCAGCGCTCCTAAAGGAGTCCACTTGAAGCTGAAGCACTCATGTATTTCACCAACACTTCTGCAGAGTGGTGGGATACTATTGGTCAGATAACTTTACAAACTCAAACTTTGTAATTGAATTGGTCTCCAGGCTTGAAGAACTTCCTTGACAACTGCCAGCAGGTGGTGAACCGAGACCAGCTGGACCGGGATGGAGACGGAGTGGGAGATGCCTGTGACAGCTGCCCTGATATCCCTAATCCTAACCAGGTCAGACTGCTTCCACAGGCCTCCTTTAGGGTTCTGAGACCTGTTCAGTTTACAGATATAAAATGGGATATGGAGCAACTGGACTGTCCTACCCTGTAATAAATATTATACTGAGTGGTCAAAAAGTGTTTTAACAAATCTGTGCTCTAATTTTAGTCCGACATTGACCATGACCTGGTTGGGGATTCTTGTGACACAAATCAAGACAGGTACAAGAAAAACACATTTTAAAAGTGTCTGACTTGAGAAAACGTATGCTCTTAAAATATCCACTTCATGATTTAATTTATTTTAGTCAATTCATAATTGCAGTAGTCAATATATCCCTTTATTTTGACAAATATTCCTATTTTACTGTATATTTTAGTATACAGTGCATAAAGTAAGTTGCCAGTGCAATGTTACTAAACTGCCAGCCATTCCCTACTAGCCTGAGTCCCAGATCTGTTTATGATGTCAACTCCATTGCTGTAAGCAACACTCAGGCTAAATCCATTCATATAATGACCTGAACCTATCTTTTCTGTCCCTCCTTCCTGTGTGTCATCCCCTGGTCTGTAGTGATGGCGATGGTCACCAGGACACCAAGGACAACTGTCCCAACGTGATCAACAGCTCCCAGCTGGACACAGACAAAGACGGCCTGGGGGATGAGTGTGACGATGACGATGACAACGACAGCATCCCTGACTTCCTGCTACCAGGACCCGACAACTGCAGACTGGTGCCCAATCCCGACCAGCTGGATGAGAACAGTCAGTCTTTAACATTTCTTTCAAATAATTTACTTTACTGCTTCAAACAAATTGCAGAGCAACGGGACAATCTGAATGTGAATTCTTGAGTCATCACCTAAAACCTATTGCCTGGTGATCCAGTCTGTTTGTGCTTTGGCCAACACCTCTCTGTGTTAGTTTGTGTCCTGCCAAACAGACAGTAAATGGTGTGACAACTGTAGAAGAGTTGACTACACCAACAGTATGGGATCAGACTACATTTTAAGTGAAAGTAAAACACAAGAAAGTGAGCACCTATGCATTAACAAGGTTCTCTATCATATTAAATTTTATTTGTCACATGCTTCGTAAAACAACAGGTGTAAATAACAGTGAAATGCTTACTTCACAATGACATCTGCAAAAAAAATAACTGTAGCTTAATTGGTCTACTACTGTATCATTCATCATTGATATTCAACCAATTTGTGGCAGGTAGCCTAGTGGTTAACCCTATAGCTCCTGTATGTTGCTCTGGATAAGAGTGTCTGCTAAATGACTCAAATGTAACTCTCCACTCTACCAGTGTATTGTCTATGCTTAGAACCTTACTGGGCATCATTTCCTTTGTGTATTCTCTCCTTCCAGGTGATGGTGTTGGAGATGTGTGTGAGTCAGACTTTGACCAGGACAAGGTGATAGACAGGATAGACAACTGTCCAGAGAATGCTGAGGTCACTCTGACAGACTTCAGAGCCTATCAGACGGTGGTGCTGGACCCGGAGGGTGATGCCCAGATTGACCCCAACTGGGTGGTACTTAATCAGGTCAGATGGTCATTTACTGGATGGACTTACAACACAATAAGTTCAACATGGCAGAAATGCTTTGACTTTGTCAACATAACTGACATTTAATCTCTCAAACAGGGAATGGAGATTGTTCAGACCATGAACAGTGACCCTGGACTTGCTGTCGGTAAGAAAGACTTCCAAATCGTTATCAGGTATCGAACCATGTTATCTCATATGGTATTGTATCAAGTCGTATCCTATTTTATCGCAACATTTTTGTTGTGTATTGCTCCCTAGGTTACACTGCGTTCAGTGGAGTGGACTTTGAGGGGACATTCCATGTTAACACGGTGACTGACGATGACTACGCAGGCTTCATCTTTGGCTACCAGGACTCCTCCTCCTTCTACGTGGTCATGTGGAAACAGACTGAACAGACCTACTGGCAGGCAACACCCTTTAGAGCAGTGGCCGAGCCTGGCATCCAGCTCAAGGTGTGTGTGTGTGTGTGTGTGTGTGTGTGTGTGTGTGTGTGTGTGTGTGTGTGTGTGTGTGTGTGTGTGTGTGTGTGTGTGTGTGTGTGAGATTGTGTTTTTGAAGTAAGTACAAAAAGACAAAGATAGATAGATTAGGTTTAGGGTGTCTCTTGATTGTACAATTCACACACATGTGTACTATGGAGAGCCACCCAAAACACAATCTGTCTTGAACAGACCTACTAGCTGGCCACACCCTTCAGAGCAGTGGCTGAGCCTGGCATCCAGCTCAAGGTGTGTGTGTATGATTGTATGTGAGATTGTGTTTTGAAGTAAGTACGAAAAATAAAGATAGATTGTATTTAGGGTGGCTCTGTACAATTTAACACACACACGTGTGCTATGGACAGCACAGGAGGTTGGTGGCACCTTAATTGGGGAGGATGGGCCTGTGGTAATGGCTGGAGCGGAATGGGTGGAATGATATCATGACATCCATGTGGTTGATACCATTCCATTTGCTCCATTCCTGCCATTATTATGAGCCGTCCTCCCCTCAGCAGCCTCCACTGATGGAGAGCCACCCTAAGCCAAATCTGTCTTTGTTTCTTTGTACTTACTTCTTAATGACCTTCTCTCCCTCGCCATCTCCTCTCTCCATCGCTCTCTCCCTCCCCAGGCTGTGAAGTCTAAGTCAGGTCCAGGGGAGCACCTGAGGAACTCCCTGTGGCACACAGGGGACACCAACGACCAGGTGCGTCTGCTGTGGAAGGACCCCAGGAACGTGGGCTGGAAGGACAAGGTTTCCTACCGTTGGTACCTGCAGCACCGACCCCAGGTCGGATACATCAGGTGAGACAGCTGAGAGAAAATTAGAGAGAGAGAGTGTGTGTGTGATGTCATGGCTACATTTAATACACAATGGTGTACAACAATGGCTAATGTCTGTTGGGTGTTTGGACAGGGCCCGTTTCTATGAGGGGACAGAGCTAGTGGCTGACTCTGGTGTGACCATCGACACCACCATGAGAGGAGGCCGACTGGGCGTGTTCTGTTTCTCTCAAGAAAACATCATCTGGTCCAACCTAAAGTACCGTTGCAATGGTAAGCAGCATGCTTTCATCGAGTGTCGCAGCGGTCTTAGGCACTGCATCTCAGTGCTGGATAACTAAAAAAAAAATACAATTGTTTTGAACTCAAATTAGTCAAATTCATCAACCAAAGTGGCAACCTTAATTTAACTGACTCTTGGTAGAACTTGACTTTGACCCTTAACCTCTGACCTCTAACCTACACAGATACCATCCCTGGGGACTTCCAGGAGTTCAGCATGCAGCACGGCGTCGTCGACGGTCTCTAAGCATACAGAGAAAAACTGAAAGAGAGACCGTTTCTCCAGATGTGTTTGGAATGTACTGTATGTGGTGTGTGCGTTTGTACACAGTGGCAATACTGTATGTATGTGGTCTGTTTCCATGTCTACCCACTTCCCCAACAAAAATCTAATCAGCTTGTCTTCATGGGTGTTATAATCAGTGTCCTCAGTGGTTTAAATTAGGACTACTAGAGTAAAATATAATTCACATTTCACATTTCAAACTTAAGATTTTATTATTTGAGCTCATTTTGCAATAACATCCACAAACAGAAACATCAGCCATTGATATAAGCTTCCTTCTCTCTCCCTCTCTCAGAGCTTTGATTCTCAGTGTGTACCAGCCCCACACAATGTCATCACACAATATGGACATGAGAGAAAACACAGGAGATGAATCAGACCATGGGGACTTGGTCATGTCTGAGCATATTCCATTGTCTTATACCCTGGTACCAGATCTGTTTGTGCTGTCTTGTCCTGTTGGAAAGACAGCACAAACAGATCTGGGACCAGGCCAATTGTCTTGGACCTGTGACCTCAATCCTCCCCAGAGGCCTAGTCTTGACCAAGAGTTTTGTTATCAGTGAATATCCCGGCTCCTTAAAACAACTCTCTAGAGGCCAATAGAAAGCGATTTGAAAATGATTCCCAAATAAACTCAACTCTTCTGCCTGGTTTAAGTCTTAGTCCCCTGTGTAGGTGTTTGTAAGTTTGAAATGTTGATTATTTTATAAGTATAATGCTATCAACAAAGGAATTTCAAATAAAAAAATGTGATAAGAGATATTGTATTGTGTTTTTTTGGTCTTATTTATTAGCCTTATTGAATGTGTTTCTCCAGATTTTCATCGGCCAGTCTCTCAGTTCATGTGGCTGAAAGAATAAAGAGCAGTGAGGAAACAAGAATATTGACCTGTTAACCTAGTATTATTATTATTGCCGGTGACCATGTGGCACGGGCATCCATAAGGTATGCTAATATATTTAAAAAACAAATCTAATCTCATTCCATAGTCACCCTCATATTTTGGTCGTGCCTCCGAGCGAGTTGGTAGGGGCGAGGTGGTGGTTTGGGATGTATGACAAGTTATTTGGCTATAGAACTTCGGTGATAACAAAGTCCTGAGGGACTTTATGTGGCCTAATGTGGGAATGTATATTGATAGGCCTTCACCAAATGTGTCACTTAAGATCCTAAAAAGACTATTCAGGAAAGAGTTTAAAATGGATTTAAGATTGTATTTTTAAGGTTTATTTAATAGATTGACTTTCTATCATTGAAAACAAGTTTCACCCCAGCATTCCTGCTCGTACATTCTTGCTCTTGCTGTACAACCCTTTTCATGAAACTCAAAACTACACAAGAATATATTTATTCTGAAGGCTTTGTCAACAACAGAAAAAGCAACACAAAGGAGGTTTGAAAACAGTTCAGATACTCCACTAGAATCTGGTCTTTGATCCTTGCACGCTATTGGCTCTCAGCCGTCACCTGCTGAGAGCCAACTCTTGTTGCGAAAGCCCCTCTCAGACATGTTTTCCAAACTTGCGTAATAAAACCATGTAACCCTACCCGAATAAACTGATCTTACCTGACTGTGTTAGTCATTAGCTTTCATCATTGCTTTTCACACACAGGGTTTGTGTCTGAATTGAAATGGCAACCTATTCCCTATATAGTACACTACTTTTGATCATGGCCCATACACCTCAAAAGTAGAGCACTATGTAGGAATTAGGGTACCATTTCAGACACACAAGGATAAACATCTTTAAAAAGTGGAGCAGCGACAAAAAGAACACATTGGATTGACCTATGACCTGTACTTTAGACTCAGCTTTTCTCAGGAACATGCACAGAATGCATACTTACCTAACAGGGCTGATAGCCAACAGCTCATAAAATAGTTGTATGGAAAATTATTGATTCATATTTTCAATAATAAATGATTTATGATAATCTAGGCTATTATACCAATGTGCTGACCTCTAAGTAATTTCATCATGACAGATTTTGCACCCGGTTTCTGTGGAGTATCTCTGGTACCTTTCATTACTTGTCAGACTGGTTTCCCAACACTAAATGACATATAAGACCCCACCAGACACCAGAGACACTGAATATCTGAAACCAGCTACAGAATGGTTTCTCTCATAACATTTGTACAAGTATTGGATTCATAGCCTGTCATTGTATTGTAGGCTAGGCCAACAGTACATAATCCCACGTAAATGTAATTTGTGGCTTGCACTAAAACTAGTTCTCTCATTCAAAATGTATCTAACTGCACACTATTCGCATTCTCCATTTGATCTATTTATGGATCATGTAGGCCTATCCAATTGATTGCCTATATAGCGTGCTGACAAGTCTTGTTCCATTTCAGCCAGCATCATCTCTTTACTACTTAGTTGTTCACTAATCTGAAAGCCAAATGCCAAATGACAGATGTGGATAGGTGAAAGCAACCATATTGAATGGCCATTGGCCAGGTGCAGCCATCAACATATTGCTTACCAGTCCTTTCAGATGTGAAATCCCCCCAAACGGGTTAGGGAGAGAATGGGTGGAGTAAATGGACAGTTTGGAACCAGGTCAACATTTTTGCTAACCTGTTTATACCTCTCAGCCAGTGCTCAACCACGCCCCTCCCGGTGAAAGGCCAACTGTGATTGGTTCAAACACCTGCACACCCTTTAGTTCAAACACCTGCACATCCTCTCAACTCTTTAGTTATATTTTAACTTTAGGGTGAGGCTTTGAGGAACTCATCTGTTCCGGTCCCCCAATCAGCAGGAATAGGTCGCGCGGCAAACAAGCTCAAAGAACCAGTACAGTTCGTCACCATGTCCGAACGATGCGCGTTCGATACTAATGTCGTTACCCTCACGAGATTCGTGCAGGAGGAGGGAAGGAAGGCGAAGGGAACGGGAGAACTGACTACCCTCCTGAACTCTATCTGCACAGCCGTTAAAGCTATCTCCACCGCTGTCAGAAAAGCTGGGATTGCCAACCTGTAAGTTTCTGTGTATGCATGTGAAAGTCTTGGTGTCCATTCAATTGGTCCTGTGTTGCTCAGTTGGTAGCGCATGGCGCGTGTAACCCCAGGGTTGTTGGTTCGGTCCTCACAGGGTAAAGTAGGAAAATGTATGTATGTTAAATGACAATGTAAAATGGCGACAGATTAACATGAGAATATTTAAAAAGCCACATGGATTTTTTAAATATTTTTTCCACCAGAGATGTTTCCATCAAATTGACTTGTTGCGGATAAAAGGCTGTCCGTGATGACGTAGTGTACATAAAATACATATTGCGGTTGAATTGCCATGTAAGCTACCCCAAAATAGTGGTAAACTCCTTAATGTGCAAATATTGATATGATATAATAACCATCCTATCTAAATAAATTTGGAGTCACGTGATATGTTGTGGTCCTCCCACGACAACTCGGGAAAGCATGCAGTTGATTTAACTTCACAGTGTGGTGAATGGAAAAGGGGATGAGCTTAATGCTCCTTTCCAATAAATAGAGGGTCTTATTCTGGTGGCATGATGGTGAGTGCTTGGCTGCCGTTTTACAAATAAAAATAATATTGCTCTTCTCTATAATAATCTCATAATGTAGGTAGCCTACCTACACTGTATCAGCGAGCTGTTGGTTAAAGCACATGAGCCAACACCAGAATGGACACATTTTCTATATAATGAAACAGTTTTTGTGACAACCATCAGTAGAGTTTAAAATGTGATGGACACCCATTTAACTTATATTTTTATTTTTGGTACATGGGAATTTAAAGGCAAAGTTATTTGTATGTGCATTACGTCATCACGCACAGCATTTAAACAGTTTGTTTTAATGGAAATAACATCTAAAAAAATTTAATATTCACATAAAAATCTGTAACAAATTGGATGGAGAACTAGCTAGTGATATGGTCTGACAGTGATCATTTTTGTCACATCATGATGCTGCAGAAAATGTGAGTTGTGGATTCTTATCCCCTCTGTGCTGTATGGTAATCACAAAGCACTGGCAATAAGTGAATGATTATATCAATAGCAGGGACCGTCCAACCAACCAACCATATGCGGGTAGGGAGACTAAATCAAATATTTACCTAGTCGGATATTATGCATGAGTCTGACAGTCCAGCTAATCAGGTAATACTGTTGTCAACTTCGACTCGGGTCAATGTCCATCCAATTCTTTCTTTGGACTCAATGTTGTTTTCATAAATGCAAGCCAGAGCTATTGTAATGCAATAGGCTACTCTCAAATCATTCATTTATTTCCTCTTGAGACATGTCTATTGTCTTCATTAGGAGGAAGTATAGGCCTATTACCTATTTATTGGGAATTTCTTTATAGTCCTCCATTGTCTGGAATTTCCTTGATGACTGACAGTCAATGAAGGCCAAAATATGGTATCACTCTCTGTGACCTGTGAGTTGAACCAGACACTGCATGCCCACTATCACAGAGCCACCCTAGAAACACTTTACCCTTGTCCCTCCCTCCTTCCAATTGTGACAGAAATAGGCCTACTATGGTGATATTACTACTCACATGTCTGCCCCCTTCCATCTCTCTATCCCTTCCTTCTTTCTCTCTCCTCTTCTCTCCCTCCCCTCCAGCTATGGCATTGCTGGGAGCACCAATGTGACCGGTGACCAGGTGAAGAAGCTGGATGTTCTGTCCAATGACATGGTCATCAACATGATCAAGTCCTCTTTCACCTCCTGTGTCCTGGTGTCAGAGGAGAACGAGAGGGCCCTCATTGTGGAGCCAGAGAAACGGGTAGGGGTGTGTGTGGTCCAGATTGAAGTTGAGATGTGTCTTGTAACATCAATGTGACAACGTCCTCTTATTTCACAGGGAAAATATATTGTGTGCTTCGACCCACTGGATGGCTCGTCAAACATTGACTGTCTTGTATCAATTGGAACCATTTTTGCCATCTACAGAAAGGTTGGTGACTCTTTTGTTATTATTCCTCTACGAAGCCCTTAGGCCCAAGGCAAAAAAAAATTACTAAGTTGTTCAAATGAAATATTGTTGTTCAAACAAGTTACTAAGTCGTTTGAACAGGTGATCTTATTTGAATGACTCAGCTGTATAAGGAAATTAGCAAACAGGAAACCACTCACCCAGAGGCGGCGCTCCTAGTGGCCAGAGACTTTAATGCAGGGAAACTTAAATCAGTTCTACCTAATTTCCATCAACATGTTTAACTTCACTAGGGTAGGGGCACTATTTTCACCTCTGGATGAAAAGCTTGCCCAAAGTAAACTACCTGCTACTCAGGCCCAGAAGTTGGGATATGCATATAATTGGTAGATTTGAATAGAAGATAGTCTATAGTTTCCAAAACTGTTACCATAATGTCTGTCAGTATAACACAACTGATTTGGCGAAAACCTGAGAAAAATCTATCCAGGAAGTGGGATTTGTTTGTTTGTAGTTATTCTATTGAATGCCATTACAGTATCCATTGACTTAGGACTCAAATTGCACTTCCTATTGCTTCCACTAGATGTCAACAGTCTTTAAGAATTGTTTCAGGCTTGTATTCTGAAAAATGAGAGAGTAGACCACTCTGAATGAGTGGACCCTACAGTGTCCGAGGTTTTTAATGCGCGCGACAGAGTGCGCCTTTCTTGTTTACCTTTTATGTTGACAACGTTATTGTCCGGTTGAAATATTATCGATTAAGCTAAAAACAACCTGAGGATTGATTATAAACATCGTTGGACTTGTTTCTACAAACTTTTTTGGATTTTTCGTCTGCCTGTTGTGACTGTTTGAGCCTGTGGATTACTGAACAAAACGCTCTAACAAAAGAGGTTTTGGGATATAAACAGGGACTTTATTGAACAAAACAAACATTTATTGAGTAAATGGGAGTCTTGTGAGTGCAACCATATGAAGATCATCAAAGGTAAGTGATACATTTTATCGCTATTTCTGACTTGTGTAACTCCTCTACTTGGCTGGTAACTGTTTGTAATGATTTGTCTGCTGGGCGATGTTCTCAGTTTGCGGACGACACTACAGTGGTAGGCTTGATTGCCAACAACGATGAGACTGCCTACAGGGAGGAGGTGAGGGCCCTCGGAGTGTGGTGTCAGGAAAATAACCTCGCACTCAACGTCAACAAAACAAAGGAGATGGTTGTGGACTTCAGGAAACAGCAGAGGGAGCACCCCCCTATCCACATCGACGGGACAGTAGTGGAGAGGGTAGTAAGTTTTAAGTTCCTCGGCATACACATCACGGACAAACTGAATTGGTCCACCCACACAGACAGCGTTGTGAAAACCTCAGGAGGCTGAAGAAATTTGGCTTGTCACCAAAAGCACTCACAAACTTCTACAGATGCACAATCGAGAGCATCCTGTCGGGCTGTATCACCGCCTGGTACGGCAACTGCTCCGCCCACAACCATAAGGCTCTCCAGAGGGTAGTGAGGTCTGCACAACGCATCACCGGGGGCAAACTACCTGCCCTCCAGGACACCTACACCACCCGATGTCACAGGAAGGCCATAAAGATCATCAAGGACAACAACCACCCGAGCTACTGCCTGTTCACCCCGCTATCATCCAGAAGGCGAGGTCAGTACAGGTGCATCAAAGCTGGGACCGAGAGACTGAAAAACAGCTTCTATTTCAAGGCCATCAGACTGTTAAACAGCCACCACTAACATTGAGTGGCTGCTGCCAACATACTGATTCAACTCCAGCCACTTTAATAATTGAAATTGATGTAAAAATGTATCACTAGCCACTTTAAACAATGCCACTTAATATAATGTTTACATACCCTACATTACTCATCTCATATGATTCCAAGAACATGATTCCAAGAATGTTGGTGTCCGGTATGTGGAAAAATCTGAAGGCAGACCACAGGAGTTCATGGGGCACAGAGCCAAATGCATTGGCGAGGTCGAGAAAGACTACATGGAGGTCCCTTTTTTCCACCTTGGCCATTTGGATCTGGTGCCAGATCATGCTGGAATGTTCCAAGCATATGTATGTACTGTACTCTATCATCTACTGCATCTTGCCATCTTTATGTAATACATGTATCACTAGCCACTTTAAACTATGCCACTTTATGTTTATATACCCTACATTACTCATCTCATATGTATATACTGTACTCTATACCATCTACTGCTTCTCGCCTATGCCGTTCTGTACCATCACTCATTCATATATCTTTATGTACATATTCTTCATCCCTTTACACTTGTGTGTGTGTATAAGGTAGTAGTTGTGAAATTGTTAGGTTAGATTACTCGTTGGTTATTACTGCATTGTCGGAACTAGAAGCACAAGCATTTCGCTACACTCGCATTAACATCTGCTAACCATGTGTATGTGACAAATAAAATTTGATTTGAGATAATTGCATGGTATGCTTTCGCCGTAAAGCCTTTTTGAAATATGACACCGTGGTTGGATTAACAAGAAGTTAATCTTTAAACCGATGTATAACACTTGTGTGATTTATGAATTTTTATCATGAGCATTTCTGTTTTTGAATTTGGCGCTCTGCAATTTCACTGGATGTTGGCCAGGTGGGACGCTAGCGTACACTAGTGAGGTTAATGTGCAACCAGAGGGGGAAAAAATTCTAGATCACCTGTACTCCACACACAGAGACTTGTACAAAGCTCTCCCTCGCCCTCCATTTGGTAAATCCAACCACAACTCTACCCTCCTGATTCCTGCTTACAAGCAAAAATTAAAGCAGGAAGCACCAGTGACTCGGTCTATAAAAAAAATGGTCAGATGAAGCAGATGCTAAACTACAGGACTGCTTTGCTATCAGACTGGAATATGTTTCGAGATTCTTCTGATGGCATTGAGGAGTACACCACATCAGTCACTGGCTTTATCAATAAGTGCATTGAGGATGTCGTCCCCACAGTGATTGTACGTCCATACCCCAACCAGAAGCCATGCATTACAGGCAACGTTCGCATTGAGCTAAAGGGTAGAGCCGCCGCTTTCAAGGTGCGGGACTCTAACCCGGAAGTTTATAAGAAATCCTGCTATGCCCTGCGACGAACCATCAAACAGGCAAAGCGTCAATACAGGGCAAAGCGTCAGTACTACACTGGCTCCAACGCTCGTCTTGTGTGGCAGGGCTTACAAACTATTAGACTACAAAGGGAAGCACAGCTGCGAGCTACCCAGTGACACGAGCCTACCAGACAAGCTAAATCACTTCTAAGCTCGCTTCGAGGCAAGCAACACGGAGGCATGCATGAGAGCATCAGCTTTTCCTTACAACAGTGATCACGCTCTCCGTAGCCAACGTGAGTAACACCTTTAAACAGGCCAACATTCACAAGGTTGCGGGGCCAGATGGATTACCAGGATGTGTGCTCTGGGCATTTGATGACCAACTGGCAGGTGTCTTCACTGACATTTTCAACATGTCCCTGATTTGAGTCTGTAATACCAACATGTTTCAAGCAGACCACCATAGTCCCTGTGCTCAAGAACACGAAGGCAACCTGCCTAAATGACCACAGACCCGAGGCACTCACGTCCGTAGCCATGAAGTGCTTTGAAAGGCTGGTCATGGCTCGCATCAACACCATTATCCCAGAAACCCTAGACCCACTCCAATTTGCATACAGCCCAAACAGATCTACAGATGATGCAACCTCTATTGCTCTCCACACTGCCCTTTCCCACCTGGACAAAATGAACACCTATGTGAGAATGCTATTCATTGACTACAGCTCAGTGCTCAACACCATAGTACCCTCAAAGCTCATCACTAAGCTAAGGACCCTGGGACAAATTGCATCCCTCTGCAGCTGGATCCTGGACTTCCTGACGGGCCGCCCCCAGGTGGTGAGGGTAGGTAACAACACATCTGCCACGCTGATCCTCAACACAGGAGCCCCCCAGGGGTGCGTGCTCAGTCCTCTCCTGTACTCCCTGTTCACGCACAACTGCATGGCTAGGCACGACTCCAACACCATCAGTAAGTTTGCAGATGACACAACAGTGTTAGGCCTGATCACCGACTACGACGAGACAGCCTATAGGGAGGAGATCAGAGACCTGGCCGGGGGGTGCCAGAATAACAACCTATCCCTCAACGTAACCAAGACTAAGGAGGACCGAGCACAACCCCATTCTCATCGACGGGGCTATAGTGGAGCAGGTTGAGAACTTCAAGTTCCTTGGTGTCCACATCACCAACAAACTCGAATGGTCCAAACACACCAAGACAGTTGTGAAGAGGGCACGACAAAGCCTATGAAAAGATGAAAAGATTTTGGAATGGGGCCTGAGATCTTCAAAAGGTTCTACAGCTGCAACATTGAAAGCATCCTGACTGGTTGCATCACTGCCTGGAACGGCAATTGCTCGGCCTCCAAACGCAAGGCACTACATATCTACATGTACGTACTACCTCAATCAGCCCGACTAACCGGTGTCTGTATGCAGCCTCGCTACTGTTATAGCCTCGCTATTGTTTATTTTTCACTGTCTTTTTAACTGTTTTTATTTCTTTACTTACCTATTGTTCACATAATGCCTTATTTGAACTGTTGGTTAGAGCCTGTAAGTAAGCATTTCACTGTAAGTTTGTATTCGGCGCACGTGACACTTTGATTTGATTTATTTGGTCTTTTCTCTATGCATAACTTGTTACGCAGCTTGTCAGACCGTGTAATGGTTGCTGCAGCCGTTCATTTGTATTTATTATGGATTCCTCATTAGCAGTTATACAACTTTAAACACATAATACATTCTCAACAGATTTCACAACACATCACTGATTCCATGATTATTCATTGACTGTTCTTTGATAACCTAAAGCAGGACTGCTTCTGAATGCCATAACTTTTAAGTGAGGAGCAGAGCGTAATTCGAGCAGATCCCTCTCCTGCTCCAATTTTGCTCTGGTACTGCTCAGCCACAAGGTCTGGGCTTGTTCTGCCGAGCATTTTTTGTTTCCTTTATCACTCTTCTTTATCACTTCTTACTGGGACCCTATCCACAGTAGCCTATATCTAGTTTACAGCAGTGGTGTAAAGTACTTAAGTAAAAAATACTTTAAAGTAGTTTTTGGGGGTATCTGTACTTTACTTTCCTATTTATATTTTTTTAAATATTTACTCGTTACATTTTGAATGATTAGCAGGACAGAAATTGTCTAATTCACACACTTATCAAGAGAACATCCTTACTGCATCTGATCTGGCAGACCCACTAAAGACATGCTTCATTTGTAAATTGTGTGTTGGAGCATGCCCCTGGCTATCCATAAATAAATACAAGAAAATTATGCCGTCTAGTTTGCTTAATAAAAGGAATTTGAAATGTATACTTTTACTTTCGATACTTAATTATATTTAAAACCAAATGCTTAGACTTTTACTAAAGTAGAATTTGCTGGGTGACTTTCACTTTTACTTTAGTCATTTTCTATTAAAGTATCGTTTCTTTTACTCAAGTATGACAATCGGGTACTTTTTCCACCACTGGTTTACAGTGCCTTCAGAAGGTAAATCAGACCCCTTAACTTTTTCCACATTTTGTTACTTTACGGCCTTATTCTAAAATGTCTTAAATATATTTTCCTCAATCTACACAATGACAAAGCAAAACAGGTTTAGAAATGTTTGCTAATTTACAAAAAATAAAAAAACTAACTTAAGTATTCAGACCCTTTACTCAGTACTTTGAAGCACCTTTGGCAGCCATTACAGCAATGTGTCTTGGGTATGACGCTACAAGCTTGGCACACATGTATTTGGGGAGCTTCTCTGCAGATCCTCTTAAGCTTGTTGTCTTGGCTGTGTGCTTAGTCGTTGTCCTGTTGGAAGGTGAACCTTCGGCCCAGTCTGAGGTCCTGAGCACTCTGGAGCAAGTTTTCATCAAGGATCTCTCTGTACTTTGTTCCGTTCATTTTTGCCTCGATCCTGACTATTCACCCAGTCCCTGCCGCTGAAAAACATCCCCACAGCTTGATTCTGCCATCACCATGCTTCACCGTAGGGATGGTGCCAGGTTTCCTCCAGATGTGATGCTTGGCATTCAGTCGAGTTCAATTTCGGTTTCATCAGACCAGAGAATCTTGTTTGTAATTGTCTGATAGTCTTTTAGGTGCCTTTTGGCAAACTCCAAGCGGGCTGTCATGTACCTTTTTTACTGAGTGGCTTCCGTCTGGCCACACTACCATAAAGGCATGATTGGTGGAGTGCCTCAGATGGTTGTGGTTGTCCTTCTGGAAGGTTCCCCCATCTCTAGAGCTCTGTTAGTGACAAGTGGGTTCTTGGTCACCTCCCTGACCAAGGCCCTTCTCCCCCGATTGCTCAGTTTGGCCGGGCGGCCAGCTCTAGGAAGAGTCTTGGTGGTTCCAAACCTCATCCATTTAAGAATGACGGACAATTCCTTTGACCTCATGGCTTGGTTTTTGCTCTTACATGCAGGTGTAAGATTAAGGATTAAGGAGGGAGGAGAAGGTGAAGAGTTTCCTAGGGTTGGAGGCAGAAGCTTGAAATTTAGATAGAAAGTGGCTTTAGCAGCAGATACAGAGGAAGAGAAGGATGATAGGTCTTCCGGAAGTTTAGTTTTCCTCAGCTGACTGCAGCCCTGTTCTTTAAGGTTGCACGGAGGAAAGGGGGAAGTGCGAGTTATAGGCTGTGGAAAGGGAGGATGGTAGGCTTGACGAGGTAGAACCAGAAGGGAGGGATTTAGCAAAAGGGAGAGATGATAAGAGAGAAGATTGTGATGGCGGATGAGATTAGTAGGCGAACAGCCTCAAGTAAAGATGAGGTCAAGCGTATTCCCTGCCTTGTGATTCGAAAGGGTGAGGTCAAAAGAGGCAAGGAGGGAAATAAATGAATCGAAGGCAGACGTCGGGAGGTTGAAGTTGCACAGTATAAAGAGCGCTGAGCCACGTCAGGAAATTAGCTTATCAAGGTGTGAAGCTTATTGATGAACTCTCCAAGGAAACCTGGTGGACAATAGATGTCCACTCAAGCTTAACATTGTTGTCAAGTGACAGTAACCACATGGAATTCAAATAAGGAGAAGGACAGGTGAGGGAGTAAAGCGAATCTCAATTTAGGAGAAATCAGCAGCACTGTGCCACCACGGCAATGAACCGATGCTCTCAGACTATGAGAGAAACAGTCCGGTGAAGAGAGCAGCTGGAGTAGCAGTGTTCTCTGGGGTGATCCATGTCAACGTCAGAGCCAAAAAGTCAAGGGACTTCAGGGCAGTATAGGCTGAGATGAACTCTGGGTTCTTGACCACAGACCAGCAGTTCCAAACGCTGCTGAAGAACAATAATTCGACATGGGTTGTGCATGCATGGTACACTAAATTAGAAGGGGTTGCAGCCAAGGGGTGGGGAGTGTCTGTAAAGCCTGCAGGGAGAGGAGCGAGCAGGGATAGAAAACACACATAGTTGCCAAAGCTACAAAAGAACAAAATGAGAAAATAACTATGTAAGATACACAAGTGGTTGGGAGCCTTCCTCTCTTTCCTTCTTGGAATAACTCTGCATATGTCACCAATTGCCATTCCAAAAATAATATTTTTTTGTTGTAGGGAATTTGGGGGGGGCATATCTTCTACGTAATGGTGGCGCTCTAAAGATTGTTTAAATAACATAGGAACACAGCCATTTTAAAAGTGCAGGGCTTGTGCAACGTTCCATGACTACATTTTTTGTCTTACAGGAATGATATACATACATATGAGGAGAAAGCTGAAGTCGTAACCTTTTCACGGATGTAATATGATCTTGTCTGATTTCGAGTTTGTCCACTAGATCACATGACGTGACTTGGCCACTTGAAACCAGATACGTCTGTCTGGTTTGGGTAGTACTTCACTGTGCGAAAATTGCGGAAATAACAAGCATACAGGTGAGGTAAACATCAAAATTGTGCCCATTGGAAACGAGTGAAAGTTAGTTAGTTTGATGGATGGATGCGTTCAAGGTAATGTCATGTTAAATGGATTACATTACGACGACCACCAGGGTGTACCCTTTCCGTGCATACAACATGTTTGTACTTTTGGTGACTTGATAGTCAGTCTGATTTGCTCATGTATTATTTATATATTTTCTGTAAACTGTATATTGAATTTGGAGTGCATTTCCCATGCTCAATACACATGTGAAACTTGTTGGTGCCTGCTTCTGTGCACAAATCACTTGACCGCTGCAGTTTGAGATTTATTCCCTTTATTCCCAGTTTGAGATTTATTCCCTTTATTCCCTTGTGTTTCTATTAAAATACATTTTACAGTAGTCTATGTATTGCTTACCAAAAACATATGTTAATAAATTTGAAGTCCTTCAAAAAAAAAAGACATCCTGATGTTAGAAAGTAGAATATAAACGCAACATGCAACAATTTCAACGATTTTACTAAGTTACAGTTCATATAAGGAAAACAGTCAATTGAAATAAATGCATTAGGCCCTAATCTATTGATTTTTACATACCTGGAAAAACAGATATGCATCTGTTGGTCACAGATCCGAAAACCAGTCCGTCTCTGGTGTGACCACCATTTGCCTCATGCAGCGCAACATATCTCCTTTGCATAGAGTTAATCAGGTTGTTGATTGTGCCATGCTGTCCCACTCCTCTTCAATTGCTGTGCGACATTGGTGGGAACTGGAACACACTATTGATGCAGAGCATCCCAAGCGTGCTCAATGGGTGACAGCCACTGCTTGATTCGTATGCAGGCCATGGAAGAACTGGGTCATGTTTCAACTTCCAGGAATTGTGTACAGATCCTTGTGACATGGGGCAGTGCATTATCATGCTGAGACATGGTGATGGTGGCAGATGAATGGCACGACAATGGACCTCAGGATCGCGTCACGGTATCTCTGTGCATTCAAATTGACATTGATAAAATGCAATTGTGTTCGTTGTCTGTTGCTTATGCCTGCCCATACCATAAACCCACCATGGGGCACTCTGTTCACAATGTTTACTTCAGGAAACTGTTCGCCCACACAATGCCATACACATGGTCTGCGGTTGTGAGGCCGGTTGGACATACTGCCAAATTTTCTAAAATGACACGAGGTGGCTTATGGTAGAGAAATTCATGTTAAATTCTCTGGCAACAGCTCTGGTGGACATTCCTGCAGTCAGCATGCCAATTGCACGCTCCCTCAACTTGAGACATCTGTGGTGTTGTGTGATACAACTGCACATTTTTTTTGTGGCCTTTTATTGTCCCCAGCACAAGGTGCACCTATGTAATGATGGTGCTGTTTTATCAGCTTAAAATTGAAAAGCTGAAATGTTTTGTCAATAAGTATTTAATTCCTTTGTTAGGGCAAGTCTCCTAAGTTCAGGAGTAAAAATGTGCTTAGCAAGTAACATACTAAGTTGCATGGACTCACTCTGTGTGCAATAGTGTTTAAATTATTTTTGAATGCTACCGCATCACTGTACCCCACACCTACAATTACCTATAAGGTCCCTCAGTCGAAGTGAATTTCAAACACAGATTCAACAACGAAGACCAGAGGTTTTCCAATGCCTCGTAAACAAGGGCACCTATTGGTAGATGAAAAAAAAATATATCCCTTTGAGCGTGGTGAAGTTATGAATTACACTTTGGATGGTGTATCAATACACCCAGTCAGAAAGTAAAACTTAAAATGTGGCTGAGAAATTAATTATTTCCTGAATACAAAGCATTAGGTTTGGGGCAAACATGACATTATCACTGAGTACCACTCTTCATATTTTCAAGCGTGGTGGCTGCATCGTGTTACAGGTATGCTTGTCATCGGTAAGGACTAATATATATTTATAATAAAAAGAAGCGGAATAGAGCTAAGCACAATCAAAATCCTAGAGGAAAACCTGGTTCAGTCTGCTTTGTAACAGACACTGGGAGACACTCACCTTTCAGCAGCACCTAATAACCTAAAACACAAGGTCCCAAGACGACATTGAATGTTCCCGAGTGGCCTAGTTACATTTGACTTAAATTGTCTTAAATCTATGGCAGACTTGAAAATGGCTGTGTAGCAATGATCCACAACCAACTTGACAGAGCATGAAGAATTTAAAAGAATGTGCAAATATTGTACAATCCAGGTGTGCAAAGCTCTTAGACTTACCCAGAAAGACTCATGGCTGTAATCGCTGCCAAAGGTGATTCTAACATGTATTGCCTCAGGAGTGTGAATACTTATGTAAATTGGATTTATGTATTTAAATTTCAATACATTTGAGCACATTTCTAAAAACAGGTTTTCACTTTTGCCTCTTAAGGATCCGCCCCTTTTTTTCAATTTCTGCCTAAAATGACATACCCAAATCTAACTGCCTGTAGCTCAAGACCTGATGCATAGATATGCATATTCTTGATACCATTTGAAAGGAAACACTTTGAAGTTTGTGGAAATGTGAAATTAATGTAGGAGATTAGCGCATTAGATCTGGTAAAAGATAATACAAAGAAAAAAAAAGAAGTTTTTCTGTACCATCTTTGAAATGCAAGAGAAAGGGCATAATTAATTATTCTAGCCCCTGCGCAATTTATACTTTGGCGACTAGATGGCAGCACTGTATGTGGAAAGTTTTAGAGTGATCCAGTGAAATCTTACACATCTATTTAAAATGTTGTTTCAAGACATTTTGTATGAATGCTTCGATAATGTATTTTGTATAAAGCCCCACTTACATGCTATGGCACTCAGAAACAGCCCTATTTTAGGCGATCAAAGAACTGTCAATGAACAATCCTATCAATGGATGGGATCAGTGAATGAATGGCTGCAGTAATCATTACACGGTCTGACAATCTGTATAACAAATGAGGCCTAATTAGACAAAATAACAATTACTCTCCTTTTGAATGACTTATCTTGTTTGAACGACTTAGTATCTTGTTTGAACACATTTTTTTTACTAAGTAGTTCAAACAAGAATTCCAAGAGGCACATTATAAAAAATGGAAAAAAAGAAACTGCCTTGGGCTTCAGGGCTTCCTAAAATGGATTCAATAGTTTATTTTCCCTCATCAATCTACACACAATACCCCATACTGACAAAGCAAAGACAGGTTTTTACAAATGTTTGCCAATTTATACCAAAAAATAACTGATATTACATTTACATACGTATTCAGACCCTTTACTCAGTACTTTGTTGAAGCACATTGGCAGTGATTACAGCTTTGAGTCTTCTTAGGTATGATGCTACAAGCTTGGCACATCTGTATTTGGGGAGTTTCTCCCATTCTTCTCTGTAGATCATCTCAAGTTCTGTCAGGTTGGATGGGGAGCGTTGCTGCACAGCTATTTTCAGGTCTCTCCAGAGATGTTCGATCGGGCTCTGGCTGGGCCACTCAAGGACATTCAGAAACTTGTCCTGAAGCCACTCCTGCATTGTCTTGGCTGTGTGCTTAGGGACGTTGTTGTGTTGGAAGGTGAACCTTCGACCCAGTCTGAGGTACTGAGCGCTCTAGAGCAAGATTTCATCAAGGATCTCTCTCTGTACTTTGCTCCATTCATCTTTGCCTCGATCCTGACTAGTCTCCCAGTCCCTGCCACTGAAAAACATCCCCACAGCATGATGCTGCCACCACCATACTTCACCGTAGGGATGGTGTATGGTTTCTATATGTTTCTGTATGGTTTCTGTATGGTGCCTTTTGGCAAACTCCAAGCAGGCTGTCATGTGCCTTTTTACTGAGGAGCAGCTTCTGTCTGGCCACTCCTACCATAAAGGCATGATTGGTGGAGTGCTGCAGAGATGGTTGTCCTTCTAGAGTTTATCCCATCTCCACAGAGGAACTCTAGAGCCCTGTCAGAGTGACCATCGGGTTCTTGGTGACCTCCCTGACCAAGGCCCTTCTCCCCCGATTGCTCAATTTGGCCGGGCGGCCAGCTCTAGGAAGAGTCTTGGTGGTTCCAAACTTCTTCCATGAAAGAATGATGGAGGCCACTGAGTTCTTGGGCATCTTCAATGCTGCAGAATGTTTTAGGTACCCTTCCCCAGATCTGTACCTCCACACAATCCTGTCTCTGAGCTCTACAGACAATTCCTTCGACCTCATGGTTTGGTTTTTGCTCTGACATGCACTGTCAACTGTGGGACCTTTTATAAACACGTGTGTACCTTTCCAAATCATGTCCAAACAATTGAATTTTCCACAGGTGGAATCCAAGTTTGCAAAAATGTCTAAAAACCTGTTTTCACTTTGTCATTAGGGGGTATTCTTTGTAGATTGCTGAGGATTTTTTACAAATTTATCCATTTAGAATAAGGCTGTAACGTTACAAAATGTGGAAAAAGTAAAGGGGTCTGAATACTTTCCGAAGGCATTCTATATTCTGTCTCGGACGTTCCGTAACAGTTCCACACATTTGTTTCGTTCTTAGACACTTTGTTTCAGTATGTCAGATTAGTGTGCCAGTTTCTACTGTAGTTAGTTACTGTTTCATTGTTCTTCTGTTATGGGCGGCAGGGTAGCCTAGTGGTTAGAGCGTTGGACTAGTAACCGGAAGGTTGTGAGTTCAAACCCCCGAGCTGACAAGGTACAAATCTGTCGTTCTGCCCCTGAACAGGCAGTTAACCCACTGTTCCCAGGCCGTCATTGAAAATAAGAATTTGTTCTTAACTGACTTGCCTGGTTAAATAAAGGTAAAAAAAAAAAAAAAATGTTTGGTAACAACTATCCACGTGTTTGTCTCCCAGACAACAGATGATGAGCCCAATGAGAAGGACGCGCTGCAGTCTGGACGTCACATTGTTGCTGCCGGTTATGCCCTCTACGGCAGCGCCACCATGATGGTGCTCTCCACAGGTCAAGGGGTCAACTGCTTCATGCTCGACCCTGTAAGTTTCAAATCAAATCAAACCTAGGGGTGAACTGCTTCATGCTCAACCCTATAAAATCCAAATCAAATCGAACTTAAAAAATGTAAAAGTGCATTTTTGAAATAGCAACACACTACCGTAAAACTATATAAAATGGAATATATAACCAAATAAGAAATGGCAGTCAAAGAACATATAAACACGTCTAAATCAAATAGTCGATGAAGAGACACAGGAGAGGTGCCCTTCATTGATTTATAGTTCATCCATGAGGTGCTCTTTGATCTTCCGATGAATTACTATAGAACAAAAAATAAGTTCATGCTGGATGGTAAACAAAGCCTTTGTGCAAACAAACTTCCAGAAGTAATCAAGACAGTCACGTGTAGTGGGGAAAAAGTCAACGAAGTTGCTGAGTCAGGTCCCTGTTCTGTATGTTTTTAGTCTATCGGGGAGTTTATCCTGACAGATAAGGACGTGAAGATCAAGAAGAGGGGGAAGATCTACAGTCTGAACGAAGGCTATGCTCAGCACTTCTACCCAGACATCACAGAATACCTGAAGAAGAAGAAATATCCAGAGGTAATTTACTAACTATACACCTGAAAAGACTTAAACTATAATTCTGCACCACTAACTCACTCTTTAGGTACTATGAAGTGACCGATGCAGTTAATGAAATATGCCTCGTGGTTGTCTTACTTACTTTTAAATGCACCTATTGTAAGTCTTACTGGATACATTGCTTTTTGTTTCCAGGATGGGAGTGCCCCCTATGGTGGGCGTTATGTTGGCTCCATGGTGGCTGATGTGCACAGGACTTTGGTGTACGGAGGAATCTTCTTATACCCTGCCAATGTCAAGAGCCCCAAGGGCAAGGTGAGTGAGACAGAGCTAATCAAGTCATATAAACGTTATATCTACTTTGCAAAAAAAATAAATATATATATATATATATATATATGTTACATACAAGTAACCAGAAGTAGAGTGCTGGCTGTGCCCAAACAATCAATGATAAAAGGTAGAATGAACTAGACCATTTCTCGATATATATTGAAGTGACTAACCATCGTCTCTCTTTCACTCCATCCGGTGTAGCTGAGGCTACTGTATGAGTGCAACCCCATGTCTTTCATCATCGAGCAGGCTGGAGGCATGGCCACCACGGGGGAGATGAATGTCCTGGACATCAAGCCAGAGAACATCCACCAGCGAGTTCCTGTGGTCCTGGGCTCCCCTGAAGACGTCCAGGAGTACATCGCCATCTACAAGAAGACACGCATGTGAGGCTGCGCTGGAGCCTTCTGTGGATCCACCATGACCTGCTTGTCCTCAAGGGTCGACCTTTGACCTGAACTAGTAATCTTTGTATCATATGAATGGAGCTGAGGATATACAGTATATATCATGGAATATGTATGTATGTATGTATGTATGTATGTATGTATGTATGTATGTCATGCCCAGTTGTTTAGAAGTTGAGGTGATTGGTTGATCAGATAATTGGGGCAGTGCTTTTCTCCGGCTGATCCTTTTGAACAAGCGGAGTAGTATTTTACCTCCACCATCTGACCAACCAGATCTGGGACCAGAGATACTTCAGAGGGAGAAAGTAGGGAGGAGACTTTCAATGACCTGGGCCTACGTTTCTTTCCCTATTCGTTTCTCCTTCTAGAACTGTGCTGATCTAGCAAGACAGGATAGGGGAGAGAGGAGAGGAGTCCAATTTAGATGATTGGGATGCAACCCTTCAGCGTCTTACTGTTTGGATCCCTGAACTAAGAGACCCCGCATGGACAAATATTAGGCCTACCTCAGCCTTATGATGTAGTATATTGTAGGGTTGTTGTGCCATGTGTCATTTGCACTGGTGGACCTAAAATATGTTTTGAATAAAACCCAATGTTAAAATCCCTCCACTTGTTGTCCATGATGTGTTGCTGACCCACTAGCAGGGGGACGTAGTACTCCTTCATAGGCATACAGCATATTACAGTGTGTCAAACCATGAGAAGCTGGTTTCTAATATTATCAACACCAGGTGGTGTAGTGGTAATTCTTTGCTTCAGTTGTCAATCCAAAAACAATCTCGGACGATACTAATTTGTGGTGGGTGCAAAAGGAAACAGCAGGTTATAAAAACAGAAAATGTAGAGTAGGTCTACTCATGTAATAACAATTATACCACAGCCGTCCGTGTATGTTGTCAATCATGTACATTTGTTTAATTGTTTTATGTTGTACATTTACAGCAATTTGTTCAGGAAAGTTAAACAAACTAAAAATATATATTTTTAAAGAAGTGAAACTGATGACTAAAAGTGGATGTTTCTTGTCTTGACAATGCTTGGCACGTGATTGTAGATTACACAATATAACGCATACATCACTCTGCTACATACTCCATCAGCTGACCGAAGCCAAGCCGCGTCATCCTGGGGCATAGGTGATGGGGGTTGTGGTCATACAGCCCAGCGTTTGGGAAGGTAAAAGAGGAAAACCTTTTCTAATCAAGTAAGAGGAACTATGACACGGTAGAAGAGCAGGAAGACAGCGTGTGCTCTCTTGTGTTCTTTTTAGCGTGATTAGTCATGTAGCTGAACAAGCAGAAACAATACCCTGTGACAAGCAATCATCACAGCGCTGCTGAAAAGCCAGACCTGCAGAAAGTAGGCCTGACTGGACAATGCCTATCGCAGTCATGGAAGCCTATTATCAGCCTATGAATGTGTGATGATAGGGGAAAAGTATTCAAATAGGGGTCCTGTTACCAAGGTGTTGTTGATCTTGCTATACAATAGGCTTACGAGTTACTTAGTACCCTACTTGACGATAGGATTAGATCTTATCTACTCTCAAGTGCTTTCTTGTACAACATTGCAACACAAAGAACAAACATGTATTGTAAAGGTAAGGCTAGTATTTATCAAGTGCCATTCGCTGGCAAGCAAGACTAGCATAAGAAGGTCTGTAAATGGTGAGGATGGAGGAGGGAGAGTATTGGTATTGGGTAAGAAGAGGAAAAACACCTAGAGTAGCATAACCTTTTCCCCTTACTCATTTCCCCTAGACGACGTTGTCAGTCAATCGCACAACATCACGAAAACCACAAAATACCAGTTCTGTTTTGCTATTACAAATACATCCAAACAAACCATATAGATTGAATTAGTCTTACTTTTCTCTCACTCCTTACTCACAAAGTAAGCAGCAACCACTCCCCCATGGTCAACTTTGTTACCCAAACAGCTCACCATTCATGAAGCACCCACAATGTTTCCCATTCAAAGTATTCTGGAGCTCCATGGGGACAACACTCCATTCATATGAATGAGAGATTATGCTATACTGTATTTGAACTGAATACATTTAAGAACAAAGAGGCCGCATAAGTATCAGTGTCCTGCATAGAAAACAGGTTATTAATCAAAGGCTGTTGCTCTGGCTCTTAGCTGTAATGCCTTTCCTAGATCCATAATGTACTGGAGCCAAAAATGTTTTTAAAGTGTTCAATTATCCTTGCTACACATTTGTGACTTTCTCAACATTATAAATGTGTGTGTGTGTGTCTGTGTGTATGGACGTGTTTAACTATACTTTAACTATAAGACTAGTAAACAAACACACATTTGTCCAACTGGGGACATTTTGTTAGTCCCCACATGGAAAAAGGCTATTTCTAGGGCGTTTGCGGTTAAGGTAACAAATTAGGGGTTAAAGGTTAGGTTTAGGGTTCGATTTAGAGTTAGGGGTTAGGGAAATTAGGATTTGGAATGGGGATTAATTGTGTCCCCCCACAGGATTAGTTAAACAAGAGAGAGAGAATGTGTCATAGAACAGAATGTCCTACAAATCCTCCCACGACCATGAGGCATAACAGTCTCTAGATTGGAAGGCTCTTGTCCCTGCATGACCGTACAGCACCTTTACTCAACAAACACTAGCTGCAGATAAAGAATAGTACAGAGGAAACCCTTTCTCTCCAACTCATGTTTTCGCTGCTTTTCACATACAAACTCAGACATTTCAGAGCTCTAGTCTTCCTCAATGTCTTATCACTCTCAGTGGCTGTTGGTCTCAGCTTCACACACAAGGCTCCATTTAAAAATAGACTGTACCTCATGGGTATCATGTGTCTATAACAGTGTTGTAAACAAACAAACCTGTAAGCACAAACTGACTTATGTGACAGAGAATGTAGTCTTGTTGATCTTGTCCTCATTAAGTAATGCTTCAAATAAACTGAACACTGATGGACAAGGAAGGTCTCTTAATTAACATACTGTTGATTGTGTTAGCAAAGTCACACAAGCTCATGTAGTTAGTAAGAGAGGCTTCATGGCCATAGGGGGCACAGGGGCACATAACCCACATAGTCCTTTTAAATGTTTTTTTTACAGATTAGGACCTGCACCACTTCCTGTGTGAGGTAGGGTTGTACTCTACGGATGTTGTAGAGCAACCTGCAGTAGCGGGTCACTGCTTTGATGTTTGCAGAGAACGACAGGGTGTTGTCCTGGGTCACGCCAAGGTTCTTTGCACTTTGGGAGGGTGACGGTGTGGAGTTGTCAACTGTGATGGAGAGGGCTTTGAGCTGGCAGGCCTTTCCCGGGAGGAAGAGTAGTTCCTCCTTGTCGAGGTTGAGCTTGAGGTGGTGGGCTGACACCCAAGCTGAGATATCTGCCAGGCACACAGAGATGCATGTCGCCACCTGGGTGTCAGAAGGGGGGAAGGAGAAAAGTAGTTGAGTATCATCCGCATAGCAATGATAGGAGAGACGTGAGGATATGACAGAGCCGAGGGACTTGGTGTTTAGAGAGAAGAGGATAGGGCTTAGAACCGAGCCCTGGGGGACACTGGTAGTGAGAGTACGTGGTGCAGACACAGATCCTCTCCATGTCACCTGGTAGGAGCGGCCTGTCGGGTAGGATGCAATCCAAGAGTGTGCAGCGCCTTAGACGCCCAGCCCTGAGAGGGTGGAGAAGAGGATCTGGTGGTCCACGGTGTCAAAAGCAGCGATAGATCTAGGAGGGTGAGAACAGAGGAGAGAGAGACAGCTTTGGCAGTGCGGAGAGCCTCTGTGACACAGAAAAGAGTAGTCTCGGTTGAGTGACCTGTCTTGAAGTCTGACTGGTTAGGGTCAAGAAGATCGTTCTGAGAGAGATAACAAGAAAGTTGATCAGAGACAGCACGCTCAAGTGTTTTGGAAATAAAAACAAAGAAGGGATACACAGGTCTGTAGTTTTTGACGTCAGATGATTCGAGTGTTGGTTTCTTGAGGAGGGGAGCAACTCGGGCCATTTTGAAGTCAGAGGGGACGGCGATCTGTCACTCAAATCGCTTTGGGAAACATAGCCTTCTAATTAGCCTTCTTACCTAATGAAACCCTGTATAGTTTACATAACAAAACAATATATTTACATTCAATATTATTTAGATAATCAAATAGTTTAGGCCTAATTAAAACTTAAATAAACCATTCCCAGAATATAATATTGGCTGCAAAAATAGGCCACATTTATTTAGTATGCTACTCAAACTTTTACAAGCCACACCAGTTTACATGGCCTGCATATGGTCTAATGAACTAATTCCTGAATTAAGGAAATCATTTACTGATAAGAATGATCTAAAATAAATAGGCCTACCTGCTTGCACTTTGTTTGCTTGTACTTTGTGCAGGCTGTGTAACCATTTACAGCATGGTTGTTGTTACAAACTGGGGATTTCACTCGCACAGCACGTCTCCACGATGATACTGTAACCTATACCCTTATCATAACATTTATACATTTTTTTGCCAAATACAATAGGTGTAGACTTTATCGTAAAATGCTTGCTCATGAGCTCTTCCCAACGATGGATAGTTAAAACATAATACAAAATACAAATAATAACACAAGGAATAAAATACACAAGCATTAAAAGTATATACAGGGAGTATCAGCACCAGATGAATGTGCAGGGATACGAGGTATTTGAGGTAGATATGTACATAAAGGCAGGGTAAAGTGGCTAGGCAACAAGACAGATAATAATAAGAGTTAAAATAAAGAACAGAGTAGCAGCAGCATATGATGTGTGTGTGTGTGTGTGTGTGTGTGTGTGTGTGTGTGTGATCAGGCCTACCACCGTCGTGTCATCAGCAAACTTTATGATGTGTTGGAGTCGTGCGTGTCTGCTCAGTCGTGGGTCAACAGGGAGCACAAGAGGGGACTAAGCACACACCCCTGTGGGGCCCCCGTGTTGAGGGACAGCGTGGCATAGGTATCCTTGTCTACCCTCACCACTTGGGGCTAGCCAGTCAGGAAGCCCAGGATCCAGTTGCAGAGGGAAGTATTCAGTCCCAGGGACCTTAGCTTAGTGATGAGCTTGGGGTGCACTATGTTGATGAATGCTGAGCTATAGTCTATGAATAGCATTCTCATGTAGTTATTTCCCCTGTTGTCCAGGTGGGAGAAGACAGTCTGAAGTGCAATTGAGATTGCGTCTTCTGTGGATCTATTGCGGTGGTATCAAATTGGAGTGGGTCCAGGGTGTCTGTGATGATGGTGTTGATGTGTGTCAGCACGGATATTGCCTGAAATCTATGGTTTTTGGTTGGGATACATACGTATAGTTTCTCCGGTTAGGCCTACTTTAGCAATTTTCGTTTGAGCTTGGCTATCCAGTGAAAGTGTGTCGTATTCTCACGTGGCAGGGAAAATAAACTTGGCAATGTGTCATATTCTTATTTGGGGAGAGTGAACATAAACTCTGCGCATAGACAAATAGAACGTTTTAGCACCACACAAATTGTCACGACTTCTACCGAAGTCGATACCTCTCCTTGTTCGGGGGTTGCTCGGCGGTCGACGTCACCGGCCTTCTAGCCATCATTGATCCATTTGTCATTTTCCATTGGTTGTCTTGTCTTCCGTCACACCTGGTTCCAATCCCATTCATTACATGTTGTGTATTTAACCCTCTGTTTCCCCTCATGTCCTTGTCAGAGATTGTTTGTATATTCGTGTATTATGTATTTGTGCGCGACGGGTTCATGTACCACTTTTATTTTAGCTTGTATTTTTGACTATGGAGTTTTGTCAAGTATATTAAACGACTCCATTTATCCCAAGTTCGATTCTCCTGCGCCTGACTTCCCTGCCACCTACACACACGACATTACACAAATAATGGACTCGATGCGTGCGTGGCTGATAGCCTTATGTCTGCCTCACCGCTCACAGAATGGAATACACAACACAATGCAACACAACAAGCCCCTGGGCTTTTTAAAAAAGTGTATCTTTATTAAAAAAAATTCTGACCCGCAATGTAATTGTTCTGAACCACAAGCCGAACCACGGGTTGAAAGAATGTTTTCATTCCACCCGCCTGCTGATTCTTTTGTGGCTCATCTGTAGTGAACCATGGGTATCTGACCTGATGCAAGACTACATATCGGTAAGCAAGAGAATTGCTCATCTTTACTGTGTCTTAGTCTGTAAAAGCAATTTACAGTTTATCTTCCCCCAAAAATATGTCTTGTGGGTTACATACGTTTCCCAAACTCAGGATGCACCCAAGTTGATCACAAGGAGTGCCATTTGCAGAGCACATTTTGCAGGAGAGTGCTTTGAGAACCTGCTGCAAAAAAATATTGGGTATGTCAAGCTTCTCACGGATGCATTCCCAACACTTGACTGGTCACTGACAGTCCCAACAACAAGCGGGAATCACAATGTATGTAGCTAACATAGAATAGTAGAGATTATTAGCTAGCTAGTTAATACATTTGTCAATAAACTAACGTTATATTACCCTTGCTTTCACTGAGGTAGTTAGTCAATTTAGCTAGCTAGCTTTTAGTCAAATATATGACTCAAAAGAGAAGACATTTGTATGTGTCACTTCCTTTTCCATCTCTGCTAGTAACACCAGAAGAGAACAACTGAGCCAATGCTAAAGTATCAGCAACAGCCAAGGGGGCATGCGGAGATACGTTTCCCACCAAAACATTCATACACCTAGCTGGGTACCAGTCTGTTTAGCTAACGTTCCACTACTTGTACTTGTACTGTGTCATGTTTCAATTTTGTTTTGCAATGACACAGAGTTCAAGGAGTGGAATGTTGGCAAAACAGACACCATATACAAATCAACTGTATATTTGTATATATGTCATAAGGCGCTGCTGCGCCTTCTTCACTACGCTGTCTGTGTGGGTGGACCAATTCAGTTTGTCCGTGATGTGTACGCCGAGGAAGTCCTTCTCCCTGTAGGCCGTCTCGTCGTTGTTGGTAATCAAGCCTACCACTGTAGTGTCGTCTGCAAACTTGATGATTGAGTTGGAGTCGTGCATGGCCATGCAGTCGTGGGTGAACATGGAGTACAGGAGAGGGCTCAGAGCACACCCTTGTGGGGCCCCAGTGTTGAGGATCAGTGGGGTGGAGATGTTGTTACCTACCCTCACCACCTGGGGGCGGCCCGTCAGGCATTCCAGTACCCAGTTGCACAGGGCGGGGGTCGAGACCCTGGGTCTCGAGCTTGATGACGAGTTTGGAGGGTACCATGGTGTTAAATGCTGAGCTGTAGTCGATGAACAGCATTCTCACATAGGTATTCCTATGTGTCTCAAGACCCCACCAATACACAATTCTGAATGTTATACTGCATCATGGAAAACACTAGATCCAAAAATAGCTCTGTTTATTCGGCTAATGACAACAACAAAAAAAATAACATACATATTTATTTATGTATGTGCACAGTCATACCCAGCCATCACCTTTGTCTTGAGAAAATGACTTGAGGCATATTATTTCTCAACAAATATTAATCAAGTACTTGGGGACGTCGGGGAACTTGTTGCACCTTCTTGTAACCTGTGGGAAAAAGTATACATTTAATAGGCCACTCAGTTTATAATGACATCTATTTCACATGAAATCAATGATAGTGTATAATATTGCATACAAACGCACATTAGGGACTTCCATACAGCAAAGGTTTTCTGCAGCAGTGCCGGTGGGCTAGTTTGGCAGTGCCAGCGACCACTGCAGAGTTTTCTGAGCAAAAAAAAAGTTTGGCAGTGCCAGCGACCACTGCAGATTTTTCTGAGCAAAAAAAAACAAAACAAATATTTCTTTTTTTTCCCCGTTGTTGGACATAAAAGACTGTAAAAACACCAGGAAATCAGCTCCAAGTGATTTTAATTGAAGAAATCTTTTCCCAAGTATTCCCACGCATAATAGAGACGTGATCGTATATAAATGTAAGCAAGGTTTGAAATGATCTGTTTTGGCTTCTTGTGGTCAATTTGCAGTCTACAAATGATTTGTACTTGAGTTTCAGCCTCTCGACCATCCGCTCAAGAACAAATCGGCCCACGGCTGAATCTAGTTGATGATCCCTGCCCTAATCTCTGGATTTCACATGATCGGGAATACAGATATGCAGCTGTTGGTCACAGATACCTTTAAAAAAAAATAGGGCCGTGGATCAGAAACCAGTCAGTATCTGGTGTGACCACCATTTGCCTCATGCAGCACGACACATCTTCTTCGCATTGAGTTGATCAGACTGTTGATTGTGGCCTGTGAATGTTGTCCCACTCCTCTTCAATGGCTGTGCTAAATTTCTGAATATTGGCAGATACCTTTACGTGTCGTACACATTGATACAGAGCATCCCAAACATGCTCAATTTGTGACATGTCTGGTGAGTATACAGGCCATGGAAGAACTGGGACATTTTCAGCTTACAGGAATTGTGTACAGATCCTTGCGACATGGGGTCGTGGCATGACAATGCGCCTCAGGATCTCATACGGTATCTGTGCATTCAAATTGCCATCAATAAAATGCAATTGTGTTTGTTTTCCATAGCTTTTACCTGCCTATACCATAACCCCACTGCCACCATGGGGCACTCTGTTCACAATGTTGACATCAGCAAACCACTCGCCCACACAAGGCCATACACGCTGTCTGCCATCTGTCCTTTACAGTTGAAACCGGGATTCATCTGTGAAGAGCACACTTCTCCAGTGTGCCAGTGGCCATCAAAGGTGAGCATTTGCCCACTGAAGTAGGTTATGACGCCGAACTGCAGTCATGTCAAGACCCTGGTCAGAACGAGGAGCACGCAGATGAGTTTCCCTAAGACGGTTTCTGACCGTTTGTGCAGAAATTCTTTGATTGTGAAAACCCACAGTTTCATCAGCTGTCCGGGTGGCTGGTCTCAGACAATCCCGCAGGTGAAGAAGCCGGATGTGGAGGTCCTGGGCTGGCGTGGTTACATGTGGTGTGTGGTTGTGAGGCCGGTTGGACGTACTGCCAAATTCTCTAAAACGACGTTGGAGGCGGCTTATGGTAGAGAAATTAACATTCAACTCTCTGGCAACAGCTCTGGTGGACATTCCTGCAGTCGGCATGCCAATTGCACGCTCACCCAAAACTTGAGACATTTGTCGCATTTTGTTGTGTGACAAATCTGAACATTTTAAAGTAGCCTTTTATTGTCCCCAGCACATGGTGGACCTGTGTAATGATCATGCTGTTTGATCAGCTTCTTGATATGCCACACCTGTCAGGTGGATGGATTATCTTGGCAAATGAGAAATACGCTTTTCGTGCGTATGGAACATTTCTGGGATATTTTATTTCATCTCATGAAATATGGGACCAACACTTGACATGTTTGGTTTAAATTTTTGTTCAACATAGATAGCTATACTATTGACATTGCAAACATAATTTGTAAGCAGTTAGGGAAGTACTATTGCCATTACTTGAAACAATGCGACAGCTGACAATAGCATACCTGACAATAGCAAACCTATCAAAATGAATTAGAATATATTCTCGAACTGCTTAAAGCACTGGTTTATACCTCATTTATCCCATGTAGCAACAGCTATATCAGAGAGTATCTTTAGCTATACAGAGTTACAATATCCTATCAGTTACCACGTGATAAATACAAAACAAACAACATACAGTGTCTGTCTGAGTTATACAGTTATGAGGATACAGTATCTGTTATATAACTGATTTATCTGTTTGCTCTTGTCAACTATAATGGAACTCAGCAAGTTTGTTGTCGTTTTGTTTTCACAACTTTCTCACTGTCTTTTGGAGTGTATGTCTGTGTCTGCCTGAGTGCCTGTGTTTCATAGCGAGTCATGCTGGCTCTTCCACGGAATGGGTGCCTTTTTCGTCCCGTTTATATTTTCATTTAAGTAGAAATTGTGAACCAATATTGAATTTTAAAAGCCTGTTTCACCATCATTGTAAAGCCCTAGTTATTGATAAAGTCATTTTTGAAGATTATTATTTCTTTAAATATGATTAGTGATTAATTAATGTCTGTCACTCATTTTAAGGTCAACCCTGTTATGTGAACTGAATTTTCATTTTAATATGGTGAAACTATTCCTTTTGAAATATTTATTTCAAAATAAATGATTGAACATCTAACTCAATAGTCAACTCATAGTGTAAAAACAGGTGAACTGGTGTTTTCTGCTAGAAAAAGAAACAGGTTAAGCAGAACACTTCAGCCCTATTACCCATAGATCGACAGGCTAGAAATGTTAACAATTGCATTTTTTTTGTGAAGCTTGCATTTAATTGCCAATCACTGTTGCACACAACAATAATTTTTTTAAATGCTTACTTACGAGCCCTTTCCCAAAAACACATGAAAATACAATTGTAACCATAAAATAACTAGGCTATATGCAGGCTATATACAAGGTGTACCGAGTCAGTGTACTGGGTTACGAGGTAGTTGGGGTAATTGATTGAGGTAACATGTGCATTTTGTTTGGTTGGGTGATTGATTGAATGTCTGTAGGGGGTGAAAAGCAGAAAGTCCGGGTAGCTGTTTAATTAACTGATCAGCAGTCTTATGGCTGTTCAGGAGCATTCTGGTCCCAGACTTGGCTCTCCAGTACTGCAACCATCCGGGAACAGAGAGAACAGACTGTGGCTGGAGTCTTTGACAATTTTTCCGACAGCGTCTGGTATAGAACTTCTGTATGGCAGTGAGCTCGGCCCTAGTGATGTACTGGGCCGTACGTACTACCCTCTGTAGCACCTTACGGACGGACGCAGAGCAGTTGCCATACAAAGCCGTTATACAGCCAGTCAAGATACTCTCAATGGTGCTGTTGTATAACTTTTTGAGGATCTGAGGGCCCATGACAAATCTTTTCAGCCTCCTGAGGGGGAAGAGGTGATATGGACACCCCGAGGAAATATAAGCTAACGACCCTTGTCGATGTGAATGGGGGTGTATTCGGCCCTCCGTTTCCTGTAGTCCATGATCAGCTCCCTTGTCTTGCTGACTTTGAGGGAGAGGTTGTTGTCCTGGCACCACACTGCCAGGTCTCTGACCTTCTCCCAATAGGCTGTCTCATCGTCGTTGGTGATCAGGCCTACCACCGTCGTTTCGTAGGCAAATTGAAAGATGTTGGAGTCGTGGGTGAACAGGAGGGAACTATGCACACACCCCCATATCCTTAATTTCATTTAAGGAGCTAAGAGCTTCTCCATTATGGGACAGTTTCTACATGCATCCAATCCAGACCTCATAAATCTTCCTGACATGATATGAGTCCAGGGAGATATTTGACATTTTAGCAGACGTTCTTATCCATAGGGACTTACAGCAGTGAGTGCATGTATTTTCATACTTTTTTTTCGTACTGTAAATTAAGCCCACAACCCTAGCATTGCAAGTGCCATGCTTTACCAATCTCCTTCACATGTAGGTGACGTATCTAAGCATACATTTGCACCACATTCAGTAGTAGGCTATACAAGGTATGGAAAGGCAAACATCATTTTATTTAATCCAAGTTGCTATTTCCAAAGCACATCTTTGCTATTTCTGCAGCATAGCAAATCCAATCGCAACACGTTTTTTTGTAAAGATGCAACATAGGCCAATCTTTTTGAAAATGTTATTTTATTTATTTAACAGAAAATAAATTGCACACCCTCAATACCCCTGCCTGCCCTGTTTGTTATGGACGATGGATGCAGATTTGGTTGTCAGCAGCGGTTCCTCGCAGTCCAGACCCAACGTTAACTGTCACCTTGAGGCTTGATAGGGGGTACAAAATAAAACCTGAAGGGAATTTTGTTATTTGTTAGCTAGCGAAGTCTACGAGTTAGCTTATACCCCAACATCAAGCCTATCTAGCTAGCAAGCCCTACTTGCTGCAAGTCAAATTAGCAAACATTCTTGAATCTAGTTAATAAGATAAATAAAACATCTCAAATTAGCTACTTGCTTTGGAGTAAACTTTTTTGAGGTATTTGCTGAACAGCTTCTCAATTCATTGTTTCTCCATTTGTCAGTTCCATCACACACCATTTACACACTCATTTATGGTGCCCAAATTCAGAAATGACAGTTGGAACTCCACAGCAGAAAATATGTGATTCCTAAATTTAATATTTGTCAAATTATTGAGCATGTCCTCAAAACTCAAATAAGCATCAGAAATTGACCTTATTTAGCACATCAAGATCCTGATATGGACCTCAGTTAAGAGCATATGCATTGTATGTACTGAGAAAATACAGTGTTTTCTCATCAATCTACACACAACACCCCATAATGACAAAGAAAAAAATGTTGTTTGAAATTTTTGCACATTTATTAACAAATAACTGAAACATAACATTTACATAAGTATTCAGACCCTTTACTCAGTACTTTGTTGAGCACCTTTGGCAGTGATTACAGCCTTGAGTCTTCTTGGGTATTACGCTACAAGCTTGGCACACCTGTGTTTGGAGAGTGTCTCCCATTCTTCTCTGCAGATCTTCTCCAGCTCTGTCAGGTTGGATGGGGGGCGTTGCTGCACAGCTATTTTCAGGTCTCTCCAGATATGTTCAATCGGGTTAAAGTCCGGGCTCTGACTGGGCCACTCAAGGACATTTAGAGACTTGTCCTGAAGACACTCCGGCGTTGTCTTGGCTGTGTGCTTAGGGTCGTTGTCCTGTTGGAAGGTGAACCTTCGCCCAAGTCTGAGGTCCTGAGCACTTTGGAGCAGGTTTTCATCAAGGATCTCTCTGTACTTTGCTCCGTTCACCTTTTCCTCGATCCTGACTAGTCTCCCAGTCCCAGCCGCTGAAAAACATCCCCACAGCATTATGGTGCCACCACCATGCATCACCGTAGGAATGATGCCAGGTTTCCTCCAGACGTGACACTTGGCATTCAGGCCGAAGAGTTCAATCTTGGTTTCATCAGACCAGAGAATTTTCTTTCATGCAAAGATTTTGCATGAAAGAAAAAGATGGATTTCATATTTGTCACATTTTTGAGCATGTGCGGAAAACTTAGAAATGTATCAGAAATCGTCCTTATTTTTAGTGTATGAAAAGCATATCAAGATCCGGATATGGACTTCAGCCAAGAGAAGCATATCTGGAATCAATATAGCTTCATATCTTAAATATGATGAGAAAACAAAGATGTGCTATGTATAGTCAGTATTTGTCACCATGAAGAGAGAAAATAGGATGTCGCATATCTCAGGAGATTGAATGAGTCCATATCTGGCCATATTCGGAGTACTCCCAAAATCATATATGTCTAAAAGACACATCTGGATCCACAAAACTGAAAAACATGCATTGGAAATGGTCTGTATTCTGAATAATTGCAGAAAAAAATGAGTAACTCACAAAATGTTTTATTTACTTTTTCTAGCATGAGAGCTACTTTAAAAAAAAAAAAATGTGGAGAGTTACGGAAAAAAAATCTAGCTGCCCTATTGGACTCCCAATCACTGCCGGTTGGGATACAGCCTGGATTCAATCCAGGGTGTCTGTAGTGACACCTCTAGCACTGAGATGCAGTGCCTTAGACCGCTGCACCACTCGGGAGCCTCAAATGTAGAATTGCTCATAGAGAAACAAGGAAATTGGATGTTCTGAGGCCATGTCAATGCTTAAATCACATCAGAATACCATTTGTTTTAGGACTGGTTGAAAACTAACACATTTAGATTTTTGAGTGTAATTCCCCTTTAATTGCGCATCTGGCCCTTTAATTGTGCATCTAACGAGTGAGGAATGTGCCTTCTAACTGCTGGTCTAGTGATGGTTCTATACTGCAGCTGCTCATTTCATGGCAAAGTTTACAAATAAATAACACATACAAAATATATAATGACTCATGATGTAGGCTAATCTCCCAGGTAAGCCTACTTTGCAGTTAAAATTGAATTATGAAAGGTGTTGGGGAAAGTATTTCTGTCAACCCACAAGACGATTATCACATCAACTGGCTACACACGGAGTGAAAGGAGTGAACGGGCGCACCACACAGACAGACGCTGGAAATTAATTGGCAGATGTCGTTTGAGTTTCTAAGCCAAAAGTAGCCAAGGATGGGATAATGTTCACGTTGTGTTGATTAGATAGTAGCTGGGAGCTTGCGTTCTCTGATTCTTGTGAGGTTTATGACAGTTTGCAATAGAACGTGAAAATTGCATATACTCATATATATCGACCTGTTGGAGACGCCGGCTTTAGAATATCAAAAATGTTTAATGTAAAGATATCCCGATATGGACCCTTTTCAAATAGTGGTTGGAGACTGAGCTGTAGGCCATGGACAATATTCTCAAATAGGTGTTCCTCTTGTCCAGGTGGGAAAGGGCAGTGTAGAGTGCAAAAGAGATTGCGTAAACTGTGGATCTGTTGGGGTGGTAAGCGAGTTGGAGTGGGTCCAGGGTGTCTGGGGTTAGCTTGGCGTTCTTGGGCACAGGGACTATTGTGGTCTGCTTGAAACCTGTATTACAGACTGGGTCAGGGAGAGGTTGAAAATGTCAAGGAAGGCACTTGCCAGCTGGTCAGCACATGCTCTGTGTACGCGTTCTGGTAATTTGAATGTTGACCTATTTAAAGATCTTACGTAGGCAATGGAGAGCGTGATCACACAGTCGTCGGAACAGTTGTTGCTCTCATGCATGGTTCAGTGGTGCTTGCCTCAAAGCGAGCATGTGGGCTTGTGTTACTGGACAGCTCGCGGCTGCGTTTCCCTTTGTACTCTGTGATAGTTTGCAAGCCCTGCCACATCTGTCAAGCGTCAGAGCCGGTGTAGTACGATTCGATCTTAGTCCTGTATTGATGCTTTGCCTATTTGATGGAGGGCGTAGCAGGATTTCTTATTAGTGTCCCATTCCTTGAAAGCGTCAGCTCAAGCCTTTAGTTCAGTGTGTCTGTTGCCTGTAATTCATGGCTTCTGGTTGGAATATGTACGTACGAGTTGTCGATGTGCTTATTGATGCTGGTGACCTCAATCCTATCGGATGAATCCTGGAACATATTCCTGTCTGTGCTAGCGTAACAGTCCTGTAGTTTAGCATCCGCGTCATCGGACTACATCACTGGTACTTCCTGTTTGAGTTTTTGCTAGTAAGCAGGAATCAGGAGAATAGAGTTATGGTCAGATTTGCTTCTGTGAGAGAAAGCGTTTTTTTTTCCTCACCTAGTTGCACAGGTGACATGCTCGTAGAAATTAGGTAAAACAGATTAGTTTTCCTGCATTTTGTTTGCTTATGGCCAAATCTAAACGCAATATTGCTCCTCACACCAATCCAAGAGTACAGCCTCACTGATAGTCAGATGACAAATAGGGTTAGTACAATTTTTTTTTGTTAAGACCATTTTATCTGGGAAATAACTGCATTCCCTTTAAATTGGGAGCAGCTACACATACCCAATACAGTACACACAAATGTCACTAACAAACTACCAGTCAAGCCCCAGTGTTCTTTTGCTATAAAAAAGTTACTGGATCTGTGGCCAGACTTAACCAGTTGTTTTGGAACCCACCAGGCTAAAACAGGTCTTACATGAGCCATGAGGACCCTTACTCCCCATCTTATCTGCTCTGAGATACCTACAATACAGCAGCAGTTTGTGTTCGTCAGGGTTTTTCCCTGAGCTATCTGGAATAAACTGTTTTGTGGGTGTACCCAAAGGGTGGGGGCAATATGGCTTCTAATACTGGCAATACGGAACAGCTGTGTGCAGTAAGCCAAGTTAAATGACTAACGCAAACAGTGACAGCATTGACCAAAGGACACAAAAACATTTGGCAAAGTTTTACACAGTTTGGATAGGATGACTTAGCAATTTTGTAGTTTGCCATGTAAACAAGTCCATTTTAGAAACAGGTTTATTTTGCTCATATGTACAACATTTTTACAGAACAGGTGTAAAAGCAGTAAACTAGGAATGTACACAGAGGTCACACCTGTAACATTTACTTGACTCAACTATATATCAAATCAAGTATAAAAACAAACTAGGTAGAATTTCATAGATTCCCTAAAACGGTCTTTAAAACCCATGCAGCAGGATTCACTAGTGCCTTTCACAGACTTCATAAGGCAGCACTGTAGTCATCATTGCCCTTTATGAACATTTTTCAAACATAAAATTTAAAAAAAGTCTAGAACACATCCAGGTTCTAAAACACTAGACCAGTGGGTAGCTGGATGCCGTGGCGATACCACAGTGGTTCTTCCTGTCTTTGGCCATGTAGATATAGCCTTTGTCTCCCCATTTCTCACTCCAGCTGAGGAAAATACAAACAATCCGTTAGCTTCTCTGTTGGAGTTAGTTGGAAAATTATACAAAATTTGATTTACTGCCACTTTAGAGAAATTCATGACTTAAACCATAGTACCAGACCAACACCATATTCAAATGAAGGCAATGGTATTGTAGAGGTATATTCCCTGACGAATAAGTGAACCATTCCGGTGGTGGAAACGGTCAAACAAAAACATCCCAGGAAGAACCTCTGTACCTGTTCTTGACAATCCAGTATTTCTTGCCATCCACATCCTCTCCTTCAAAACCATATCCCACCACTAGAACACCATGGTCCAACTCCTCACTGCTGCACTCCTTCTCATAGTAGATCCCTAGAGGGAGGGCATATAGTTACATTAGTTGGGCAAAAAAATAGTTTACCTCAGCATATGGCTGTACAACCATCTGATATATGCTAAAGCTGCTAGCAGGCAAAGTGACAACACTTTACTTAATAGCTTTGAAAGAGAACCATTATTATCTACAGTGTGAACAGGACAGTGGACCAGTGAAGCTCAAATAAATCAAAATAAAGTTGAAGTTGATGTAACATATGTTGCATTGCCTTTTTGCTACTAACCAGACTCATAGAACTGAAAGGACTCGTGGCCGGCATCGATGGCAACAGAGACAGGACCGACTGCAGCCACAGCCTTCATCATAGCATGCTCCTTGCCACTGGGGATGTCCACAAAGCCAGTCTCGTTGGCAGCACTGAACTCTGGCTTGTAGTGGCAAGGGTCCTCATCCTGGGCGAATAAGAGGATCAATAGTAAAAATTTAAAAAGTGAGTGTGTATATATATATTAAAAAAAATGTTAAAATAAATTATGAATAATTATCCAATGAATCAAGCAATTCTGGTTGAAATGGTTTAAATCTCAATGCAATAAAGACCAGAAACCTTCAATAATTTTATAGAATTCTGTCAGCACCTCACGCAACAAATCCAGATTTCTAAACATTTATGGCCCAGTCTTGCCAAATCCTACTGTCATGCCAAACATGACTACAACCATAGGAGTTGGTTATACAGCTTGAACAGATGAGACCAGGCTAAAAATAACAGAAATGGGTCTTACAGTGCCGACGTAGGGGTAGGACTCCTCTGTGTCGAGGCCGGCGTTGTCCTGGATGTACTGGAAGGCCTGGTCCATGAGCCCACCGTTACAGCCCTCGTTGCCCTCCGGTCTGGAGCAGTCCACCAGGTTCTGTTCACTCAGAGACACCAGCTTGCCAGTCTTCCTGAACTGCTGGCCCTCCATGGCCCCGGTGGTGCTGAACGCCCAGCAAGACCCACATGATCCCTGAGGGAGGCAGAGATTGTGAATAGCTAGCATGTGTATAACAAAGAAAGTGACAATAATTAAGCAATTGCGAAGTAGGGGTGTAAACAATGCATTTACTGCAACTATAAAAATCCTGTGTACACAACTTGTGGCAACTTGGAATGGGTTAACTGCAAACCTCAGGCATGTTTAATTCAGTGACACAGCTGTGTATGGTTAAGAATGAGTCATGGCTCATGAGTGACTGAGGTCTCACCTGGTCCTTGACGGGAGTGACGTAGCCCTTCTCCCTCCAATCAACAGCTTTAGGTGCCTGCAGGTAGTTGGGTTCCATGAACAGAGAGCCCTTGAACTTCCTCTCAGTCGTCTGCTTGTAGCCGTTCATCGTCTGCCTGAACTCTTCATTGGTCTAGGGAAGAAGGAATCAGTAAGGGCATGTTGAAATGCATGTCATTCCTGGCCAGGTGTGCTTTTTAAAGTTCCTATCTGAATAGAACATTGAGGGGTTTCCAATGTCTAAGGACTTTTTTTATTTTATTTAATTTTTTTTAACTTATGCATAAAGATGAGTAAGTTTCAGTTCCCTTCTCAGGATCACTATTCTGTTCCTGTTTCTTCAGTACGTGCTAGTGGAAGAAACCTAACCTGTGAGTCTGGCAATGAAAGCAGGAATGTATTCAACGCTGACACCTGTGGCTATGTTTTCATAGTGCCTGTGAAACATTTCCTCATTCCGTAATGTGTCATAGACCACAAAATGATTCAGTTACAGCAAACACTATGGGACAAGGCTGCTGACATGCATCTCCTGCCCCACAGTAAAATGTCTCAGCAAGGAGCTTGTTCTTACCATGTCACCAAAGTGGTTCATGCCCAGACGGTAGGAGTGTTTTCCCATGGTGTGTTCGAGGTTGTGAATCTCAATCTTCTTCAGGTTTTTCTCCCAAACCATCCTCCTCCAGCCCTCCTCGCTCTGAGAAATTAGTGTACTTGGTCAGAGAATGGACATACAAATCATACAGTCCCAGAACTACAAACAAAATTTAAAGAAAATAATACAGGCCTACATGGAATGTACACTTGTCAAGGCACCGAATAATTAATTTGAGACTCACTAAGACCTTGAGGCGCTATGGTGCCCTACTTGTACTTCAATAACACCCACCTCATGGTAGTGCTTGCTGTGCCAGTTTTTCCACAGGTGCCAATGGTCCTCCAACTGAGAGTCAAACCTAGGAGCCGCACACACAGCACTCACACAGAGCACCAACACTGCCAAGTACAGTGCCGTCATGGCCAAACAGCTGTGAAGGGAGCGAGAAGAGCTATCGGTCAGCCTTGTATTTCAGTGTGAAGAAGCTACATTTATATATAGATTGTTATTGCCTTCAGATAATTGCCACAGGCAGCTTGGTTGACTGACATGTTAAGTGTGTGTTACGTTTATCTAGAACCAACCGAACAGGAAAAACAAGGGCTATATATTCTGCTCTGTGAGGAAGACCGTGGAGCATAATGCCTGAATCAGAAGTCATATAACAACTCATAAACCAACTAGCTAATTTCCTTAATTGAAGTCTATGCAACTGGCAGACTGCAGCCGTCTGAACCGACGTTCTGGTTAGAATGCTAACACTGAAAGGGAGTCTGCGCAAAGTGGGACTTGGTTGGTTGCATCATTCCTGTTTTTCCTAGTTTGGCTTGAATCCTGATCACAAGATGCGGGCGGATCCAAAGCCGCTGAATCATTCTCTGAACATGGACAAAGCCCAAGGAAAATAGAAAAATAAATCGAATCTCCCACATCATTTCCAAAAATGTAACAGTTCGCTATAATATATAGCAACCTATAAAACGATAGCATTCGCGACATACATTTGAACACTATGTTCCCTTTGTGAGAACAAAACAAAGCCCTCTAGCGCTACACAAAAGCACTCGACTCATGGAGGGGAAAAAAAGACAACGTTTTGTAAAAACACCGTTTTACTGCTAGACCTTTTCAAATTATATCAACTACTGTAATGTTGATATCCACGAAACTAGCCGAAGGAATGTTAGGTAACAGCAGGTATCAAAAACATAAGAAACCAGAGCAAATGCCCGGGGTAAAGGCCATAACCCAAGTAGACTTACCTAACGTAGCAGGCGTAAATAGACAGGCCTAATATTGTACAAACAACGCAAGCCCTAGAAAAATACTTACTTAATGTATTGTCAATTTGCAGTAGAAGTGTGAAGGTCCCTGCTGTTGCGTGTCGATCAATAAATAAATAGTGTAGACACACCACTTTATACAGACAGTTTTTTTTGTACAGTAGGAGGGGCCTGTGATTGGTTGAATGGGGGACCGTGTGTCACACAGGAGGGTCTGTGATTGCCTGAAATTGGACTTTATAAAGCGCAGGTCCCGCCCCGAGTAAATATCCCAGCATGTGATTCCTGCCCACGTGACCGTCTTATCCGGCAGCGGAACTGCTGGCATGTTACAAAGTAACAGTTAGTCGTTTTCCCTCACCTTTCTTTACTTTTCAGATAGGCTACTTTGTAACAGTTCTCCCATGGATACAGAAATTACAAAGAAATTGTCAGAAAAAAAGTCAAGACATGTTCACAGCACAAGGACGACATGCATTAAGGAAGAAATGGTAGTCATGTGATCAATAACACCGCACTCACGTGAGACACACCTTAATGTTAGTCTTGGGCCCTAGACAAATGTTTTGTAACATTTTTTTTTGTGGAAAAAGTACTCAATTGTCATACCTGAATAAAAGTAAAGATACCTTAATAGAAAATGACTAGTAAAAGTCACCCAGTAAAATACTACTTGAGTAAAAGTATTTGGATTTAAATATACTTATGTATCAAAAGTACATGGAATTGCTCAAATGTACTTAAGTATCAAAAGTATAAATAATTTCAAATGTCTTTTTTTATTGACAGATAGCAGGGGCACACTCCAACACTCAGACATAATTTACAAACAAAGTATTTGTGTTAAGTGAGTCCGCCTGATCAGAGGCAGTAGTGATGACCAGGGATGTTCTCTTGATAATTATATGAATTGGATCATTTTCCTGTCAAAATGTGAGTACTTTTGGGTGTCAGAGAAAATGTATGGAGTAAAAAGTATAGTATTTTCTTTAGGAATATAATGAAGTAAAAGTTGGCAAAAATATGAATAGTAAAGTACAGATAACCCCCAAAAAAACAACTTAAGTAGTACTTTAAAGTATTTTTTACTTAAGTATGTTACACCACTGCAAAAAAACAGGTAGGCCTGAAAATATTTGTACCGCAATCTCGTTCACCAGACACTTCTGCCTATGCGCAATTGGCCGAGACTAGGCCTACTACCTAAAACTGAGTGGGCAACAACAAACACCACACCGCTAATTGGACGTCAAATGATGATGTAGTGTGTTACTAATGGTTCTTTGAGACTGTGGTCCCAGTTCTCTTCAGGTCCTCCCATATAGTTCTGGGCTGATCCCTCACCTTCCTCATGATCATTGATGCCCCACGAGGTGAGATCTTGCATGGAGCCCCAGACCGAGGGTGATTGATGACCGTCATCTTGAACTTCTTCCATTTTCTAATAATTGCGCCAACAGTTGTTGCCCTCTCACCAAGCTGCTTGCCTATTGTCCTGTAGCCCATCCCAGTCTTGTGCAGGTCAACAATTATACCCTGATGTCCTTACACAGCTCTCTGGTCTTGGCCTTTGTGGAGAGGTTGGCGTCTGTTTGATTGAGTGTGTGGACAGGTGTCTTTTATACAGGTAACGAGTTCAAACAGGTGCAATTAATACAGGTAATGAGTGGAGAACAGGAGGGATTCTTAAAGAAAAACTAACAGGTTTGTGAGAGTCTGAATTTTTACTGGTTGGTATGTGATCAAATACTTATGTCATGCAATAAAATGCAAATTAATTACTTAAAAATCATACAATGTGATTTTCTGGACTTTTGTTTTAGATTCCGTCTCTCACAGTTGAAGTGTTCCTATGATAAAAATGACAGACCTCTACATGCTTTGTAAGTAGGAAAACCTGCAAAATCGGCAGTGTATCAAATACTTGTTCTCCCCACTGTATGTGGTTACTAAGAGGACGGACACACGGTAGATATGTGGTTACTGAGAGGACGGACACACACGGTAGATATGTGGTTACTAAGAGGACGGACACACACGGTACATATGTGGTTACTGAGAGGACGGACACACGCGGTAGATATGTGGTTACTGAGAGGATGGACACACACGGTAGATATGTGGTTACTGAGAGGACGGACACACGCGGTAGATATGTGGTTACTGAGAGGACGGACACACACGGTAGATATGTGGTTACTGAGAGGACGGACACACACGGTAGATATGTGGTTACTGAGAGGATGGACACACATGGTAGATATGTGGTTACTGAGAGGACGGACACACGGTAGATATGTGGTTACTAAGAGGACGGACACACGGTAGATATGTGGTTACTAAGAGGACGGACACACGGTAGATATGTGGTTACTGAGAGGACGGACACACACGGTAGATATGTGGTTACTGAGAGGACGGACACACACGGTAGATATGTGGTTACTGAGAGGACGGACACACGGTAGATATGTGGTTACTAAGAGGACGGACACACGGTAGATATGTGGTTACTGAGAGGACGGACACACACGGTAGATATGTGGTTACTAAGAGGACGGACACACGGTAGATATGTGGTTACTGAGAGGACGGACACACACGGTAGATATGTGAAGGTTAATAGGACTACTTGATTGGTAATGGTGTGTACAGAAACAGGGAAATCACATTCCCATTCCTGAGGAGTTTCTCTCTCTTAATACAATCTGTGAAGCATTCATTATCACAATTATCCTTTGCAGTATGAGGCAGTCGAGAAAGTGGTGTTGATTGAAAATGATTAACATTGATTAATCTTACCAAAATAAATTATTTGATAACAATGGAGTACCTCATCCATGCAACTTCAACATTTTGCTGACACTGATTACAGTCTGACGTAAACAGATGCACTTACTCTACCTGCCAGCCATCAAGAGTACTGAAGTCAATGTAACAGTCATGACCTTAGAATGGACATATAGCCTATCATTGACTTGTGTTTGCTCCTCTATACAGGACCTAATAACAATAGGGTCTGAAAACAACATTAACATTTTAGTTGTTCATTGTCCAATCATCTTAGCATTTCAGTATTTGATCCACCTACACTGAGTGTACAAAACATTAAGGACCCCTGCTCTTTCAATCAAATCAAATCAAATTTATATAGCCCTTCGTACATCAGCTGACATCTTAAAGTGCTGTACAGAAACCCAGCCTAAAACCCCAAACAATGCAGGTGTAGAAGCACGGTGGCTAGGAAAAACTCCCTAGAAAGGCCAAAACCTAGGAAGAAACCTAGAGAGGAACCAGGCTATGTGGGGTGGCCAGTCCTCTTCTGGCTGTGCCGGGTGGAGATTATAACAGAACATGGCCAAGATGTTCAAATGTTCATAAATGACCAGCATGGTCCAATAATAATAAGGCAGAACAGTTGAAACTGGAGCAGCAAGGAGTCATCATGTCAAGTAGTCCTGAGGCATGGTCCTAGGGCTCAGGTCCTCCGAGAGAGAGAAAGAAAGAGAGAATTAGAGAGAGCACACTTAAATTCACACAGGACACCGAATAGGACAGGAGAAGTACTCCAGATATAACAAACTGACCCTAGCCCCCCGACACATAAACTATTGCAGCATAAATACTGGAGGCTGGGACAGGAGGGGTCAGGAGACACTGTGGCCCCATCCGAGGACACCCCCGGACAGGGCCAAACAGGAAGGATATAACACCACCCACTTTGCCAAAGCACAGCCCCCACACCACTAGAGGGATATCTTAAACCACCAACTTACCATCCTGAGACAAGGCCGAGTATAGCCCACAAAGATCTCCGCCACGCACAACCCAAGGGGGGGGGGCGCCAACACAGACAGGACTCAACCCACTCAAGTGACGCACCCCTCCCCTCAATGACATAGACCGACCAGGTGAATCCAGGTGAAAGCTATGATCCCTTATTGATGTCACCTGTTAAATCCACTTCAATCAGTGTAGATGAAGGGGAGGAGACCGGTTAAAGAGACAATTGAGCCTTGAGACATGGATTGCGTATGTGTGCCATTCAGAGGGTGAATGACAAAAGATTTAAGAACGTTGAAAGACGTATGGAAGTATTTGTATTCATTAAGGATCCTTGGCAGTAGCTACTCTTCCTAGGGTCCAGCAACATTAAGGCAGTTATATACAATTTCAAATATTACATGACATTTTTTACATAACACTTTACCCAATACATTTAGTGTGTTCCCTCAAGCCACTACTCCTATCACATATTTACAATACATCATCCATGTGTACGTGTATGTGTAGAGTGCATGTGTGTCTGTGTGTGTGTCTCTTCAGTCCCTGCTTTTCCATGTTTAAAAAAAAATCTGATTCTACTGCTTGAATAAGTTACCATGTAGCCATGGCTCTATGTAGTACTCTGCGCCTCACTTAGTCTACACAACTGAACAGGCAGCGGCATCTACAGAAGGTAGCTAATGATCTAGAGCTAGCCAAGCTTGTCACATGCTGTCTTAAAGTAAAATATGAAGGTGTTGATGCAGCCAGAACCCAGATGACTCAGCCAGAGCAGAGGTGCCTCTCACCAGCACCGTCTGATGAATCATGTGACAGATTTGCGACTATATCACTGACACAACCACGCCAACCTATGAGAACAAGGCGGAGCCTATGAAGACTCACATCATCTTCTCCCTGCCTACCTGAGGCACTCATCAGCAGCTCCCGTGGTTCCGCACCCTGCTCCAGCTCCCGTGGTTCCGTACCCAGTTCCAGCTTCTGTGGTTCCGTACCCAGATCCCGTGGTTCCTTTCCCAGCTCCAACTCCTGTGGTTCCGCACCCAGCTCCCGTGGTTCCACACCCAGCTTTAGCTCCCGTGGTTGTGCACCCTGCTCCAGCTCCTGTGGTTCCGTACCAAGGACCAATACCTGTGGCTCCATAACCCAGATCAGCACCTGTGACTCCATACCCTGGACCAGCATCCGCAGCTCCACATCCTGCACCAGGTTTTACACCATACCCTTTTCCAGGTGAACCCTACTTACCTGCGGAACAAAACATGCCCTATCCAGTCCCAGCAGCACCGGGCTTCCATCCAGGTTTAGGCATGCCCTGTCCCAATCCAGCAGCACTACATCCTGCCCCGGGACAGATGGCACCCTACCCGGAGTCTGCTCCGCCATCTGGCACGGATCAGTTGATTGCCTCATCATACAGCTGATTGCCTCATCAGACAGCATGCTGAAGCCGTTGTTGCCCTACTTTCAGAGCGGTAGAGAGAGGGATTTTGCCCTCCTCAAGATGTTCCTAGATGACCTGATGAGCAGTCACAGGCACCTAAATGAGCGGTATAAGTATCAAGTGCTCCTAGCCCACCTGAAACTACAGAGTGCAGTACAGCTCGCTAAGGCCTACATGCACGACCCACAACTTTACACTGCTGCCTTACAAGCCCTGCAGGACAAGTACGGTCAGCCAACTTGTCCAGTGTGAGCTAGCCACCATCCTAAACTCCCCCGCCTTCTGGTCCGGAGATGCAGAAGCTTTCGACACCTTTGCCCTGTCTATCCACTCACTGGTAGGCATGCTCTGGACCCTTGAGGGGCAGAACGGCTATGAGCTCAGATGTGGATCGCACGTCGACCGGCTCTTGAGCAACATGCCACAGAGCTACCGGGATGAATTGGTTGAGTACTGCTTCAATCACGGCATCCTCAGGTCTGGCACGGACCAGACGTACACCCTCCAGACGTACATCCAGGTCAAACAGAGCAGCCCTCTGTCAATGTGACATGCCTAAGCCATTCAAGACCACCGTGCCTTAACAAGACAGAAGGAGAAATCTGCTTCAATCCTTTTCAACGCAAGTGAAGACCCAAACCCAAAGGAGCCTGCTCAATCCAAGGAGAAATCCAACCCAAAGTTATACTGTCCCCACTGTGACAATGAAGAACACTTTCTCTTCTCGTGAAGAGTTCAAGAAGCTGATCACAGGACAGATGGTCAAGTGGATAAAGGATTGGAAAAGGTGCTGGAAGTGCAGACGATCCCACAAAGCTGATGCTTGCACCCTCCGACGACCTTGCAAGACATGTAAAGAGCAGCACCTAACGATCTTTTATGATGCCATACAGGAAAACCACAAAAGCGTGCTCATGATGAGTGTCCCTACGACCAAGGTGTACATGGACAGACCCAACCGATCAGCGTAAGTAATGCTGTAGGTCGTGAAGGTCTTACTTTACAATGGAGACCGAGCCCTGGAGACACACGCCGTGCTCGATGATGGCCCTGAGCGTAGCATCGTCCTGCCACAGCCTGTTCAACAACTTAACCCCAATTCTGAGCCTGAGACCCTCACCTTTAGGACAGTTCGACAAGGCGTTGTGCAACTTCAAGGTGCCTTGGTTACCTTTGAGGTGTCCCCCCTGCTCAAACCTTTCAAGAAGCATCAGATACATCAGGCATTCACCGCAGACAACCTAGGCCTTTCCGAACACTCCTGACCAGTAGCAGGTCTCCAAAGGCGATACGACCACCTCCGTAAGCTGCATGCCACCGGTGGACCAAGCTGATTGGTTCAGACATGCCTCACTTCCTGATACCCATGCAGCCAGAGTGTACAGGCCTGCCTGGTGGACCCATTACCATCCACACTGAACATGGCTGGTCCCTGCAAGGCTCTACTAGCTTTGTCCACACATCATCCGCTGAACAATAGTGCCTGCTCACCACTACCGTTTCGCCTTCTGCCGAGCTCTTAAAAATGTTGAGCGTCTTTGGCAGATCGATAACCTTTCCTACACGAGTGAGAAGCTGGCGACTCGGTCGAAACAAGACCAGCAAGCCATGACGTCCACCTCTAGGATAGAAGTTGATGGCGTTCAGCCCTACGCTACACCCCTGCTTCGTCGAGTCAACGATGCAACTCTCCATGCTCCAAAGGAAGCTGTACTGCCAAGCCTCCATAGCATGGAGTGAAGACTCGCCAAAGATTCAAAACACGCAGAGGTGTACTGCCAGGATATCAAGAATCTGCAGATGGCAGGTTAAGTGTCACTGGTGCCACCCGAGGTAGCTGAACAATCTACTGAGTCCTGGTTTATACCCAACCATATTGTGCATCACAATGGAAAGGATAGGATTGTGTTTAACTGTTCATTCCAGCATAAAGGACAGTCGCTCAATGACCTTCTCCTTCCTGGACTAACCTTGGGACCATCCCTGCTCGGTGTCCTTCTCAGATTCCATCAACACGCCGTAACTGTAAGTGGTGACATCAAAGGCATGTTTATCAGATTTGCCTCTTACCAGCTGACAAACCGGTGCTATGCTTCATTTGACAGAACATGCGTAGAACTGAAAAACAGAGCATCTATGAGTGGCAGGTCTTGCCATTCGGCATGACTTGTCGTCCCTCTTGTGCCATCTACGCTCTGCAGCGACACGTTCAGGACAATGTAGGAGTCAACCAAGAGCTTGTGAAGGAGTCATTCTACGTGGACTACTGCCTATGAAGCATCCCCTCTGCCGAGGAAGCAAGAAACTTTGTTAATGAACCTCCATGCTGGAGGCTTTGAAATACGCCAGTGGGCTAGCAATGTACCAGCTGTCATCAATCACCTACCACCCGAGGCCAGATCGGAAAGCAGCGAACTGTGGGTTTCCCAAAGTACCATGGATCTCAGAAGCCAACCCTGGGCCTACGTTGGAACTGCCTCAGACTCCTTGCGATACAAGCACTACACTGTGGAGCGCTCCAAACCTACAATGAGGAATATCTACAGCATGGTAGCTCGTCAATATGACCCGCTAGGCTACATCAGGCCTTTCACAACCCGAGCCAAGGTACTCATCCAGGACCTGTGGAAAGAAGAGTTAGGTTGGGACAACCCCATCAGCCTCAGAGCCTGCTGGACAAATGGCTTGGCTGGGAACAAGAGATTCCTGACCTTGCCCAGATGGAACTCCCCAGAACGTATGCACCACCATATACTGACAATCCAAAATTAACCAGAGACCTCCAAACATACTGTGATGCATCAGAGAGAGCATATGGCTCTGTTGCCTACATGCGGACGACCAGAAGCAGGTGCACATTTCCTTCGTTCTGGCCAGGTCTCGCGTTGCGTAAAAGAAGCAGCTGACGATGCTACGCTTGAAGCTGAGTGCTGTACTCACTGGGGCTCAGCTAGTCAGTGTCCTCCAAGCAGAACTCACCCTGCCCATCGGACAAGTCATCCTCTGTTCCGATTCCACCAGAGTCCTTCATTGGCTCAAGTCAATTTTATAGATACAAGGTCTTCGTAGGAACTCGTGTTGCAAAGATTTAGAACCTTACGGATGTAACCAACTGGTGGCATGTGGACACTGCAAAAAAAACAGAGGATGACATCACTCGAGCAAGACCCTGAAAGAGCTGGCCCAACCACATTGATGGCACCAAGACCTCGAGTTCCTCCAACACTCAGAAGATCAGTGGCCTTCAATGCCTTCTGCTGACCCAGAGCCTGACGACAGCTAATGACAGCGATCTGAAGAAATTATCCTTCTGCGGACATGGGTCTATCAGTTACAGTCCTCAGCTCCCAGATATCTGCAAGTTTGATACATGGGAAGACCTCATGAAGGCAACAACTAGATCCCTACACGGGGCGGTCAATCCACTCTCCAGTTCACCCAGACATCCTTGATGATGATGCAGAAGAACCTTTCATCTAGAAGACTTTCCATCTGGCTAGAATGTCATAGCAGACATTTGGGGCGGCTGTGTAAGAACTCAGTGATGACGTCACAGCTATCATACGCAGGCAGAGTGTTCAGTTCATTGCCAAGTGCAGCTCGCCACCTACTGCTGTGAACACATATGATTTTTGGACATTATTTCCTTTCTGACCAATTTATTCATCACTGTGCGTGAATACCAAAACTGTAAGTAAGCTATATGTTTTTCCTGTTTTACTGACAAAGTTGTTAGTAGTTTAAGAATATTTTTGTCATTATTACAGCATTATGTATCTTGTTTTTTATGCTAGCTATCTACCATTGTTCCTCATGAAGCTGGTTGAGAGAATGTCAAGAGTGTGCAAAGTTGTCAAAGTCAACGGGTGGCCACTTCAAAGAATCTAAAATATTTTGATTTAACACTTTTTTGGTTACTACATAATCTCATGTGTGTTATTTCATAGTTTTGATGTCTTCACTATTATTATACAATGCAGAAAATAGTAAAAATAAAGAAAAACCCTTGAATAAGTAGGTGTGTCCAAACTTTTTGACTGGTACTGTATGTTAATATGGGCCCTTTTTAGCACTTTTCTGGGTTGCTTGATTGTTTTTAATTCTTTACTGGGAAGCTTATCAGAAGTAACTTGCTCATGTTATTTATATTGGAGCTGATAGTGACGGTGAGCTGCACACAGTGGACTTCCTGCTAAGGCACACCGCCTCAGTGCTAAAAGTGTAACTCTGGTTCATAGGCACATGATTACTGCATACAATAGCTGTAGGATCAACGGAGGTATTCAGGGTTGTTAGGGTGACATAAATTAAGTTATTTACATAATGTACATTTGATGCAGCATTATGAAAACTCAGTGTCACAATGGTAGGGATTAACCGAGCAGGTCTTGGGTCATTCATAAGTCATTGTCTCACCGCAGCCTTGAAATGTGTGGACAGAGTCCAAGAGCCAAGATGATTTGGATGGACTCAGTCATTCCTGTAGAGTATCTTCTGTTTCCAGGTGTCAAAGTTGTCTATAAAAGTGTTTTGAAAAGAGCTACAGTAATCTTTTAGCCAGGTGTGTAATGCCAGTAGCTGAATCTTTCACACCCGCAGCCCAACCACGGTACCAGACCTTTTTAGGAATCTTTAAGTGCTAGAATCAGTTCTTTAAAATCCATTGAGGGTATGAAATTTACAAATGTATAATCAGAGGACAATCTTCTCAAACTTAGGCCATTGGATGTGTTGTAAACTTCATAATACAACACATTAAGGTAAAAACCAATTTGAATGGTAATGAAATCTCTATGGGCCCACCTTGGGGGGGGGGGTCAAATGTCATACATGTATACATTTGGGGGTATATCGAGCCAGAATGAACCGTATTGGGATGTGCTCTATTATCGCATGGTACCCTAGTAACCACACCAAATTCACACACAGTAAAAGGAGACCTATTGGGGAAGTTTTTTTTAGCTATATAGAGTCATCATAGATTTAGAATGTATAAACTTTTTCACCAATATATTGGTTTCTGGATTTTAGGCTGTTGCTTGGCAAGATCAGTGAGTGCAAAAATATTGAACATTGTAACACTTTTGTAGAGGACATATAATTCAAGAATACCATCTAGTGTTCAAACTTGGTTGTACAACAACACTGGTGAGAATAGGTTGTCTGTAGCAACAGTCACTCCAGCTAACGTTGAGCTGATGCAAGTTTTTATTTTCTTCAGAAACAGACATTCAGAAATAAATGTTCCCAAACATTCTTAATCAATATGACAGTTAGTTTATTTGCAAGGAGACCAACCCACTTCTATTGAAAATCAAGATATATATATTTTTAAATCTAACCAAAATGAACATTATATTTCTCTCTAAAATAGTTAGTGTAACCTAGTGATACATAAGGGTCAAGTCTTTTCATAGCATGTTATTAAGCAACTCTCTCAAATCAATGCAGACATGAGGTGCCTCAGTCTGCAAAACATTACACATTCTATAGTCCTCTAGTGTTACAATTATATGTAGAAGTGAAGAGAAGGGAGGCACTTTGAGAACAGAAGGCTCTGTCTATCCCCTCACTCTAAGAAATCTTCTACCTTCCTCGGGTGTGAGTTCTGAGGTGTCCCTTGATCTGGCTGGACTGACTGAATCCTTTCCCACAGACAGGACAGGAGTAGGGTTTCTCCCCTGTGTGGACCCTCAGGTGGGTCTTCAGATGGGCAGACCGGTTGAAGCGTTTACCACACACGTGGCAGCGGTACGGTCTCTCTCCCGTGTGGATGCGTTGGTGCTCCCTGAATCTGCCCGAGTAGCTGAAACTCTTGCCACACACACCACAGTGGAAGGGCTTCTCATTAGTGTGAGAACGCAGGTGGACCTTGAGGTAACTGGTAGAGGTGAATGACTTCCAACAGACTGTGCAGAGGATTTGCCTGTGACTAGTGTCACCACTGTGTGGTACTGTGTGGGATAGCATGTGTGCCTTCAGTTGGGATAGCTCACAGAACACGGCTCCACACTGAGTACATGAGTGTGTCTGTGTGTCCTCCTCTATTCTCCTTTCTGGATCTCTCTGAACACTTTCAGTGTTCTCACTCTGTGTTCTAGAACAGTCTGGATTTACTGCAGAGAGGGGCTGAAACCGAGGGGAGTCACTGGTTGGTTCCGATAGTGATACTCCATAGCCCTCTCCATCAGGTTCTGTTTTGATCTGTCCAGTTGTGTTGGTCAGTAGAGAGTACTTCTCTCTGTTCTCCACAGTTTGGGGAAGATGTGTGGGCTGAGGTGGCTCCTGATCACAGTCACTTTTCACACAGGGAGGAAAGATTATGGAGTCTTCTTTGGTATCAGCCTCCGGCCCTTGAATCTGCTCTACCTCCTGACGGGTCCTGAGTTCACCCTGTTCCTCTTTAATCTGTGTGGGCTCTGGGTCCCTCTGCCCCAGACTGGGGCTCCACTCCTGCTCACAGTACTGTTGCTCAGGGGGAGTTTGCTGCTCCAAGACCCAAGAGACAATGGGCTGAGGAGCTGGTGGAAAGAAGACAAATTACATCAATGAAAGTAATAACAGCCGTTGACGCTTGATTGACAAGACCACCATTGAGTTAGCTATGTCATTCCCAGAACAAGCTAGCTATTTCTCTGGCTGAATCCCATATCACCCTTCCCCTCGCCCATCCATTTGCACATTCATGCATTCCTCTGCCATATGCCCAAGTGTTCCAAAGTTGAGGGTGTGAAAATTATGGAGGGTGTAGGTGCTAATTAGACTCTCCGATAACCAATTCGATCGAACCAGCAACGCTGCTGCTTCAGAGCGAAGTGGAATCCCATTAGGCAATGCATTACTTTTTAGTGTGTACTAGCAAATAGCTTGGGTACGTTTGGGGAAGCATATTTCCACCATCAAAAAGCATGCTTTATCACATTTGTAAACTTATGTAAGATATCACATTAGCAATAGTAGGCTGTGTAAATTGAATAGTCATAATGTAGGCTGATAATATACACTATACAGTGCATCTGGAAAGTATTCAGACCCCATTACTTTTTCAAAATCTTGTTACGTTACAACCTTATTCTAAAATGGATTAAATAGATTTTCCCCCATCAATCTATACACAATACCCCATAATGACAAAGCAAAAACAGGTTTAGACATTTTTGAAAAGGTATTACAAATAAAAAAAAACTGGAATATCACACTCACATAAGTATTCAGACCCTTTTACTCAGTACTTTGTTGAAGCACCATTGACAAAGATTACAACCTTGAGTCTTCAGTATTTAACCAGTGTCTGTAGTGACGCCTCTAGCACTGAGATGCAGTGCCTTAGACCGCTGCGCCACTCGGGAGCTTCTCTGCAGATCCTCTCAAGCTCTGTCAGATTGGATGGGGAGTGTCGCTGCACAGCTATTTTCAGGTCTCTCAAGAGTTAAAGTCCGGGCTCTGGCTGGGCTACTCATGCACATTCAGAGACTTGTCCTGAAGCCACTCCTGCATTATATTGGCTGTGTGAATAGGGTTGTTGTCCTGTTGGAAGGTGAACCTTCACCCCAGTCTGAGGTCCTGAGCGCTCAGGAGCAGGTTTTCATCAAGGATCTCCCTGTACTTTGCTCCATTCATCTTTGCCTTGATCCTGACTAGTCTCCCAGTCCCTGCAGCTGAAAAACATCACCACAGCATGATGCTGCCACCACCATGCTTCACCGTAGGGATTGTGCTAGGATTCCTCCAGACGTGACGCTTGGCATTTCAGGCCAAAGAGTTCCATCTTGGTGTCCTTTTACTGAGGAGTGGCTTCCATCTGGTCACTACCATAAAGGCCTCATTGGTGGAGTGCTGCAGAGATGGGAGAACCTTCCAGAAGGCCAACCATCTCCACATAGGAACGCTAGAGATCTGTCAGAGTGACCATTGGGCTCTTGTTCACCTCCCTGACCAAGGCCCTTCTCCCTCGATTGCTCAGTATCTCTGGTCGGCCAGTTCTAGTAGAGTCGTGGTGGTTCCAAATCTCTTCCATTTAAGAATGATGGAGGCCACCGTGTTCTTGGAGACCGTCAATGCTGCAGACATTTTTTGGTACCCTTCCCCAGATCTGTGCCTCGACACAATCCTGTCTCAGAGCTCTACGGACAATTCCTTCGACATCATGGTTTGGTTTTTGCTCTGACGTGCAATGTCAACTGTGGGACCTTATATAGACAGGTGTGTGCCTTTCCAAATCACGTCCAATCAATTGAATCTATCACAGCTGGACTCCAAGTTATAGAAACATCAAGGACGATCAATGGAAACAGGACACACCTGAGCTCAATTTCAAGTCTCATAGCAAAGGGTCTGAATACTTATGTAAATAAGGTATGTTTAATAAATTAGCAAAAAATTCTAAAAACCTGTTTTCGCTTTGTCATTATGGAGTATTGTGTGTAGATTGCTGAGGATTTGTTTTTATTAAATCAATTTTAGAATAAGGCTGTAACATAAAATGTGGAAACAGTCAAGGGGTCTGAACACTTTCCGAAGGCACTGTATATATTTCATTGTGACCTGATGCTGCTGACTATCAGGCAGTGAACAGGCTGTTACTGAGTGAGTGAATGGTGGAGAGGGCTGGATGTGTGTGTGTTGGTTGAGAGAGTGCTGCAGCAGAGGCAGCTGAGTCATGGAGACAGTGCAGCACGCGCGCACATCGTGACAACGTTTTACCAGTTGTAAGTAGGCTATTTAGATTGGGTATCTTCATAATTACCATTTTCTATAAAACATTAACATGCTATAACTGACATAACGGCGACAAAGCATTGGGAAATTATTTAGGCGCACTAGAGCTCTTTAGATAAATTCATATTCTAATGTTGACTTTTCTTATGGATAACCGTATCAAGTGAAGGGTTTTTACTCAGGCTCAGTTTTAGGGTCTGGATGGCTGCACGAGTAGAAATTTGAAATGGGTCCCCCCTATCGTGCTTGTGTTATTGGAAAGAGTCCACAATCAAAATTACATGAAATGTGGAGAATGATAGGCTACATTTGCATCTGTTGGCCATCATGTAGGCTATTAATTTATATTCCATTGCAGGCTACTGTGCTTACCATTTGATACAATAAATATATTGAAATGAAGATATCACTGGAGTCATTGCAAATCAATTCTTGCAACTTGTGTAGCCTTCCTGGAGCTTGCAAACAGATTTAATAAATAGCCTATAACTCAGTTTGTTGTAGCCTTGTGTTATTATGCAATTATTAATCTCCATGTTTAGTTAATTAACTTGGAAGTTGTCAATTGTAATCATGGACTGAGCTCTATCTCAAATGTATCATTCTCCACATTTAATGTCAGTTTCATTGTGGACTTTTCCCTGAAATTAGATGTTAGCCTATCAGGCGCTATACACTACCTGCATCTAGCTCAGCAAACCATGGCAGTTGAATTGCATAATAATAATAATAATAATAATAACATCACAATTGCCAGAAAATAACCTAACATTAATTTTTTGAAATTCGTCCAAGTGTTTCTTGCCCAGAGATTGAGATCCTCTCTCCAACTTACATTCAACAGGAGAGTTTGAGTGGTGAATCTATAGTTGTGCGCATTCGCAAACAAGATTTATTTGGGCCTCCCGAGTGGCGCAGTGATCTAGATATTCTGGGTTCGAGTCCAGGCTCTGTCGACCGGTAGACCCTTCGAGTGGCGCACAATTGGCCAAGCGTCGTCCGGGTGAGGATTTGGCCGGCAGGGATGTCCTTGTCCCATCACGCACTAGTGACTCCTGTGGCGGGCCGGGCAAAGTGCACGCTGACACGGTCGCCAGGTGTACTGTGTTTTCTCCAACACATTGGTGCGGCTGGCTTCCGGGTTAAGTGGGAAATGTGTCAAGAAGCAGTGCGGCTTGGTTGGGTTTCGTGGGATGCACGGCTCTCGACCTTCGCCTCTCCCGAGTCCGTACAGGAGTTGCAGCAATGAGACAAGATGGTAACTACTAATTGGATAGCACGAAATTGGGGAGAAAAAGGGGTAAAAAAAAAAAAAATGTATTTACAATTACAAACTGGGTAGTTTGAGCACTGAATGCTGATTGGTTGAAAGTCATGGTATATTCTAATTAAGGTTGGTAACCAATTTATAATAGCAAAAACCTCAGGGGTTTGTGGTATATGGCCAATAAACCACGGCTTAGGGCTGTTCCTTGTGGTATATGGACAATATACCACGGCTAAGGGCTATGTCCTAAGAACATGGTTTATTGGCCATATACCACGGACATTGCTTAATCATAGCAGTGAAAACAAGTTAAATCGACATCCATTGATGGAAAATGATCTGGAGAGTTTAATAAGGGCGATTTATATTGTCTCGTGACATATTATTAAACTTGCAAAAACTATTTTGATGGAAAACCTAGTTTGCTTCTTAGCCTACTTCGTTAAAAATGACTATATTCTTCTTAATTCGCTCGATAACGTTATGGAAAATGGGTATATTGGATAAATGTGACAACAACTCTCTGTCTGAGAACATTTTTGTGGGTAGTTTTCGGAACTTTTGATCAAGGTATAACCTTTTTTCATAGTATAACCTGGCAACCCTGACTGAAAAACTGATGTGGGGACTCCGCTCGGGCGTCTTTTTACGCCTGCTACATTAGGTTAGGGTTTCATCCTTCAAATACTGTAGAATACAAGTTAAACACGTTTCTAGCTATCTAGATAATTCGTGTAAATGAGAAGTAAAATAGTTTAGCTAGCTACATACCAGGGAAGACCGGTGTGATCAAGTGTCGTTTTAGGTATTGGTTCTCTCTCTTCGTCCGGACTATTTCTTCCTGGTACTCGGAGATCGTGTCTCCGACCACTCCAAGTATCTCCTCGGCAGCTTGCATCAAACGCTCAGTTAGATACACATTCAGATATTGTAATTTAGTCATCATTGGACGATAGGGGGCAAGAAATATTCCCGAAATACACGTAGATAGCTAGATCGCTGTGAAGAAGTCAAGAATTACCAAGTACTTCCGGGTCACGGATAAAAATAAAAAAATCTTTCAGAAAATGGGTTTCGTCCTGCATGCTTTTTTCAATTAATAATAAAGGCGAATATGATGGAAAATGTGCACAATTATAGATATGTTATACTAGTTGTCACAAATAATAATTAAAAGTATTTATGTGCGATATGTGATTTTAAAAAATACATTTTTATTTTATTTTTACCAATAGGTGTATTGGAAAACCTGGTCTTTGTGGTTGAATCTGTGTTTGAAATTCATTTCTCGACTGAGGGAGGTAGTCATTACAAAATCATGTTAAACACTATTATTGCACACAGAGTGAGTCCATGTGACTTGTTAAGCACATTTTTACTCCTGAACTTATTTAGGCTTGCCATAACAAAGGGGTTGAATACTTATTGACTCTAGGAATTTCGGCTTTTCATTTTTAATTCATTTGTGAAAATTCTGAAAAACAGAATTCTACTTTGACATTATGGGGCATTGGTTGTAGGCCAGTGACAATTTTTGTTGTAAATGTATCCATTTTAAATTCGGGCTGTAACACAACAAAATGTGGGAAAAGTAAAGGAAGGTGAATACTTTCTGAAGGCACTGGAAGTCAAATTTACAGAGGTGAAGGTGTGATTGCAGGGAACAGTGAAAATCTTAGGCTCCCAGCTCCAACATGCAGGACTAAGTGAAATAAAATAATGATTATGGTAATACAAAAACATACATGTAAATATAAATAGCACTATATACATACTATCAACTGTATCAGTGATGAATACATGTCCATTCGGGTGGAGGCAGTGTAAAGACTGTTGAGGGGGTGGGAGGGAATGACTATAGGGGAGCAGCAGTCAGAATAAATTACCATTGAGGGGGTGTGGGGACCAAGGGAAATAAAACAGACACAAATATAAATAATAATATACATATTAACAACTGCAACAGTGATGAATGTCATTGGGGTGGGGGGAAAATGTCCATATGGGGAGTAGCAGGGGAAGGAGGGAGCAGGTGGCTATTCAGCAGCCTGATGATCTGGGGGTAAAAACTATTGGCCAGTCTTCCAGTTTTTCCATGATGCTCCTGTACGTCCCGCATCTGAGTGATGGAAGTGGGTAGAACAGGGCATGACTCGGATAGCTGGGGTCCTTGATGATCTTTTTGGCCTTCCTACGACACCTGGTGTTGTAGGTGTCCTGCAGGGCAAGCAGTGTGCACCCAATGGTGCGTTCGACTGCACATATCATCCTGTAAAGAACCTTGCGGTCAGCGACGGTGGAGTTTCTGCACCAGGCTGTAATACAGCCCAACAGTATGCTCTCGATGGTGCTCCTGTAGAACACTGAGGGCCCTCTGGGAAAGGAAGATTTTCTTCAGCATTCTGAGGTTGAAGAGTCGCTGTCATGCCTTGACCATTACAGCTTCTCTGAGATGTGTAAGCCTAGGAACTTGAAGTTATTGACGTCTCCACAACAGACCCGTTGATGAGGATGGGGGCATATCCAGCCTGGTTCCTCCTGCAGTCCACAATCAGCTCCTTTGTTTTGCTGACATTGAGGGAAAGGTTGTTAACCTGGCACCACGCCGTCAGAATGCCTACCGCCTCCATGTAGGCCGTCTCGTCGTTGTTGATAATCAGGCCTACTACTGTCGTATTGTCCGCGAACTTGATGATGGAGTTGGAACTGTTGTGAGGCCACGCAGTTGTCGGTATACAGGGAATACAAGAGGGGACTGAGGGAGCACCCTTGTGGGGCCCCTGTGTTGAAAATCAGTGTCGAGGAGGTAATGTTGCCTACCTTCACCACATGAATAAATGTGATGATAGGGGTGAAACTAACCTATGAAAACGCATGTATTATTTGGGGTGTTATCTTTTATCAGATCTAATGTGTTATATTCTCCAACATTAATTTCACATTTCCACAAACTTCAAAGTGTTTCCTTTCAAATAGTATCAAGAATATGCATATGCTTGCTTCAGGTGTGTGTAATCAAGTCTCCGTATAAATGCACCTGCACTGTGATAGTCTCAGAGGTCTGTTAAAAGCGCAGAGAGCATCATGAAGAACAAGGAACACACCAGGCAGGTCCGGGATACTGTTGTGAAGAAGTTTCAAGCCGGATTTGGATACAAAAAGATTTCCCAAGCTTTAAACATCCCAAGGAGCACTGTGCAAGCGATAATATTGAAATGGAAGGAGTATCAGACCACTGCCAAGACCTGGCCGTCCCTCTAAACTTTCAGCTCATTCAAGGAGAAGACTGATCAGAGATGCAGCCAAGAGGCCCATGATCACTCTGGATGAACTGCAGAGATCTACAGCTGAGGTGGGAGACTCTGTCCATAGGACAACAATCAGTCGTATATTGCACAAATCTGGCCTTTATGGAAGAGTGGCAAGAAGAAAGCCATTTCTTAAAGATATCCATAAAAAGTGTCGTTTAAAGTTTGCCACAAGCCACCTGGGAGACACACCAAACATGTGGAAGAAGGTGCTCTGGTCAGATGAAACCAAAATTGAACTTTTTGGCAACAATGCAAAACGTTATGTTTGGCGTAAAAGCAACACAGCTCATCACGCTGAACACACCATCCCCACTGTCAAACATGGTGGTGGCAGCATCATGGTTTGGGCCTGCTTTTCTTCAGCAGGGACAGGGAAGATGGTTAAAATTGATGGGAAGATGGATGGAGCCAAATACAGGACCATTCTGGAAGAAAACCTGATGGAGTCTGCAAAAGACCTGAGACTGGGACGGAGATTTGTCTTCCAACAAGACAATGATCCAAAACATAAAGCAAAATCTACAATGGAATGGTTCAAAAATAAACATATCCAGGTGTTAGAATGGCCAAGTCAAAGTGCAGACCTGAATCCAATCGAGAATCTGTGGAAAGAACTGAAAACTGCTGTTCACAAATGCTCTCCATCCAACCTCAGAGCGCGAGCTGTTTTGCAAGGAGGAATGGGAAAACATTTCAGTCTCTCGATGTGCAAAACTGATAGAGACATACCCCAAGCAACTTACAGCTGTAATCGCAGCAAAAGGTGGCGCTACAAAGTATTAACTTAAGGGGGCTGAATAATTTTGCACGCCCAATTTTTCAGTTTTTGATTTGTTAAAAAAGTTTTAAATATCCAATAAATGTCGTTCCACTTCATGATTGTGTCCCACTTGTTGTTGATTCTTCACAAAAAAATACAGTTTTATATCTTTATGTTTGAAGCCTGAAATGTGGCAAAGGGTCGCAAAGTTCAAGGGGGCCGAATACTTTCGCAAGGCACTGTCTGCTTAGCACTTGTTGGCTGCTTTTCCTTCACTCTGCGGTCCAACTGGCCAGGTCATCTGATGCAGCACTCCATAACTCTTCTTCTTGGTTAAATAGCCCGTACACAGCCTGGAGGTGTGTTGGGTTATTGATTCTTTTGAAAAACAAATGTCCCACTAAGCGCAAACCAGATGGGATGGCGTATCACTGCAGAATGCTGTGGTAGCCACGCTGGTTAAGTGTGCCTTGAATTCAAAATAAATACAGATACTGTAGTGTCACCAGCAAAGCACCCCCACACATCCTCCTCCATGCTTCATGGTGGGAACCACACGTGGAGATAATCCGTTCGTTCACCTACTCTGCGTCTCACAAAGACACGGCAGTTGGAACCAAAAATCACAAATTTGGACTCATCAGACCAAAGGACAGACTTCCACCGGTCTAATGTCCATTGCACGTGTTTCTTGGCCAAAACAATTCTCTTCTTATTGGTGTCCTTTATCAGTGTTTTCTTTGCAGCAATTCAACCATGAAGGCCTGATTCACGTAGTCTCCTCTGAACAGTTGATGTTGTAGATATCTGTTACTTGAACTCTGTGAAGCATTTATTTGGATTGCAATTTCTGAGGCTGGTAACTCTAATGCACTTATCCTCTGCAGCAGAGGTAACTCTGGGTCTTCCTTTCCTGCGGTGGTCCTCATAAGAGCCAGTTTCATCATAGCGCTTGATGGTTTTTGCGACTGTACGTACTTGAAGAAACTTTCAAAGTTCTTGACATTTTCCAGATTGATTGACCTTCATGTTTTAAAGTAATGATGGACTGTCGTTCTTTTTGCTTATTTGAGCTGTTCTTGCCGTAATATTGACTTGGTCTTTTACCAAATAGGGCTATCTTCTCTATGCCACCCGACCTTGTCACAACACAACTGATTTGCTCAAACGCATTAAGATAAAAATACATTCCACAAATTAACAAGGCACGACTACCATGACAACCTCATGAAGCTGGTTGAGAGAATGCCAAGAGTGTGCAAAGCTGTCATCAAGCAAAGGGTGGATACTTTGAAGAATCTCAAATATAAAATATATTTTGAATTATTTTACACTTTTTCGGTTACTACATGACTCCATGTGTTATTTAATATTTTTTGATATAGTCACCATTGATCTACAATGTATAAAATAGTAAAAAAAATGAAAAACCCTGGAATGAGTAGGTGTCCAAACTTTTGACTGGTACTGTATATACACTACCGTTCAAAAGTTTGGGGGTCACTTAGAAATGTCCTTGTTTTCCATGAAATTAGTTGCAAAATGAATAGGAAATATATAGTCAAGACATTGACAAGGTTATAGATAATTTTTAATTGAAATAGTAATTATTTCCTTCAAACTTGGTTTTTGTCAAAGAATCATCCATTTGCAGCAATAACAGCTTTGCAGACCTTTCACATTCTAGTTGTCAATTTGTTGAGGTAATCTGAAGAGATTTCACCCCATGCTTCCTGAAGCACCTCCCACAAGTTGGATTGGCTTGATGGGCACTTCTTACGTGCCATACAGTCAAACTGCTCCCACAACAGCGGTGACTGTGCTGGCCTCTCCATTATAGACAGAATACCAGCTGACTGCTTCTTCCCTAAATAGTTCTTGTATAGTTTGGTGCTGTGCTTTGGGTCATTGTCCTGTTGTAGGAGGAAATTGGCTGCAATTAAGCGCCGTCCATAGGGTATGGCAAGCCGTTGCAAAATGGAGTGATAGCTTTCCTTCAAGATCCCTTTTAGCCTGTACAAATATCCCACTCTACCAGCACCAGACAATCACATTGCCTCCACCATGCTTGACAGATGGCGTCAAGCACTCCTTCAGCATCTTTTCATTTTTTCTGCATCTCATGAATGTTCTTCTTTGTGATCCGAACACCTCAAACTTAGATTCTTCTGTCCATAACACTTTTTTTCCAGTCTTCCTCTGCCCAGTGTCTGTGTTTTTGCCCAACTTAATCTTTTATTTTTATTGGCCAGTCTGAGATATGGCTTTTTTTTTGTAACTCTGGCTAGAAGGCCATTTAATGAACTATTTAATGAAGCTGCCAGTTGAGGACTTGTGAGGTGTCTGTTTCTCAAACTAGACACTAATGTACTTGTCCTCTTGCTCAGGTGTACACCGGGGCCTCCTACTACTCTTTCTACTCTGGTTAGTGCCAGTTTGCGCTGTTCTGTGAAGGGAGTAGTACACAGCGTTGTGCGAGATCTTCAGTTTCTTGGCAATTTCTCACATGGAATAGCCTTCATTTTTCAGAACAAGAATAGACTGACGTGTTTCAGAAGAAAGTCCTTTGTTTCTGGGCATTTTGAGCCTGTAAGCAAACCCACAAATGCTGATGTTCCAGATACTCAACTAGTCTGAACGCCAGTTTTATTGCTTCTTTAATAAGCACAACAGTTTTCAGCTGTGCTAACATAATTGCAAAAAGGTTTTTCTAATGATCAATTATCCTTTTAAAATGATAAACTTGGATTAGCCAACACAACGTGCCATTGGAACATAGGAGTGATGGTTGCTTGGTTGCTGATAATGGGCCTCTGTACACCTATATTCCATTTCAAGATCAGCCGTTTGTTAATGTTGTAAATGACTATTATAGCTGCAATGTCTACACTGTATTTCTGATCAATTTTGTTATTTTAAAATGGACAAAAAGAACCATAAACAATTCATGAACATGAACCTGTGGAACGTTCGTTAAGACACTAACAGCTTACAGATGGTAGGCAATTAAGGTCACAGTTATGAAAACTTAGGACACTAAAGAGGCCTTTCTACTGACCCTGACTCTGCCTAGGGTACCTGCTCATCTGGATGAGCGTGCCTTGGGCCTGCTGCAAGGAGTCATGAGGACTGCAGATGTGGCCAGGGCAATAAATGTCCGTACTGTGAGACGCCTAAGACAACGCTACAGGGAGACAGGACATACAGCTGATCATCCTCGCAGTGGCAGACCACGTGTAACAACACCTACACAGGATCGGTACATCCGAACATCACACCTGCGGGACAGATACAGGATGGCAACAACAAATGCCCGAGTTACACCAGGAACGCACAATCCCTCCATCAGTGCTCAGACTGTGCTCAATAGGCTGAGAGAGGCTGGATTGAGGGCTTGTAGGCAGGTCCTCACCAGACATCACCGACGTCACCTATAGGCACAAACTCACCATCACTGGACCAGACAGAACTGGAAAAAAGGGCTTTCACTGACGAGTCGCAGTTGTCTCACCTGGGGTGATGGTCGGATTCGCGTTTATCGTCGAAGGAATGAGCGTTACACAGAGGTTTGTACTCTGGAGCGGGACCGATTTGGAGGTGTAGAGCCCGCCATGGTCTGGGGCGGTGTGTCACAGCATCATCGGACTGAGCTTGTTGTCATTGCAGGCAATCTCAACTCTGTGCGTTACAGGGAAGACATCCTCCTCCATCATGTGGTACCCTTCCTTCAGGCTCATCCTAACATGACCCTCAATCCCATTGAGCACGTCTGGGACCTGTTGGATCAGAGGGTGAGGGCTAGGCCATTCCCCTCAGAAATGTCCGGGAACTTGCAGGTGCCATGGTGGAAGAATGGGGTAACATCTCACAGCAATAACTGGAAAATCTGGTGCAGTCCATGTGAAGATGCACTGCAGTACTTAATGCAGCTGGTAGCCACACCAGATACTGACTGTTACTTTAGATTTTGACTCCCAGATAATCCATTTCTGTTAGTCACAAGTCTGTTGTTGAATCTTATGTTATACAAATATTTAGAAGAAAAAGAAACGCACACCTATTTAGGCGAGGTGCTGGCTAGCGGAGAAGAAAACTTGAAAATTAAAGAGAGCCGCACACTCTAGGAGCTCAGATGCAAAAATGTAATTACCAAGTTGACAGCCAAGCTGTCTTCATCAGGGTATAATCACAAACACTGCGGGATGACTCGTTTATGTAGTGTCAAAAGACACAGGTGTCTGTAATCATGGCCAAGAGTGGCCTAATATCATTGGTTAATTATCAAATATTAAAATGGAATACAAAGAACAGCATACAAACAACAAATGGATAGCATGCGATCATAAATTCATTTGACTACAAAAGCTTACAAACAATTACAATGGCAAAGTCACAATAATGGCTTCAGATCAAAGTCTACGTTGAGACCGAAGGGAGCAGGGGTCTTTAAGTTAAAGTTCCAGGCAGCCTCTCATTTTAACAATAAATGATCAATGTCACCCCCTCTCCTAGGGGGTACAAATACAAATATTTACACATGTTAAGATTGCTGAAAATAAATGCAGTTGACAGTGAGGCCGTTTCTTTTTTTGCTGAGTTTATATGGGGGGGGGGGGGGGCAAGCAAAAACACACAGTACATAGACTAAATAGACAACTTAACATTTATATAAATACATTTCCACAAACAAATGACATCACACTTGCTCGGACCCACATGTTCCCACCGTATCCACACCCAACTTTGTTTCTAATGCTTGTAAGACTCAGCCCCATATGACTTCAAATTGTGTTGTTTGTCTGTAGCCAGATTTTTTTCTCCAATATTTAAATAAAGCATTTGATTCTTCCATTCTCTTAACATGTGTGTATCATTTGACTTCCAATATTTAAGTAATAGCGTCTTCAATATAAGTGCTGAAAAAAATATTGTTCAACCCATTGGGTATCTCACTGCACCTCCCTATTCCCCGTCTTGAAATATACAGATAGATGAAGAAATATACAGATAGATGAATAAAAGTAAACTTATATTGTAAAATGTTTGACAGCCAGCTTTCTAACTCTGATAGGTCACTCTTTAAGGTCCACAGAATGAGCAGTGATGCTCCTTGGGTTGAAAACTATGTTGATTTTGAAAGTAAAAGTGCTCCTGAGTGGAATGGGCCCCCCTTTACTACAACACAATGTGCAGGCAATTAAATACAGTGCCTTCAGAAAGTAATCACATCCCTTGAATTTTTCCACATTTTGTTGTGTTACAGCCTGAATTTAAAATTGATTACATTTATATTTTTGGTCACTGGCCTACACACAATATCCCAAAATGTGAAAGTGGAATTATGTTTTTGAACATTTAAAAAAATAAATAATTACAAATGAAAAGCTGAAATGTTTTGGGTCAAGTATTCAACCCCTTTGTTATGACCAGCTTAAATAAGTTAATGAGTAAAATGTGCTTAACAAGTCACATAAGTTGCATGGACTCACTCAGTTTGCAATAATAGTGTTTAACATGACTTTTGAATGACTACCTCCTCTCTGTACCACACAAACACAGATTCAAACACAAAGACCAGGGAGGCTTTCCAATGCCTTTTAAAGAAGGGCACCTGTTAGATGGGTAAAAAAGAAGAGGAGGCATTGAATATCCCTTTGAGCATGGTGAAGTTATTAATTACACTTTGGATGGTGTTTCAATACACTACTAGTGGTTAGAGCGTTGGACTAGTAACCGAAAGGTTGCAAGATTGAATCCCCGAGCTGACAAGGTAAAAATATGTCGTTCTGCCCCTGAACAAGGCAGTTAACCCACTGTTCCGAGGCCGTCATTGAAAATAAGAATTTGTTCTTTATTTAACTAGGCAAGTCAGTTTGGGTAAAATATATATATATATTTTTTTAAACTCCCACCCAGATGCAGGCGTCCTTCCTAGCTCAGTTGATGGAGAGGAAGAAAACTGCTCAGGGATTTCACCATGAGGCCAATGGTGACTTTAAAACAGTTACATAGTTTAATGGCTGTGATATGAGAACTGAGGATGGATCAACAACATTGTAGTTACTCCACAATACTAACCTAATTGACAGAGTGAAAGCAAGAAAGTCTGTACAGGATAAAACATATTCCAAAACATGCATCCTGTTTGCAACAAGGCACTAAAGTAATACTGCAAAAAAAAATGTGTCAAAGCAATTCACTTTTTGTCCTGAATACAAAGTGTTGTAATCAGTAATATGTTGGCAAATCCAATACCACTCTCCATATCTTCTAGCATACTGGTGGCTGGATCATGTTAAGGGTATGCTTTTAATTGTTAAGGACTGGGTAGTTTTTCGGGATAAAAAATAGACAGTATGGAGCTAAGCACAGGCAAAATCCTAGAGGAAAACCTGGTTCAGTCTGCTTTCCACCAGACACTGGGAGATTAATTATTCTTTCAGCAGGACAATAACCTAAATCACAAGGCCAAATCTACACTGAAGTTTCAATGCAGTGGGCTAAATCAGGGTCACAGAGTGGTTATTGGTAGTCTGAAACAAATATACTTTGAAACAAGAGTATACACCTCACTACACATGGTTATGTGTTTTAAAAAAAGAAGACACCTGTACCAAGTCAGATATAGAATTGAGATGCATTACAATGAGTTTGTGTCCCAATATTACACTTTATAGACATCACAGAAGACTGAAATAACAAAACTGTTTGACATAGAAACACAGGATTTTCGTTGTAAAATAAAAATAAAAATCTTTATTAATTATTCAATTATGCAAAATATTAATTGTAGCCATGAGGCCAAAGAGGGCTATTTTGGTCACTGAATGCAGGAAAGGGCTACATCTACTTGAAAATATATGGCAAGAACTGAAAATGGTTGTCTAATAATGATCAACAACCAATTGTTGCACAATCCAGGTGTGGAAAGCTCTTAGAGACTCACAGCTGTTATCACTGCCAAAAGGTGCTTCTACAAAGTATTGACTCAGGGGTGTGAATACTTATGTAAATTTGATCTGTATTTTCATTTTCAATACATTTGCAAAAATGTCTAAAAATATGTTTTCAATTTGTCATTATAGGGTATTGTGTGTAGATGTGTAAGAAAAAACATGATTTAATCCATTTCAAAGTCAGGCTGTAACACAACTAAATGTTATGAACGTAATGCGGTTCGTTGGGCCAACAGGATTGAGGGTATGAGATGTAATTTTGAATTATCAAGTAATAATCTTCTCAAACTAAGGCCATTTGATATGTGTTTAACTTTAGAATACATCACATATTGAGGAATGAAGCTATTTGAATGGTAATGACATCTTTATGAGCCCACCTGGGGGGGGGGGGGGGGGTCAAAGGTCATACATGTATACATTTGGGGGTATATCGAGCCAGAATGAACAGTATTGGGGTGTGCTCTATTATTGCATGGTACCCTAGTAACCACACCAAATTCACACAAAAAAGGAGACCCACTGGGGAAGTTTTTTGTTGTTGCTATAGAGTCATCATAGATTCTGAATGTATGCATAAACTTACCAATAGCTCTGTTTCTGGGTTTCAGGCTGTTGCTTGGCAACCTGTGAGGGCATTGAAAACTGTAACACTTTTGTGAAGGAGAAATAATTAAAGTATATGCCATCTAGTGTTCAAACATGGTTTTATAACATTGGTGAGGATGGGCTGTTTGTAACAATAGTCCCACTAGTCACTCCAGCTAACATTGACCTGATGTGTTTTTTTCTCAGACATTCAGAAATAAATGTTCCCACAAATGCTTAATCAATTTGACAGAGAAAGTTTGTTTGCAAGGAGACCAACCAGCAGATACATGAGGAGATGCATTCAAGTCTTTTCATAGCATTGTATTAGAGCAGCTCTCTTAACTCAATGCAGACATGAGGTGCCTCAGTTAGTCTGCAAAACATCATACATTCTATAGTCCTCTAGTGTTACAATAATACACTACATTGTCAAAAGTATGGGGACACCTGCTAGTCGAACATCTATTTCGAAAATCTTGGGCATTAAGATGGAGTTGGTCCCCCTTTGCTGCTATAACAGACTCCACTCTGCTGGGGAGGCTTTCCACAGCCCCAAACCATTATTAATCATCCACCAAACTTTACAGTTTGCGCTATGCATTCGGGCAGGTAGCGTTCTCCTGGCATCCACCAAACTCAGATTCGTCTGTTGGACTGCCAGATGGTGAAGCGTGATTCCTTATGCTAGAGAACGCGATCCCACTGCTCCAGAGTCCAATGGCGGCGAGCTTCACACCAGTCCAGCCCACTCTTGGCTTTGCGCATGGTGATCTTGGGCTTGTGTGCGGCTGCTCGGCCATGGAAACCCATTTCATGAAGAAGCTCTCGAAGAACAATTCTTGTGCTGACGTTGCATCCAGAGTTTGGAACTTGGTAGTGAGTGTTGCAACCAAGGACAAGCGTTTTTACGCACTACGCGCTTCAGCACTCAACGGTCCCGTTCTGTGAGTTTGTATGGCCTACCGCGTCGCAGCTGAGCCATTGTTGCTCCTATACTTTTCCATTTCACAATAACTGCACTTACAGTTGACTGGGGCAGCTCTAAAAATGTGACAAACTGACTTGCTGGAAAGGTGGCATCTTATGATGGTGTCACTTTGAAAGTCAACTAAAAGTACACTTTATACACCTGTCAGCAACGGGATTGGCTGAAATAGCCAAATCCACTAATTTGAAGGGGTGTCCACATATTTTGCCATGTAGTGTATGGAGAATTAGTAGCATTGAAGAGAAGTAATGTCTTTCCCTTTCTCTTCCTAAAAGCTGGGCACTGTGAGAACAGAAAGCTCCGTCTATCCCCTCATGGGGTCTTTCCACTCCAAGGCATCGTTCTCCTACCTCCCTCGGGTGTGAGTTCTGAGGTGTCCTTTGATCTGGCTGGACTGACTGAACCCTTTTCCACAGACAGGACAGGAGTAGGGTTTCTCCCCCGTGTGGACCCTCAGGTGGGTCTTCAGATGGGTAGACCGGTTGAAGCGTTTACCACACACGTGGCAGCGGTACGGTCTCTCTCCCGTGTGGATGCGTTGATGCTCCCTGAATCTGCCCGAGTAGCTGAAACTCTTGCCACACACACCACAGTGGAAGGGCTTCTCCTTATTGTGAGAACACATGTGGACCTTGAGGTAACTGGTAGAGGTGAATGACTTCCAACAGACTGTGCAGAGGATTTGCCTGTGACTAGTGTCACCACTGTGTGGTTCTGTGTGGGATAGCATGTGTGCCTTCAGTTGGGATAGCTCACAGAACACGGCACCACACTGAGTACATGAGTGTGTCTGTGTGTCCTCCTCTGGTCTCCTTTCTGGATCTCTCTGAACATCAGGTACACTTTCAGTGTTCTCACTCTGTGTTCTAGAACAGTCTGGATTTACTGCAGAGAGGGGCTGAGACCGAGGGGAGTCACTGGTTGGTTCCGATAGTGATACTCCATAGCCCTCTCCATCAGGTTCTGTTTTGATCTGTCCAGTTGTGTTGGTCAGTAGAGAGTACTTCTCTCTGTTCTCCACAGTTTGGGGAAGATGTGTGGGCTGAGGTGGCTCCTGATCACAGTCACTTTTCACACAGGGAGGAATGATTATGGAGTCTTCTTTGGTATCAGCCTCCGGCCCTTGAATCTGCTCTACCTCCTGGCGGGCCCTGAGTTCACCCTGTTCCTCTTTAATCTGTGTGGGCTCTGTGTCCTCCTGCCCCAGACTGGAGCTCCACTCCTGCTCACAGCGCTGTTGCTCAGGGGGAGTTTGCTGCTCTGAGACCCAAGAGACAATGGGCTGAGGAGCTGGGGGAAGGAAGACAATACTTGACGTCAATGAAAGTAATGACAGCTGTTGACGCTTGATTGACAAGACCACCATTGAGTTAGCTAGCTTGTTCTGGGAATGGAATATCTATGTCTCTGGCTGAATCCCATATCACGCCATCCCCCAGGCTATATCAGATATGTTTCTTATTTCTTTGCACAGGAAAAATGTTGCCTTTTCATAAACACATTTCATGCCATTCTTCTACACTTAATATGACTGGATACAAACAGATGAATAATAGGGAGACCCAAATACAATATGACACCCATTTAACCTGGAAAAATACAATATGAAGTGGCACTAAAGCAACAATGATAAAGAGTGAATATGCAAACTCACCGGGGATGTTGCCGATGCTCTCCGTTGGTGCCAATAAGATAGGCTATACTGTTCGCTCAATTAAGTTGAATTTTGATAACTAAAAGACAGTCTTTTCATGATCTTCTCTTTACAGCAATAGCCATTTGCTTTCCAAACTGTTTTCCGACAATTGTATTTTGAAATATTGTGTGATATGCCTAGCTGGACTTTTCTCATTTTTACTGACAGTTGCAACTCAACAATCATCTATTTAGTATTTGCCGCCCACGATGCCTGAATTGGGGGTCCTTCCAAACGTCGGCAATGTGATTTAAAACAATCCACAGGTTTTTTTTTTTACAGAAGCTAATGAACGTCTGCGGCCAAAACATGCTTCCTGGTGTAGTAGCCTATTTTGAATGATTTTAGGCTAATTAGGCTATATCATTTTAAAAATGTAATTCAAATTGGGGCTACTTTAGCCTAATGGACATGCCACCTATGCCCACTAGCTAGTGTCTACCAACTAGCTAGCTAGTGTGTACCAGCTACACTATTTGACCAAAAGTATGTGGAACCTGCTTGTCGAACATCTCATTCCAAAATCATGGGCATTAATATGGACTTGGTCCCACCTTTGCTGCTATAACAGCCTCCACTCTTCTGGGAAGGCCCTCCACTAGATGTTGGAACATTGCTGCGTGGACTTGCTTCCATTCAGCCACAAGAGCATTAGTTAGTTTCGGGCACTGATGTTTGGCTATTAGACCTGGTTCGCAATCGGTGTTCCAATTCATCCCAAAGGTGTTCAATGGGGTTGAGGTCAGGGTTTTGTGCAGGCCAGTCAAGTTCTTCCACACTGATCTCTTCAGTAAGTCCATTTTACTGCCAATGTCTGTCTACGTATGGCTGTGTGCTCGATTTTATAAACCTGTCAGCAACGGGTGTGGCTGAAATAGCAGAATCCACTAATTTGAATGTGTGTCCACATTCTTTTGCATATATAGCGTAGCTAGAGTAATGGTTGAGGGCGTGGTATGTAGTGAAGTAATGCTAATGAACGTCGTACTGTTACAAGTACCCTCAATGGCAGTGGGCACGGTGTGTAGTTACTGCAGTCCGCAGATAGATCTGATTGCAATTTCACAAAAAAAGAATGGAGAGGTGTGACTAATTATGTGATGTACATTTGACACATGTAAATGATGAAATACCTCCCAAATGTAATGTTGAACTGTTACTGAGGTTTATATATTTTGGGGTATTCTCTTTGTATTTCCATTTTCTGGTGTATTTCCTGTGTGATTTTGTTTTGTAATTGTAAGATGCCCAGGCACCCCTGCAAGGGAGACCTTGGTCTCAATGGGCCTCCCTTTTAAAATAAATAAAGTATAATCTCGTTAATTTGAAACTCATGTTCTTTTATTATTTAAAAGTGTTACATGAATTGCATCATTCAAGTCACGAAGTGTCCCGAAGTTAATGGGTTTATTGATCCCCGAGCCACTTTCTGGAAGTCAACCTCTAAACTGTGTCAGCAACACGTGACAACGGAGAGTCCTCCGAACGAGTTGGTAGGAACGAGGGGTGGTGTGGGAGTCAACGCTCTCCGCCGGGTTGAAGGGCAGCTAATGTTTCCGGTTGCCAAGGATACAGTATTTTCAACCTAACTTCCGATTTCTCGGGAAAATTCGAATTTGGGGACTCCGCTCAGGCTGCTACATTTGGTTAGGGTTTCACGGTCTCTCTCTGCCCTACTGAGTAAAATACAATATAACACGTTTCTAGTTATCTAGATCATTCGTGTAAATGGGAAGTGCAGTAGTCTACATACCAGGTAGGACCGATGTGATCAAGTGTCGTTTCAGGTATTGGTTTTCTCTCTTCGCCCGAGCTATTTCTTCCTGGTACTCGGAGATCGTGTCTCCGACCACTCCAAGTATCTCCTCCGCAGCTTGCATCAAACGCTCAGTTAGATACACATTCAGATATTGTAATTTAGTCATCATTGGACTATTATATGGGGCAAAATATATTCCAGAAATACACGTAGATAACTAGACCACTGTGAAGGCAAGAATAACTAAGTACTTCCGGGTCACGAGTTTAAAAACAATCTTTCAGAATATGAGTTCCGACCTGTATGCTTTGTAAACGAATAATTAGGGCGAAGATAGAAAATATGCACAATTACATATTTTATACTAGTTATCATATCAATAATAATTACAAGTATTTATATGCGATTTATTATTATTTCAAGGCTCAAATGGTCAACAAAGGGTGCATTCTACTCAGGGGCACTTCTAGTATCCAAATCCAGAGTTTACAGCCAGAGGAGCGTTACATTTTAATAATTTAGCAGACACGCTTATCCAGAGCGACTTACAGTAGTGAGTGCATTCGTTTGAATATTTGTTTCGTACTGGTCCCCCGTGGGAATCGAACCCACCACCCTGCCGCTGCAGGGGCCATGCTCTACCAACAGAGCTACACGTTGCTGCTCAATTTGCAGCCCTTAAAAAGAGTGACCTATCAGCTGAATAACAATAAATACCTATTGCACCATATATCATTTTCTGTAAATTGTGTCACAGTAAAAAGGAGGGTCCATTCTACTCAAGAGCACTTGTAGTTTCCAAATCCAGAGTTTACAACCAGAGGAGCATTGATGCTCGACACTTAGTGTCAATCAGGTGTTAAAACAATAAAGCCATCCCGCCCTGTTTCAGTAAAAATCAGAGATTTCGGGCTTGAGAAATGTAAAATTCATAGAAAGAGCTATGGATGGAAGGACTGGCCATCTATAAAATTGTAGTTCTAACCAAGTTGAGGCTATAAAGTGCTTGTTTACATTTGCTTATATTTTGGGTACTAAAGGGGTACGGCAGTTGAACTAAGCTCATGGTGCATTTATATGTTATATTCTTTAAGAATCAATGGGTACATATCATTCATTTAAAAGTCAAAAAATGTATGTAACAACTGCAGATTGCCCCTTTAAAGAGTGGTCTATCAGCTTAAATTCCCCCCAAAATTCATATTGGACATACATATTGCACCATACACAATGTTTCTGTACATTATGTCACAATAAAGGGAGGTCCATTCTAATCAGGAGCACTTCTAGTTTCCAAATCCACAGTGTTTACAGCCAGCCGAGCATCGCTGTTCATTTTGTGGCCCTTAAAGAGTGGCCAATCAACTTAAATTTCATATTGGAACAACCTTTTTGAAGTCATGATTACAAGATACTATACAGTAATACAAATAACATTATTTATAATGCTACTATTAAAAATAATAGTAATAACAATAATAGTAATAACATGATTATCATTATAATAATCAACTTTATAAAACACTTAAATCCCATTGTTGAAAATGTGGATGCCGATTATGGCAGCCCGCCCGCACCTCTCTGATTCAGAGGGGTTGGGTTAAACGCGAAAGACATTTCAGTTGAATGCATTCAGTTGTACAACTGACTAGGTATCCCCCTTTCCCTTTCTTAATTAGCCCATTCCTATTGCACAATGTTCAGTACTTTTTTCATGTTGCACATATACATATTGCACATATTGTCCCAGTGAAATTAGGCTCCATTCTACTCAGGAGCACCTGTAGTTTCCAAATCCACAGAGTTCACACTCAGAGGAGCATCGCTGCTCATTCTACAAACAAACATTTTTTTTTTTTTTTAAGTGTAGAGATGCAATTTCGAAAAAAATATTTTAAAAACACTACCGTTCAAAAGTTTGGAGTCACTTAGAAATGTTCTTGTTTTTGAAAGAAAAGCTAATTTTTTGTCCATTACAATAACATCAAATTGATTAGAAATACAGTGTAGACATTGTTAATGTTATAAATGACTATTGTAGCTGGAAACGAACGATTTGTTTTATGGAATATCTACATAGGCGTACAGAGTTCCATTATCAGCCACCATCACCCCTGTGTTAGCTAATCCAAGTTGATCATTTTAAAATGCTAATTGATCATTAGAAAAACCTTTTGCAATTATGTTAGCACAGCTGTAAACTGTTGTTCTGATTAAAGAAGCAATAAAACTAGCCTCCTTCAGACTAGTTGAATATCTGGAGCATCAACATTTGTGGGTTCGATTACAGGCTCAAAATGGCCAGAAATAAATACATTTTTTCTGAAACTCGTCAGTCTATTGTTGTTCTGAGAAATTAAGGCTATTCCATGCAAGAAATTGCCAAGAAACTGAAGATGTACATTAGTGTCTAGAATGAGAAACAGATGCCTCACAAGTCCTCAACGGGCAGTTTCATTAATTAGTATCCGCAAAACACGAGTCTCAACGGCAACAGTTTCTGTGGAACACACCTTCCACGTAGTTCATTATTTTCTATAGAACGCATAGCCCCTCGTTGATTAGACTTTACATAAACTGGTTACCAACATAATTAGACAGTAAAATGAAATGTTTTTTCATAGACATGGTATACGGTCTATTATAAACTGGGTGTTTCGAGCCAGTTTGGACTTCTGTTTTGAAGCCAGGAGATGTCTGATTCGTATTTCAGTGTTCGTTTTACACAAATAATTGTACATTTTCAGTTATAAAATTGTCTTTTTTTAAAAATTATTATAAACTGGGTGGTTCAAGTCCTGAATGCTGATTGTTTCAGCCAGAGTTGCATTATTTTCCAGAGAACCCATAGAGCGCAGAGTTGATTATCCTTTTTATGCCATGGCTATAATTTAACTAATTTGCAGGTAGAAATGTGTTCAGCATCCACTGAAGTAGGTAGCAAGTTTACTATACTGAATGAAAATACAGTGGTGTAAAGTACTTAAGTAAAAATACTTTAAAGTTCTACTTTAGTTTTTTGGGGTATCTGTACATTACTATTTATATTTCTTACTCCATACATTTTCCCGACACCCAAAAGTACTCGTTCGATAGACAGGAAAATGGTCCAATTCATACACTTATCAAGAGAACATCCCTGGTCATCCCTACTGCCTCTGATCTGACCGACTCACTAAACACAAATGCTTAATTTGTATATTATGTTGGAGATGCCCCTGGCTATCCGAAAATGGTGCCATATGTTTTGCTTAATAACGAATGTATTATTTATACTTTTACTTTTGATACTTAAGTACATTTTTAGCAATAACATTTAATGTTGATACTTAAGTATATTTAAAACCAAATACTTTAAGACTTTTACTCAAGTAGTATTTTACTGGGTGACTTGAGTCATTTTCTATTAAGGTATCTTTACTTTTACTCAAGTATGACAATTGAGTACTTTTTCCACCACTGCAAAAATATAAACGCAACATGTAAAGTATTGGTCCCATGTTTCATGAGCTGAAATAAAAGATCCCAGAATTTTTCCATACGCACAAAAAGCTTTATTTCCCTCTAATTTTTAGCATTTCTCCTTTTCCAAGATAATTCTGTCGTTCTGTCCCTGAGCATGGCAGTTAACCCACTATTCCCAGGGCGCCGAAGACATGGATGTCGATTAAGGCAGCCCCACAGTACCTCTCTGATTCAGTCAAATGCGGAAGACACATTTCAGTTGAATGCATTCAGTTATACTGACTAGGTATCTCTTTCAAATCAAATCTTATTGGTCACATACACTTGTTTAGCATATGTTATTGCTCCGACAGTGCAGTAATATCTAACAATTTCATAACATATACCCTATACACACAAATCTAAGTAAAGGAATGGAATTAAGAATATATAAATATATAAATATATGCTAAACAGATGAGCAATGTCAGAGGGGCATACAGTAGAATAGTATAGGATACAGTATATACATACGAGTTGAGTAATGCAAGATATGTAAACATTATTATTCTAAAAAATGTTTAACCTTTATTGAACTAGGCAAGTCAGTTAAGAACAAATTCTTATTTACAATGATGGCCTACCCCGACCAAACCATAACCCGGACGATGCTAGGCCAATTGTGCACCGCCCTCTGGGACTCCCAATCACAGCCGGTTGTGATACAGCCTGGAATCGAACCAGGGTCTGTAGTGACACCTCTAGCACTGAGATGCAGTGCCTTAGACAGCAGCGCCACTCGGGAGCCCCAGTGACTAGTGTTCCATTTATTAAAGTGGACAGTTTATCCACCAAACAGGTGTGGCATATCAAGAAGCTGATTAAATTAGCATGGACATTACACAGGTGCATCTTGTGCTGGGGACAATAAAAGGCCACTCTAAAATGTGCAGTTTTGTCACACAACACATTGCCACAGATGTCTCAAGTTGAGGGAGTGTGCAATTGACATGCTGACTACAGGAATATCCACCAGAGCTTTTGCCAGAGAATTGAATGTTAATTTCTTTACCATAAGCCGCTTCCAACATCGCTTCAGAGAATTTGTCAGTACGTCCAACTGGCCTCACAACCGCAGATCACGTGTAACCACTTCAGCCCAGGACCTCCACAGCCGACATCCGGGCTTCTTCCCCTGTGGGATTGTCTGAGGGGTGTGCTGAGAAGTATTTCTATCTTTAATAAAGCCCTTTTGTGGGAAAAACTAAGCCTGCCTGAGCCTGGCTTCCCAGTGGGTGGGCCTATGCCCTCCTATGGCTATGCCCTGCCCAGTCATGTGAAATCCATAAATGAGGGCCTAATGAATTTATTTCAATTGACTGATTTCCTTCTATGAAGTGTAATTCAGTAAAATCTTTGAAATTGTTGCATGTATATATTTTTGTTCAGTATAGATAGCTACAGTAGTTGCCTTGGTAACCAAAGAAACATACTTGCTTGTTTAGCCATTGAATTCTACCTTGCTGATATACAGGTCCTTGCGTTATAGCAAAATAATGCACACTAGAATGCCCTTCAAGCCAATCAGAAACGAGTATTCAATAATTCCATGGTATAAAATAGCAGTAAGGAGTTTGTGTTATATTGCCAATATGCCACAGCTAAGGGCTGTAATCCAGGCACTCCGCATTTCATTGTGCATAAGAACAGCCCTTAGCTGTGTTATATTGGCCATATGGCACACCTCCTCTGGCCTTATTGCTTAATTATTAAACTGGTTGTTTGGATCCTGGATGCTGATTGGACGAGCAGTGTTCCAAGCTGTGCTGTATTGGCCGTCACAGACACACCTATGCAATTGCTTGCTAACAGTTCCATCTGAAAATTATCACTGCGCCTCCATAAGAATACCATGTTCCTGTCTGAATCATATCTTGTATATTTCTCTCAACCCACACATTATTTCAACTTGCTTCTAGCCCAGCATTTAGTTTGGTACATCAGGGGTCCATTTATAAGCCTCACTGTCTGCCTGGCCAACTTCTGAATTTCAATCTCTGTGAACAGTGCCCAGACAAGACAATTTTTTGAGCCAATCTAAATCACCTTTCTAACATTATCATAGAAATATCCAAATAAATGCCAATAGAAAAAAAGATCAAACAAATGAAAATGCAGCTACTATACTGTCATTCCAGGTTCAATGTTTGACGTGACTGAGTTAGGGTGCGTCCGTAAATTCACTCTGGCTATCTACTCTGATTTCAGAGCACTCACATCTGAGTGTGCCAGATTGCAGAATAACTGATGAATTTATGAACTCTCAACACCCCTTGAATATGGGAGGTGTCGGTAAACATCAGCAAAAAAGCTTAATTAAATGGTTGCCAGGAGCACAGTTAGTCAGTCACCAATGCTCTGGATAACATAAAAACAGCCTGACCAGCTCTGCAAGGGCAAGTAAAATGGTCAGAGTGAGGTGTTCTCTCAATGCCAAAAGTGCACTCTTGCACTCCAGATTGAATTTATGAACACACCCCTAGTTGAATTTGGCTAGCTACCAGGAAGAACATTAACCAGCCTGCGTAGCAACCATTTTCTTTAGAATGGAAGACCAATGCTAAACAAATTATTTTGTATTCGATTTTTACTTAGTTTAAAGTTCATAGATCATTCACGCAAATTAAGGGAATGTACAGTGAGACTGGGAGTGTAAGTATGCCTCCAGGATAATATGGTAAAGTTGGCGTCGTGTATAGGTCGAGCTCGGCTATATGAACAAAAATCCATATGATAAATTGCCTGAATTGATAATAAATAGAACGATACATTTATAAATGTGCACCACTGTTTTTTAAAAAGTAGTATTATATTTTAAACTACTATTACCAGTCTGGTGGTTGCAGCCATCAATTGCCCCATTAACAGCCATATTAGCAAACATTTCATTTCAAACTTAACAGTATGTCCAACTGGCCTCACAACCGCAGATCACGTGTAACCACACCAGCCCAGGACCTCTACATCCAGCTTCTGTACCTGTGTCAGACCGGCCACTCGGACAGCTGATGAAACTGTGGGTTTGTGCAATCAAATAATGTATGCACAAACGGTCAGAAACAGTCTCAGGCAAGCTCATCTGCGTGCTCGTTGTCCTCACCAGGGTCTTGACCTGACTGCAGTTTGGCATGGTAACCGTCTCTCCTTCGATGGCCACTGGCATGCAGGTGTGCTCTTCACAGATTAATCCCGGTTTCAACTGTACCAGGCAGATGACAGACATGGCATCATGTGGGAGAGCAGTTTGTTGATGTCAACGGTGGTGCCCCATGGTGGTTATGGTATGGGAAGGCTACGGACAACGAACACAATTGCATTTTATCAATGGCAATTTGAATGCACAGATACCATGGCAAGATCCTGAGGCCCATTTTCGTGCCATTCATCCGCTGCCATCAACTTATGTTTCAGCATGATAATGCACGGACCCATGTCACAAGGATCTGTACACAATTCCTGGAAGCTGAAAATGTCCCAGTTCTTCCATGGCCTGCATACTCAGACACCCCTTGAGCATGTTTGAGATGCTCTGGATCGACGTGTATGACAGCATCTCCTAGTTCCCACCAATATCCAGCAACGCCATTGAAAAGGAGTGGGACAGTGCATCTCTCAGGAAAAGTGGGGATTTCAAAAACTGCCATGACTTGACATTTCAATTATTATTATTTATCAAAGATAGAATAAAAAATACATGGTAAAATTAATGATTTGTTTAAACTTTACAAGGTAGCTAACGTTACCTAGCATTTACGAACTTAACGTTACATACATGGCTACTGGTAGGTAACGTTCAAAAACAGCTCACAGTGAGTGAATAGCCTTCTTGTTGCATAACTGGAATTCCTTACTGTCATCTGCAGACAGTGACTAACGTCCGATAACCCAAATTACATCGAGTGGCACCTTTCGAGACCCCCATTTCTAATTATATGGTTGCTTTTGAAAAACGCCCACTCCTTTTGAAACCCCCACTTTCCCAGAGAGATGCACTGCACTGAGATGACATATAGGTAGGTGGCAGCAGAGACCCTGAAGGACGATGTCGCAGCTGGACACCTCTCGTGTCCCAGCTCATTGCTGCCCCTCAGAGTATCTCAAGTTAAATGCCGACCGGGGTACTGCAGGCTGCCATTAGCTACTAAGTTACCCTTAACTTCTTCTCTGTGGAATTTGAATTATTATTATTAATTAATTTTATTATTATTTTTAGTTTTTAAAATCGGTTCAATGACATACATCTGGTGTAATAGAAGCAATTATTAGTTCCATGAATGTCTTCTAATTTGTATTTATTTACATGAAAATTGCCATTTTCCCATTCCCTATAATCGGGGGATCCTGTATTCGGCAAACAATGCCAGCAGTACTGCAGTCGGCCTTGAACGTCGTGGCTTCAATGAGAGGGGGCAGTGTTCCCTGATTTGATCCAACTTTATTTTTCAGATCTCGTCTTTATTTCCCCCCTAGAGGGCAACCTCTAACAGTTAGTCAGCTCAGAAGTAGCTCCTAGCTAGACCTACCATAAAAATAAACACTGTACATCGATTCACATACTAGACAAGTTTAGCCTACTCTAACGAATGATAAATTGACATAATGAAAGAACTTGAGGTAAACTTGTGTACAGAGGTAAACTTGTGTACAGTAGAAAACCTTTCTCGGTCAGTTTCAATGAAATGGACTCTAGGGCGTGTAAAATAAAAACAGGGATAATATTGGTATAATGGACTTCCTGTCATACGAAGACTGACCTCTGTGTTCCTGGGTGAGAGAACTCAAGTATCCCATCTAGTGTTCAAACATGGTTTTACAACATTGATTTAAAAAAAGGCTGTAACCATTATCCCACTGAGCACTTCAGGAAACAAATCTAACCAAAATGAACATTATATTTCTCTCTTAACATAGTTAGTGTAACCTAGTGATACATGAGGCACAAGTATTTTCATAGCATGTTATTAAGCAACTCACGAATCAATGCAGACATGAAGTGCCTCAGTCTGCAAAACATCACACATGCTATAGTCCTCTAATGTCACAATAATATGTAGAATTAGTAGCATTGAAGAGAAGGAATGTGTCATTCTCTTTCCAAACACTGGCTACTTTGAGAATAGAAGACTGTCTAACCTCTCATGGGCTCTTTCCACTCAAAGGCATTTTTCTTCTACCTCCCTCAGTGTGAGTTCTGAGGTGTCCCTTGATATGGCTGGACTGACTGAATCCTTTCCCGCAGACAGGACAGGAGTAGGGCTTCTCCCCCGTGTGGACCCTCAGGTGGGTCTTCAGATGGACTGACTGGTTGAAGCGTTTACCACACACGTGGCAGCGGTATGGTCTCTCTCCCGTGTGAATGCGTTGGTGCTCCTTTAACCTCCCTGAGTAGCTGAAACTCTTGCCACACACACCACAGTGGAAGGGCTTATCCTTAGAGTGAGAACACAGGTGGACCTTAAGGCAACTGGTAGAGGTGAATGACTTCCAACAGACTGTGCAGAGGATTTGCCTGTGACTAGTGTCACCACTGTGTGGTTCTGTGTGGGATAGCATGTGTGCCTCCAGTTGGGATAGCTCACAGAACACAGCACCACACTGAGTACATGAGTGTGTCTGTGTGTCCTCTGGTCTCCTTTCTGGATCTCTCGAAACATCAGGAACACTTTCAGTGTTCTCACTCTGTGTTCTAGAACAGTCTGGATTTACTGCAGAGAGGGGCTGAGACTGAGGGGAGTCACTGGTTGGTTCTGATAGTGATACTCCATAGCCCTCTCCACCAGGTTCTGTTTTGATCTGTCCAGTTGTGTTGGTCAGTAGAGAGTACTTCTCTCTGTTCTCCACAGTTTGGGGAAGATGTGTGGGCTGAGGTGGCTCCTGATCACAGTCACTTTTCACACAGGGAGGAATGATTATGGAGTCTTCTTTGGTATCAGCCTCCGGCCCTTGAATCTGCTCTTCCTCCTGATGGGTCCTGAGTTCACCCTGTTCCTCTTTAATCTGTGTGGGCTCTGGGTCCCTCTGCCCCAGACTTGGGCTCCACTCCTGCTCACAGTGCTGTTGCTCAGGGGGAGTTTGCTGCTCTGAGACCCAAGAGACAATGGGCTGAGGAGCTGGTGTAAAGAAGACAATAAATGACATCAATGAAAGCAATGACAGCTATTGACAAGACCAACATTGTGTTAGCTAGCTTGTTCTGTTAAATGTAATCGCTATGTCTTTGGCTGAATTGAATATCACCCTTTCCCCACTCCTCTATTTGCACAGTCACCTGTGCCACTTTCATATGCACACATCTCCCAAAGCAGAGGGAGTGGAAATTATGGATGGTGTAGGGGCTAATTAGATATAGTGGGGCAGAAAAGTATTTAGTCAGCCACCAATTTCTCCCACTTAAAAAGATGAGAGGCCTGTAATTTTCATCATAGGTACACTTCAACTATGACAGACAAAATGAGATTTTTTTTTCCTCCAGAAAATTGTAGGATTTTTAATGAATTTATTTGGAAATTATGGTGGAAAATAAGTATTTGGTCACCTACAAACAAGCAATATTTCTGGCTCTCACAGACCTGTAACTTCTTTTTTAAGAGGCTCCTCTGTCCTTCACTCTTTACCTGTATTCATGGCACCTGTTTGAACTTGTTATCAGTATAAAAGACACCTGTCCACAACCTCAAACAGTCACACTCCAAACTCCACTATGGCCAAGACCAAAGAGCTGTCAAAGAACACCAGAAACAAAATTGTAGACCTGCACCAGGCCGGGGAGACTGAATCTGCTATAGGTAAGCAGCTTGGTTTGAAGAAATCAACTGTGGGAGCAATTATTAGGAAATGGAAGACATACAAGACCACTGATAATCTCCCTCGATCTGGGGCTCCACGCAAGATCTCACCACGTGGGGTCAAAATGATCACAAGAACGGTGAGCAAAAATCCCAGAACCACAAGGGGGGGACCTAGGGAATGACCTGCAGAGAGCTGGGACCAAAGTAACAAAGCCTACCATCAGTAACGCACTTCGCCGCCAGGGACTCAAATCCTGCAGTGCCAGACGTGTCCCCCTGCTTAAGCCAGTACATGTCCAGGCCCGTCTGAAGTTTGCTAGAGAGCATTTGGATGATCCAGAAGAAGCTTGGGAGAATGTCATATGGTCAGATGAAACCAAAATATAACTTTTTGGTAAAAACTCAACTTGTTGTGTTTGGAGGACAAAGAATGCTGAGTTGCATCCAAAGAACACCATACCTACTGTGAAGCATGGGGGTGGAAACATCATGCTTTGGGGCTGTTTTTCTGCAAAGGGACCAGGACGACTGATCCGTGTAAAGGAAATAATTAATGGGGCCATGTATCGTGAGATTGAGTGAAAACCTCATTCCATCAGCAAGGGCATTGAAGATGAAACGTGGCTGGGTCTTTCAGCATGACAATGATCCCAAACACACCGCCCGGGCAACGAAGGAGTCGGGCAACGAAGGAGTTCGTAAGAAGCATTTCAAGGTCCAGGAGTGGCCTAGCCAGTCTCCAGATCTCAACCCCATATAAAATCTTTGGAATGAGTTGAAAGTCTGTGTTGCCCAGCAACAGCCCCAAAACATCACTGCTCTAGAGGAGATCTACATGGAGGAATGGGCCAAAATACCAGCAACAGTGTGTGAAAACCTTGTGAACACTTACAGAAAACATTTGACCTCTGTCATTGCCAACAAAGGGTATATAACAAAGTATTGAGATAAACTTTTGTTATTGACCAACTACTTCTTTTCCACCATAATTTGCAAATAAATTCATTAAAAATCCTACAATGTGATTTTCTGGATTTTTTTTTCTCATTTTGTCTGTCATAGTTGAAGTGTACCTATGATGAAAATTACAGGACTCTCATCTTTTAAAGTGGGAGAACTTGCACAATTGGTGGCTGACAAAATACTTTTTTGCCCCACTGTACTTCGATAACCACTTCAACCGAGCCAAGGAAGCTAACTTTCACCATAAAAATGCACCGTTATAATAAAGCATTCGATGTGTCATCACATTTCAAATCAAACTGTCACATGCGCCAAATACAACAAGTATAGACCTTACTGTGAAATGCTTACTTGCAAGCCATTAATCAACAGTGCAGTTCAAGAAGAGTTGAGAATATTTACCAAATAAACAAAAGTAAAAAATAATAAAAAGTAACACAATAACACAGCCATATACTCAGGTTAGCTGAGGTCATTTGTCCATGTAGGTAGGGGTGAAGTGACTATGCATAGATAATAAACAGTGAGTAGCAGCAGTGTACAAAACAAATGGTGGTCAATGTAAATAATCCGGTGGCCATTTGATTAATTGTTCAGCAGTCTTATGGCTTGGGGGTAGAAGCTGTTAAGGAGCCTTTTGGTCATAGACTTGGCGCTCTGACACCGCTTGCCATGCGGTAGCAGAGACAACAGTCTTCCTCTGACACCACCTATTATATAGGTCCTGGATGGCAGGAAGCTTGACCCCGGTGATGTACTGGGCTGTACGCACTACCCTCTGTAGTGCCTTATGGTCAGATGCCGAGCAGTTGCCATACCAGGCGGTGATGCAACCGGTCAGGATGCTCTCGATGATGCAGCTGTATAACTGAGGATCTGGGGACCCATGCCAAATCTTTTCAGTCTCCTGAGAGGGAAAATGTTTTGTAGTTCCCTCTTCACAACTGTCTTGGTGTGTTTGGACCATGATAGTTCATTGGGGATGTGGACACCAAGAAACTAGAAACACTCAACCCACTACAGCCCTGTCGATGTTAATGGGGGCCTGTTCAGCCCGCTTTTTCCTGTAGTCCACGATCAGCTCCTTTGTCTTGCTCACATTAAGGGAGAGGTTGTTGTTCTGGCATCACTCTGCCAGTTCTCTGACCTCCTTCCAATAGGCTGTCTCATCGTTGTCGGTGATCAGGCCTACCACTGTTGTGTCATCAGCAAACTTAATGAGGGTGTTGGAGTCGTGTTTGGCCTCGCAGTCATGGGTGAACAGCGAGTACAGGAGGGGACTAAGTACACACCCCCGAGGAGCCCCAGTATTGAGGATCAGCGTTGCATACGTGTTGTTGCCTAACCTTACCACCTGGGGGAGGCCCATCAGGAAGTCCAGGATCCAGTTGCAGAGGGAGGTGTTTAGTCCCAGGGTCCTTAGCTTAGTGATGAGCTTCTTGGGCACTATGGTGTTGAACGCTGAGCTGTAGTCAATGGACAGCATTCTCACATAGGTGTTCCTTTTGTCCAGGTGGGAAAGAGCAGTGTGGAGTGCGATTGAGATTGCATCATCTGTGGATCTGTTGGGGCGGTATGCAAATTGGAGTGGGTCTACGGTATCCGGGAGGTTGCTGTTGTTCTGAGCCATGACCAGCTTTTCAGCCTTCATGGCTACCGACGTTAGTGCTACGGGGCGGTAATCATTTAGGCAGGTTACCTTCGCTTCCTTGGGCACAGGCTGTCAGATTGATGTAAAATAGCCTACTATTCCTGTGATGAGTAGATTGGATAGTCATAACTAAGTCTAATAATTTAACTCAATCAAACACTGTTCGCAAAAAAAAAAATGTTCATTGAGTGCGTAGAGCAGGCCTAGCGTGTGTGTACTAGCTAGCTAATGTACGGCATGTAGTGACGTAATGCTAATTGGCTTTGTACTGTTTCAAGTACACTCAATGGCAGTTGTCGTGGCATGTAGTGCAAGTTCACACAAAATAATGGAGAGGCGTACCTAATTATAAGACATAGGTGGCAACCTGTGATAAATAGCTATCTAGCATTACACAAACACCTGTGTGTAAGCATAACAGGGGATGTAGTGTGGTTAGTCAACTGGAAGCACACAGGTTATGCATCTGTGCAAAACTGAGACTGTTTCTTTAATTGAAATATTATGTATTGCTGATATGAAAGATAAGGGGAATATCAGCATGTGTTTAGAAAACTGGTTTGAAAGCGATGATTGGAGTTTCTAAAAAATAAAACACAGCTTCGGAATTGTAGTTCACGTGGAGCCAACGGTGGTGGAATGTAACACCTGGAAACCCTAGATAATGGAGAAGGGTTTCTGAGAGTTATGGGACTCCCTTTTAAAATAAAAGTAAAATATTGTAAAACGACTGTGTGGGGGTTATTCATTTGAATGCTCGTATTTATTATTTAAAAGTGGAACATGTATTGCACTTAAGTCACCAGTGTGTCCCCAACTTTATGGGTTTATTGATCCCCTCGCTACCGAGGGCCCTCTGATCGCGTTGGTGGGGTGGTTTGGGATTGACGACTCTCCGCGAGTAGATACAATCGGTTATTTCCGGTTCAAGTATTTAACCTAACGGCCGTTTCCCCTAAAAAACAAACCTCCGCCCAGGCGTCTCTTTACGCCTGCTACATTAGGTATTCGCCGTGTCTCTGCCCTACAGAGTCAAATACTGTAGAATACAATACGTGTCTAGATAATACGTGTAAATTAGAAGAGTACAGTAGTCTTGATGGCTACATACCCGGTGTGATCAAGTGTCGTTTCAGGTATTGATTCTCTCTCTTTGTCCGGGTTATTTCTTCCTGGTACTCGGATATCGTGTTTCCGACCACTCCAAGTATATCCTCGGCAGCTTGCATCAAACGCTCAGTTAGAAATACATTCAGATATTGTAATTTAGTCATTGTTTGCAGATTAACGGGACAAAATATCTTCCTGAAATACACGTAGCTAGCTAGGGCTTGTTGTCAAATTTACCGCTGTGAAGCAGGCAAGAATAAATAAGTACTTCCGGTTCATGGATTTTTGGAATCCTTCGGAATAAGAGTCCCGTCCTGTTTACTTTGTAAAGGAATAATTAGGTCGAAAAATTATGGAAAATGTACACTTATTCAAAGAATCATGCATATTGTGATTTATTTGTTCACTTTAATCCAATCGTTTTTCATATTGTACATACACAGAAAAGGGGGGTCCATTCTATTCAGGAGCACTTCTAGTTTCCAAATCCACAGAGTTTACACCCAGAGGAGCTTTTACTGTGACACAACGTACAGATAATTTTGTATAGTGCAATAGCTATACATGTTCAATTTGAAATCCAATATTTTTTTAAAGTTGATGGACCACTCTGTAAGGGCTGCCAAATGAGCTTCAACACTCCTATGGATGTGAACTCGAAGTGCTCCTGAGAAGAATGGACCCCACTTTAACTCCGACAGAATGTACATCAAATGGTGTAAATACTTGTATGTTCAACGTGAAAAACATACTAAACATTGTGCAATACGCATGGGCTAATTAAGTATGGGATGATTATTCATATTGTTATTATTAATATTATCATTAATGTTTTGTTATTTGTATTACTGTTACCTATCTAGTAATCATTACTTTTAATGCTGTTAACAATATCAATGATATAATATTTGAGCTATAAAGGCGATTCATTTTATTCATTTTTTCATCTTGTTAAACAAAATTTTAAGTCTGCTTACATTTCCTCATAAAATTTTACCAATTTTGAAGGTTTGTATTATTTTTCACACTATTCATTGTAGGACTTATATTTTGAAGGAAAATCCCTTAGGATTTATTCTTTCTAGGTCTTGCTCAGTTGTGTAAAAAAAACTTTAAAGTTCCACTTAAGTCGTTTTTTGGGGTACTTGTACTTTACTTTTTTAAATGTTGCCTACTTTTACTTCACTACATTCCTAAATTAAATAATGTACTTTTTATTCCATACATTTTCTCTGACACACAAAAAAACTTGATAAATGGTCCAATTCACACACTTATCAAGAGAACATCCCTGGTCATCCCTAATGCCTCTGAACTGTCAGACTCACTAAACACAAATGCTTTGTTTGTAAATTATGTTTGAGTGTTGGAGTGTGTCCCTGACTATCTGTCAATAAAAAATAAACAAGAAAATTGTGCTGTCTGGTTTGCTTAATATAAGGAATTTTAAATGGTTTACACTTGTACTTTTGAAACTTAAGTATGTTGAAGAAATTCCATTCACTTTTGATACTTAAGTATATTAAAAACCAAATACTTTCAGTAGTATTTTACTGGTTGACTTTTACTTGAGTCATTTTCCAAGTGCACACTTGGAACGCTGTAAGCACGGAAGTGATGTCGGCACTCTAGTCGCATATGGCCGTGTTTACCATTTAAATGTAGGAACGTATTGTATTAATTCTAAAGGATTGTTCGTCTCTGACATTGCTTCTACATATGCATTGCTTGCTGTTTGGGGTTTTATGCTGGGTTTCTGTATAGCACTTTGTGACATCTGCTGATGTAAAAAGGGCTTTATAAATACATTTAATTGATTGATGGAGAAGACACTATAGTGGCTGAGCGCCACTACACAACACTGATCAATACATGAATTGCACTAGAACGTTGACAAACGGTGCCCACAAACTGTTAGTGCCTACAGAAAGCTGTCCCAATAGCAGTCCCAACAGCTGAGTCCCAATAGCAGTCCCAACATCTTACCACTGCTCCACCTGGTTATCAGTGGAGCCTTGTCTGGCAGCGAAACAGTTAATTCAGCCTCATTTACTGCCTTTAAAAAAACATAACTGATATGGCTGATTTGCTTAAACAAATGTGGTTTCTACTGACAATTGAGATGTACAAACTATGGCATAAGGGAACGACAAGTGGATAAGAGGAAATTTGTCATTTCGATTAAAACATTAATGAGCTAGGATGGACATAGTCAATATAACTATTTGTTCAGCACTTTTAAAATGTACAGAGACAGAATTCAGAACATAGGTCGTTCTTACAGTGTTCTTACTGTACACCAAGTCAGAACCGTAGGATAAATAAAGGGGGCATATAAGCAGACAATGAAAGCTCTTACAATATTCAGTGATTACATTTCTCTAAAACAGGTTATAGGCTACATGTGCACCACCAAGTCAGAACAGTATATTAAATTAAGAGGGCAAAATTTACCAAATTATTAGGGCGAGGCACATGGGTTACTAACAGCTTACTACACAACATATACTTAGTATTACTTTCTTAGCTACAGTATAAATATCTCCCTAGCATATTGCAATATTTATGCAGCAACATACAATACATCTTTGGACTCAACTTGTTGTGCTGTGCTCACTTGAACAGAAAGGTGGTGTGGCGGTCCTTCATGGGCAAATTTTGTCATAAAAAGTTGGCATCAAAGTCTGGCATTCTCTGGATTTGTGGTGTTTTCAAGACAACTGGCAACTCGGAAAAAAACAAGGTTGAATCATGATGATGTCAGTGATCTTCAGGTTGCAGCTCTAAAAAGAGGCCCAAGTTCCCGACTTACAATTCCTAGTTGGATGACCGTTCAAAACTTATTTTCCCAGTCGGAGCTAGTTTTTTCCCTGAGTTCCCAGCTGTCTTGAACTCACTGGTCAGATTTCCCAGTTCCGAGTTAACAGTTGTTTTGAGTGCGGCAGAAATCATGCTGGATGGACAGCATGGCCAACGTTGAATGTTTTAATTTTAAGCTTGGAAAAGAGACCCTTAAACTTAGAATCGGGGCCACACACCCACTCAACTGAATAGGAGGCTAGTGATTGCTTTGCAATACTTGCAGTTAGCCACGGATTCCTTCCAAACCTGAGTATGTGTGTGTTCATATCCACTTCATAATGTTCAGATATTTTTACAGTTTAGTACCTTCTTTTTTTCGTAACCTGAAGTCCCTGTAGAATTTAGTACAGCCATGGTGTTATGGAGCTGTCTCGGGAATAGCTGTCCATCTATAGTTTGTCCACAATGAGAAAGGCATGCTTACCCTTCTCCGTCTGTTGCCTTTGTACCGGATACGGTCTCTTACGACGTTTGTTTATCTCCCTTGGAAATTGAGACCAAATTTTGTCCCTTTAAGCTCCCTTCCCCTACTTTTGATCAGCTCCTTTCGTTGATATTGTTCAAATTTTGCAATGATCGGTCGGGGACCCTTGGTCTTGTCGCTCCGAGCTCCAAGTCTGACTACTTGGTGGAAAGCCACCTTGTTTACAGTCTCTATAGGAAGTTTCAAGGCCGATTGCATGAATTTTCTGATTGCGCCCTCTGAGTTTTTGGAATGCGTCCTCAGGAATCCCAGAAAAAAAATGATTTTCACACATGCTATGACTTTGTATGTCTAGTAGTGACTCCTTCATCACACTGTTTTCCCTGAGTAGACAATCCATGTTGGAATCGTGGATTTTTACCTTGGCTGTGAGTGCCTTGTTCTCTCCTTGGAGAGTGAGAATTTCACTCTGGCTAAACTCCAAACTCCCTCTCAGCCCTGCTATACATATGCAAAAATTGTGTGTAGATTGAGGAAAACAACTATTTAATCAATTTTAGAATGAAGCTGTAAGTAACGTAACAAAATGTGGAAAAAGTCAAGGGGTCTGAATACTTTCTGAATTTCACTGTATGTAATCAAAACAAGCACAAATGCTTCAATTCATGAAGGTCATGTTAACTGACTGATATTATCTCATAGAACAAAAGATTTAAGATCGAAGCTTGTGTTACCCTGACCTTATTTTCGGTGTTTATCCCAAAACTCGATTCTTTCCCCATTCATTTCCCCTATCCTGTTGGAAGGTGAACCTTCACCCCAGTCTGAGGTTCTGAGCGCTCAGGAACAGGTTTTCATCAAGGATCTCTCTGTACTTTGCTCTGTTCATCTTTCCCTCAATCTTGACTAGTCTCCTAGTCCGTGCCACTGAAAAACATCCCCACGGCATGATTCTTCCACCATCATGCTTCACAGTTGGGATGGTACCAGGTTTCCACCAGACGTGACACTTGGCATTCAGGCCAAAGAGTTCAATCTTGGTTTCATCAGACCAGAGGATCTTGTTTCTCATGCTCTGAGAGTCCTTTTAGGTGCCTTCTGGCAAACTCCAAGCGGTCTGTCATGCGCCTTTTAGTGAGGAGTGGTTTCCGTCTGCCCACTCTACCATAAATGCCTGATTGGTGGAGTGTGGCAGAGATGGTTGCCCTTCTGGAAGGTTCTCCCATCTCCACAGAGGAACCCTGGAGCTCTGTCAGAGTGACCATCGGGTTCTTGGTCACCTTCCTGACCAAGGCCCTTCTCCCCTGATTGCTCAGTTTAGCCAGGTGGCCAACTCTAGGAAGAGTCTTGGTGGTTCCAAACTTCTTCCATTTTAGAATGATGGAAGCCACATTGTCCTTGGGGACCTTCAATGCTGCAGACATTTTTTGATACCCTTCTCCAGATATGTGCCTCGACACAATCCTGTCTCAGAGCTCTAGGGACAATTCCCTCGACCTCATGGCTTGGTTTTTGCTGACATGCACTGTCAACTGTGGGACCTTATATAGACAGGTGTGTGCCTTTCCAAATCATGTCCAATCAACTGAATTTACCACAGGTGGACTCCAAGCAAGTTGTAGAAACATCTCAAGGATGATCAATGGAAACAGGATGCACCTGAGCTGAATTTCGAGTCTCATAGCAAAGGGTCTGAATACTTATGTACATTTTTACATTTTTAATACATTTGCAAACATTTCTAAAAACCTTTTTTTGTTTTGTCATTATGGGGTGTTGTGTGTAGATTGATATTTTTTTTAATCCATTTTAGAATAAGGCTGTAACATAACAAAATGTGGAAAAAGGAAAGGGGTCTGAATACTTTCTGAATGCACTGTATTAGCAATTTCTGAGACTCACTCAGCTAATTCCTTTGATAAAGCAGTAGCAATACAAGCAATACAAATACATATTCAGAGACATATCCCTCTAATGCTTAGGGAAGATCTCATGTAAAGTGATATTGAAGTGTTGTGGCTTCAGGTTCACCTATCTCAACTAAAGCTTGTTCTTTTAGGGTGTTGCAATAGGCCACCAAGTGCTAACAGTCAGTATCTAGATAATGTGTGTGAAATGCTTGATAGTGTATGTAATATAAACAGAGGTCTACTTTTTTGGGGACCTGAATATTGACTGTTTCCATCAAGCTGTTTGCTCAAGAGGAAGCTTCTCACTGTAACCAGTGCCTGTAATCTGGTTCAGGTTATTAAATCAACCTACCAGGGTGTTTACACTACAGGAACCAAACTCTGCAAAAAAAGAAATGTCCCTTTTTCAGGACCCTGTCTTTCAAAGATAATTCGTAAAAATCCAAATAACTTCACAGATCTTCATTGTAAAGGGTTTAAACACTGTTTCCCTGTGGAATGGTTGTTAAGACAGTAACAGCTTACAGACGGTAGGCAATTAAAGTCACAGTTATGAAAACTTAGGACACAAAAGAGGCCTTTGTACTGACTCTGAAAAACACCAATAGAAAGATGCCTAGGGTCCCTCCTCAGTGGGTTTACATCTCATTGCAAGTACTGGCAAATCTGGTGCAGTCCATGAGGAGATGATGCACTGCAGTACTTAATGCAGATGGTGGCCACACCAGATACTGACTGTTACTTTTGATTTTGACCGCCCCTTTGTTCAGGGACACATTATTCCATTTTTGTTAGTCACATGCCGGTAGAACTTGTTCAGTTTATGTCTCAGTTGTTGAATCTTATGTTCATACAAATATTTACACGTTAAGTTTGCTGAAAATAAACGCAGTTGACAGTGAGAGGACGTTTCTTTTTTTGATAAGTTTCTATAATCCACATGTAGAACTAATACTGTAGCACTTTGTTCTAAAACCCATTGAATGCAGTGATCTCAATATAGTGGCTATATCCAGGAAAGACAAGATTCCAAAAGCTGGGCCTAAAATAGTGTATAAGAGATCATACAAAATATTTAGCTGTGACTTATGTAGAAGTAAAAAAGATTTGTTGGTCTGATGTGATTAATAAGAAGCATCCAGATGCTGCACTTAATGAATTTATGACATTGCTTCTTCCAATTATTGATAAACATGCCACCTGTCAAGAAACTGACTGTTAGAACTGTTAAGGATTTGATGAGGAATTGAAAAACGATGGTTGAAAGAGATGGGGCAAAAGGAGTGGTTAATAAGTCTGGCTGCACATCTCTTATTGAGATTTTAGAAATTATGTGACTAAACTTAAAAGAAACTTATGAAGACAAGGTCAATGATAAAAATAATGATGGAAAATAACTTGAGTACTTTAAATTAAATTATGGGCAGGAAGACACTCTCGTGAATTCTATGGTTTTTATTAGATTACTTGTAGTCTTTCATGTTGTTTGTCTGTAATTTTTGTAATGACTTGGTGCTGCCTATCTTGGCCAGGACACTCTGGAAAAATAGATTTTAAATCTCAATGAGCCCTTTCTGGTTAAATAAAGGTTAAATAAATAACAAAATTCAGCTCCATCTTCCATAAAATCAGATGGCTTATTCAACAAAAAAACATTTAATGTTGCAAATTATTTTAATAATTACTTCATTGGCAAAGAGGGCAAACCTAGGCAGTAAATGCCAACCACGAACAGTTGAAAGAAAATAATGACAGAAAAGCATTGTAAGTTTGAATTTTGTAAAGTTAGTGTGGAAGAGGCGGAACAATTGTTATCGATCAATAATGACAAACCTCCTGGCATTGACAACTTAGATGGAAAGCTGACCTGCCACTGTCATTAAACAAAGCCTGTGTCCATGTCTGCTGATGATTCAACCCTATATGGGCCAGCAACCACAGCTAGTGAAATCACTGCAACCCTAAACAAGGAGTTGGTCAGCTTTAGAATGGGAAGCCAGTAATAAACTGGTCCTGAAAATCTCAAAAACTAAGAGCATTGTATTTGGTACAAATCATTCCGTAAGTTCTAGACCTCAGCTGAATCTGGTAATTAATGGTTTGGCTGTTGAGCAGACTAAATTATTTGGTGTTATCTTAATATAGTAAATTGTCATGGTCAAAACATATTGATTTAATGGCTGTAAAGATGGGGAGAGGTCTCTCCGTGGTAAAAAGATGCTCTGCTTTTTGACACCGCCATCCCCTAAGCAATAATATGCATGCTAGTCTCTCTTGGCTAAGTGTTGAGGAAAGACTGACTGCATGGCTTCTTGTTTTTATAAAGAAACACCAATGTGTTCGAAATTACAAATTGTTTGCATAATCAACTTACACACAGCACTTACCCCACCAGACATATTTTCAGTCGCCGGGTCCAGAACAAATTCAAGGAAACTTACAGTATTATACAGAGCCATGATTGCATGGAACTCCCTTCCATCTCATATAGGGAAAGTGAACAGCAAACCTGGTTTTAAAAAACAAATAAAGCAACACCTCACGGCACAACGCCTCTCCCCCATTTGACCTACTTGTTGCGTGTATGTACTGACATGTATGTGGAACTGAGTGCACACACACACTACATGTTAATGTTTAAGTGTAAAGTATTTTGTCTGTAATGTCTTTTTCGTTATGTGTTGGACCCCAGTAAGACTAGCTGTCGCCATTGGCATCGGAGAATGGCGATCCTAATAAAAAAAGGCATCTTTCATCTACCTCCCTCGGGTGTGAGTTCTGAGGTGTCCCTTGATATGGCTGGACTGACTGAATCCTTTCCCACAGACAGGACAGGAGTAGGGTTTCTCCCCCGTGTGGACCCTCAGGTGGGTCTTCAGATGGGCAGACCGGTTGAAGCGTTTAGCACACACGTGGCAGCGGTACGGTCTCTCTCCCGTGTGGATGCGTTGGTGCTCCCTGAACCTGCCTGAGTAGCTGAAACTCTTGCCACACACACCACAGTGGAAGGGCTTCTCCTTATTGTGAGAACACATGTGGACCTTGAGGTAACTGGTAGAGGTGAATGACTTCCAACAGACTGTGCAGAGGATTTGCCTGTGACTAGTGTCACCACTGTGTGGTACTGTGTGGGATAGCATGTGTGCCTCCAGTTGGGATAGCTCACAGAACACGGCTCCACACTGAGTACATGAGTGTGTCTGGGTGTCCTCCTCTGGTCTCCTTTCTGGATCTCTCGGAACACTTTCAGTGTTCTCACTCTGTGTTCTAGAACAGTCTGGATTTACTGCAGAGAGGGGCTGAGACTGAGGGGAGTCACTGGTTGGTTCTGATAGTGATACTCCATAGCCCTCTCCATCAGGTTCTGTTTTGATCTGTCCAGTTGTGTTGGTCAGTAGAGAGTACTTCTCTCTGTTCTCCACAGTTTGGAGAAGATGTGTGGACTGAGGTGGCTCCTGATCACAGTCACTTTTCACACAGGGAGGAATGGTTATGGAGTCTTCTTTGGTATCAGCCTCAGGCCCTTGAATCTGCTCTACCTCCTGACGGGTCCTGAGTTCACCCTGTTCCTCTTTAATCTGTGTGTGCTCTGTGTCCCTCTGGCCCAGACTGGGGCTCCACTCCTGCTCACAGCGCTGTTGCTCAGGGGGAGTTTGCTGCTCTGAGACCCAAGAGACAATGGGCTGAGGAGCTGTGGGAAAGAAGACAATTTACATCAATGACAGCTGTTGACGCTTGATTAGCAAGACCACCATTGAGTTAGCTAGCTTGTTCTGGGAATGACATAGCTATGTCTCTGGCTGAATCCCATGTCACCTCTTCCCCTCACCCATCCATCCATTTGGGCATTCACGCGTGCGTCTGCCATACACACAAGTGTACCAAAGCTGAGGGAGTGAAATTTATGAAGGGTGTAGTGCAGCGTTTCCCAAACTAGAGGTCGCGAAAGAAACAGACAAATTGAAATACTATCAAAAGTACTGTCAGACTGATGTGTAATAGACTGTCATATCCCCAATTTAAAAAGGTAAACATTGGCCGTTGATTACATCACTCTCTTTTTTTAATACATTGTGTGGTCGCGGAAAAGTGTTGATCAAAATGGGGTCGCAGGCCAAAACATTTTGGGAACCCCTGGTGTAGGATTTAATTAGACCCTCCGATAACCACCTGGATCAAGCCACGGCACTGCATTATTTGAGTGTGTTGTACCAGCGCATAGGCGGCAAGTGAGTTTGAAGTTAATTGTCACCATTAAAAATGCGCCTTTTGTAATAATGCATTCCATACATCATCACATTTGCAAACTTATGTTAGTTAGCCTGCTATTCCTAATGTGATGAAAAGATTGCATAGCCATAATTTTGGCTCATAATATATATATATTTTTTAAAAGCATGGCTGACCGCGTAGAGTAGGGCACCATCGGAGAGCATTGGCCATATCCCCGATGAGCGCACACATTCAATCTATCATTGTTGGGTCAGTGCCACTTGAATGTTTATTTTTGGACAATAATTTCCTGGATGTCATTGTATTTGTTTCTCCCCTTCTTGTAGGGCTATTACATGAATCAGACAAAGCTGTTAGCAGAGTAGGCTACCCTGAACTTTTTGTTGTTTAAAAAATTATTCTGCTAATGTCTCCAGTCATATAAAGCGTAGTAGAAAGGCATGAGAAGAAACGTATCTGATATTGCTTATAGACTATCCAATAAGGTAGGCTATACTGTTCGCTCAATTAGGTTGAGAATTTTTATGACTAAAAGACAGTCTTTTCATGATCTTCTCTTTACAGCAATAGCCATTTGCTTTCCAAACTGTTTTCCCGCGATTGTAGGATTGTCCCCGACTTAAAAAAAAAAACTTTGCCGACCGAGAGTTCAGTTCTTCAACCAATCGATGTTCGGAATTTTTTTAATCACATGCACGTGACCTATAGGGCCTGACCTATAGCATATCATAATCACATCAATAAATTGGTTATAACAAACTCGGAACACCGTAACACATTACAGCAAAATGGATGCAGAGGAGGTGACAAACTCGAAACGGGGGAATGTTTACTGGTTGCTAAGGAGGTAAAGGGGAAGTCAGATGTGTGGAATAAATTTGAGTAGTTGTGGAAAACACCGGAGATAAATAAAAATAAGGTAAAGAGCAAGTGCTGTGTGCATATGATGTGTCAAACAGGTGCTGTTAGATTACAATGTTATTTTTCTGACCGTTCGGAAACAATGAAAACAACAGTAAATAAATTCGAAGAGTACCAGAGAGTATGTAAAAATAAAAATAAAAAGCCTTAATTACAGCAAAGACTAAAAACAGTCGCGCGCATTCGTGAATGCAAATGCCGAAATAGAGTGGTTTATTTATTGTTTATGCTAATTATTCAAGGGACGCTATATTTTGTTAAAGCAAAAATGCTTGATTGCATTTAAAATCATGAATGACTCGTATGCTGTGCAATGACATTAACTAATTAATGATTGATTGATACAGTACCCTATATACAGTGCATTTGGAAAGTATTCAGACCATGACTTTGTCCACATTTTGTTACGTTACAGCCTAAATCGAAAATGTATTAAATTGTATTTTTCCTCAATTTAGACACAATAGCCCATAATGACAAAGCAAAAACAGGCTTTACATTTTTTTATTACCTTATTTACATAAGTATTCAGACCCTTTGCTATGAGACTCAAAATTTAGCTCAGGTGCATCCTGTTTCCATTGATCATCCTTGAGATGTTTCTACAACTTGCTTGGAGTCCACCTGTGGTAAATTCAGTTGATTGGACATGATTTGGAAAGGCACACACCTGTCTATATAAGGTCCCACAGTTGACAGTGCATGTCAGCAAAAACCAAGCCATGAGGTCGAGGGAATTGTCCCTAGAGCTCTGAGACAGGATTGTGTCGAGGCACATATCTGGAGAAGGGTATCAAAAAATGTTTGCAGCATTGAAGGTCCCCAAGGACAATGTGGCTTCCATCATTCTTAAATGGAAGAAGTTTGGAACCACCAAGACTCTTCCTAGAGTTGGCCACCTGGCTAAACTGAGCAATCAGGGGAGAAGGGCCTTGGTCAGGAAGGTGACCAAGAACCCGATGGTCACTCAGACAGAGCTCCAGGGTTCCTCTGTGGAGATGGGAGAACCTTCCAGAAGGGCTCCACCAATCAGGCATTTATGGTAGAGTGGCCAGACGAAAGCCACTCCTCACTAAAAGGCACATGAGAGCCCGCTTGGGGTTTGCCAAAAGGCACCTAAAGACTCTCAGACCATGAGAAACAAGATTGAACTATTTGGCCTGAATGCTAAACATCACGTCTGGAGGAAACCTGGCACCATCCCTACGGAGCAGAGTACATAGAGATCCTTGATGAAAACCTGCACCAGAGCACTCAGGACCTCAAACCGGGGTGAAGGTTCACCTTCAAACAGGACAATGATCCTAAGCACACAGCCAAGACAACGCATGAGTGGCTTCGTGACAAGTCTCTGAATGTCCTTGAGCAGCCAGAGGCCAGACTCTGGTCAAACATCTCTGGAGACTTGAAAATAGCTGTGCATCGACGCTCTCCATCCAACCTGACAGGGTCTGCAGAAAATAATGGGAGAAACTCAAAAAAACAAGTGTGCCAAGCATGTAGCGTCATACCCAAAAAAACTGAAGAATGTAATTGCTGCCAAAGGGTCAGAATACTTATGTAAATGTGATATTTCCATTTTTTTTTTTTTGTGCAAACATTTCTAAAAACCTGTTTTTGCTTTGTCATTATGGGGTATTGTGTGTAGATTGATGAGAGAAAAAAAAAAACAATTTAAGCAATTTTAGAATAAGGCTGTAATATAACAAAAATTTGAAAAAAGTCAAGGGGTCTGAATACTTTCCAAATGCACTATATCTTGTTAAAACTTCTTGATTCTACTTGAGACGCATATGTCTCAAGTAGGCACCTGGAAATGCAAATGCGCTACGCTAAATGCTAAATGTACTCGTTTAAACTCAAACCTTGATCAAAATTCACAAGCAGGGTATTGAATTAAAGCTACACTCGTTGTGAACCTAGCCAACAAGTCCGATTTTTAAAATGCTTTTCGGCAAAAGCATGAGAAGCTATTATCTGATTGCATGCACCACCTGAAAATGCATGAATGCGACGTAAACAAAGACTCTGCTTATCCGACGCAGCACAAAACGCAGAAATAAAATATAAAACATTCATTACCTTTGACGAGCTTCTTTCTTGGCACTCCTATATGCCCCATAAACATCACTATTGGGTCTTTTTTTCGTTTAAATCGGTCCATATATACCCAAAATAGCTTTGTATGGAAGCTGTGTCATTCAGAAAAAAACATTGTTTTTAAACGCTGCGTAATTTTTTAAAATTAAAAAAGTCGACGATAAACTTTCACAAAACACTTCGAAATCCTTTTGTAATCCAACTTTAGGTATTAGTAAACGTTTATAATCTATCAAAATGATTACAGGGCGATGTATATTCAATAGCTCCTCGTTTGCAAATCAATGGCTGCCCATGTCCACATTAACAACATCCGGGTGAAGACTGGAAGAAACGGATGCCAGATAGATGGATTTTCCAACAATTAATTCAATTGAAAATGACGACAATGGCGACATCGTGTGGAATTTGTATGAATTGCATGCAGGTCGATATTAAATTCTGTCCTCTTTTAACAACTCATGGAAGTGACTTATGGAAATTATTTTTAGCTTTCAGAGAGCAGTTTTTCTTGCGTTTTTCAATGAAACACACGATCTGTTATAGTCACAGCCGTGATTTAACCAGTTTTAGAAACTTCAGAGTGTTTTCTATCCACACATACTAATCATATGCATATACTATATTCCTGGCATGAGTAGCAGGACGCTGAAAAGTTGCGTGATTTTTAACAGAATTTTCGAAAAAGGAGGGGGTAGAAGTAAGAGGTTTTAAACGACGTCATATTCTTTTGAATTTCATGCATGTTTTATTATTTTAAAAAGTGGAACAGGAATTCCATCATTCAAGTCACAAGTGTGTCCTGAAGTTGATGGGTTTATTGTAGTGATGTGGGGGTTAGTTCATAACCAGCTGTCCACGCTGATATATTTGCGGTGTAGGCGGGTTTAGGGTCATGCAATATTGTGTGGATGAAGGACACGCTGGTTGAATGAAGAGAAAACGATACATAAAAAAATAACAGTTTTGTACAATTTATTATTGTACATTGAAGTTTTTCTTTAATTATTTTTAGGGTTTCTGGCATTAGTACATTTATTTATTTCTTATTTTTTATTTCACCTTTATTTAACCAGGTAGGCAAGTTGAGAACAAGTTCTCATTTACAATTGCGACCTGGCCAAGATAAAGCAAAGCAGTTCGACACATACAACGACACAGAGTTACACATGGAGTAAAACAAACATACAGTCAATAATACAGTATAAACAAGTCTATATACGATGTGAGCAAATGAGGTGAGATAAGGGAGGTAAAGGCAAAAAGGCCATGGTGGCAAAGTAGATACAATATAGCAAGTAAAACACTGGAATGGTAGATTTGCAATTAAATACAGTAGGGAAAGAGGTAGTTGTTTGGGCTAAATTATAGGTGGGCTATGAGCCTATAAGCTTTTGCGCAAAATAGCCTACACGCCAATCACCAAATGTTTTTTGTGAAGGGGCAGAAAAAGTTAGTTAAAACACAGAGGATAAAAAGACAATGTCTGAGTTGAATTCAATAAGAGAAAAGCTGTAAAATTAAGAGTTGAAAATAACGAGAAGGCAGGGCAAGAAAAGTTATGAAAAATTTGGTGAAGTGGTAAAAGAGGATGATAGCCAGCACTGCTATCTTATGTGTGATCATTGTGAGGCGCTATAAAAATTTGAAGTTACAAGACGGGCACATCAAGGGAACTGTAGCCTACTGAACAGATGTTTTAAATGGAAACTGAAATCTGGACACTGACTGTAGATCTAACCTTTCACATAGCCTTAATATGAACTCCTGCGGAATTAAGCATTAATTGCAGTAAAATTATACACCAAATGTGAAATGACTCAGGAACAGGAGTGGAGAAATATGATTGATTTATTTCAGCATCTTGAGAGAATGTAAATGCACAGTCTGTAGAGGTGCTATCTTTATCAGCTTCATGAAAGCTAATATTTCAACCACATAAAACATGCATCCAAGCCAAACTGAAATTTTATTAGAAACATGTTGGGTCATTTTCATAGCTTTCCATTTCCTTACAACCGGTCAAACTGATGTCATTTTAGTAATGTTACAAAACCTGTCCCGTTTTTTTGTTAAGTTATTGCATTTTCTCACCAGTGCCTTAACGTCTTTGCTCTACAAAAGAAGCAGAAGAGAACTTTACCAATGTCAACTAGATTGAAGCATTAAATCTATCAATTGATGACATGTTGACTTCCGGCGCCGACAGAGATGGCCGCCTCGCTTCGCGTTCCTAGGAAACTATGCAGTTTTTTGTTTTTTTACGTGTTATTTCTTACATTGGTACCCCAGGTCATCTTAGGTTTCATTACATACAGTCGAGAAGAACTACTGAACATAAGAGCGGCGTCAACTCACCATCAGTACGACCAAGAATATGACTTTCGCGAAGCGGACCCTGTGTTCTGCCTTTCACCCAGGACAACGGAATGGATCCCAGCCAGCGACCCCAAAAAACGACTTCGAAAAAGGGGAAAACGAAGCGGTCTTCTGGTCAGACTCCAGAGACGGGCACATCGTGCACCACTCCCTAGCATTCTCCTCACCAATGTCCAGTCTCTTGACAACAAGGTTGATGAAATCCGAGCAAGGGTAGCAGTCCAGAGGGACATCAGAGACTGTAACGTTCTTTGCTTCACGGAAACATGGCTCACTGGAGAGACGCTATCGGAGGCGGTGCAGCCAGCGGGTTTCTCCACGCTTCGCGCCGACAGAAACAAACATCTTTCTGGTAAGAAGAGGGGCGGGGGCGTATGCTTTATGGTTAAAGTGACGTGGTGTGGCCAAAACAACATACAGGAACTCAAGTCCTTCTGTTCACCTGATTTAGAATTCCTCACAATCAAATGTAGACCGCATTATCTACCAAGGGAATTCTCTTCGATTATAATCACAGCCGTGTATATTCCCCCCCAAGCAGACACATCGATGGCTCTGAACAAACTTTATTTGACTCTTTGCAAACTGGAATCCATATATCCGGAAGCTGCATTCATTGTAGCTGGGGATTTTAACAAGGCTAATCTGAAAACAAGACTCCCTAAATTTTATCAGCATATCGATTGCGCAACCAGGGCTGGAAAAACCTTGGATCATTGCTATTCCAACTTCCGCGACGCATATAAGGCCCTGCCCCGCCCTCCTTTCAGAAAAGCTGACCACGACTCCATTTTTTTGATCCCTGCCTACAGACAGAAGCTAAAACAAGAAGCTCCCGCGCTGAGGTCTGTTCAACGCTGGTCCGACCAATCTGATTCCACACTCCAAGACTGCTTCCATCACGTGGACTGGGATATGTTCCGTATTGCGTCAGACGACAACATTGACGAATACGCTGATTCGGTGTGCGAGTTCATTAGAACGTGCGTTGAAGATGTCGTTCCCATAGCAACGATTAAAACATTCCCAAACCAGAAACCGTGGATTGATGGCAGCATTCGCGTGAAACTGAAAGCGCGAACCACTGCGTTTAATCAGGGCAAGGTGACTGGAAACATGACCGAATACAAACAGTGTAACTATTCCCTCCGCAAGGCAATCAAACAAGCTAAGCGTCAGTATAGAGACAAAGTAGAATCTCAATTCAACGGCTCAGACACAAGAGGTATGTGGCAGGGTCTACAGTCAATCACGGATTACAAAAAGAGAACCAGCACCGTCACGGACCAGGATGTCTTGCTCCCAGGCAGACTAAATAACTTTTTTGCCCGCTTTGAGGACAATACAGTGCCACTGACACTGCCCGCAACTAAAACATGCGGACTCTCCTTCACTGCAGCCGACGTGAGGAAAACATTTAAACGTGTCAACCCTCGTAAGGCTGCAGGCCCAGACGGCATCCCCAGCCGTGCCCTCAGAGCATGCGCAGACCAGCTGGCCGGTGTGTTTACGGACATATTCAATCAATCCCTATACCAGTCTGCTTTTCCCACATGCTTCAAGAGGGCCACCATTGTTCCTGTTCCCAAGAAAGCCAAGGTAACTGAGCTAAACGACTACCGCCCCGTAGCACTCACTTCCGTCATCATGAAGTGCTTTGAGAGACTAGTCAAGGACCATATCACCTCCACCCTACCTGACACCCTAGACCCACTCCAATTTGCTTACCGCCCAAATAGGTCCACAGACGATGCAATCTCAACCACACTGCACACTGCCCTAACCCATCTGGACAAGAGGAATACCTATGTGAGAATGCTGTTCATCGACTACAGCTCGGCATTTAACACCATAGTGCCCTCCAAGCTCATCATCAAGCTCGAGACCCTGGGTCTCGACCCCGCCCTGTGCAACTGGGTACTGGACTTCCTGATGGGCCGCCCCCAGGTTGTGAGGGTAGGCAACAACATCTCCACCCCGCTGATCCTCAACACTGGGGCCCCACAAGGGTGCGTTCTGAGCCCTCTCCTGTACTCCCTGTTCACCCACGACTGCGTGGCCACGCACGCCTCCAACTCAATCATCAAGTTTGCGGACGACACAACAGTGGTAGGCTTGATTACCAACAACGACGAGACGGCCTACAGGGAAGAGGTGAGGGCCCTCGGAGTGTGGTGTCAGGAAAATAACCTCACACTCAACGTCAACAAAACTAAGGAGATGATTGTGGACTTCAGGAAACAGCCGATGGAACACCCCCCTATCCACATCGATGGAACAGTAGTGGAGAGGGTAGTAAGTTTTAGGTTCCTCGGCGTACACATCACAGACAAACTGAATTGGTCCACTCACAGAGACAGCATCGTGAAGAAGGCGCAGCAGCGCCTCTTCAACCTCAGGAGGCTGAAAAAATGTGGCTTATCACCAAAAGCACTCACAAACTTCTACAGATGCACAATCAAGAGCATCCTGTCGGGCTGTATCACCGCCTGGTACGGCAACTGCTCCGCCCACAACCGTAAGGCTCTCCAGAGGGTAGTGAGGTCTGCACAACGCATCACCGGGGGGGGGGGCAAACTACCTGCCCTCCAGGACACCTACACCACCCGATGTCACAGGAAGGCCATAAAGATAATCAAGGACAGCAACCACCCGAGCCACTGCCTGTTCACCCCGCTATCATCCAGAAGGCGAGGTCAGTACAGGTGCATCAAAGCTGGGACCGAGAGACTGAAAAACAGCTTCTATCTCAAGGCCATCAGACTGTTAAACAGCCACCACTAACATTGAGTGGCTGCTGCCAACACACTGACTCAACTCCAGCCACTTTAATAATGGGAATTGATGGGAAATTATGTAAAATATATCACTAGCCACTTTAAACAATGCTACCTAATATAATGTTCCCTACATTACTCATCTCATATGTATATGTATATACTGTACTCTATATCATCTACTGCATCCTTATGTAATACATGTATCACTAGCCACATTAACTATGCCACTTTGTTTACATACTCATCTCATATGTATATACTGCACTCAATACCATCTACTGTATCTTGCCTATGCCGCTCTGTACCATCACTCATTCATATATCTTTATGTACATATTCTTTATCCCCTTACACTTGTGTCTATAAGGTAGTAGTTTTGGAATTGTTAGCTAGATTACTTGTTGGTTATTACTGCATTGTCAGAACTAGAAGCACAAGCATTTCGCTACACTCGCACTAACATCTGCTAACCATGTGTATGTGACAAATAAAATTTGATTTGACATTCTGGTGAGCAAGGGTTTATTTAGTCTTATAGGGCAACATATAATGACAGAAGAGAAGCTACATGTATCTAATCATAGACAGTTCACTAACACATCAAGTGCTTGGGACTATAAGGTTATATCTGCAAGATGATGATTCTGAGATAATTGGCTTTAAAGTTCCAAACCCTCATTGGTTTAAATGGTGTCAGCTATTTTTATATTTTATTATTTTAAGCTTATCAACATGGATTGGGGTATTTAGAGTACTATATAGGTAGAGATCATTGAACAGAACAAGGCTATGTCAACTCATTTTTGACAGAAATGCAGACAGAACTTTGTCCCAAGCTCTCGAAATAGCCTACCAAAATGTTGGAAATTGTAAGAAGAAACAAATCTAAATTAGGCCTAAAAAAATCCTGCACCCCCTGTCAACAAATTGTTCCGCTGTCTCCAATTTACCATATTCGGAGAATGATTGTGTACCCTATTTGCAGATAATCTTTTTTTAAAGCTCAAAAAGCACTATTAGCAGTATGCAAATCAGGGAGCCAAATAAACGTCTCTTTCACCGACGCGATTCCCAACGTTCACCAAAAAGAGCCGTTCGTTCGCGAACGACCCATCACGAGTGCACGAGTGGGAACTCCGGTATTTCGCACTGATGAAAGATAAGAGCCATATGTATCGAAAGCAATGATTATTGAAGTTTCTAAAGGTTAAAACAGCGTCCGGATTGTAGTTCACGTGAGGTAGTCGTGGGCGAAGCTAATGGCTGAAACTATAGGAGAAGCCTTCTGGCTGCTTAGAGTTTGAGAGCTAGGCATCCACCGTCTTTCTGCCCCACAGAGTCAACTATTGTAGAAAACAATGTAACTTTTCTAGCTGTTTAGCTAATTCGTGTAAATGAGAAGTACAGTAAAGTAATCTGGCTAGCTACATACCCGGTGAGACCGGTGTGATCAAGTGTTGTTTCAGGTATTGGTTCTCTCTCTTTGTCCGGGCTATTTCTTCCTGATACTCGGAGATCGTGTCTCCGACCACTCCAAGTATCTCCTCGGCAGCTTGCATCAAACGCTCAGTTAGATACACATTCAGATATTGTAATTTAGTCATCGTTGGACGATTATTGGGGGCAAAATATCTTCCCGAAATACACGCAGCTTGCTAAGGCTTGTTGTCAAACGTGAACGCTGTGCGCACGGAAGTGACGTCGGCACTCTAGTCACATTCACCATAGGAACGTCAAATTAATTGTTAATCTCTGTCACATTGAACAAGACACAATCACACAGGAAGAATTTAACAGATTGATTATCTTCTTGGGCTGCTGCTGAATTTTCCTGTATGTGGTTACTGATAGGGGACACACACATTCCTAAGGAGTTTCTCTCTCTGAATACAACCAGTAAAGCATTCATTATTACAGTTACAGTGCTTTGCTGTATATATATTTTTTTTAATGAATGGATACTTAATAATTCATTAAGTTTATTCCAAATAACCATTTATAGTATTGGTTAATCATATCAATAGGAATGTTTTGATAACAATGCAGTACTGACCATTACCTCATCCATGCAACGTTTTGCTGACACTGATTACAGTCTAATGCACAGTTTACATCGTGACGCATTTCAATACACTGTCATTTTCACGGAGTCTTACCCGCTGTTAGTGTGCTACCGCAGCCTGGATTCGGGGCGTTCCCATTGGTTACTTCATGAACACCCCCCTCGAGCATCCTATTGGTTACAGCATGAACGCCCCCCATCTCGAGCAGAACATTTCATCAGCGTTTCATACTGTACTGTCTTTGTCTTCATACTTGTGACACTTTCGAATGTGGGTCCTTCGCTCCTACCTGCCAAACACCTGTGTCCTCACGTCATTAACAGAACTAACGGGAAAACAGTGCCGGACAGGCGGGGACAAAGAACACTGTCTATCATGTACAGCTGGTTAGCTAGCTACGGTTGTCGCCCCTGACCCTTCTGTGGGGTTTATTGGCGGCTGGCATCCAATGTTATTGTGCATTAATGTCACCTACTGTACTGGAGCGCTCCTGCTTTCCGCCTGTCCTAGCTTTAAAATGTACCAATAGAAGTATAACGAGGGGTTTCTGCAGATTCCACAATTGCAATCTGCCCGCTTCTGAACGGACAACTGTAGAGTTTTTGTAACGCAAGGTGGCGCCTGTCTCTCATCAGAGACCAGATTTATTTTGGGAGGCTGCAAAGCAGCTAGCTAGCTAAAAGCAATTTAAACAATTTTAGAATAAAGTTGTAACGTAACAACATGTTTTTAAAGTCAAGGGGTCTGAATACTTTCCGAATGCACAGTAGCTAGCTAAAAGCTAGGCTGAAGATACTGTATCTTCAACCAAGCCTAGCTTTTAGCTAGCTAGCTGCTCTACATTGCAAGCTAGCTAGCTGCTCTACATTGCAAGCTAGCTTGACTTGCTATAAAGTTAGAGAAACAAGTTGAGGAACAAGTAATTAAATATTATCCACTTAAAACATATATTTATCCTGTATTGAATAATATGTGTATATTTAATGAGTGACAGGCTCTCCTGCATCTTGTGTTACACTTGTCCATTCAGTAGTGGGGCAAGACTCCTTGAAGACGACATATGGCGTAATGAAATATGTCTTGATGTAAACAAGACATAACAGAAACAGATGCACTTACTCTACTTGCCAGCCATCAAGTGTACTGCAGGCAATATAACAGTCATGACCTTAGAGTGGACATATTGCCTATCATTGACTTTGTGTACTTCTCTGAACAGAATCTAATAATGATAGGTTTTGAAAGCAACATTAAAATATTAGGTGTTCATTTTCCAATCATCTTAGTGTAACCGATGTGAAATGGCTAGCTAGTTAGCGGTGGTGCGCACTTATAGCGTTTCAATCAGTGACGTCACTCGCTTTGAGACCTTGAAGTAGTGGTTCCCCTTGCCACTACTTCAAGAGTGTGTGTGTGTACAGTACCAGTCAAAAGTTTGGACACACCTTCTCATTCAAGGGTTTTTCTTTATTTTTTAATATTTTCTACATTGTAGAATAATAGTGAAGACATCAAAGCTATGAAATAACACATATGGAATCATGTAGTAACCAAAAAAGTGTTAAATCAACATATATTTTATAACTGATATTCTTAATAGTAGCCACCCTTTGCCTTGAAGACAGCTGTGCACACTCTTGGCATTAGCTCACCAGTCAACCTACTGTGTACTGAACATTCATATTGCAATGTACAGCCTTACCTAATTTCATAGACCCAAGATCCATAAGTATCAGTCTAGTCAGTGACACCCACAGAACACAACTGTGAAGAGTTTACACAAATATTAAGGTCGTAACTCTTATTGCAGGACTTTGAAACCACTGTGAAATGACACTAATGTGAAATGAGCCACATTAGCTCACCAGTCAATGGGCTGAATAGTGAGGTGATTACCCACAGTGGTAGCAATGCACGGCTATAACATTTACAGAAAATACAGATATGCCAATAGGGGGGGTGTTGCTTTCTATATTCAGAACCACATTTCTGTAAAGCTAAGAGAAGATCTTATGTTAAACACAATTTAAGTAAAATGGCTACAGGGTCATCTGCCTCACCAAAATTCTTATGGCAAGATGCTATAGACCACCAAGTGCTAACAGTCAATATCTGGATAATATGTGTGAAATGCTTGATAATATACAGTTGAAGTCGGATGTTTAAATATACTTAGGTTGGAGTCATTAAATCAAATCAGATTAATTTATATAGCCCTTCATACATCAGCTGATATCTCAAAGTGCTGTACAGAAACCCAGCCTAAAGCCCCAAACAGCAAGCAATGCAGGTGTTGAAGCACGTTGGCCCGGAAAAACTCCCTAGAAAGGCCAAAACCTAGGAAGAAACCTAGAGAGGAACCAGGCTATGAGGGGTGGCCAGACCTCTTCTGGCTGTGCCGGGTGGAGATTATAACAGAACATGGCCAAGATGTTCAAATGTTCATAAATGACCAGCATGGTCAAATAATAGGTCTGGGACAGGTAGCACGTCCGGTGAACAGGTCAGGATTCCATAGCCGCAGGCAGAACAGTTGAAACTGGAGCAGCAGCACGGCCAGGTGGACTGGGGACAGCAAGGAGTCATCATGCCAGGTAGTCCTGAGGCATGGTCCTACGGCTCAGGTCCTCCGAGAGAGAGAAAGAAAGAGAGAATTAGAGAGAGCATACTTAAATTCACACAGGACACTGGATAAGACAGGAGAAGTACTCCAGATATAACAAACTGACCCTAGCCCCCCGACACATAAACTACTGCAGTATAAATACTGGAGTCTGAGACAGCAGGGGTCAGGAGACACTGTGGCCCCCGATGATACCCCCGGACAGGGCCAAACAGGAAGGATATAACCCCACCCACTTTGCCAAAGCACAGCCCCCACACCACTAGAGGGATATCTTCAACCACCAACTTACCATCCTGAGACAAGGCCGAGTATAGCCCACAAAGATCTCCGCCACGGCACAACCCAAGGGGGGGCGCCAACCCAGACTGGAAGATCACATCAGTGACTCAACCCACTCAAGTGACGCACCCCTCCTAGGGAAGGCATGAAAGAGCACCAGTAAGCCAGCGACTCAGCCCCTGTGAATCAGAGAATCCCAGTGGAAAGAGGGGAACCGGCAAGGCAGAGACAGCAATGGCAGTTCGTTGCTCCAGATCCTTTCCGTTCACCTTCACACTCCTGGGCCAGACTACACTCATCTGAAGAGATGAGTCTTCAGTAAAGACTTAAAGGTTGAGACCGAGTTTGCGTCTCTCACATGGGTAGGCAGACCATTCCATAAAAATGGAGCTCATTATGAGAAAGCCCTGCCTCCAGCTGTTTGCTTAGAAATTCTAGGGACAATTAGGAGGCCTGCGTCTTGTGACCGTAGCGTACGTGTAGGTATGTACGGCAGGACCAAATCAGAGCGATAGGTAGGAGCAAGCCCATGTAATGCTTTGTAGGTTAGCAGTAAAACCTTGAAATCAGCCCTTGCCCTGACAGGAAGCCAGTGTAGGGAGGCTAGCACTGGAGTAATATGATATTTTTTTTTGGTTCTAGTCAGGATTCTAGCAGCCGTATTTAGCACTAACTGAAGTTTATTTAGTGTTTTATCCAGGTAGCCGGAAAGTAGAGCATCGCAGTAGTCTAACCTAGAAGTAACAAAAGCATGGATATATTTTTCTGCATCATTTTTGGACAGAAAGTTTCTGATTTTTGCAATGTTACGTAGATGTAAAAAAGCTGTCCTTGAAACAGTCTTGATATGTTCGTCAAAAGAGAGATCAGGGTCCAGAGTTATGCCGAGGTCCTTCACAGTTTTATTTGAGACGACTGTACAACCATTAAGAGTAATTGTCAGATTTAACAGAAGATCTCGTTGTTTCTTGGGACCAAGAACAAGCATCTCTGTTTTGTCAGAGTTTAAAAGTAGAACGTTTGCAGCCATCCACTTCCTTATCTCTGAAACACAGGCTTCTAGCGCGGACAATTTGGGGCCTTCACCAGGTTTCATTGAGATGTACAGCTGTGTGTCATCCACATAGTTAACAAAGTTAACATTATGTTTTCTAATGACATCCCCAAGAGTTAGAGTCAGAGGACAAAACATTCAAAGAGACAAACTGATATCTTTTCGACAGATAAGATCTAAACCAGGCCAGAACTTGTCCGTATATACAAATTTGGGTTTCCAATCTCTCCAAAAGAATGTGGTGATCAATGGTATCAAAAGCAGCACTAAGATCAAGGAGCATGAGGATAGATGCAGAGCCTCGGTCTGATGCCATTAAATGGTAATTTACCACCTTCACAAGTGCAGTCTCAGTGCTATGATGGGGTCTAAAACCAGACTGAAGCATTTCGTATACATTGTTTGTCTTCAGGAAGGCGGTGAGTTGCTGCGCAACAGCCTTTTCTAAACATTTTGAGAGGAATGGAAGATTTGATATAGGCCGATAGTTTTTTATATTTTCTGGGTCAAGGTTTGGCTTTTCAAGAGAGGCTTTATTACTGCCACTTTTAGTGAGTTTGGTACACATCCGGTGGATAGAGAGACGTTTATTATGTCCAACATAGGAGGGCCATGCACAGGAAGCAGCTCTTTCAGTAGTTTAGTTGGAATAGGGTCCAGTATGCAGCTTGAAGGTTTAGAGACCATGATTATTTTCATCATTGTGCCAATAGATACAGTATAGTACTAAAACACTTCAGTGTCTCTCTTGATCCTAGGTCCTGGCAGAGTTGTGCAGACTCAGGACAACTGAGCTTTGAAGGAATACGCAGATTTAAAGAGGAGTCTGTAATTTGCTTTCTAATGATCATGATCTTTTCCTCAAAGAAGTTCATTAATTTATTACTGCTGAAGTGAAAGCCATCCTCTCTTGGGGAATGCTGCTTTTTAGTTAGCTTTGCGACAGTATCAAAAATAAATTTAGAAAAGTTCTTATTTTCCTACATTAAGTTGGAAAAATAGGATGATCGAGCAGCTGTAAGGGCTCTTCGATACTGCACGGTACTGTCTTTCCAAGCTAGTCGGAAGACTTCCAGTTTGGTGTGGTGCCATTTCCGTTCCAATTTTCTGGAAGCTTGCTTCAGAGCTCGGGTATTTTCTGTATACCAGGGATCTAGTTTCTTATGACAAATGTTTTTAGTTTTTAGGGGTGCAACTGCATCTAAGGTATTGCGCAAGGTTAAATTGAGTTCCTCAGTTAGGTGGTTAACTGATTTTTGTCCTCTGACGTCCTTGGGTAGGCAGAGGGAGTCTGGAAGGGCATCAAGGAATCTTTGTGTTGTCTGTGAATTCATAGCACGACTTTTAATGCTCCTTGGTTGGGGTCTGAGCAGATTATTTGTTGCAATTGCAAACGTAATACAATGGTGGTCTGATAGTCCAGGATTATGAGGAAAAACATTGAGATCCACAACATTTATTCCATGGGACAAAACTAGGTCCAGAGTATGACTGTGACAGTGAGTACGTCCAGAGACATGTTGGACAAAACCCACTGAGTCGATGATGGCTCCGAAAGCCTTTTGGAGTGGGTCTGTCGACTTTTCCATGTGAATATTAAAGTCACCAAAAATTAGAATATTATCTGCTATGAATACAAGGTCCGATAGGAATTCAGGGAACTCAATGAGGAATGCTGTATATGGCCCAGGAGGCCTGTAAACAGTAGCTATAAAAGGTGATTGAATAGGCTGCATAGATTTCATGACTAGAAGCTCAAAAGACGAAAACGTCATTTTTTTTTTGTAAATTGAAATTTACTATCGTAAATGTTAGCAACACCTCCGCCTTTGCGGGATGCACGTAGGATATGGTCACTAGTGTAACGAGGAGGTGAGGCCTCATTTAACACAGTAAATTCATCAGGCTTAAGCCATGTTTCAGTCAGGCCAATCACATCAAGATTATGATCAGTGATTAATTCATTGACTATAATTGCCTTTGAAGTAAGGGATCTAACATTAAGTAGCCCTATTTTGAGATGTGAGGTATCACGATCTCTTTCAATAATGACAGGAATGGAGGAGGTCTTTATCCTAGTGAGATTGCTAAGGCAAACACCACCATGTTTAGTTTTGCCCAACCCAGGTCGAGGCACAGACACGGTCTCAATGGGGATAGCTGAGCTGACTACACTGATGGTGCTAGTGGCAGACTCTACTAAGCTGGCAGGCTGGCTAACAGCCTGCTGCCTGGCCTGCACCCTATTTCATTGTGGAGCTAGAGGAGTTAGAGCCCTGTCTATGTTGGCAGATAAGATGAGAGCACCCCTCCAGCTAGAATGAAGTCCCGTCACTCCTCAGCAGACCAGGCTTGGTCCTGTTTGTGGGTGAGTCCCAGAAAGAGGGCCAATTATCTACAAATTCTATCTTTTGGGAGGGACAGAAAACAGTTTTCAACCAGCGATTGAGTTGTGAGACTCTGCTGTAGAGCTCATCACTCCCCGAACTGGGAGGGGGCCAGAGACAATTACTCGATGCCGACACGGATTTACACGCTGAAGCCATGTTGCACTTGGTGACCTCTGACTGTTTCATCCTAACATCGTTGGTGCCGACGTGGATAACAATATCTCTATACTCTCTACACTCACCTGTTTTAGCTTTAGCCAGCACCATCTTCAGATTAGCCTTAACGTCGGTAGCCCTGCCCCCTGGTAAACAGTGTATGATCGCTGGATGATTCGTTTTAAGTCTAATACTGCAGGTAATGGAGTCGCCAATTTGTAAGAGCTAATGGTGGGAAGCTTCGGCGTCTCAGACCCCGTAACGGGAGGAGTAGAGACAAGTGAAGGCTCGGCCCCAGACTCCGACTAGTAGCTTAATTGGGAAAACCGGTTGAAAGTTTCTGTCGGCTGAATGAGCGATACTGGTTGAGCATTCCTACAGCATTTCCCTCCAGAAACAACAGCAAAGGACCTTGTGAAGATGCTGGAGGAAACAGGTACAAAAGTATCTATATCCACAGTAAAATGAGTCCTATATCAACATAACCTGAAAGGCCGCTCAGCATGGAAGAAGCCACTGCTCCAAAACCGCTATATAAAAGCCAGACTACGGTTTGCAACTGCACATGGGGACCAATGTCGTGCTTTTTGGAGAAATGTCCTCTGGTCTGATGAAACAAAAATAGAACTGTTTGGCCATAATGACCATCATTATGTTTGATGGAAAAGGGGGAGGCTTACAAGCCGAAGAACACCATCCCAACCGTGAAGCACGGGGGTGGCAGCATCATGTGTGGGGGTGATTTGCTGCAGGAGGGACTGGTGCACTTCACAAAATAGATGGCATCATGAGGGTGGAAAATTATGAGGATATATTGAAGCAACATCTCAAGACATCAGTCAGGAAGTTAAAGCTTGATCGCAAATGGGTCTCCCAGATGGACAATGACCCCAAGCATACTTCCAAAGTTGTGGCAAAATGGCTTAAGGACAACAACGTGAAGGTATTGGAATGGCCATCACAAAACCCTGACCTCAATCCTGTAGAAAATTTGTGGGCAGAACTGAAAAAGCATGTGTGAGCAAGGAGGCCTACAAACCTGACTCAGTTACACCAGCTCTGTCAGGGCCAAATTCACCCAACTTATTGTGGGAAGTTAGTGGGAAGCTGCCTGAAACGTTTGACCCAAGTTAAACAATTTAAAGGCAATGCTACCAAATACTAATTGAGTGTATGTAAACTTCTGACCAACTGGGAATGTGATGAAAAAAATACAAGCTGAAATAAATCATTCTCTCTGACATTTCACATCCTTAAAATAAAGTGGTGATCCTAACTGACCTAAGACAGGGAATTTTTACTAAGATTAAATGTCAGGAATTGTGAAAATGGAGTTTAAATGTATTTGGCCAAGGTGTATGTAAACTTCCAACTTCAACTATGTGTGATATCAACAGAGAAGTTTATTTTCTACGTGATTTCAATATTGACTGACATTCACCAAGCTGCCCACTCAAGAAAAAGCTTCAAACTGTAACCAGTATCTACAACCTGGTTCAGGTTATTGGTCAACCTACCAGGGTAGTTACAAACAGTACAGGAATGAAATCATCAACATGTATTGATCACGTCTTTACTAATGCGGCATAAATCTGCTTTAAAGTAGTATCCAAATCCATTGGATGTGATGATTACAATATAGTAGCTATAACTAGGAAAACCAAAGTTATAAAGGCTGGGTCTAATATAGTGTATAAGAGGTCATACAATAAGTTTTGCAGTGACTCTTATGTTGATGAGATAAATAATATTTGTTGGTCTATGGTGTGTAATGAGGAGCAATCAGATGCTGCACTTGACACATTTATGAAAATGCTTATTCCAGTTACTAAGAAGCATGCACCCAATAAGAAAATGACTGTAAAAACTGTTAAATCACCTTGAATTTTCTGTTGGTTAAGGGCTTGTAAGTAAGCATTTCACTGTTATATTCGGAGCATGTGACAAATCAAATTTGACTTGATTGATGAGGAATTGAAATATTGTATGGTTGAGAGGGCTAAGGCAAAAGGTAGGTTAAGTCTGGCAGCAGAACCTATTGGCAAGCATACTGCAAATTGAGAAATCATGTGACTAAACAGAATAAAAAGAAGAAGAAACTATACTATGAAAGAAAGAAAAATGGTATAAAGAATGATAGTAATAATCGTTGGAGCACCTTAAATGACATTTTAGCCAAAAAGGCAAACTCGACTCCATCATTCATTGAATCAGAGGGCTCATTCATCACAAAACCCACTGATATTGCCAACTACTTTAATGATTATTTTCATTGGCAAGATTAGCAAATTTAGGCATGACATGCCAGCAACAAAGTTTATCTGACCAAATTGTGAAAGACAAGCATTGTAATTTTGAATTCTGTAAAGTGAGTGTGGAAGAGGTGATTTTTTGTTGTTGTCTATCAACAATGACAAGCCACCGGGGTCTGACAACTTGGATGGAAAATTACTGAGGATAATAGAGGACGATATTGCCACTCCTATTTGCTTTATCTTACATTTAAGCCTACTAGAAAGTGTGTTCCCTCAGGCCTGGAGGGAAGCAAAAGTCATTCCGCCACCTAAGAATAGTAAAGCCCCCTTTACTGTGTCACGTATACTCCCTCTCTGGCCTCTAGGTCATCAGGCTACTGATTATTTCTCACACCAGTAACCATCGTCTCGCGCACCTGCACTTCATGACACTCACCTGGACTCCATCACCTCCTTGATTATCTTCCCGATATCTGTTACTCCCCTTGGTTCTTTCCTCAGGTGTTATTGACTCTGTTTTATGTCAGTGCGTTGTTTGCATTTCGTGTTCATTGTTTATTTTATTTATTAAACACCCTCTCCCTGAACTTACTTGCCGACTCTCAGCGCACTCGTTACATACTGGCTCAAATAGCCGACCAATCAGCCTGTTAACGACCCTTTGGAAACTTTTGGAAAAAATAGTTTGACCAGATACAATGCTATTTTACAGTAAACCAATTTCCAACAGACTTTCAGAATGTCCTTATAGGGAAGGACATTCAACTTACACAAATGACTGATGATTGGCTGACAGAAATTGATAATAAAAAGATTGTGGGGGCTGTTCTGTTAGACTTCAGTGCGGCATTTGGCATTATTGATCATAGTCTGCTGCTTGAAAAATGTATGTGTTATGGCTTTACACCCCATGCTATATTGTGGATAAAGAGTTACCTGTCTAACAGAACACAGAGGGTGTTGTTTAATGGAAGCCTCTCCAACATAATCCAGGTATAATCAGGAATTCCAGACATTCCCCAGGACAGCTGTCTAGGCCCCTTACTTTTTTCAAAATGTACTAACAACATGCCACTGTCTTTGAGTAAAGTCAAAGACTTTAAAATGCAAATCCATTTATAACATTTTTGACATGCGTTTTTCTGGATTTTTGTTGTTGTTGTTCTGTCTCTCACTGTTCAAATAAACCTACCATTAAAATTATAGACTGATCATTTCTTTGTCAGTGGGCACACGTACAAAATCAGCAGGGGATCAAATACTTTTTTCCCTCACTGTACACATCAGCTACTACAGCGAATGAAATGACTGCAACACTTAACAAAGAGCTGCAGTTAGGTTCAGAGTGTGTGGAAAGGAATAAGTTAATCCTAAATATTTCAAAAATTAAAAGCATTGTATTTGGGACAAATAATTCCCTAAACCTCAACTAAATCTTGTAATAAATAATGTGGAAATTGAGTAAGTTGAGGTGACTAAACTGCTTGAAGTAGCCCTGGATTGTAAACTGTCATGGTCAAAACATGTTGACACAACAGTAGCTAAGATGTGGAGAAGTCTGTCCGTAATGAAGTGCAGCTCTGCCTTCTTAACAACACTATCAACAAGGAAGGTCCTACTGGCCCTAGTTTTGTCGCACCTGGACTACTGTTCAGTCGTGTGGTCAGGTGCCACAAAGAGGGACTTAGGAAAATGACAATTGGCTCAAAACAGGGCAGCACAGCTGGCCCTTAAATGTACACAGCGAGCTAACATTAATTATATGTATGTCAATCTCTCATGGCTCAAAGTGGAGGAGAAATTGACTTCATCACTACTTGTTTTTGTAAGAAGTGTTGACAAGCTGAATGCTCTGAGTTGTCTGTTTATACCACTAGCACACAGCTCGGACACCCACGCATACCCCACAAGACATGCCACCAGAGGTCTCTTCACAATTCCCAAGTCCAGAACAGAACAGTCGCACAGTACTACATAGAGCCATGACTAAATGGAACTCCATTTCACATCAGGTAACTGATGCAAGGAGTAGAATCAGATTTTAAAAACAGATAGAAATACACCTTATGGAACAGCGGGCACTGTGAAGAAACACACACACAGGTACAGACGCATACGCACACACATGCTAGCACACGCACTCTACACAAGTACATTGTAATATTGTTGTATGGTGGTACTATACATTTTGTATTGTAGATACGGCAGGGCACAAAAGTATTTAGTCAGCCACCAATTGTGCAAGTTCTCCCACTTAAAAAGATGAGAGAGGCCTGTAATTTTCATCATCACTTCAACTATGACGGAGAAAATGAGGGGAAAAAATCCAGAAAATCACATTGTAGGATTTTTTATTTATTTATTTGCAAATTATGGTGGAAAATAAGTATTTGGTCACCTACAAACAAGCAAGATTTCTGGCTTTCACAGACCTGTAACTTCTTCTTTAAGAGGCTCCTCTGTCCTCCACTCGTTACCTGTATTGTACTTCCGGCGCCGACAGAGATGGCCGCCTCGCTTCGCGTTCCTAGGAAACTATGCAGTTTTTTGTTTTTTTACGTGTTATTTCTTACATTAGTACCCCAGGTCATCTTAGGTTTCATTACATACAGTCGAGAAGAACTACTGAATATAAGATCAGCATCAACTCACCATCAGTACGACCAAGAATATGTTTTTCGCGACGCGGATCCTGTGTTCTGCCTTACAAACAGGACAACGGAGTGGATCCTATGCAGCGACCCAAAAAAACGACTCCGAAAAAGAGGGAAACGAGGCGGTCTTCTGGTCAGACTCCGGAGACGGGCACAGCGCGCACCACTCCCTAGCATTCTTCTTGCCAATGTCCAGTCTCTTGACAACAAGGTTGATGAAATCCGAGCAAGGGTAGCATTCCAGAGGGACATCAGAGACTGTAACGTTCTTTGCTTCACGGAAACGTGGCTTACTGGAGAGACGCAATCCGAAGCGGTGCAGCCAACAGGTTTCTCCACGCATCGCGCAGACAGGAAAAAACATCTTTCTGGTAAAAAGAGGGGCGGGGGCGTATGCCTTATGACTAACGTGACATGGTGCGATGAAAGAAACATACAGGAACTCAAATCCTTCTGTTCACCTGATTTAGAATTCCTCACAATCAAATGTAGACCGCATTATCTACCAAGAGAATTCTCTTCGATTATAATCACAGCCGTATATATCCCCCCCCAAGCAGACACATCGATGGCTCTGAACGAACTTTATTTAACTCTCTGCAAACTGGAAACAATTTATCCGGAGGCTGCATTCATTGTAGCTGGGGATTTTAACAAGGCTAATCTGAAAACAAGACTCCCCAAATTTTATCAGCATATCGATTGCGCAACCAGGGGAGGAAAGACCTTGGACCATTGTTACTCTAACTTCCGCGACGCATATAAGGCCCTGCCCCGCCCCCCTTTCGGAAAAGCTGACCACGACTCCATTTTGTTGATCCCTGCCTACAGACAGAAACTAAAACAAGAGGCTCCCACGCTGAGGTCTGTCCAACGCTGGTCCGACCAAGCTGACTCCACACTCCAAGACTGCTTCCATCACGTGGACTGGGAGATGTTTCGTATTGCGTCAGATAACAACATTGACGAATACGCTGATTCGGTGTGCGAGTTCATTAGAACGTGCGTTGAAGATGTCGTTCCCATAGCAACGATTAAAACATTCCCTAACCAGAAACCGTGGATTGATGGCAGCATTCGTGTGAAACTGAAAGCGCGAACCACTGCTTTTAATCAGGGCAAGGTGTCTGGTAACATGACCGAATACAAACAGTGCAGCTATTCCCTCCGCAAGGCTATCAAACAAGCTAAGCGCCAGTACAGAGACAAAGTAGAATCTCAATTCAACGGCTCAGACACAAGAGGCATGTGGCAGGGTCTACAGTCAATCACGGACTACAGGAAGAAACCCAGCCCAGTCACGGACCAGGATGTCTTGCTCCCAGGCAGACTAAATAACTTTTTTGCCCGCTTTGAGGACAATACAGTGCCACTGACACGGCCTGCAACGAAAACATGCGGTCTCTCCTTCACTGCAGCCGAGGTGAGTAAGACATTTAAACGTGTTAACCCTCGCAAGGCTGCAGGCCCAGATGGCATCCCCAGCCGCGCCCTCAGAGCATGCGCAGACCAGCTGGCCGGTGTGTTTACGGACATATTCAATCAATCCCTATACCAGTCTGCTGTTCCCACATGCTTCAAGAGGGCCACCATTGTTCCTGTTCCCAAGAAAGCTAAGGTAACTGAGCTAAATGACTACCGCCCCGTAGCACTCACATCCGTCATCATGAAGTGCTTTGAGAGACTAGTCAAGGACCATATCACCTCCACCCTACCTGACACCCTAGACCCACTCCAATTTGCTTACCGCCCAAATAGGTCCACAGACGATGCAATCTCAACCACACTGCACACTGCCCTAACCCATCTGGACAAGAGGAATACCTATGTGAGAATGCTGTTCATCGACTACAGCTCGGCATTCAACACCATAGTACCCTCCAAGCTCGTCATCAAGCTCGAGACCCTGGGTCTCGACCCCGCCCTGTGCAACTGGGTACTGGACTTCCTGACGGGCCGCCCCCAGGTGGTGAGGGTAGGCAACAACATCTCCTCCCCGCTGATCCTCAACACTGGGGCCCCACAAGGTTGCGTTCTGAGCCCTCTCCTGTACTCCCTGTTCACCCACGACTGCGTGGCCACGCACGCCTCCAACTCAATCATCAAGTTTGCGGACGACACAACAGTGGTAGGCTTGATTACCAACAACGATGAGACGGCCTACAGGGAGGAGGTGAGGGCCCTCGGAGTGTGGTGTCAGGAAAACAACCTCACACTCAACGTCAACAAAACTAAGGAGATGATTGTGGACTTCAGGAAACAGCAGAGGGAACACCCCCCTATCCACATCGATGGAACAGTAGTGGAGAGGGTAGCAAGTTTTAAGTTCCTCGGCATACACATCACAGACAAACTGAATTGGTCCACTCACACAGACAGCATCGTGAAGAAGGCGCAGCAGCGCCTCTTCAACCTCAGGAGGCTGAAGAAATTCGGCTTGTCACCAAAAGCACTCACAAACTTCTACAGATGCACAATCGAGAGCATCCTGGCGGGCTGTATCACCGCCTGGTATGGCAACTGCACCGCCCTCAACCGTAAGGCTCTCCAGAGGGTAGTGAGGTCTGCACAACGCATCACCGGGGGCAAACTACCTGCCCTCCAGGACACCTACACCACCCGATGTCACAGGAAGGCCATAAAGATCATCAAGGACATCAACCACCCGAGCCACTGCCTGTTCACCCCGCTATCATCCAGAAGGCGAGGTCAGTACAGGTGCATCAAAGCTGGGACCGAGAGACTGAAAAACAGCTTCTATCTCAAGGCCATCAGACTGTTAAACAGCCACCACTAACACTGAGTGGCTGCTGCCAACACACTGACACTGACTCAACTCCAGCCACTTTAATAATGGGAATTGATGGGAAATGATGTAAATATATCACTAGCCACTTTAAACAATGCTACCTTATATAAATGTTACTTACCCTACATTATTCATCTCATACGCATACGTATATACTGTACTCTATATCATCGACGGTATCCTTATGTAATACATGTATCACTAGCCACTTTATACTATACTATGCCACTTTGTTTACATACTCATCTCATTTGTACATACTGTACCCGATACCATCTACTGTATCTTGCCTATGCTGCTCTGTACCATCACTCATTCATATATCCTTATGTACATATTCTTTATCCCCTTACACCTTGTACAAGACAGTAGTTTTGGAATTGTTAGTTAGATTACTTGTTATTACTGCATTGTCGGAACTAGAAGCACAAGCATTTCGCTACACTCGCATTAACATCTGCTAACCATGTGTATGTGACAAATAAAATTTGATTTGATTTGATTTGATTTGATTTGATTTATTAATGGCACCTGTTTGAACTTGTTATCAGTATAAAAGACACCTGTCCACAACCTCAAACAGTCACACTCCAAACTCCACTATGGCGAAGACCAAAGAGCTGTCAAAGGACACCAGAAACAAAATTGTAGACCTGCACCAGGCTGGGAAGACTGAATCTGCAATAGGTAAGCAGCTTGGTTTAAAGAAAACAACTGTGGGAGCAATTATTAGGAAATGGAAGACATACAAGACCACTGATAATCTCCCTCGATCTGGGGCTCCACGCAAGATCTCACCCCGTGGGGTCAAAATGATCACAAGAACGGTGAGCAAAAATCCCAGAACCACACGGGGGGACCTAGTGAATGACCTGCAGAGAGCTGGGACCAAAGTAACAAAGCCTACCATCAGTAACACACTACGCCGCCAGGGACTCAAATCCTGCAGTGCCAGAAGTGTCCCCCTGCTTAAGCTGCTGCCTTGGTTAATGGTGATCCCTAATAAATACGAACACAAATAACTTTTCATTGATTGTCATAACATTAAAATAAGTGATAATTATTCTAAAAAGGTCTGGCCTTTTGATTTGCGTTCAAATTCAGGTGTTGATTTGTTCAAAATAATCAAATCATACAAAACATGCATTTATCGCTTATCCTCAATCAATTATTCATGATTGTCAACGAAACATCAAACTAAATCCAAATTATTCAAACGCTTAATGGAACTGTGTGTGTGAGTGTGTGTGTGTGTGTGTGTGTGTGTTGGAGTGTCAGTGTAAGTATGTGTATGGGTAGAGTCCAGTGTGTGTGCATAGAGTCGAAAATAATAAAACGGTCCAAGCGGATAGTCCAGGTAGCTATTTAGTTAACTATTTAGCAGTCTTATGGCTTGGGGGTAGAAGCTTTTCAGGAGCCTTTTGGTCCCAGACGTAGTACTCCTGTACCGTTTACTGTGTGGTAGCAGAGACTCTGACTTTGGGGGATGTAGTCTGACAATTTTTAGGGCCTTCCTCTGACACCACCTGGTATAGAGGTCCTGGATGGCAGGGAGTTTGACCTGGGCCATACACACTACCCTCTGTAGCTCCTTGCGGGCAGACGCAGAGCAGTTGCCATACCAAGCCGTGATGCAGCCAGTCCAGATGCTCTCAATGGTTCTGCTGTTGAACTTTTTAAGGATCTGAGGGCCCATGCCAAATCTTTTCAGCCTCCTGAGGGGGGAGAGACGTTGTTGTGCCTTCTTCACGACTGTGTTGGTGTGTTTGGACCATGATAGGTCCTTAGCGACGTGGACACCGAGGAACTTGAAGCTCTCGACCCGCTACAGTACAGCCCCGTCGATGTGAATGGGAGTGTGTTCGGCCAGGGTCTTTCACTGGGATTCTGGAGACGGTTGTAAACACAACATGAACCCTAGCTGCAGCCACCTCTTCCAGTCAGCCACCTTGTCCAGTTCAGCTTGAGTTAGTGGTTTATTGAAAATATTGAAAAGTGGATTATAAAATTAAGTCTTGACATTCAATGTTCATTAATTGGAGAGGGGTGAAATTTCCCCAGCCCCATCCTTCAGCTGTTTACCTAAACTAATTTTGTGGACTATGATGTCATTGTCAAAAGTCACACTGGTGTGTGCTTCCTTTTCCACAAAGCTTTGAAAATAAGCAATGCGAGTTTATTGCCTAATGCAGATTTAAAGCAGCCTACTGTTTTAAGCAATTAAGATTCAATAATGTACTGTTAATAAATGGTTTACAGAACTAAAACAAACTAACTTAGAAGGTTGACATTTTTTAAGAAAGAGACAGTCTTTCCCAAACCTTTTTAGAATATTTTGCACTTGATGTTTCTATGACAATCAATGCAAAGATATTGCGAACAAGAGATTTAAAAGCATTTTTATATGATTTGATTATTTATATTAAATCAACACATTCATTTTTATGCAAATCAAATGTTGTAAAAGTAGGCAAGACATTTTTTTAATAATTAGCACTTGTTTTTATGTTTCTATGACAATCAATGCAAAAGTTATTGTGAACAAGAGATTTAACAGTGAATGTCAGATATAAAACATACTTTACCTCGGTGCTGAGCACTCGCTCAAATGTGGATTGTAGAATCTATTTAACACACTGATCTTATTCAACACAGCGCTACAGGTTGGCTAATGCCATGCGTCCTAGACTACACAACTTTAAAAATTCTAACATTGCTGAGCCTTGTCACACCATGGGGTCAGCTCCCTGTTTCATCAGGGAGCCTCAAAGATGAAGAAAACAAATGTCATCGCTGAATTCACATTATGTTTTCTATTTCATGCAGCCACAGAATAGAAAAAAAAGCAGCATTTCACATTGTTTAAAGTTGAGAGTTATCAAAGTATCAGGGGGTGTACAATGAAACTGGGTGTGTAAGTATGCCTCCAAGATAATATGGTAAAGTTGGCCTCATGTATAGGTCCTCGAAGAAATAAATAACACCAAGGACATGAAAATCCATCATACTCCACATTTCTAAAGTGAAATAAAAATCTAAGAACATTTTCCAAATGAATACAAATGAAAAACAAAGATATCTTCATTGCATACTGTATGTCTTCACACTCCATAGTTCAGAGGTGGGACCACAGGTCTCCGAGTGGTGTGGTGGAAAAACGTTTCATGGGCACGTAGTTTTTCCTGATCTGGTAACCTAACCACACAGACACAGAAAATAACATGATTGGACAATAAAACTCACAGGGCTTGCTTTATGCAGTTTTGCACCATGTAGTCCTGCCCTATGCAACTGTAGGTCTAATAAAAAATATACTCATGTACACATGTATTGTGTTTATTGCTAAATTCCAGTTTATAATTTTGGATTGAAAAAGTATTGGTAGCCAAGTCAGCCCAAGTTTGAATATAAAGCACATTTGATCCCATTCACATTTTCTCACAAACAAATGGGCTATAAATACATAACATTAACGCTTTACCCTGGCCAGAACGCATAGTAGGCTAGACTATACAGCTGCTGTTATTAGTAGCCTACAGTTGATCAAAAATAGTCTAGTTTCCAGGCAATACAGCATCCCAGCAAACAGGGGATGTCCTGAGGACATTCAACGACATTCCCGTTAGGTCTCTTAAGGGTTTTGGCATAACATTATTCCACTGACGTTATGATAACGTTCTAAGAACGTTGCGTGATGGACCCAAGGGAATGTTCTCTCGGGGACCTTTCTCTATTTCCCTGTTTGTTCCCAGGACATCACTGAGGACCATGTCAGAACCTTTTAAAGAGGTTCTCAGGACTTTCATTTTACTAGTCCTTTGGACGTTGTGTGATGGTCCCAAGGGAAAATTCGCAGGGGGACCTTTTTTATAGTTTAGATTTTGTCCAGTCCGGTCTGACTGTTGACGTTAACATCAAAGCCAGGGTGGACTGACCAAACTTTTCAATGTCCAAGGATGTCCGGTGTCGGTTGGTGAGATGCTGGTTACAGTAAATGGAAAGAGAGGAGGCTCATTGATAGGTGTCAGTAAGAACTGGGAGAGTTGGCATTACCATGAGATTGAGAGAGAGAGGCAGAGAGACAGAGAGGGGGAGAGAGGAAGGTGTTGTCCAGATTCTGACTGTTTTAACACCTGGTTTGATCACCAGACGACAGGAAGACAAAGAAAACCATTAAGAGCTGAACATAACAGTATGCCAGTGGAAGGGAGTCACAGGTGCAGGTGACCCAACTGTGTTTTGTGTCTTCTATGATTTCCCAGTGTAGCCAATTCAGTTGCAGTAATTCCTTTACTGATTTGTTTTGGTAATTCTGAGCTTTAATCACTTGATAATTCATCAACAAAATTAATATCAGTAAAATCACTATAACTAATTGATAGGTCTACCATTACGTATTACTTCTGTAAATGTTTATTATCCTCCACCCTCATGAGGGAGAGAAATTAGAAAATATAAAGATACAGTGTGTGGGTTTTTGTAATGGCAAAACCTCTTGGCATACCGATCCCTTTAGCGGGATCATTTTCGTCAACATCCGCTGAATTGCAGATCGCCAAATTCAAATTAAATTACTAAAAATATTGAATTTTCATGAAATCACAAGTGCAATATAGCAAAACACAGTTTAGCTTGTTTTTAATCCACCTGGCGTGTCAGATTTTTTTTTAAAGAAGCTTTACAGCGAAAGCCAACCAAGCGTTTATTTGAGGACAGCTCTCAGTAGACAAAACATTACAAACAGCTAGCAGCAAAGTAGATTGGTCACAAAAGTCAGAAAAGCAATAAAACTAATCGCTTACCTTTGATGATCTTCAGATGTTTGCACTCACGAGACTCCCAGTTACACAATAAATGTTTGTTTTGTTCGATAAAGATTATTTTTATATCCAAAAACCTCCATTTGGTTGGCGCGTTTTGTTGAGTAATCCACAGGCTCGTGCAGGTCACGACGGGCAGACGAAAATTCCAAATAGTATCCGTAAAGTTCGTAGAAACATGTCAAACATTTTTTATAATCAATCCTCAGGTTGTTTTTACAATAAATAATCGATAATATTTCAACCGGACGGTAGCCTTTTCAATACAAGAGAGAAAGAAAAGGTCTCGTTCCAGTGTCGCACGCATGAACAAATCTGGGGACACCTAGCTATCCACTGACGCGATGTGAATATTCTCACTAATTTTTCTGAATAAAATCCTGAAACTATGTGTAAAGACTGTTCACACCCTGTGGAAGCCATAGGGAAAGGAATCTGGTTTATATACATTTAAATGGAGGACAGGCTTGCAATGGAACAGAGTAGTTTCAGAAAAACAGCACTTCCTGGTTGGATTTTCCTCAGGTTTTTGCCTACAATATCAGTTCTGTTATACTCACAGACAATATTTTGACAGTTTTGGAAACTTTAGAGAGTTTATCCTAATTAGCCAATTATATGCATATTCTAGCTTCTGGGCCTGAAAAATAGGCAGTTTACTTTGGGAACGTTTTTTATCCAAACATCAAAATACAGCCCCCTTGCTTCAAGAGGTTTTAAACTTACAGAAGGTAAACCATTTATCCAAAACTAAATATAAGTGTTGGCAGAGGTCTTTACATCAACATTATTTTGTTTTGATGTATTTCTGATACCTTTTAAGATTTTTTCTTGTACAGTGGGGAGAACAAGTATTTGATACACTGCCGATTTAGCAGGTTTTCCTACTTACAAAGCATGTAGAGGTCTGTAATTTTCATCATAGGTACACTTCACTGCGGAATCTAAAACAAAAATCCAGAAAATCACATTGGATGATTTTTAAGTAATTCATTTGCATTTTATTGCATGACATACTGTAAGTATATGATCACCTACCAACCAGTAAGAATTCCGGCTCTCACACACCTGTTAGTTTTTTTTAAGAACCCCTCCTGTTCTCCACTCATTACCTGTATTAATTGCACCTGTTTGAACTCATTACCTGTATAAAAGACACCTGTCCACACACTCAATCAAACAGACTCCAACCTCTCCACAATGGCCAAGACCAGAGAGCTGTGTAAGAACATCAGGGATAAAATTGTAGACCTGCACAAGGCTGGGATGGGCTACAGGACTATAGACAAGCAGCTTGGTGAGAAGGCAACAGCTGTTGGCACAATTATTAGAAAATGGAAGAAGTTCAAGATGACGGTCAATCACCCTCGGTCTGGGGCTCCATGCAAGATCTCACCTCGTGGGGCATCAATGATCATGAGGAAGGTGAGGAATCAGCCCAGAACTACACTGCAGGACCTGGTCAATGACCTGAAGAGAGCTGGGACCACAGTCTCAAAGAAAACAATTAGTAACACACTACGCCATCATGGAATAAAATCCTGCAGTGTACGCAAGGTCCCCCTGCTCAAGCCAGCGCATGTCCAGGCCCGTCTGAAGTTTGCCAATGACCATCTGAATGATCCAGAGGAGGAATGGGAGAAGGTCATGTGGTCTGATGAGACAAAAATAGAGCTTTTTGGTCTCAACTCCACTCGCCGTGTTTGGAGGAAGAAGAAGGATGAGTACAACCCCAAGATCACCATCCCAACCGTGAAGCATGGAGGTGGAAACACCATTCTTTGGGGATGCTTTTCTGTAAAGGGGACAGGATGACTGCACCGTATTGAGGGGAGGATGGATGGGGCCATGTATCGCAAGATCTTGGCCAACAACCTCCTTCCCCCATTGAAGATGGGTCGTGGCTGGGTCTTCCAGCATGACAACGACCGAAACACACAGCCAGGGGAACTAAGGAGTGTCTCCGTAAGAAGCATCTCAAGGTCCTGGAGTGTCCTAGCCAGTCTCCAGACCTGAACCCAATAGAAAATCTTTGGAGGGAGCTGAAAGTCTGTATTGCCCAGCGACAGCCCCGAAACCTGAAGGATCTGGAGAAGGTCTGTATGGAGGAGTGGGCCAAAATCCCTGCTGCAGTGTGTGCAAACCTGGTCAGGAACTACAGGAAACGTATGATCTCTGTAATTGCAAACAAAGGTTTCTGTACCAAATATTAAGGTCTGCTTTTCTGATGTACCAAATACTTATGTCATTACTTAAAAATCATACAATGTGATTTTCTGGATTTTTATTTTAGATTCTGTCTCTCACAGTTGAAGTGTACCTATGATAAAAATGACAGACCTCTACATGCTTTGTAAGTAGGAAAACCTGCAAAATCGGCCGTGTTTCAAATACTTGTTCTCCCCACTGTAGATGTTTTCTAAGACCCCTTTTCCATCTGTTATCCAGAAATCAAAGTCGTTACTTATGCCAAATTCTTAAGATGGAAAAATGTATCTATGCCTTCATTTCCCCAAAATATAGACTCTTAAATTTCATTTGACACCCAATTTGATATACTCCTATGACCATCACATGTTGGTGCTTATGGGTCCTTTTCAATGGATATGCCCCTAACCAATAGCAGTGAAATGAGATTAAATCTAGTCATGATCAATTTAATATATTTTCATTAATTAGCCTAAGTGAAATAGATAGGCTTGATAGCAGCAGTCATTGACCCTGTTGGTTGGTTAGCAAGAAAATATTGACGTTTGACATTGTACATTTTTTCTTGACGTTACACAGCATTCACTTTTGGGAAAACTGGTCCAGCCACTTCAAATCAAACCAAATTGTATTGGTCACATACACATACTTAGCAGATGTTATTGCAGGTGTAGCGAAATATCCGCAATAGTTAGCCAAGATGGCGTAGCAGTAGGACGTGTGTGTTTGTCTTTGTCTAATCCCATGTTTTATCCCGTGTAAATAGCCGGGCTTTTTCGTATATATCTTAATCTCACTTTCTATCTACGAACTAAATATACTTTCCTGCAACCCGCCTCACCCAATGTGGTGCGGATCTGCTATTTTTATTCCTTATAACTGGAACTTCCATTAGGAGCTAGCCAGCTAACTAGCAACTAGTCTTCGTTAGCCAAGAGTCTTCACCTTTTTCTCAGTCACCAGCCAGCCTTAGCTCGGACAACACCTTCCAGTCTGCAAAGCGTGATATCAACCCAGAGCATATCGGTCTGCTTATCTCTACCATATCATCAGATTCCTGCCGCTTTGGATCATTATACTGGATCATCGCAGCTAGCTAGCTGCAAATGAGTGGCTACAGTTAGCTAACACCTCTGTCCCGAAGCAAGCACCAGCTAGTCTTGAGCTAGCCTCGAGCTAGGCCCATATACCAGCTAATTCTAGGGCTGCAATACTTCCTTTGCAAATTGGCCTGGACCCTTTATTGTCGACACATCACGACTGGACTGCCGACGTGATTCCCCGATGTGGTCTCAACAGGCTATTCTGTTACGATGTCTCCGAAGAACCATCACTAGCCCCGGCTCGCTAGCTTTTCTGAACGCTGTGTCCCCTGCTCACCTAGCGTAGTAGTGACTACCGAAAGGCACACTGACTCACCTATTGCTGCTCTTTTGACCCTATGATCACTCGGCTACACTGCTGATGCCCCCTGGACTATTTCAATAACACGGTACCTCATTATTTTTTACCTGTCGGTCCCAGCCTCGAACTCAGGTCCAGTATGTATCTAACTGACCCTCTCTGCCCATTCATTGCCATTTACCCATTTTTGTCTTAGCTCTCCTGATCAACACCTGTGATTGCTTTATGCCTCTCTCTAATGTCAATATGCCTTGTCTACTGCTGTCTTGGCTATTTCTTATTGTTTTAATTCACTGTAGAGCACTCAGTCCTGCTCAAAATGCCTTAAATAGCTATTTTCTCCCACCCCACTCACATGCGGAGACCTCAACTGGCTCAACTGGTGCCTCAAGAGACTAAACCTCTCTCATCATCACTCAACGCCTAGGTTTACCTCCACTGTACTCACATCCTGCCATAACATTGTCTGTACGTTATGCCCTGAATCTATTCTACCACGCCCAGAAATCTGCTCCTTTTATTCACTGTCAACAAAACGCACGAGACGACCAGTTCTTATAGCCTTTAGCAGTACCCTTATCCTACTCCTCCTCTGTTCATCTGGAGATGTAAAGGTTAACCCAGGCCTCGTAGCACCCAGTTCCACTCCTATTCCCCAGGCTCTATCATTTGTTGACTTCTGTAACCGTAAAAGCCTTGGTTTCATACATGTAAAGATCAAAAGCCTCCTCCCTAAATTGGTTTTATTCACTGCTTTAGCACACTCTGCCAACCCTGATGTCCTAGCCGTGTCTGAATCCTGGCTTAGGAAGGCCACCAAAAAATAAGAACAGATATAGCCCTTGGTTCACTCCAGACTTGACTGCCCTTGACCAGCACAAAAACATCCTGTGGCGTACTGCAATAACATCAAATAGCTCCCGCGATATGCAACTTTTCAGGGAAGTTAGGAACCAATATACACAGGCAGTTAGGAAAGCAAAGGCTAGATTTTTCAGTCTCATCTAAAAGTTGTAAATTCTTGGTTATCTGCATGAACCCTGGCTAACAATTTGAATCAGCAATACAAAATTGGGTTTAATTATTTATTTACTAAATACCTAACTAATCACACAGAATTACACATACACATAATTAAATCATAACTTGATTACAAATTACGTCATAAAGGAAAACGTCCCTAGCGGGCGGAACAGATATGACAGCTGGTTACACAAAAGAAAAGGCGCTGAGTTTGAGTGAAAGAGTGGGAAGACTGAGGAACAAAGGGCGAAGCTGTGCTATCGTAAATACAGTATCTTATGCATTCTAAATTACTGCCCATTTTGAAAAGGAAAATGCAATAAATATTTACTCTGAGCTGCGCTTCGCAACCAAAGCTCACGCTGATGTTGACTTCGTTCTGCATTTATTATCGGAACCATTCTGACATCGGACCGTCGTCCTCACGTCCTCGGAAGAGGAGGTTATATTGTCATCAAGGGCTTATATAGGAAGGGAGAGGAGGGCGTGTTTGAAAAGTTTTATAGCCCATGTCCCTTCACAGGGGCTGGCCACTGATTGAGCAGAGCCCTATCTTATGAAAACCCAAATCCTATCATCCCATCACAAATAATTTCCTATTCAAACATTTAAATTGAACAACAATTCCATGTGAATCCGATAACTCTGATGTGTAGACTTTCCACTGTAGAGTTTATGTCATCTTATCATTGATGAGAATGTCTCAGATGACAACCGAAATGACATCATATTCATTAAGTACCACCGCATATGTTCAATTGGTCGGATTACCAGAATATAGTTCATTTCCCCCCACCTTCTGATCTTCCCAGAATCTCTATGTTAACCAAGGGGTTTGCAAATGTAACATCAGTAGGGTGGAGAGAGGAAAAAGGGGGGAGTAGGTATTTATGACTGTCATAATCCTTCCCCCAGGCCAACGTCATGACAGTCCCCCCATGTTCGGTTCAATCTTGCGATTAACCTGTATGTTGCAAACCAAAATAAAAATGACCATGGGTTGTCCTGGTTGTGGACCATCGTTGTGGTCCCCATTTGGTGGTCGACCCGGGTAGGGTTTCTGCAAATGAAGAAGTCCGCTCCATGGCTGGGCAGAGGATGTCCAGATTGGGATCGCCGTTGCAGTCCCCCCTCTGGTGGTCGACCCGGGTAGGGTGTCTGCAAATGAAGAAGTCCGCTCCATGGCTGGGCAGCTGATGTCCAGATTGGGATCGCCGTTCCGGACCCGTCGTCTGGTCGTCCAGACTGGAAGATCTGGGCAGTAACTTAGGCAGATGTTAACAATGCACACACACTCATTAAATATATCATTACATTTCCTCCCAAATGAGCGGTGTTATGGCACTAACTGATGGTTGTATGGGGAAGTTGTTTATGGCTCTATCACTTTCTATGTGCCGAAGAAAATTAAACAAAATGAATGAATGCATAAACAAAACAAAATATAGTTATGCCCCCTTAATCATCTAATTGGACTGTATTCTATCTACGTCCATGGTCGTGGCAAAATGACCCTATCGTGGCATTGTCTAATGTCATATCTAGGGCTTTCCTAATTTGCGGGGTGTTGCTTAGGGTACTATCCTAAGTTGATAACTATATGATAAGTCTACAGCTGTAAGGCACTAGTTTTGGGCAGTCTACAGGGATGACCTATGGACTTCTGAGAAGAAAACTGGTGAGTACTGTAGCTGTAGAGTTATAGGCCTCAAAATAAATGTTCAACTTTACTAAGGCTGGTATTTTGCTCGCACCCTTAAGTGATCCTAGCATAAATCCTAATTGGATGTTCCGTTGTACATGTGATTTTATGCTTACGCAAGCACACATGTGATGGGAAGGAAACGAAGTATCCTGGCAGATTACAACTTGTTCAGAATGAGTCTGACGTAGTCAGGTAATTTTCAAGTCAATGCCTGGAGGTCAGTCAGAATTGGTTTTACTACCAGTCACTGTCTTCCACTATTGTAGTGGCGGTAGGTGTGAAGAAGTATACTTCATAGCTATGTTATCCACGTAGGAGCTAACCTCATGATGGAAGTACTCTAAGTATTAGACCAGTCGTATGTGGTGTGATCGTGGTTCATGACTTCTAATAACTTTTCTCCTGAACGGAGGGTTCTATTTATTGGTAGCGTGTGTAACCATTGGAAGAGTGCAATGGAGATTCCCTTCCCCGTGTTGCACTCTGAGTGACTCCTATGTTGCTATTATCAATAGCAATTTAACTTGTGAGGTTACTAATCCTCTTACTGAGTGTTGCTGGACTGACTGTGGTATTGGTACTGGTAGTCAAGGGGTCCAGTTGTCCTACTGATTTATTCTGAAATGTTATCCTACAGGAATACATGATTAGAGCATTTTACTAGTTGTCTTGTAGTGACTACTACACATGGCAAGGAATGATTATTGTTGCCATTTGTTTTTGAGCTGGACAAGTCCAGTGGACTTCCTTTACAACCAGTGTGGTACACCTCAGTACTATCTTAGATGTGTTCTAAGATAATCCCCGTCTAGGGGCCTGTCTGCTCCTCACTGTTCTCAAAGGGGAGTTTACAACTAGATTTGATTTATGCTCTGGCAGCCTTGTACGGTGTTGTCCATAGTCTCAACCCCCCCACCGGCCTTGATAAGGCTCATCATGGGTCTGGGCTACTATTCCCCCCCTTTGTGTCTCGGGACTCCCCCACCAGCGGGTGGTGTTGGTATCCGAGGCGCAAACGAAAAGTGGCTGGTAACATACACAGGGTGGACGAGCGATTCGTCCTGGAAGTGTAGTTTCAGCATGACTCTCAATGTGAGAGGCGAGGTAGTCTGAGTGACCCCTCGAAGTGTAGTGTCGCATCGTTCCACTTTTAACCAACGTTTAGTTGGCTTCAAAGCCCTATTTAGATCATTTAACAATGTTTGAGAGATGAGTGATATTGTCGCACCAGAATCAATTAGCGCATGACAAGTTAAGAAGTCCTCCAGGACTGTTTCCAGGTATGGTCGTTTCGATTCGTGCTTAGTGGACATATTCCCCACAAAGTGGAGTGATCGTTCACAACAACGTGTTGTGTCAATTCTGTTCAAGGGTGAAGCAGATCGACTTTTCAGATTTTGAGTGGGCTTGGCTTTAACGAAGCGTTTGACCTTTTTCTTCGCAACCTTTGTATCAGAGTCTATAGACCAAGCCCGTGGGCTAGTTTCTTGATCAAGCGGGCCCTAGATAGGGTCTCGAGTGAGAGCGGGAGAGATTTGAAGTTTAACGTCCTTGCTATGGGTGTTAATTCCTGCGGACCTGGTGTCCGGTAATTCCCCGTCTAGTCCTTGTGACTTATCTTTTACCCTTTTCTCAAATGTTTCTCGCTTTAGTTCTTCACGTAGTGGAACTTCTGGAGAACATTGGTCTACGTTTTGATCATCCTTCAACCCTTTGTTACCCTTGTGCTCTGACACCCTGTGTGGGTTGGGTGCAGGAACGTAGTGAACAGGTCGATTCGAGTGGTAGTCGTTTTGATGGTGACGTACTTTACAGTTATTTTGACCACGGAGGTTATTGGAATCATGGTTTCGTGGTAGAAACTGTGGTTGTGTGTCATCTCTTAACGCTCCGATACCTGATAATGCACCCTCTAACTGGAGTGAGTGCTCCTGGTCAAACTTCAAAACCGAGTGGTCAGGGCTCTTAGCGTTGCAAGCTTTTGATGCCTCAAAAGCTGTGCTTGCAAGCTCTCTGAGTTGTAAGATAGGCAAGCCAACGTGGGCGGCAGGGCCCAAGTAAGTAATGAAGGTAGGATACATGTTCGATAGGAACATTTGTTTAAATGGTAACAGGTCTTCCATGCCTGTTTCAGTGACTAGGCCAAAGTAAGCTGAACGAAGCCTATGATAGTAAGCTTGTGGGTGTTCATTCCGAGCTTGTTTGACCGTTTGGCTGACCTGGAACGGGGTCAAAGGTGGGAAAATTCTTGACGAGTTTGTCAAGGTATTCCGCGTCAAGCGTGCGGAAAGGGTTGGCTTCATCCTGTGGGGAAAGTGGGGCCGAAAGGCCAAGAGGAGAAGCCAAGCTTTGGCTTTGTTGGCCAAGAGGCGCCATATTACTCAGTGCCGAATGGCCAAGAGGAGAAGACTGAGGGATGGAGGCAATGATGGAGGCAATGTCTGAAACCTATCGTCTTCACTCTTTTGAGTACAGGGCTCCGGTTGCTTGGATGGGTAGTCACGCTGAGGAGCTAAGAAGAACATTAAGTTATGTTCAACAATTTAACTTATTAAATTGAATGAGACGATAATCCATACAATCTCCATTGATTGGATATCATAAGTGTAAACAATAGATCAAATGTTGGGAACATTCAACACTGTGGTACACTTCTCCCTGAGACCGAAGACACGTTGGATTCCCGCTGGGGCTGGGCTTCTGTCAGTACTGGATTACTGAATGGTTTTGCAAAAACCAAATTTTACTGATTGATCAATTTAATGATAAATCAGACTTGTATAGGCTATTTGGGAATTAAACTTTAATTAACCTGAGAAGTTACTTCATCTAGGTTAGTTTGGAAAAAGTTTACAATGTCTTATTTAGAAAACTCATCAATTTGGATATTATTTAAAATATCTATTTCAGAATGGAAATTGCCAGATTTACACTTATTAGTTAAATTGGATAAGACATTGATATCCGTCTGGATATCATAAGTAATGACTTGAGTGTTACCTGAATAATTCTTCATGAACGAATATAGTAGGCACACGTCAGCGGTCAATGATTTCACACGCTGAAATCAAACGGAACTACCCAGGGCGGAAATTCCGTTCCGCAAGGCGGAGGAATTTCAACGTAGCACAAGAAAACAAAATGGCTATTTTCCCTTGTTAGCTTTAGCATGCCAGCTAAACCCTCCTTTGTGCCTGAAAATGCAGCACATAGGATTCCCTTGGCAAGGGAAAGGTTTTACTGATAACGTATTATGTTCAAACCCTTTACGGCGTTTTTTGACAATGTTTTAACCAGAACACGCGGCAACAACGAAATGCGCCTTGGTCTACTAACGAGAGAGAGACAGAGATATATATCGCTGGTCAAGCTTATATCTCCTAAATTTCAATCGGCTGGCTCTTTGTCCTCATTCGAGAAATTAATAATGACCGAGCCTACCAGCGTCTGAAACGCGCCAGGCAGAAATAGCCCTGCGTTTGGCCAAACGCTCTATTTCTCAGATTTCTATAATTAGCTTTCTCGGCCCTCATGCAGAAATGTATTTGCTTACGTTACCCACTGACTACGTCAGCAAACAACATGGAGGCGGGGAATCTTCAGCACACACACACACACACAATAATGCTTGTCTTTAACACTCCAAAAATGTGTACAATAACTTGGTATATTATGTAATCTGTTTTACAATTTTATACAGGCTAAATCAAAATGAAAGTGTCATTCTATTTTAGATTCCTATCAGGGGGCTCCAATAATGTTGTGTCTTTGGCTATGCCGGATTAAGTGATATGACATGCAATTCTATAAAATAATTTATCCGTGAGCTAATCATGTTAATGTAATTAACTGGAGAGTCAGGGCACCACAAAATAATATTTATAGAGCTGTTATCTTCTGAATAAACTCTTAATTAAAGACCCCTAGTAATATTTTACATCAATAGCAGTCAATATTAATCGTCATCTTAATTCAGTCTCATCTGAAAGTTGTAAATTCTTGGTTATCTGCATGAACCCTGGCTAACAATTTGAATCAGCAATACAAAATTGGGTTTAATTATTTATTTACTAAATACCTAACTAATCACACAGAATTACACATACACATAATTAAATCATAACTTGATTACAAATTACGTCATAAAGGAAAACGTCCCTTGCGGGCGTAACAGATATGACAGCTGGTTACACAAAAGAAAAGGGGCTGGGTTTGAGTGAAAGAGCGGGAAGACTGAGGAACAAAGGGCGAAGCTGTGCTATCGTAAATACAGTATCTTATGTATTCTAAATTACCGCCCATTTGGAAAAGGAAAATGCAATAAATATTTACTCTGAGCTGCGCTTCGGTAGGTTGGTGGTAGATGGAAGGCTGTGTTGCCCAACCGAGTCCTTTGTCCTTTGAAGAATGTCTCTGCTGGTAAATTGAATACGTTGTAGTAACGTCGATAAGTGGTAGACGGGATACTCTGTCTGTTCCTTCCTAACCCTCATTTGCAGCGGCTGTTGCTAACTCAACGGCTAGGAGGTATCACTTCTGTAGTGAATAAGAGTTCAAAGTTCATACCATTCGCAACCAAAGCTCACGCTGATGTTGGCTTCGTTCTGTAGTTATTATCGGAACCATTCTGACTTTCGGACCGTCGTCCTCACGTCCTCAGAACAGGAGGTTATATTATCGTCAAGGGCTTATATAGGAAGGGAGAGAAGGGCGTCTTTGAAAAGTTTTATAGCCCATGTCCCTTCACAGGGACAAAAACCCAAATCTCACATTTTAGAAGCTAAAATCACATTTCATCCCATCACGAATAATTTAATATTCAAACATTTAAATGGAACAACAAGTCCATGTGAATCCAATAACTCTGATGTGTAGACTTTCCACTGTAGAGTTTATGTCATCTTACCATTGATGAGAATGTCTCAGATGACAACCGAACTGACATCATATTCATTAAGTACCACCGCATATGTTCAATTGGTCGGATTACCAGTATATAGTTCATTTCCCCCCACCTTCTGATGTTCCCAGAATCTCTACGTTACCCATGGGTTTTGCAAATGTAACATCAGTAGGGTAGAGAGAGGAAAAAGGGGGGAAGAGGTATTTATGACTGTCATAAACCTACCCCCAGGCCAACGTCATGACAGTAGGATGTGAGAACAGTGGAGGTAAACCTAGGCATTGAGTGACGATGAGAGAGGTTGCATCTCTGGAGGCACCAGTTAAGCCAGGTGAGGTCTCCGCATGTGTGTGGGTGGGACAAAAGAGCTATAAGAGCATGTTGAGAAGACTGGGGGCTCTACAGTGAAATAAAACAATAAGAACTAATCAAAACAGCAGTAAACAAAGCATATTGACATTAGAGAGGGGCATAAAGCAATCACAGGTGTTGATCAGGAGAGTTAAGACAACAACGGGTAAATGGCGATGAATGGGAAGAGAGGGTCAGTTAGGTACACACAGGATCTGAGTTCGAGGCTGGCGCCGACAGATAAACAAAATGAGGTACCGTGTTAGTGAACAGTCCAGCAGGCATCAGCTGTTTAGCCGAGTGAACATAGGATTCAGCGAGCAGCAATAGGTGAGTCGGGGTGCAGTTCGGTTGTCACTAATAAGCTAGGTGAGCGGTATACACAGCGTTCAGAAAGCTAGCGGGCCAGGGCTAGTGATGGGTCTTCGGCGACATTGCAATGGAAAAGCCTTTTGAAACCACATCGGACGTTTACGTCGGCAGACCAGTCGTGATGGATCGGCGGGGCTCCGTGTCGACAATAAAGGGACCAGGCCAATTGGCAAAAGAGGTATTGTAGCCCAAGAATTAGCTGGTATACTTTGTCGGCTAGCCGGGAGTTGGACTTGGCTCAAGGCTAGCTCAAGGCTAACTGGTGATTGCTTCGGGACAGAGGCGTTTGCCAACAATAGCCACTCGGTTGCAGCTAGCTAGCTGCGGTGATCCGGTGTAATGGTTCAGAGCTTGCTGTAGGAATCCGGTGATGTGGTATAGAAAAGCAGTCCTATATGCTCTGGGTTGATATCGAGCTGTGCAGACTGGCAGGTATTCACCGAGCTAAAGCTGGCTGGTGTCCGAGCTGAAGGTGAAGACCGCTAGCAGTGGCTAACAATGACTAATAACTAGTAGCTAGTTAGCTGGCTAGCTTCTGATGGACGTTCCAGTTATTAGGTCTAAAAATAGCAGATCCGTACCACATTGGGTGAGGCGGGTTGCAGGAAAGTATATTTAGTTTGTAGATGGAAAGTGAGATTAAAATATATACGAAAGAAAACGAAGAAACAGACTATTTACATGGAACAAGACAAACACACGTCCGTTTCATACAGTTGAAGTCGGAATTGTACAGACACCTTATCCAAATACATTTAAACTCTGTTTTTCACCATTCCTGACATTTAATCCTAGTAAGAATTCCCTGTCTTAGGTCAGTTAGGATCAACACTTTATTTTAATAATGTGAAATGTCAGAATAATAGTAGAGAGAATGATTTATTTCAGCTTGTATTTATTTCATCACATTCCCAGTGGGTCAGAAGTTTACATACACTCAATTAGTATTTGGTAGCTTGCCTTTAAATTGTTTAACTTGGGTCAAACATTTCAGGTAGCCTTCCACAAGCTTCCCACAAGAAGTTGGGTGAATTTTGGCCCATTCCTCCTGACAGAACTGGGTCAGGTTTGTAGGCCTCCTTGCTCGCACATTCTTTTTCAGTTCTGCCCACAAATTTTCTATAGGATTGAGGTCAAGGCTTTGTGATGGCTACTCCAATACCTTGAATTTGTTGTCCTTAAGCCATTTTCCCACAACTTTTGAAGTATGCTTGGGGTCATTGTCCATTTTGAAGAGCCATTTGCAACCAAGCATTAACTTGAGATGTTGCTTCAATATATCTTCATAATTTTCCATCCTCATAATTTTTCATTCTCATGATGCCATCTATTTTGTGAAGTGCACCAGTCCCTTCTGCAGCAAAGCACCCCCACACATGATGCTGCCACCCATGCTTCACGGTTGGGATGGTGTTCTCGGCTTGCAAGCCTCCCTCTTTTTCCTCCAAACATAGCGGTGGTCATTATGGCCAAACAGTTATATTTCTGTTTCATCAGACCAGAGGACATTTCTCCAAAAAGCACAATATTTGTCCACATGTGCAGCTGCAAACTGTAGTCTGGCTTTTTTTATGGTGGTTTTGGAGTGGTGGCTTCTTCCTTGCTGAGCAGCCTTTCAGATTATGTCGATATAGGACTCGTTTTACTGTGGATATAGATACCTTCGTACCTGTTCCCTCCAACATCTTCACAAGGTCCTTTGCTGTTGTTCTGGGATTGATTTGCACTTTTGGCACCAAAGTATGTTCATCTCTAGGAGACAGAAGCGGTATGATGGCTGCCTGGTCCCATGGTGTTTATACTTGCGTACTATTGTTTGTACAGACGAACGTGGTAACTTCAGGCTTTTGGAAACGGCTCCCAAGGATGAACCAGACTTGTGGAGGTCTACAATTTATTTTCTCAGGTCTTGGCTGATTTCTTTTGATTTTCCCATGATGTCAAGCAAATAGGCACTGAGTTTGAAGGTAGGCATTGAAATACATCCGCAGGTACACCTCCAATTGACTGAAATTATGTAAATTAGCCTATCAGAAGCTTCTAAAGCCATGACATAATTTTCTGGAATTTTCCAAGCTGTTTAAAGGCACAGTAAACTCAGTGTATGTAAACTTTTGACCCACTGGAATTGTGATACAGTGAATTATAAGTGAAATAATCTGTCTGTAAACAATTGTTGGAAAAATTACTTGTGTCATGCACGTAACCGACTTTCCAAAACTATAGTTTGTTAACAAGACATTTGTTGAGTGGTTGAAAAGCGAATTTTAATGACTCCAACCATAATGTATGTAAACTTCCGACTTCAACTGTAAATAGCTATCGATAGTTCAAATAAAGCAAAATTATGTACTAATAAACCCACCACAGTGATGTCGATTATGAATGAAGTCCCAGGCGGAGAGTTCTCGGTTGAATACAGATGCGCATCGGACAGTCCTTGCACTTTTCAACCCACGCCCACCCTGATATATAACACCGCCCACTGGGCGAAATGGCGTAAAATAAGTGATGCCCCCTCTGTAAAGCTGCCATTAGCTACTAAATTATCCTTAACTTATTCTGTATGGGATTTTAAAATAATCTGTTCAAGGACATACATCTGGTGTAATAGATTATTGGTACCATGATTGTCTTTAAAATGTGTATTTATTTATATGAAGATTGACCACGAAGATTTACATTTCCCTTCACTATAATGGGGATCCTGTTTTCTGCATACAATGCTTGCAGTACTGCGGCCGGCCTTGAATTTGGTGGCTGATTTTAGCCATCTTTATTTTTCACCTTGTCTTCTTTTCCACTAGAGGGCGACCTCTAACAGTTATTCAGCTCAGTAGATCCAAGGCCTACCATAAAAATAAACGCTGTACATTGATTCACACACTACTAGACGAAAGTGTATCCTACAGTGACAAATAACTTGACTTGATTTAAGAAAACTTAAAGGGAGGTAAATTTGTGTGCATTAGAAAACCCTATGTCAACTTTACACCTCTCTCTGTTGGTTTCAAGAAATGGGTGTGTTAAATAAAAACAGGGATAATATTGCTCTAATTAACTTCCTCGCAGTTCTCGTACTAAGACTGACCTTTGTGTTCCTGGGTGAGAGATAATTCAAGTATACCATTTAGTGTTCAAACATGGTTTTATAAGAACATTGGTGAGGATGGGCTGTCTGTAACAATCGTCCCACTGGTCATTCTAGCTACCGTTGACCTGATGTGAGTTTTCTTTCCTTCTTCGGAAGCAGACATTCAGAAATAAATATTCCCACACATGCTTAATCAATATGACAGAGTTAGTTTATTTGCAAGGAGACCAACCAGCTCCAATTTAAATCTTTAAGAGGAAGAAATGAACATTATATTTCTCTCTAACATAATGTCACATATTGATCCACGAGGGGATGCGTTCAAGTCAAGTATTTTCATAGCATGTTCATGAGCAGCTCTCTCAAATCAATGCAGACATGAGGTGCCTCAGTCTGCAAAACATTACACATTCTATAGTCCTCTAGTCTTTCAATTAAATGTAGAATTAGACATTCCTTCTCTTCAGTTCTCTCTCTTTCTCTTCCAAAATGCTGGGTACTATGAGAACATTTTTATTTAACTTTTATCTTGACAGGGAAGTAACACAAACTAGATAGGCCATGTAAATGAGACCATAGACTCATCAGTATGACTTCCCATGTTGCTCAAGGGAAAGGCTTTGTCTATCCCCTCATAGGGTCTTTCCACTCCAAGGCATCTTTGTGCTACCTTCCTCGGGTGTGAGTTCTGAGGTGTCCCTTGATATGGCTGGACTGACTGAATCCTTTCCCACAGACAGGACAGGAGTAGGGTTTCTCCCCTGTGTGGACCCTCAGGTGGGTCTTCAGATGGACTGACTGGCTGAAGCGTTTACCACACACGTGGCAGCGGTATGGTCTCTCTCCCGTGTGGATGCGCTGGTGCTCCCTGAACCTGCCTGAGTAGCTGAAACTCTTGCCACACACACCACAGTGGAAGGGCTTATCCTTAGTGTGAGAACGCAGGTGGACCTTGAGGTAACTGGTAGAGGTGAATGACTTCCAACAGACTGTGCAGAGGATTTGCCTGTGACTAGTGTCACCACTGTGTGGTTCTGTGTGGGATAGCATGTGTGCCTTCAGTTGGGATAGCTCACAGAACACAGCACCACACTGAGTACATGAGTGTGTCTGTGTGTCCTCCTCTGGTCTCCTTTCTGGATCTCTCTGAACATTTTCAGTGTTCTCACTCTGTGTTCTAGAACAGTCTGGATTTACTGCAGAGAGGGGCTGAGACTGAGGGGAGTCACTGGTTGGTTCTGATAGTGATACTCCATAGCCCTCTCCACCAGGTTCTGTTTTGATCTGTCCAGTTGTGTTGGTCAGTAGAGAGTACTTCTCTCTGTTCTCCACAGTTTGGGGAATATGTGTGGGCTGAGGTGGCTCCTGATCACAGTCACTTTTCACACAGGGAGGAATGATTATGGAGTCTTCTTTGGTATCAGCCTCCGGCCCTTGAATCTGCTCTACCTCCTGACGGGCCCTGAGTTCACCCTGTTCCTCTTTAATCTGTGTGGACTCTGTGTCCTCCTGCCCCAGACTTGGGCTCCACTCCTGCTCACAGCGCTGTTGCTCAGGGGGAGTTTGCTGCTCTGAGACACAAGAGAGAATGGGCTGAGGAGCTGTTGGAAAGAAGACAATAAATTATGTCAATGAAAGTAATGACAGCTGTTGACGTTTGATTGACAAGACCACCATTGAGTTAGCTAGCTTGTTCTGGGAATGGAATATCTATGTCTCTGTCTGAATCTCAAATCTCGCCTTCCCCTCGCCCCTCTATTTGAGAGTTCACGCACACCTCCCCCATATGCACAAGTGTCCTAAAGCTGAGGGTATGAAAATTATGGAGGGTGTAGGGGATAATTAGACTCTCCGATAACCACTAAGCCAGCAATGTCGGCTTCAGAGCGAAGTGGAATCCCCCCAAAATATTTTTGAATTTGCGTTTGCACAAGCGTCACTGTGCAAAATGGTATGCAGCATCATCTGGATATGTGAGCAACAAAAGTTCAACATTTACCTTCTGCTACCATTTCTGTCAAGCCATCTATGCATATAATCTCATGCATATGTTCAATAAATCCAAGGCATGCACAACACAGAACACACTGCAATTGCCTCAGCAACGCAATGCTGCAAGGCAAACAGTGTTCCATTGGAAATGAATGTACTTCTGGTGTACCAAAACCGTGTTGGTGTGATGAGAAGGCATTATTATATGCCAAGTGCATTTGTTTGTTTGATTTTTGATACATGTAAAAGATTAGATACCTCACAAAATGTAATGTTTAACTGTTACTGAGGTTTATATCTTGTAAAACGACGGGGTGGATTTGTTAATAAGAATTTCATGCTTGTTTTATTATTTCAAAGTGTAACATGAATTGCATCATTCAAGTCACCAGTGTCCCAAAGTTGATGGGTTTAATGACCCCCTCATCACTCTCAGGAAGTCACCCTCGGATTTCGCCAGCAACATGGGGAAACTGAGGGCCCTCAGTCCAGCTTTTGTCAAATTAATGTCAGATTTTACTTTTTGTAGCAGGCTAGGAAAATGTACTCAGCAAGTTAGGTTAATTAGGTTAATGTTAGGAAAATGGTTAGGGTATGCTCAAATGCAAAAAAAATAAAACATCAACTTTTGACATTAATTTGGCACAAGCTGAATTCCTTCCAGCCATGACCAGGGCCCTCAGAGCGAGTTGGTAGGGGCGAGGGGTGGGATAAACCGTCTCTCTGCCCTAAACATTCAAATACTGCAGAATACAATTTAACACGTTTCTAGCCCTATAGCTAATTTGTGTAATGTCGAGCTAGCTACATACCCGGTAAGACCGGTGTGATCAAGTGGCGTTTCAGGTATTGGTTTTCTCGCTTTGTCCGGGCTATTTCTTCCTGGTACTCAGAGATTGTGTCTCCGACCACTCTAAGTATCTCCTCGGCAGCTTGCATCAAACGCTCAGTTAGATACACATTCAGATATTGTAATTTAGCCATCGTTGGACGATTCTAGGGGGCAAAATAGCTTCCCAAAATACACGTAGCCTGGGCAAAGACAGTACAGTCTTCAGAATCTCAGTGGCTAGGGCTTGTTGTCAAACATGAACGCTGTACTGCACGGAAGTGACGTCAGCACGACATGCACACATGGGTAGAATTGCTCGTTTTCAGATTTTAGAAAATATAGCTAAAGTTGCGTCATTGACATTGTAAAATAGATACACACCATTGCATTGGTATGCCGCGTTGCACATCATGAAATAAAGAAAAAAAGGGCGACTTTGACAGACTGAGCAGTACACTAAGTAGACTACCACTGGAAGAACGTGAAAACATCAACTCAGTAAGGTAATTAGTTACTACAATTTATGTGTCAATCTGATCCCTTCCAGAATGTCAACACAATTACTTCTAAAAAGGCATATTATGCTATATAATGTAGCCTAAGCTATGATATTGGATAGGCTATTCATATCAAGTTATTTATTTTCATAGTGTGAATGATGGAAAAAATGTATACATTTATTAATAGGCATTAGGAAGGTGCCTGTAATAGTGTTCTGTAATGACTGCATTTATTCACATTCTCTGTGTCTACATTCATAGGTCATGGACAGGACACACCAGACAGGACCCACCGGACCTACAGCCATCTTGGGTAGTGCGCATCCCAGGCTGGCAAACCTGGATAGGGTGTTCCCCAAGGTGACATTCTATTGAAATCCACCCTACTCCTGGTAATTTTTTATGACTAAATATGATCAGTCTGACATAATTCTATTTATAACTGCATAATATCCTACTTAAGCAAATTTGATGGGTAGCTAGGCTGATACTCCCTGTGACAGTCAGTCCAGGGCTGTCAAACTCAATTCCTGGAGAACTGCATGATTACTGGGTTATTTCCTTTCAATTAAGACCTATGTATGTATCTATGTATGTATGTATGTATGTATGTATGTATGTATGTATATATATATATATATATATATATATATATATATATATACAGTTGAAGTCAGAAGTTTACATACACTTAGGTTGGAGTCAATAAAACTTGTTTTTCAAGCACTCCACAGATTTCTTGTAAACAAACTAGTTTTGGAAAGTCGGTTAGGACATCTACTTTGTGCATGACACAAGTAATTTTTCCAACAATTGTTTACAGACAGATTATTTCACTTATAATTCACTGTATCACAATTCCAGTGGGTCAAAAGTTTACATACACTGAGTTGACTGTGCCTTTAAACAGCTTGGAAAATTCCAGAAAATTATGTCATGGCTTTGGAAGCTTCTGATAGGCTAATTGACATAATTTGAGTCAATTGGAGATGTACCTGTGGATGTATTTCAATGCCAACCTTCAAACTCAGTGCCTCTTTGCTTGACATCATGGGAAAATCAAAAGAAATCAACCAGGACCTCAACAACGACAATTGCAGACCTCCACAAGTCTGGTTTCATCCTTGGGAGCAGTTTCCAAAAGCCTGAAGGTACCACATTCATCTGTATAAACAATAGTACGCAAGTATAAACACCATGGGACCACGCAGCCGTCATACCGCTCAGGAAGGAGATGTTCTGTCTCCTAGAGATGAACGTGCTTTGGTGCGAAAAGTGCAAATCAATCCCAGAATAACAGCAAAGGACCTTGTGAAGATGCTGGAGGAAACAGGTACAAAAGTATCTATATCCACAGTAAAATGAGTCCTATATCGACATAACCTGAAAGGCCGCTCAGCAAGGAAGATGCCACTGCTCCAAAACCGCCATAAAAAAGCCAGACTACGGTTTGCAACTGCACATGGGGACAAAGATTGTACTTTTTGGAGAAATGTCCTCTGGTCTGATGAAACAAAAATATAACTTTTTGGCCATAATGACCACCGTTATGTTTGGAGGAAAAAGGGGGAGGCTTGCAAGCCGAAGAACACCATCCCAACCGTGAAGCATGGGTGGCAGCATCATGTTGTGTGGGTGCTTTGCTGCAGGGGGGACTGGTGCACTTCACAAAATAGATGGCATCATGAGGATGGAAAATTATGAGGACATATTGAAGCAACATCTCAAGACATCAGTCAGGAAGTTAAAGCTTGGTCGCAAATGGCTCTTCCAAATGGACAATGACCCCAAGCATACTTCCAAAGTTGTGTCAAAATGGCTTAAGGCCAACAAAGTCAATGTATTGGAGTGGCAAACACAAATCCCTGACCTCAATCCAATAGAACATTTGTGGGCAGGACTGAAAAAGCGTGTGCGAGCAAGGAGGCCTACAAACCTGACTCAGTTACACCAGCTCTGTCAGGAGGAATGGGCCAAAATTCACCTAAATTATTGTGGGAAGCTTGTGGAAGGCAACCTGAAACGTTTGACCGACGTTAAACAATTTAAAGGCAATGCTACCAAATACTAATTGAGTGTATGTATCTTGTGACCCACTGGGAATGTGATGAAATAAATAAAAGCTGAAATAAATCATTCTCTCTGCTTTTATTCTGACATTTCACATTCTTAAATTAAAGTGGTGATCCTAACTGATCTAAGACAGGGAATTTGTATTTGGATTAAATGTCAGGATTTGTGAAAAACTGAGTTTAAATGTATTTGGCTATGGTGCATGTAAACTTCCGACTTATTTTATATTTGAGATTCTTCAAATAACCACCCTTTGCCTTGATGACGGCTTTGCACACTCTTGACATTCTCTCAACCAGCTTCTCCTGGAATGCTTTTCCAACAGCCTTGAAGGAGTTCCCACATATGCTGAGCAAACCAGATGGCATGGCGTATCGCTGCAGAATGCTGTGGTAGCCTTGCTGATTAAGTGTGCCTTGAATTCTAAATAAATCATAGACAGTGTCACCAGCAAATCACCCCCACACCATAACACATCCACCTCCATGCTTTATGGTGGGAAATACACATGCAGAGATTATCTGTTCACCCACACCACGTCTCACAAAGACACGGCGGTTGGAACAAAAATTCTCAAATTTGGACTCATAAGACCAAAGGACAGATGTCTAATATCCATTGCTGGTGTTTCTTGGCCCAAACAAGTCTCTTCCTCTTATTGGTGTCTTTTAGTAGTGGTGTCTTTTCAGCAATTCGACAATGATGTCCTGATTCACACAGTCTCCTCTGAACAGTTGATGTTGAGATGTGTCTTGAACTCTGTGAAGCATTTATTTGGGCTGCAATCTGAGGTGCAGTTAACTTAATGCACTTATCCTCTGCAGCAGAGGTAACTCTGGGTCTTCCTTTCATGTGGCGGTCCTCATGAGAGCCAGTTTCATCATAAAGCTTGACGGTTTTTGCGACTGCACTTGAAGAAACTTTCAAAGTTCTTGAAATTTTCCAGATTGACTGACCTTCATGTCTTAAAGTAATGATGGACTGCCTTTGCTCTTTGCTTATGTGAGCTGTTCTTGCCATAATATGGACATGGTCTTTTACCAAATAGGGCTATCTTCTGTATACCACCCGACCTTGTCACAACACAACTGATTGGCTCAAACACATTAAGAAGAAAAGATATTCCACAAATTAACTTTTAGCAAGGCACACCTGTTAATTGAAATCCATTCCAGGTGACTACCTCATGAAGCTGGTTGAGAGAATGCCAAGAGTGTGCAAATCTGTCATCAAGGCAAAGGGTGGCTACTTTGAAGAATCTCAAGTATGTGTTATTTCATAGTTTTGATGTCTTCACTATTATTCTACAATGTAGAAAACAGTACAAATAAAGAAAAACCCTTGAATGAGTAGGTGTGTCCAAACGTTTGACTGGTACTGTATATAAAACTCTTCTGACGTCAAATCTCGTACAACCAAATACTTCTCTGAATCTGCCACCAAAAACTCTATTTTTTGTAACTTGCATTCCATCCCTGCTGTGCGGTTGATAACTATTGCTATGAATGCTATAAAGCCAATCTTGCGGAAGCCTATACTCATTGGCCTATCCCCCTGTGCTGGCACAGATCTACTACTCACACAAATCCTCTCAGGATCCCCTCACCTTGTTCTCCTTATCTGCAAGCATAACTCATGTAAATTCAACCAACCAATAGGAATACATAAACATCGAATAGATAAGTGTTTTTTGGGGAGATTAGTCATTATTAGAAAAGTTTGATCCAAATCAGATTTTTTTAATGTTATGTTAATTCTATAAATTAAAATGGCCAATTTGGGTTCAATCAATTTTCTTAATTTCTCAGAGATCAAATTATATTTAAACAAAATAATGTTGCAGTAATACTAATCTGATCTGTTTCTAACTACAGAAACAGTTTCTGAAAAATCTGAGATAGTGGGTGTTGAAGTTCTCTTTCTGGTGATTTTTGAGGTGGAACGACTCTCTCTCTGTCCGTTTAAATTAAATGGGCTTGTAGGGATAATATTGCCAATAAACTTTCTCACGGTTCTCATACTAAGAGTGACCTCAGTGTTCCTGGGTGAAAGAAGTTACGAGGTTGTTTTGAAGGAAGCATAGTTTCACAGCCTCTCTCTGCCCGCTCAAGTCTTCTCAAATTAACATGGGCTGAAACATACTGCTCCACAAACACATGAACGTAGGCACACACACACACATGCACGCACGCATGCACGCACGCACGCACGCACGCACGCACACACACACACACACACACACACACACACACACACACACACACACACACACACACACACACAAACTTTCACATTACACATTACATTGCCCTTACAAAGCGCTGCTCTGAGTGCCTGCAGTCTATTGACACAGAACTGAAACTAGAGACAAACAACACAACCACCACTTGAGATAGGAGCTCAATTAATGAGAAACGTTATTTCTGTTGGCAAAGGGGCTTTCTGTTTTAATGACTTGCTGTAGTGTACAAGTCCTCAGACTTAGAGCTCTCTTTTATTCATTCTGTCCTTTTAATGCGTCAAAGGGTTACTGTCTCGAGACAATATTTCAGCGGTGACTTTCATACTCAGAGAAATAGAAAGTGAATAGCCAGCCAATGGCTGCCTGCTTATTTGATATACAGCTAACACACTACTTACGCTAATGCTTTGCTACACCTTTAGAAAAAAAGATGCTAAGTAGAACCATATAGGGCTTTACGTTTTGTCTCCATAGGGGAACCCTAAAACCCTTCGCTGAGGGTTCTACCTAGAACCCTTTATGCAGTGGTGGTAAAAGTACCCAATCCTCATACTTGAGTAAAAGTAACGATACCTTAATAGAAAATGACTTGAGTAAAAGTAACGATACCTTAATAGAAAATGACTTGAATAAAAGTAACGATACCTTAATAGAAAATGACTTGAATAAAAGTAACGATACCTTAATAGAAAATTACTTGAGTAAAAGTGAAAGTCACTAAGTAAAATACTACTTGAGTAAAAGTCTAAAAGTGTTTTGTTTTAAATATACTTAAGTATCAAAAGTATGAATCATTTAAAATTCCTTATATTAAGCAAACCAGATGGCACCATTTTATTTTATTTTTTTTAATTTACAGATAGCCAGGGGCACACTAACACTCAGTCATCATTTACAGATAGCCAGGGGCACACTAACACTCAGTCATCATTTACAGATAGCCAGGGGCACACTAACACTCAGTCATCATTTACAGATAGCCAGGGGCACACTAACACTCAGTCATCATTTACAGATAGCCAGGGGCACACTAACACTCAGTCATCATTTACAGATAGCCAGGGGCACACTAACACTCAGTCATCATTTACAGATAGCCAGGGGCACACTAACACTCAGTCATCATTTACAGATAGCCAGGGGCACACTGACACTCAGTCATCATTTACAGATAGCCAGGGGCACACTAACACTCAGTCATCATTTACAGATAGCCAGGGGCACACTAACACTTAGTCATCATTTACAGATAGCCAGGGGCACACTAACACTCAGTCATCATTTACAGATAGCCAGGGGCACACTAACACTTAGTCATCATTTACAGATAGCCAGGGGCACACTAACACTCAGTCATCATTTACAGATAGCCAGGGGCACACTAACACTCAGTCATCATTTACAGATAGCCAGGGGCACACTAACACTCAGTCATCATTTACAGATAGCCAGGGGCACACTAACACTCAGTCATCATTTACAGATAGCCAGGGGCACACTAACACTCAGTCATCATTTACAGATAGCCAGGGGCACACTAACACTCAGTCATCATTTACAGATAGCCAGGGGCACACTAACACTCAGTCATCATTTACAGATAGCCAGGGGCACACTAACACTCAGTCATCATTTACAGATAGCCAGGGGCACACTAACACTCAGTCATCATTTACAGATAGCCAGGGGCACACTAACACTCAGTCATCATTTACAGATAGCCAGGGGCACACTAACACTCAGTCATCATTTACAGATAGCCAGGGGCACACTGACACTCAGTCATCATTTACAGATAGCCAGGGGCACACTGACACTCAGTCATCATTTACAGATAGCCAGGGGCACACTAACACTTAGTCATCATTTACAGATAGCCAGGGGCACACTAACACTCAGTCATCATTTACAGATAGCCAGGGGCACACTAACACTTAGTCATCATTTACAGATAGCCAGGGGCACACTAACACTCAGTCATCATTTACAGATAGCCAGGGGCACACTAACACTCAGTCATCATTTACAGATAGCCAGGGGCACACTAACACTCAGTCATCATTTACAGATAGCCAGGGGCACACTAACACTCAGTCATCATTTACAGATAGCCAGGGGCACACTAACACTCAGTCATCATTTACAGATAGCCAGGGGCACACTAACACTCAGTCATCATTTACAGATAGCCAGGGGCACACTAACACTCAGTCATCATTTACAGATAGCCAGGGGCACACTAACACTCAGTCATCATTTACAGATAGCCAGGGGCACACTAACACTCAGTCATCATTTACAGATAGCCAGGGGCACACTAACACTCAGTCATCATTTACAGATAGCCAGGGGCACACTAACACTCAGTCATCATTTACAGATAGCCAGGGGCACACTAACACTCAGTCATCATTTACAGATAGCCAGGGGCACACTAACACTCTGTCATCATTTACAGATAGCCAGGGGCACACTAACACTCAGTCATCATTTAAACAAAGCATGTGTGTTTAGTGAGTCTGCCAGATCAGAGGCAGTAGGGATGTCCGGGGATGTTCTCTTGATAAGTGAGTGGATTGGACCATTTTCTTGTCCTGCTAAGCATTCAAAATGCAACGATTACGTTTGGGTGTCAGGGAAAACGTATGGAGTAAAAAGTACATTATTTTCTTTAGAAATGTAGTGAAGTAAAAGTTGTCAAAAATATAAATAGTAATGTACAGATACCCCCAAAACTACTTAAGTAGTACTTTAAAGTATTTTACTTAAGTACTTCACACCACTGTCTCTATGTAGGGTTATTCCTAGAACCCTCTATAAATGGTTCTACCAAGAACATTTTTATCATCTAAAGGTTCTTCCAAGAACACTCTATGAAGGGTTGTACCGGGAACCCTTTTATCTTTGAAGGGTTCTTCCTAGAACCCTCTATGAACAGTTCCACAAGTCTTATTAGCATTTTAAATTAAACGCTTTATGACATTACATATATCATATGTCCTTTCTTTGAGGTCTTATTAGCATTTCAAATTAAACCCTTTATGACATTACATATATCGTATGTCCTTTCTTTGAGGTCTTATTTATAGAAACGTATTTATAGCAATCGGGGGAGAAGGGCCTTGGTCAGGGAGGTGACCAAGAACCTGATGGTCACTGACAGATCTCCAGAGCTCCTCTTTTGGAGATGGGAGAACCTTTCAGAAGGACAACCATCTCTGCAGCACTCCACCAATCAGGCCTTTATGGTAGAGTGGCCAGACGGAAGCCACTCCTCAGTTAGTCACATGACAGCCCGCTTGGTGTTTGCCAAAAGGCACCTAAAGGACTCTTTGGCCTGAATGCCAAGCGTCACTTCTGGAGGAAACCTGGCACCATCCCTACGGTGAAGCATGGTGGTGGCAGCAGCATCATGCTGTGAGGATGCGTTTCAGCGGCATGGACTGGGAGACTAGTCAGGATCGAGGGAAAGATGAACGGAGCTAAGTACCTGAAAAAAGCTCTGCAGCGACGCTCCCAATCCAACCTGACAGAGCATGAGAGGATCTGCAGAGAAGAATGGAAAAAACTCCCCAAATACAGTTGTGCCAAGCTTGTAGCGTCATACACAAGAATACTCTAGGCTGTTATTGCTGCTAAAGGTGCTTCAACAAAGTACTAAGTAAAGGGTCTGAATACGTATGTAAATGTGATATTTCAGTTTTTTATTTTCAATACAATTGCAAAAGTTTCCTAATCAGTTTCTACTTTGTCATGGGGCGGCAGGGTAGCCTAGAGCGTTGGACTAGTAACCGGAAGGTTGCAATTTCAAACCCCCGAGCTGACAAGGTACAAATCTGTCGTTCTGCCCCTGAACAGGCAGTTAACCCACTGTTCCTAGGCCGTCATTGAAAATAAGAATTTGTTCTTAACTGACTTGCCTAGTTAAATAAAGGTAAAATAAATTATGTGTAGTTTGATGAGAAAAAAACAACAATTTAATACATTTTAAAATAAGGCTGTAACGTAACAAAATGTGGAAAAAGTTAAGCGGTTTGAATACTTCCCGAATGCACTGTATATTAGCCCTCTGATTACAATGAAGAGCAAGACATACCGCACTGTTCTGGGCCAGCTTCAGTTTAAAACCAAAACCAGTTGAATCAATCATGTTTCCACGTTATTTCAACCAAACAATTCCATGTGATGACGTTGAATCAACGTAGAAAACTGATCGTATTTGCAAAAAGTCATCAACGTAAGGGAATTTCGTCTTTAACGTTGAACTGACGTCTACACCCAGTGGGCTTCTTGCCTTACAAAGAATCATCAAAGAACCCTTTCTTCCAAAAACGGTTCTTAGGATAAAAAAGTAAACCCTTTGCCTTACAAATAACCCTTGTCTTCCAAAAAGGGTTCTTCATAAGAAAATATTTATTGGTAGAACTCTATCCCTCTGCAAATAACAATTTTTTCTAAGAGCGTACTTCTGTGTTCAATGTTCTCAATATGAGAGCAAATATCAGCTTGAATGACCTTGCTCATAGTCATAGCCTAATTTAGTTTATTAAATATATTAATGGAAGACATGGTGTCGGACGTGTTTGTTTTGGGTTTGTCCAAGTGTCTGCACTGCATGGTGGAACATCCTTCAATTCTGACAGATGTCATGCAGTCAAGTGAAAGAGTCTGTCTGTCTGTTCATCCATTTCCCCCTTTCTCTCTCTCTCCCCTCTCTCCACTGACGCTCAGGTCCTTTGCCAGGCTCTCTGCACTCCTCTGATTGCCTCTGGCACTGGCAGCACACACAAACACACACACACACACTTACACATTTCATACAGGCTCTGTGTAGCGGAACCAGAAATGTTTTAGCATCGCCGCAGCGCTAATGGTCCAAAAAGACTCACCCAGAAAGAAAGAGAAAATCCAATGCTAGCTCAACAGTATCATTAGGGTGATATATAGCCCCCCCCCCCCTCGATAAATCACAATATATACAAAAATCCACTAAATTAGTGCACTAGGCCTTTATTAGTCCTGTATGAGCGGAGAAAAATACTTGTCAGCAGAGCATGAAGAAAAAAAGTTTTGCACATACCCCCCACCACCCCCACTGCCCAGAACAACAGGGCTTTGAAGGCCAATGCTATTATGGCTAAACTGTAGGGAGGAGAACAACTTAGGGACAACAGATCAGAGAGGGACAACTTAGCCCCACAATCATCTAGATTTACAGCCTGATATGAGACTGCTTGGTGTTTGGGAGCTTTAGTGCAAATTTCCGGGTGTGTATGCGTGCATGGATGTCTGTGAAATTGCACACACACACATTGATATCTGTTATTATGATGTAATTTATGAATTCAGTTCAGTGGAAACTTGGCATGTCATAATAATGCTCCTTCAAGAACCTTTTGGATTTTTTTATTGCTCCCTTCAGTGTATTCTTGGCCATTGCTAAAAGTCCCTTGATGTCAGATGTTGGTATACGACTCATATGAAACTAAAAGGATGATGTGAATCAGTGGAGGCTCCTCAGTGGAAGGGAGGACCATCCTACTCAGTGAATTTCATACAAATAAAAATAGTGAAACATTAATAAAGTTATCCTTTTTAGATTAAACTATACTAAATATATTAACGTCACCAAATAACTCATTAAAACACATTGGTTTGCAATGAAGGTCTACAGTAGCCTTAATAGCATCCTCTAAGGTAACACTATGGTATACCCAGAGGACAGATATTTTCCGTCTTCCTCTGGGTACAGACCTCAATACAAAAACCAAGTAGGCTCATCGTTCTCATTCCCTTCCATAGACACAGTAATTAGGAGGATGACTGCAGTGCATAAAATGTTGTGAGTAGTTGACTCAAAAAGAGAGAAAGACAATAGTTGAACAGTTTTGATCACTTTTTTTCTTCAAACAGCAGAGAGAGAGAGAGACAGAGTGAGTACATTTCCTCAGCGAAAACAATGTACTAAGCAAATGTCCATTTGGCTTTTTACCAAATTACCGTACAACAGACCACGTATTCACCCTGCACACCCTAATTGACAAATAAACAAACCAAACCAAATGCAAAGTCTTTTCATGCTTTGTTGATTTCAAAAAAGCTTTCGACTCAATTTGGCATGAGGGACTGGTATACAAATTGATGGCAAGTGGTGTTGGGGGAAAACATACGACATTATAAAATCCATGAACACAAACAACAAGTGTGCAGTTAAAATCTGAGAAAACACACTCATTTATTTCCACAGGGCCATGGGATGAGACAGGGATGCAGCTTAAGCCCCACCCTCTTCAACAAATATGTATGTGTATTTTTTAAACATTTTTTTCTTCACTTTTTCAAACAGTACATTTATATTTTCCAACAGGGCTATACATTTGGGTGAGTTTTTTTCTCTCGCCTGAGTAGTGTCTAGTGTTCAGCAAAATATGTCTGGGACAATGCTGGGGGAAAAAGCCAAAAAAACTACACAGACAATGCCTTCATCAAAAAACACTGTTTCACGACGCATCAGTGACATGGCAGGAGATGTTTTGAAACAATTACTGCTTCGCATACAAGCCAGTGAATTATATGCGTTACAGCTAGAGTCAACAGACATAGTGGGCCTGGCACAGCTCCTGGTATATGTCTGTTACGTTTATGGGGTTCAATTAAGGAAGACTTCTTCTGCAAACCACTGAAAACCAGGACAACATGAGAGGACATTTTTAAAGTACTGGACAGCTTTGTGACATCAAATGGACTTTGGTGGTCAAGATGTGTTGGTATCTGTATTGATGGCGCGAAAGCCATGACAGGAAGACATAGTGGAGTGGTAACGTGTGTGCAAGCAGTTGCTCCCGACGCTATTTGGCCGAGAGGCTCTTGCTGCCTGACAGCTTGAAAGACGTTTTGGACACTACAGTGAAAATGGTTAACTTTGTTAAAGCAAGGCCCCTGAACTCTCGTGTATTTTCTGCATTATGCAATGATATGGGCAGCAACCATGTAACATTTTTACAACGTACAGAAGTGAGCTGGTTATCAAGGGGCAAAGTATTGACATGTTGTTTTTGTAATTGAGAGAAGAGCGTAGTTTTCTTTACTGACCATCATTTGCACTTGTCTGACTGCTTGCATGATGATGAGTTTCTCACACAACTGGCCTATCTGGGTGATATTTTTCTCGCCTGAATGATCTGAACCTAGGATTACAGGGACTCTCCGCGACTATATTCAATGTGCGGGACAAAATTGAGGCTATGATTTAGAAGTTGGAGCTCTTTTCTGTGTTCATTAACAAGGACAACACACAGGTCTTTCCATCATTGTAAGATTTTTTGTGTGCAAATCAACTCAAGCTTACGGACAATGTCAAATGTGATACAGCGAAGCACCTGAGTGAGCTAGGTGAGCAATTACGCAGGTACTTTCCAGAAACGGACAACACAAACTACTGGATTCGTTATCCCTTTCATACCCTGCCTCCAGTCGACTTATCTGAACAAGAGAGCCTCATTGAAATATCAACAAGCAGTTCTGTGAAAATTGAATTTAATCAGAAGCCACTGCCAGATTTTGGATAGGGCTGTGCTCAGAGTTTCTTGCATTGGCAAATCGTAATGTTAAGACACTGATGCCCTTTTCAACCACGTACCTACAGTGCCTTGCGAAAGTATTCGGCCCCCTTGAACTTTGCGACCTTTTGCCACATTCCAGGCTTCAAACATAAAGATATAAAACTGTATTTTTTTGTGAAGAATCAACAACAAGTGGGACACAATCATGAAGTGGAACGACATTTGTTGGATATTTCAAACTTTTTTAACAAATCAAAAACTGAAAAATTAATTAATGGGACAAACACCAAATTGAGACTCTGCATGCAGAATTCTGCAAAAATATCATCCGTGTACAATGTAAAACACCAAATAATGCATGCAAAGCAGAATTAGGCTGATACCCACTAATTATCAAAATCCAGAAGAGAGCTGTTAAATTCTACAACCACCTAAAAGGAAGCGATTCTCAAATCTTCTATATCAAAGCCATCACCTACAGAGAGACGAACCTGGAGAAGAGCCCCCTAAGAAAGTTGGTCTTGGAGCTCTGTTCACAAACACAAACAGACCCCACAGAGCCCCAAGACAGAACAAACATTAGACCCAACCAAATAATGAGAAAACAAAAATATTAATAATTCACACATTGGAAAGAAGTATAAAAAAAACAAAGCAAACTAGAATGCTATTTGGCCCTAAACAAAGAGTACCCAAAATTAAGGAAATCTTTGACTATGTACAGACTCAGTGAGCATAGCTTTGCCATTGAGAAAGGCAGCCGAAGGCAGACCTGGCTCTCAAGAGAAGACAGGCTATGTGCACACTGCCCACAAAATGAGATGGAAACTGAGCTGCGCTTTCTAACCTTCTGCCCAATGTATGACCATATTAGAGACACATATTTCCCTCAGATTACACAGACCCACAAAGAATTCAAAAACAAATCCAATTTTGATAAACTCCCACATCTATTGGGTGAAATACCACAGTGTGCAATCACAGCAGCAAGATTTCTGACCTATTGCCACAAGAAAAGGGCAACCAGTAAAGAACAAACACCACCACACAATCTATAATTATGTTTATTCATTTTCCCTTTTGACCTTTAACTATTTGCACCTCGTTACAACACTGTATATAGACATACTAAGACATTTGAAATGTCTTTATACTTTTGGGACTTTTGTGAGTGTAATGTTTACTGGTAATTTTTATAGTTCTTTTCTCTTTTGTTTATTATCTATTTAACGTGCTTTGGCAATGCAAACATATGTTTCCCATGCCAACAAAGCCCCTTAAATAGAAATTGTATTGAGAGAGGGAGATTTTGTTGTCATTTTTTCTTCTTAGTTTACCTTTCACTTACTTAGCTAATTCTGCTAATTTAGCCTACTCAACAACCTGACTCAAACAAAGTTGAATGCTTTTTATGTTAGCTAGCTAGCTAATGCTATCCAACACTCTTCCAAGTCAAGGTAAGCTTTCAGTTGTATTAATTTATTGCCGCTACTATAACTGCTAAACTGCTTGCTGTACACTGTACTGCATAATTGCACACATGGATTGGATTGTGGGTTTACTAACGCGTTAGTTCTAGTTGGTTGACTATGGCGTTAGCTAATATGGTGATAATGTTGTAGGCTGTGTCAAGGTTAGCGGTTATGGTATGAAGGTTTGGCTTGGAGAGGTTTTTGTGCCTGGTCACAAACAGCTCTTGTGTTGTACACTGAAGTCCACAAATAAGGGAAAAGGTAAGACAAGGAGAGCTCGTAGATATGAGAAGGAATTATACAACAAGTAAAGGGATGATACTGTATGTGTCTACTATGAAAGTAAACTACACTGAGTAGTTGACTTTCGTGGCAGATCAATCTCCCCCTCAAAAGAGCCTTAATTCATCGGGGTATGGACTCTAAAAGGTTTCAAAAGCGGTCTACAGGGATCCTTGCCGATGTTGACACCAATGCTTCCCACAGCTGTGTCAAGTTGGCTGGATGTCCTCTGGGTGGTGGACTATTCTTGATACACACGGGAAACTGTTGAGCGTGAAAAACCCAGCAGCGTTGTAGTTCTCTGCACAAACCAGTGCGCTTGGCAGCCAATACTACCATACCCCGTTCAAAGGCACTTAAATCTTTTGTCTTGCCCATTCACCCTCTGAATGGCACACATACACAATCCATGTCTCAATTGGCTCAAGGCTTAAAATCCTTATTTAACCTGTCTCCTCCCCTTCATCTACACTGATTGAAGTGGATTTAACAAGTTAAATTAATAAGGGATCATAGCTTTCATATGGATTCACCTGGTCAATCTATGTCATGGAAAGAGCAGGTGTTCTTAATGTTTTGTACACAGTGTATTTGCACGGGGGATCAGGGGTGCGTGTATACATTCCAATGATTCTGTTGGAAAATGTATCTTAAACAGAAGTGAACTGAATGAAATGGGGATGGACCTAGCTGAATTTGTCCTATATAAATTATTGTTTTGCAACTGTTGGACTAATGATTACACCACAGAGCAGCTGGATGCAGGCAAGAGTGTGCAAGACGATATTGAATGTGTCACTGTCTGTCACCTTGATTACTCCAATTTGTCTCTCGACTTGTGCACCTATGTTATACACTTTCATTTGTAGGCTAGGTTTTTAGCAACCTGGTGGGTATAGGGAAAATGCTTGTATCATGTAGTAGCCTAAACATATAAATGTACATTGAGCTGTTACATTAAACTGGGTGAATGGAATATGAATGACAGTCATCCAATATGCTGTAATATAAATAAGGCCATGCTCATAAAAAAAAAGTGTCCTCCCTCATCTTAATGTTAATGCTGATGAGAATTAACAGCAGATGCTGTGTTATGGGTGTTTCAGGGGAAAGGGGTACATTTGACCTTTTTTGCACAGTTTTGCAGGACTTCTCATACTGAATTGTATATGCATTCGTAAATCAAGACTTTTCTTGAGTTGGGCTCTGGGATGGTGCAACTGTTGAGAATGTGAGCCTATGGTTGTGTGGGGGAAAGGGGTTGAGTGTGTTTGAGTCTGTGTGAGTGTGTGGGTGTATGTGTGTATCCCACAACTGTTGCGAGGGAGTAAAAGATGTTAGGGACAATATAGCATGATTCACAATAATTGTTTGCTGATATAATAATTGCTTGCAATAATGTCATTTTGGTGATGGCGAGACTGGTGAGAGGTAAAATCCTTTGCATAAATTGCCTACATTACTACAAATATTAATAGCTATGGAAAATAGGAAACAGGATTTAAAAATATATACATATATTTTTTGATGGCTATATACTGTATATAATACAAATCGAGATGAGGGCGATGGAAATGCATTTGGCGGTTGATCTACTTCTGTTCTGTGAGTGGCACTGTGTGCTCTTTTCGAAGGATGGGTCCCGGCCTCTTCAGGGCTATGGGATCCGGGGGGTCGGGGGTGGTCTGCCGGGCATTGGGATGACAACCCAACTCGGTATGAGGAGTGCTTTTAGCGGGTGGAATAGTGGGGACCAATTGGAGGTTTACTTAGTAGCAATGCAAATATCATGGTACCGCTACATAGACACTCAATCATCATGTTACTTTTTAATGGTACATTTACAAACATTATTTGATAAATAAAATTGAAAGTTGTGTCTCATTATGGTAAATGGTGAAATAAGTATAGCCAGTTATAATTGTAATGGCTTAGCAGATAATAAGAAAAAACTATAAGTATTTACCTGGCTAAAAGAGAAGGAATATATTATCTATTGTTTACAGGAAACTCAGTCAACAATTTTAGATGAAGTTTTGTGGAAAAAGGACTGGGGGTGAAATATATTTCTCCCATGGGCAAAGAAATACAAAAGGGGTGATGGTATTAATTAACAGTAATTATGATCTAAATGTGCAAATTGTCCAAACAGATCCTCAAGGTAGATGGAATATTTTAAATATGTTATTGGACAATAAACAGATATGATTTATTAACCTATACGGTCCGAATAATGATGATCCAAGCTTATTTGAAAATATATATGAGAATTGATCAACTCTAAAAGCAACACTAGACTCTATTATTATGGTGGGAGATTTTAATACGGTCTTAAATACCTCTATGGACCGGAAAGGAAATCACACTACAAACTATCACCCTCAGGCACTTAAGGAAATCATGAATGTCATGGATATATTGGAATTAGTGGATATATGGAGGCTTAAATACCCTGACCTAGTGAGATATACATGGCGGAGGCTTAATACCCTGACCTAGTGAGATATACATGGCGGAGGTTTAATACCCTGACCTAGTGAGATATACATGGCGGAGGCTTTAATACCCTGACCTAGTGAGATATACATGGCGGAGGCTTAATACCCTGACCTAGTGAGATATACATGGCGGAGGTTTAATACCCTGACCTAGTGAGATATACATGGCGGAGGTTTAATACCCTGACCTAGTGAGATATACATGGCGGAGGTTTAATACCCTGACCTAGTGAGATATACATGGCGGAGGTTTAATACCCTGACCTAGTGAGATATACATGGCGGAGGTTTAATACCCTGACCTAGTGAGATATACATGGCGGAGGTTTAATACCCTGACCTAGTGAGATATACATGGCGGAGGTTTAATACGCTGACCTAGTGAGATATACATGGCGGAGGTTTAATACCCTGACCTAGTGAGATATACATGGCGGAGGTTTAATACCCTGACCTAGTGAGATATACATGGCGGATGTTTAATACCCTGACCTAGTGAGATATACATGGCGGAGGTTTAATACCTTGACCTAGTGAGATATACATGGCAGAGGTTTAATACCCTGACCTAGTGAGATATACATGGCGGAGGCTTAATCAAGCTAGTCGTCTTGATTACTTTGTTACGTCATTCTCTCTGGCACCAAAAGTTTAAAAAGTGTTGATAGGGGACAGAATGCGGTCGGATCATCACATAATTGGTATATATATTACTCTTACAGAATTTCCACGTGGGCGAGGATATTGGAAATGTAACCAAAGCCTACTAGATGATAAATTGTTTAGAACTATGACAGAATAATTTATAACTGACTTTTTCAGACATAACATAGGTACAGCAGATCCCCTTATTGTATGGGACACTCTTAAATGTGCCTTTAGAGGCCATGCAATTCAGTACTCACTCATCTATAAAACAAAAGCAATTTAGATCAAAAGAGTCCATATTAACAAAGGAAACTTGAAGGACAAACAGTACAGTTAGATAGCAATAAAAACTGTACCATAGAGGCACAGAATAAGTTAGAGTAAAAACAAAAAGAAATGTAGGAACTTATTCAAGAAAGATCCCAGTGTAATATATTATAAAAATAATGCGAACTGGATGGAATATGGGGGAAAATGCACCAAAATGCACTTCATTATAGAAATGCTACCAACATTTCTTTTTATTGAAACTTGTTACAAATGATGGAGTCACGCATGATTCACTGAATTATATTTTGAAAGAGGAAGCAAAGTACTTTGTCACGCCCTGACCTTAGAGAGCCTTTTTATTTCTCTATTTGGTTAGGTCAGGGTGTGATTTGGGTGGGCATTCTAGTTTTTCTATTTCTTTGTTGGCCGGGTATGGTTCCCAATCAGAGGCAGCTGTCTATCGTTGTCTCTGATTGGGGATCATACTTAGGCAGCCTTTTTTCCACCTGGGATCTTGATATTTGATAGTTGCTGTGTAGCCTGCAGAACTTTACTTTCCTTTTTGTATTTTGCTGTTTTTTTGGTGTTCATTTGAAATAAAAGTAAGATGTTCACCTACCACGCTGCACCTTGGTCTAATTCATCATTCATCTAACGAGCGTAACATACTTTAAGAATATGTTTTCATTTCAGGCTCCTCCCATCTCCACTAACCGAAGCTAATTGTATCCATTTTTTTCCTAATAATAATGTAAAATTAACATCTGTACAGAAAGAGTCATGTGAAGGCCAAATTACAGAGGAGGAACTTCTTGATGGAATTAAAGCCTTTAAGGCTGGGAAAACTCCAGGGCTGGATGGCATACCAGTGGAAGTATACCAAACTTTTTTTGATATACTCAGAGGACCTTTATTAGCATGTTTTAACCATTCCTATATAAATGGTAGATTATTGGACATGCAACCAGAAGGTCTGATATCATTATTACTGAAACAACCCAAGTGGTATATACTGCATAAAGATCCAGTCCATTTAAAAAATTGGAGGCCTCTTACACTCTTACACAGTGTTGTGATGCAAAAATCCTAGCAAAATGCTTGGCGCATAGAATTAAAAAAGTATTGTCAGATATTATTTATCCTAATCAGACAGGTTTTTTACATGGATGATACATTGGAGATAATATAAGACCAGTACTGGAAACAATAGAATACTATGCAATATTGGGGACACCAGGCCTGGTTTTCATAGCTGATTCTGAAAAGGCTTTTGATAAAGTATGACGGGAGTTTATATATAAATGCCTAGAATATTTCAATTTTGGGGAATCTCTTATAAAATGGGTTAAAGTTATGTATAGTAACCCTAGGTGTAAAATAGTAAATAATGGCTACATCCCAGAAAGTTGTAAACTATCTAGAGGAGTAAAACAAGGTTGTCCACTATTGGAATATCTGTTTATTATTGCCATCGAAATGTTAGCTGTTGAAATTAGACCCAACAATAATATTAAGGGATTAGAAATCCGTGGCTTAAAAACTAAGGTGTCATTATACATTGATGATTCATGTTTTCTTTTAAAACCACAATTTGAATCCCTCCACAACTTCATAGAGGATCTAGATACTTTTGCTAACCTCTCTGGATTAAAGTGTACTATATTACGTATTGGATCACAAAAAAATGCTCATTTTACGTTACCGTGTAGTTTACCAATAAAATGGTCTGATGGAGATGTGGACATACTCGGTATACAAATCCCAAAAGAAAGAAATGATCTCACTCCAATACATTTTTATATAAAGTTAGCAACAATAGTTAAGATCTTGCTGCGATGGAAAGGAAAATACCTGTCTATTTGTGGAAAAATCACCCTGATTAACTCTTTAGTCATATCACAGTTGACCTATTTGCTTATGGTTTTGCCTACACCTAGTGACCTGCTTTTTAAATTATATGAACAAAAAATATTCAATTTTATTTGGAATGGCAAGCCAGACAATATTAAAAGGGCCTATTTATATAATGAATGTGAATTCCCAGGGAAGAAATTGTTAAATATTAAAGCATTAGACCTCTCACTGAAGGCATCAGTCATACAAAAGTTATACTTAAATCCAAACGGGTTCTCTAGTAAATTGGTAGGAATGTCTCATCCCATGTTCAAAAATGGTCTTTTTCCCTTTATCCAGATTACTCCTGCTCACTTTCGGTTGTTTGAAAAGGAAATAATCTCCAAAATATCGTTATTTTTTAAACAAGCTTTAGAATGTTGGTTGCAATTTTAGTTTAATCCACCTGAAAAGACAGAACAAATAATACAACAAATATTGTGGTTAAACTCCAATATACTAATTGATAAAAATAAACTTTTTTTTATTTTTTAATGAAATTTTTAAAAAATGTATAATTTTAGTGAATGATATCATAAATAGGACTGTATGTCACACATGCAGCTAACACAGACATATGGAAATGTCTGCTCTACCCAAAATTACAACCAACTAATTGCAGCATTACCACAATGGAAGAGGCAAGTAGAAGGGGAAAGAAGTAAGGAACTTGTATGTCGGCCCTGCATTAAAGAACATAAATGGTTAAAGAAAAGTGAGATAAATAAAAACATATACCAATTTCTTTTAAGGACCAAAAAATGGACATCTGTCACATATACATTTCAAATGTATAGTAGTTGGAAAGATATTTTCAATGTGCACATGATTTATGAATTGACAGGCAAAACAACTTCACATTTTTCAATTTAAATTACTATACAAAATTCTTGAATGTTATATATACAGTGCCTTGCGAAAGTATTCGGCCCCCTTGAACTTTGCGACCTTTTGCCACATTTCAGGCTTCAAACATAAAGATATAAAACTGTATTTTTTTGTGAAGAATCAACAACAAGTGGGACACAATCATGAAGTGGAACGACATTTATTGGATATTTCAAACTTTTTTAACAAATCAAAAACTGAAAAATTGGGCGTGCAAAATTATTCAGCCCCCTTAAGTTAATACTTTGTAGCGCCACCTTTTGCTGCGATTACAGCTGTAAGTCGCTTGGGATATGTCTCTATCAGTTTTGCACATCGAGAGACTGACATTTTTTCCCATTCCTCATTGCAAAACAGCTCGAGCTCAGTGAGGTTGGATGTAGAGCATTTGTGAACAGCAGTTTTCAGTTCTTTCCACAGATTCTCGATTGGATTCAGGTCTGGACTTTGACTTGGCCATTCTAACACCTAGATATGTTTATTTTTGAACCATTCCATTGTAGATTTTGCTTTATGTTTTGGATCATTGTCTTGTTGGAAGACAAATCTCCGTCCCAGTCTCAGGTCTTTTGCAGACTCCATCAGGTTTTCTTCCAGAATGGTCCTGTATTTGGCTCCATCCATCTTCCCATCAATTTTAACCATCTTCCCTGTCCCTGCTGAAGAAAAGCAGGCCCAAACCATGATGCTGCCACCACCATGTTTGACAGTGGTGATGTTGTGTTCAGGGTGATGAGCTGTGTTGCTTTTACGCCAAACATAACGTTTTACATTGTTGCCAAAAAGTTCAATTTTGGTTTCATCTGACCAGAGCACCTTCTTCCACATGTTTGGTGTGTCTCCCAGGTGGCTTGTGGCTAACTTTAAACAACACTTTTTATGGATATCTTTAAGAAATGGCATTCTTCTTGCCACTCTTCCATAAAGGCCAGATTTGTGCAATATACGACTGATTGTTGTCCTATGGACAGAGTCTCCCACCTCAGATGTAGATCTCTGCAGTTCATCCAGAGTGATCATGGGCCTCTTGGCTGCATCTCTGATCAGTCTTCTCCTTGTATGAGCTGAAAGTTTAGAGGGACGGCCAGGTCTTGGTAGATTTGCAGTGGTCTGATACTCCTTCCATTTCAATATTATCGCTTGCACAGTGCTCCTTGGGATGTTTAAAGCTTGGGAAATCTTTTTGTATCCAAATCCGGCTTTAAACTTCTTCACAACAGTATCTCGGACCTGCCTGGTGTGTTCCTTGTTCTTCATGATGCTCTCTGCGCTTTTAACGGACCTCTGAGACTATCACAGTGCAGGTGCATTTATACGGAGACTTGATTACACACAGGTGGATTGTATTTATCATCATTAGTCATTTAGGTCAACATTGGATCATTCAGAGATCCTCACTGAACTTCTGGAGAGAGTTTGCTGCACTGAAAGTAAAGGGGCTGAATAATTTTGCACGCCCAATTTTTCAGTTTTTGATTTGTTAAAAAAGTTTGAAATATCCAATAAATGTCGTTCCACTTCATGATTGTGTCCCACTTGTTGTTGATTCTTCACAAAAAAATACAGTTTTATATCTTTATGTTTGAAGCCTGAAATGTGGCAAAAGGTCGCAAAGTTCAAGGGGGCCGAATACTTTCGCAAGGCACTGTATGGGGGAAACAATCTTCCCAGCTCTGCAGATTTTGCTGTGAGGAGGCAGAGTCCCATTAGATCATTTATTTTGGTATTGTCCATATGTAGCTTGTTTTTGGTCACAGGTCCAGCTGAAGAATTGCAACATTTGCCTATAACTAACAATGCAGATAGCAATGCTGGGTGATTTTTGATTACCTTTATTTAACTAGGCAAGTCAGTTAAGAACAAATTATTTTTTTCAATGACAGCCTAGGAACATTGGGTTAACTGCCTGTTCAGGGGCAGAACGACAGATTTGTACCTTGTCAGCGCGGGGATTCGAACTTGCAACCTTTCGATTACTAGTCCAATGCTCTAACCACTAGGCTACAATCAATAATATAATAATTATTTTAGCAAAAAAATGTATCTTAAATTTACAATCTGTAGAAGCTATGAGAATAGAAATTCAGTACTTTTGTGAAGCATCACAGCACAATTGAAAAATATATGACAAATAGAATCCATTCAAATGGATGATGGTGTTAAGGGATAGATGGGAGGGGTTGAATGGAGCTGAAGGGTGGGACTAATAACAAGATAACCAATGTAAAACATACGGGGTCTGTAAAGTGTATATAGGTTCAGAAAGTTTGTGAAATAGCACAGTTACAAATAGCAATCAAACTGAATGGACATCCGAAATAGAGGAAGGACTAAAAACAAAGTTTGACTATTGTAAAATAGATTGTGTCTGTAAATGTGTATAATATGTATAAACTGAAGGTAGAAGCCTAAGTGTTACTGTTTATTAGTTTACTACAATTGGGGGAAGGGTGGTAGGGTTTGTGGGGAATAATAAAGGTACATTCTAAAAAAAGGTATATATATCTATATAGGTACGTGTATGTAGATATGTGTATATGTATGCATGTTTATGTATGCATATGTATGGGTATGTACACGTATGTACATAGATATATTTACCCCAAAAATATATGGGGGATTGGAAATGATGCAGACAATTACATTGATGGAAGCAACAATCTTTCCGCAATATTATGCTGATCCACCCCTAAATTAAAAACAAAAACAAACATCAGATGCCTGTTTGTGTAGCAGACCATGAACTGAGCACACAATACAGTCCCATATTTAGAAACCCTCTGTGTCTAAAGTACTAAAGGAAAGAGATATTTCAACTTGACTTCAAATAGCCTCAGATAAAGAAGCTGTAGTGCTTCAATAACGAATCCAATTCAATACATCTTAATTGTGTGACACACACACACACATACAGAGAGGCACACATAAATAGAACGCACACTTGTTTATTTCTATTCTGTCCAGACTGTGTATGATTACAGGTTGCAGAGTCAATATTTAGATTTTGCGGAGAACAGCTCAGCCTGTTTATTTTCCTCTCGCTACTGTGTGTGTGTGTGTGTGTGTGTGTGTGTGTGTGTGTGTGTGTGTGTGTGTCCACTCACTCAGCGCTGCGGACAAGGCCGTCATTGTAAATAAGAATTTGTTCTTAACTGACTTGACTAGTTAAATAAAGGTTTAATTTAAATTTAAAAAACTTGTAAAAGGTGGGATGCAATGTCATGTCAGTGGTCTCACAATTCACACACTGCACTATAAATATATTATAATCGTTATCCTTTTATGAGATGTGGAGGTTACTTTTAGCCTAATTTCGCCACAGGTAATTTCCATGTAAAATGACCCATGAGCACCAACATGTGAAGTTTAAAGGAGCATGTCAAATTTGGTGTCAAATGAAAACCTATATTATTGATATATACATTTTGAACCATTTTCCATCCTAAAAATGTGGAATAAGCAAAGGCTTTGATTTCTGATCAAACAGATGGAAATGGGTCTTAGAAAACAGTTTTGTGAGCCAATGCTAAATAGCACAATGACTGGAAGTCTATGGGTATCTGCTAGCATGCTGCCAGCATGACATCTACCTCTAACTTCCATCATACTGGACAAAAAGACATACAAATGGTATCCATGAGTTCATCTGACCCTGGGGAAGTAGATCATGTGCATCATTGCCAAAATCCTGAAGTATCCATTTAACCACACAGACACGTTGTTTGTACAAACCCTCCAGAGGGTTTAGGGCAGAGGGATCATCAACTAGATTTAACCATGGGATCCTTTTTTCTTGAGCGGATGGTCGAGAGCCGGAACATATTTACAAATTTGTAGACATCAAATTGATCGCAAGAAGCCTAAACAGACATAACATTTGACTAAAACATAATCATTTCAAACCGTGATTGCATTTGTTTTCGATCACGTCCATCTATTATGCATGGGAATATTTGGGAGCTGATTTCCTGGTGTTTCTACAGTGTTTTATCTCCAACAATGAAAAAAAAATAATTTTTTGTTTACTTGCTCAGAAAACTTGGGAGGTGAAATAAAACCACTGCGTGCCGCCAGTTGGGGAACCCTGGTTTAGGGTTTAGTGTTGGTACTCGAGGTGGGCTCGTGTCTAAGAATAAACACTCCAAACAGGCCAGTGTCTGACGTACAGCCTGCTATAAACATGTAGAAGGGAGGGAGGGAGGGGCCACATCCAGATTTCCGTCTGTAGATTAGGATTCTTTCACACAATTATTGTAAACATTGTGAGAGGATTCCTTTGAATCAGACTCACATAAAATCAGACTACAGGATTTGTAGAATGTGTCTTCTATCTATGACCTTACCTTATCTCCTTGTCTCCTTGTGTCCTTTATACTGTACTTCTGTGACCTGGTAGCTGAACCTCATGTACTGTAGAGTCAGAGTCATGCTGCTAGGCTGAGTGTGGATGTGTGTATGTAGCCTACTGTATGGTAACTACAGAATGATAGACTGTTGGATAAAACTCTCCATTTGGTGAAGACGTGAATATCCTGGCTTGGATTCATAACAGTCTGGCCCCATTTCACCCATGTTTACTTAGTCACAGGAGTTGTTGACCTGCATGGCCCTTGTATGAAGAGGTACAGCTTTAAAGGGATAGTTCACCCAAATTATAAAATTACATATTGGTTTCCTGACCCTGTAAGCAGCCGAGAGACAATCTATGACAGCAATCCATACTTTGGTTTAGTTTCCCTGGCACTGTTTCCACATGCGAACATTTTAGAATTTGTGGCACAAATGCTACTTACACTACATAACCAAAAGTATGTGGAGAACTGCTCATCAATCATCTCATTCCAAAATCATGGGCATTAATATGGAGTTGGTCCCCCCTTTGCTGCTATAACAGCATCCACTCTTCTGGGAAGGTTTTCCACTAGATGTTGGAACATTGGTGCGGGGACTTGCTTCCTTTCAGCCACAAGAGTATTAGTGAGGTTGGGCACTGATGTTGGGCGATAAGGCCTGGCGTTGCAATTCAATCCAAAGGTGTTCGATGGGGTTGAGGTCAGGGTTCTGTGCAGGCTAGTTCCACACTGATCTCGACAATCCATTTCTCTATGGACTTCGCTTTGTGCACAGGGGCATTGTCATGCAGAAACGGGACAGGGCCTTTCCCAAACTGTTGACACAAAGTACAGAATTGTCTAGAATGTTATTGTGTCCTGTTGCGTTGACTTACCTTCACTGGAACTAAGGGGCCTAGCCTGAACCATGAAAAACAGCCCCATACTGTTATTCATCCTCCACCAAACTTTCCAGTTGGCACGATGCATTGGGGTAGGTAGCGTTCTCCTGACACCCCCAAACCCAGATTTGTCCGTCAGACTGCCAGATGGTGAAGTGTGATTCATCACTCTAGAGAGCGCATTTCCACTGCTCCAGAGTCCAATGGCGGTAAGCTTTACACCACTCCAGCCCACACTTGGCATTGTGCATGATGATCTTAGGCTTGTGTTCGGCTGCTCGGCCATGGATACCCATTTCATGAAGCTTCCGACTAACAGTTATTCAAATAAAATAAAATGTTACTGGTCACATACACATACTCATTAGATGTTATTGTGAGTGTAGCCGAAATGCTTGTGTTCCTAGCTGCTCCAACAGTGCAGTAATATCTAACAATTCACAATAATACACAAAAATCGAAAAGTAAAAGAGTGGAATTGACTACCGACCCGTAGTACTCACATCTGTAGCCATGCAATGCTTTGAAAGGCTGGTCATGGCTCACATCAACACCATTATCCCAGAAACCCTAGACCCACTCCACTTTGCATACCGCAGCAACAGATCCACAGATGATGCAATCTCTACTGCACTCCACACTACCCTTTCCCACCTGGACAAAAGGAACACCTATCTGAGAATGCTATTTATTGACTACAGCTCAGCGTATCCTGCCTGTTTGGCCCTATCTGGGGGTATTGTAGGACAGGGCCACAGTGTCCCCCGACCCCTCCTGTTTCAGCCTCCAGTATTTATGCTGCAATAGTTTGTGTCGGGGGTCTAGGGTCAGTCTGTTATATCTGGAGTATTTCTCCTGTCTTATCCGGTGTCTTGGGTAAATTTAAGTTTGCTCCCTCTAATTCTCTCTCTCCTTTTCTCTCTTTCTCCTTCTCTCTCTTTCTCTCTCTCTTTCTCTGAGGACCTAAGCCCTAGGACCATGCCTCAGGACCTGGCCTGATGACTCCTTGCTGTCCCCAGTCCACCTGGTCGTGCTGCTGCTCCAGTTTCAACTGTTCTGCCTGCGGCTATGGAACCCTGACCTGTTCACCGGATGTGCTACCTTGTCCCGGACCTGTTGTTTTGGACTCTATCTCTACTGCACCTGCTGTCTCTAACTGAATGATCGGCTATGAAAAGCCAACTGACATTTACTCCTGAGCTGCTGACCTGTTGCACCCTCTACAAACACTGTGATTATTATTATCTGACACTGCAGGCCATCTATGAACATTTGAACATCTTGGCCACAGTCTTTTATAATCTCCCCCTGACACAGCCAGAAGAGGACTGGCCACCCCTCATAGCCTGGTTCCTCTCTAGGTTTCTTCCTAGGTTCTGGCCTTTCTAGGGAGTTTTTCCTAGCCACCGTGCTTCTAAATATGCATTGCTTGCTGTTTGAGAGTTTATGCTGGGTTTCTGTACAGCACTTTGTGACGTCGGCTGATGTAAAAAGGGTTTTATAAATTAATTTGATTTGATTTGATTCCTGCCATCCAGGACCTCTATACCAGGCGCTGTCATAGGAAGGCCCTATGACAGGGCTGCTGCTACTACTCTGTTATCATCTATGCATAGCCACTTTAATAACTCTACCTATATGTACATAATTACCTTAATTACCTCGACACCAGTGCCCCCCCTCACATTGACACATTCACTCTGTACCGGTACCCCCTGTACATAGCCCCGCTATTATTATTTACGGCTACTCTTTAATTATTTGTTATTCTTATCTCTTACTTTTCTTGGAATTTTCTTAAAACTGCATTGTTGGTTAAAGTAAGCATTTCACTGAAGGTACTTGTTGTATTCGGCGCATGTGACAAATACAATTTGATTTGATTTAATCTATAAGTGACTTTGTTGAGCTTCACAATCAATTTTCTATAGTTTTGGATGATTTGGACATGATGCGCGAAAACGCTAATATCGGTCCAGTGACTTCAATGGGATTTGTGCCACAAATGCTAAACGTTAGCATGTGGAAACAGTGCCAGTGAAACTAAACCAAAGCATGGATCAAATCAAATCAAATTGTATTTGTCTCATGCGCGGAATACAACAGTGAAATGCTTACTTACAATGCAGTTTAAAAAAAATACCAATGTGTACTTTTGGAATTTGGGTGAACTATCCCTTTAAGAGGTACAGCTGTGTTTTTTCCAGTTGGCTGTCTTGCATGTCTTTGTCGTTCTTTTCAGAGTATCTAGATGGGCTCTCCCTCCGTTTTCCCATAGCTGTGGGGATATATGTTACATCTCACTTGGCTCACGTTGGCTGCTGATTTAAATTGAATCAATGGTGTTTTATATTCCAGTAAAAACAGTAAAATGGCAGATTTAGGTCATGCCCCCAGGGGGGTGAAACAATGGAGGTACAGGGAGAGCATGGAAGGAACGAAAATGTTTAGGACTTTTGAGACTGTGGAAATGTTTGACTTTTCTCTCCGTCATTTTATTCCACTGCTGCTCTAAGGAGCCGGACAAGGGTTGTCTACATCTCTGTAGGAATTCCTGTTTTATTATTGAGGTTTAACTGCTCTGGGGAATGTACACGAATGTGAACAATACATCTACAAACTGTGCCACACAACATAAAAAAAGCGAAAGCACGGCATAACATTCTGTTTGAAACTTTGTAAACATATCTAAAGTGAAGGAGCTTATTACCAATTATTATCTAACGAGCCTGAGTTTTCAACAACACAGATAGCCCTTTTAATTGTCTACAGTACATGTGGTAGAGACATAGCCGTATACACTGGTTCCCATAGCAGGCAAAGCTATGGCATCATTACAACCAGTTTACAACTAGAACTGATAACCTTGAGAACCTCCCTCAAGTCGATGTTCATTCTGTTAATTCCAAATGGCACCCTATTCCCTTCATAGTGCACTACTTTTGACCAGGGTCCGTAGGGAATAGGGTGCCATTTGGAACACAAGTCATGTTCATTCTGATACTGTTTACCTTTAGCGCCGTCCCCTTTAGAACTACTGTAGTGTTGGTGCATGCTGCCGGTAGTGGAGCATACTGAGTCTGCGTGACCATCACAACCCCATTCCCCTCCCTGGCTGCACCCCTCCCTCGGCGGGGGGACAATAAGTCATTCAGACACGGCTCAGCTTTGTCACTGGTGATTGGCAGGAAGGTGGCTAGGGCCCTGGCTGCGTGGGAACATCCCGTCCCAAATGATTACCGGGTCCACAAGACAACGGATCCCCTCATTTATGACTGTCCAGAAGAAAAGAGAGAAAAAAAGCTCTAAACACAAACAAAACAGGGCTGTTGGCGCTGCTATCTGCTGGTAGAGAGAGGTGAACACGTTGGTTCTCACGGAGCGACCCAGACCCATCTTCATGTTACACAGCATTACAGTGTTAGGGTTGGCTCACCATGCGTTGTGTTGTGTTCAGTCAATGGAGATGCTCTACTTTCTGCTCTGCTCTGCTCTGCTCTGCTTTCTGCTTTCTGCTCTGCTTGTAATTGTGAACACTATAGCCTACTGTAGCTGTTCCAACATGGAATGTTTTCAATGCACAATGAAAATCAAGCACACTTAGTCATTCCCCTCACCTCTCATTCAGGCAAGAGTCTATACTTAGGGCTGTTTCACCCACTATGTGAGGGGACTGGTCTGGCCAATGATCTCATCTTTCCTGTAACTGGGTAATGTGGCCCCTCTCCTCTCCTATCATAATGAGAGTAAGCAGAGCAGGATGATCTGCAGAGGGGGTAGGTAGTCATGTTTAAAAACACAACATAAACCCAGTGTAGTCACAGACCAGACCACCCTGACTGCCGGGCCCAGAGCTAAACACAAATCCAGGTTCTCTCTCTCTCTTTAACCCTCTAACCTGCCTGCCTCCACCTCTGATTTTCTCTCTCTCTCTAACCCTCCAACCTGCTTGCCTCCACCTCTGATTCTCTCTATCTCTAACCCTCCAACCTGCTTGCCTCCACCTCTGATTCTCTCTATCTCTAACCCTCCAACCTGCCTGCCACCACCTATGATACTCTGATCCTGGAGAGCTACATCCTGTAGGTTTTTGCTCCAACCCTGTTCCTGGAGAGCTACTTCCTGTAGGTTTTCACTCCAACCCTGTTCCTGGAGAGCTCATTCCTGTAGGTTTTCACTCCAACCATGTTCCTGGAGAGCTACTTCCTGTAGGTTTTTGCTCCAACCCTCTTCCTGGAAATCTACTTCCTGTAGGTTTTTTCTCCAACCCTGTTCTCAGAGAGCTATTTCCTGTAGGTTTTTCACTTTAACCCTGTTCCCGGAGAGCTACGTCCTGTAGGTTTTTGCTCCAACCCCAGTTGTAACTAACCTGCTTCACACCCCCCCCAGCCATGTACAGTACCATTCAAAAGTTTGCACACACCTACTCATTCAAGGGTTTTTCTTTATTTTTACTATTTTCGAGGTTGTAGAATAATAGTGAAGACATCAGAACTATGAAATAACACATATGAAATCATGTAGTAACCAAAAAAGTGTTAAACAAATCCAAATATATTTGAGATTTTAGATTCTTCAAATTAGCCACCCTTTGTCTTGAAGACAGCTTTGCACACTCTTGTCATTCTCTCAGTCACTTCACCTGGAATCCTTTTCCAACAGTCTTGTTAGAGTTCCCAGATATGCTGAGCATTTGTTGGCTGCTTTAGCTTCACTCTGTGGTCCAACTCATCCCGAACCATCTCAGTTGGGTTGAGGTCAGGTGACTGTGGAGGCCAGGTCATCTGATGCAGCACTCCATCACTCTCCTTCTTGGTCAAATAGCCCTTACACAGCCTGGAGGTGTGTTGGGTCATTGTCCTGTTGAAAAATAAATGATAGTCCCAGTAAGCGCAAACCAGATGTGATGGCGTATCACTGCAGAATGCTGTGGTAGCCATGCTGGTTAAGTGTGCCTTGAAATCTAAATAAATTACTGACTGTGTCACCAGCAAAGCACCCCCACACCATCACACCTCCTCCATGCTTCACGGTGGGACCCACACATGCGAAGATCATCCCGTTCACCTACTCTGTGTCTCACAAAGGCACGGCTGTTGGAAAAAAAAATCTCAAAAGGACAGATTTCCACCGGTCTAATGTCCATTGGTCGTGTTTCTTGGCCCAAGCAAGTGTCTTCTTCTTATTGGTGTCCTTTAGTGGTGGTTTCTTTGCAGCAATTCGACAATGAAGGCCTCACGCAGTCTCTTCTGAATAGTTGATGTTGAGATGTGCCTCTTACTTGAACTCTGTGAAGCATTTTTTTGTGATGCAATTTCTGAGGCTGGTAACTATAATGAACTGAGGTAACTCTGGTTCTTCCTTTCCTGTTGAGGTCCTCAAGAGAGCCAGTTTCATCATAGCGCTTGATGGTTTTTGCGACTGCACTTGAAGAAACTTTCAAAGTTCTTGAAATGTTCTGTATCGACTGACCTTCATGTCTTAAAGTAATGATGGACTGTCGTTTCTCTTTTCTTATTTGAGCTGTTTTTTCCATAATATGGACTTGGTCTTTTATCAAATAGAGCTGTCTTCTGTATACCAACCCTACCTTGTCACAACAGAACTGATTGGCTCAAACACGTTAAGAAGGAAAGAAATTCCACAAATGAACTTTTAACAAGGCACACCTGTTAATTGAAATGCTTTCCAGGTGACTACCTCATGACGCTGGTTGAGAGAATGCCAAGAGTGTGCAAAGCTGTCATCAAGGCAAAGGGTGGCTACTTTGAAGAATCTCAAATATTAAATATATTTTGATTTGTTTAACACATTTTTGGTTACTACATGATTCCATATGTGTTGTTTCATAGTTTTGATGTCTTCACTATTATTCTACAATGTAAAAAATAAAGAAAAACCCTTGAATAAGTAGATGTCCAAACTTTGACTGGTCAAATCAAATCAAATCAAATTTTATTTGTCACATACACATGGTTAGCAGATGTTAATGCGAGTGTAGCGAAATGCTTGTGCTTCTAGTTCCGACAATGCAGTAATAACCAACAAGTAATCTAGCTAACAATTCCAAAACTGCTACCTTATAGACACAAGTGTAAGGGGATAAAGAATATGTACATAAAGATATATGAATGAGTGATGGTACAGAGCTGCATAGGCAAGATACAGTAGATGGTATTGAGTGCAGTATATACATATGAGATGAGTATGTAAACAAAGTGGCATAGTTAAAGTGGCTAGTGATACATGTCTTACATAAAGATGCAGTAGATGATATAGAGTACAGTATATACATACATATGAGATGAATAATGTAGGGTATGTAAACATTATATTAGGTAGCATTGTTTAAAGTGGCTAGTGATATATTTTACATCATTTCCCATCAATTCCCATTATTAAAGTGGCTGGAGTTGAGTCAGTGTGTTGGCAGCAGCCACTCAATGTTAGTGGTGGCTGTTTAACAGTCTGATGGCCTTGAGATAGAAGCTGTTTTTCAGTCTCTCGGTCCCAGCTTTGATGCACCTGTACTGACCTCGCCTTCTGGATGATAGCGGGGTGAACAGGCAGTGGCTCGGGTGGTTGTTGTCCTTGATGATCTTTATGGCCTTCCTGTGACATCGGGTGGTGTAGATGTCCTGGAGGGCAGGTAGTTTGCCCCCGGTGATGCGTTGTGCAGACCTCACTACCCTCTGGAGAGCCTTACGGTTGTGGGCGGAGCAGTTGCCGTACCAGGCGGTGATACAGCCCGACAGGATGCTCTCGATTATGCATCTGTAGAAGTTTGTGAGTGCTTTTGGTGACAAGCCGAATTTCTTCAGCCTCCTGAGGTTGAAGAGGCGCTGCTGCGCCTTCTTCACGATGCTGTCTGTGTGGGTGGACCAATTCAGTTTGTCTGTGATGTGTACGCCGAGGAACTTAAAACTTACTATCCTCTCCACTACTGTTCCATCGATGTGGATAGGGGGGTGTTCCCTCTGCTGTTTCCTGAAGTCCACACTGATACTGTATGTATCTAGGTAGGGACCTACATGGGGCCCAATGGACGCAAGTTGGATGGAGAAAGAGCCACACTGTGCAGTTGGTTCAACATTCAACTCAAAATGTACTTTATTCTCCCTTGTGGACAACTACTTCCTCCTTCAGGAAGTGACACAACACAGTATTTAAGTGCAGTTGCCTCGACTAACCCACTACCTCAATACATCAGTCAGCCTTGAGCTTTTCACTCTCTATGTCCCAAATGGCACCCTATCCCCATAGGGATCTAGTAAAAGTAGTGCACTATATAAGGTATAGCGCACCATTTGGGACACTTGGGACACACCCTCTTTTCCACACCCAGCTTCATAAAATCATACTGACGTCTCAATGGCTGATGCAAATCAGTCCCAGCATGCCGTGTACTTTAATAACATTCCCTCAATGCTCTGGTTACCTCAATCAGGAAACTTTTGTGTTGCTCAGGGGAAAACGCTATCCTCTAAATCAGTAGAGCTAGCTAAGGTCTAGACTCTAGAATAAAACAAATGTGCCGCGACCTGGTTTTGAAAGCCAATTTAAGTTGGATGGAGAAAGTCTAGCTACAGTCCACACTGCTGTTATATGAGCTTAAGGTATTTATTCATCCAGCTCCAGTAGAATGTTTTTTGAAAGTACATTTTAGAGTGAAATGTTTTGTCCAAAGTTGTGCTGGTTACTAGGCAACACTAGTGGGGGTTCATCCAGGAACAACTCAGGTCTCCCTCTCCTCTCTTCCTGTCTACCTCCGATAGGAAGGATCCCTCATCATGAGATATCCATCTGGATAGTTAATAAAGGCGGAGAGGCGCTGGTATGAGGAGGCAGCACGGCGGCGTGGATAGAAGCCAGAGAGTCAGCCCCAAAAATTTCTTGGGGGGGGGGGACACAGGAAGTGTGGCGAAGCCAGGTAGGAGACCTACGCCAACTTCCTGTGCTTACCGGAGGGCGAGAGAGACCGGGCAGGCACCATGTTAAGCTGTGGAGCGCACGGTGTCCCCAGTGCGGGTGCATAGCCCGGTGCGGTACATACCAGCTCCGCGTATCGGCCGGGCTAGAGTGGGCTCTGCGCATCTGGTCTCCAGTGCGTCTCCTTGGGTCGGCATACATGGCACCAGCCTTACGCATGGTGTCCCCGGTTCGCCTGCACAGCCCAGTGCGGGCTATGCCGGAGCCTTCCTCCTCTCCAGCGCTGCCGGAGTCTCCCGCCTGTCCGGCGCTGCCAGAGCTTCTGCCCCTCAGTCCAGAGGCGCCAGAGCTCCTCCGTCCAGCGCTGCCAGAGCCTTCCTCCTCTCCAGCGCTGCCAGAGCCTTCCTCCTCTCCAGCGCTGCCGGAGCCTTCCTCCTCTCCAGCGCTGCCGGAGTCTCCAGTCTGCCCAGCGCCGCCTGAGCTGCCCGTCTGCCCAGCGCCATCAGAGCCGCCAGTCTGCAAGGAGCCGCCAGAGCCGCCAGTCTGCAAGGAGCCGCCAGAGCCGCCAGTCTGCAAGGAGCCGCCAGCACAAGTCAAAAGATTACACACCTACTCATTCAAGGGTTTTTCTACGTTTTAGAATAATAGTGAAGACATCAGAACTATGAAATAACACATATGGAATCATGTAGTAACCAAAAAAGTGTTACACAAATCAAAATATATTTTATATTATAGATTCTTCAAAGTAGCCACGTTTTGCCTTGATGACAGCTTTTTCCAATAGATTTTAAGGAGTTCCCAGATATGCTGAGCACTTATTTGCTGCTTTTCCTTCACTCTTGTGGTCCAACTCATCCCAAACCATCTCATTTGGGTTGAGGTCAGGTGATTGTGGAGGCCAGGTCATCTGATGCAACACTCCATCACTCTCCTTCTTGGTCAAATAGCCCTTACATAGCCAGGAGGTGTGTTGGGTCATTGTTCTGTTGAAAAACAAATTTGGACTCATCAGACCAAAGGATAGATTTACAGCGGTCTAATGTCCATTACTCATGTTTCTTGGCCCAAGCAAGTCTCTTCTTATTATTGGTGTCCTTTAGTAGTGGTTTCTTTGCAGCAATTCAACCACAAAGTCCTGTTTCACCCAGACTCCTCTGAATTGTTGATGTTGAGATGTGTCTGTTACTTGATCTCTGTGAAGCATTTATTTGGGCTACAATGAACTTATCCTCTGCAGCAGAGGTAACTCTGGGTCTTCCTTTCCTGTGCCGGTCCTCATGAGAACCAGTTTCATCATAGCGCTTGATGGTTTTTGCGACTGCACTTAAAGAGACTTTCAAAGTTCTTGAAATGTTCCGGATTGACTGACCTTCATGTCTTAAAGTAATGATGGACTGTCGTATTGACATAATATGGACTTGGTCTTTTATCAAATAGAGCTATCTTCTGTATAGCACCCCTACCTTGTCACAACAGAACTGTTTGGCTCAAAAGTATTAATTAAGAAGGAAAGAAATTCCACAAATTAACTTTTAACAAGGCACACCTGTTAATTGAAATGCTTTCTAGGTGACTGCCTCATGAGGCTGTTTGAGAGAATGCCAAGAGTGTGCAAAGCTGTCATCAAGCCAAAGGGAGGCTAATTTGAAGAATCTCAAATATAATATATATTTTGATTTGTTGAACACTTTTTTGGTTACTACATGATTCCATATGTGTTATATGTGTTATTATACAATGTAGAAAATAATATAAATAAAGACAAACCATTGAATGAGTAGGTGTGTCCAAGCATTTGAATGGTACTGTAAATTTTTTAACACGCCCAATTTTTCAGTTTTTGATTTGTTAAAAAAGTTTGAAATATCCAATAAATGTCGTTCCACTTCATGATTGTGTCCCACTTGTTGTTGATTCTTCACAAAAAAATACAGTTTTATATTTCATGTTTGAAGCCTGAAATGTGGCAAAAGGTCGCAAAGTTCAAGGGGGCCCGAATACTTTTGCAAGGCACTGTAACTTCCACAAAGCTGTGAACGATCTTAGAGACAAGGCCAGAAGGGTATTCTATGCCATCAAAAGAAACATCAAATGTGAAATTACAATTATGATCTGGCTAAAAATACTTGAATCAGTTATAGAAAGTTCTTGCCCTTTATGGTTGTGAGGTCCGGAGTTCACAAAAGAGTTCACAAAATGGGACAAACTCCAAATTGAGACTCTGCATGCAGAATTCTGCAGAAATATCCTCAGTGTTGTAACGATCTACTTCATCTGAGGAACAGGAAAGATCGGACCAAAATTCAGCGTGGTAAGTGTCCAAGTTAATTTAATATAACTGAACACGAAATACAAAATAATAAAGTGAAACAACGAAAATCAAAACAGTCCTGAAAGGTGCCACAACACAAAACAGGAAACAACTTCCCACAAACACCAGGTGGGAAAAGGCTACCTAAGTATGGTTCTCAATCAGAGACAACGATAGACAGCTGTCTCTGATTGGGAACCGTACCAGGCCAAACACAGAAAAGAAAACATAGAAAAACAACATAGAATGCCCACCCCAACTCACGCCCCGACCAAACCAAAATAGAGACATAACAAAGGAACTAAGGTCAGGGCGTGACAAGTGTACAGCGTAAAACACCAAATAATGCATGCAGAGCAGAATTAGACCGATACCCACTAATTATTAAAATCCAGAAAAGAGACGTTAAATTCTATAATCACCTAAAAGGAGGCGATTCCCAAACCTTCCATAACAAAGCCATCACCTGCAGAGAGATGAACCTGGAGAAAAGTCCCCTAAGCTAGCTGGTCCTGGGGCTCTGTTCACAGACACAAACAGACCGCACAGAGCCCCAGGGCAGCAACACAATTAGGCTCAGCCAAATCATGAGAAAACAAAAAGATCATTAGTTGAAAAATTGGAAAGAATTTACAAAAAAACAGAGCAAACTAGAATGCTATTTGATCCTAAACAGAGAGTACAGAGTGGCAGAATACCTGACCACTTTGACTGACCCAAAATTAAGGAAAACTTTGACTATGTACAGACTCATTGAGCATAGCCTTGCTTTTGAGAAAGGTCACCATAGGCAGACCTGGCTCTCAAGAGAAGACAGGCTATGTGCACACTGCCCACAAAATGAGGTGGAAACTGAGCTGCACTTCCTAACCTCATGCCCAATGTATGACCATATTAGAGACACATATTTCCCTCAGATTACACAGACCCACAAAGAATTCGAAAACAAGTCCAATGTTGATAAACTCCCACATCTGTTGGGTGAAATACCACAGTGTGACATCACAGTAGCAAGATTTGTGACCTGTTGCCACAAGAAAAGGGCAACCAGTGAAGAACAAACACCATTGTAAATACAACCTATATTTATCTTGATTTATTTTTACTTTTTTACTTTAACTATTTGCACATTGTTACAACACTGTGTATTTACATAATATGACATTTAAAATGTCTTTATTATTTTGGAACTTGTTTTAGTGTAATGTTTGCTGTTCACTTTGTATTGTTTATTTCACTTTTGTTTATTATCCGTTTGCTTTGGCAATGTAAACATATGTTTCCCATGCCAAAAAAGCCCTTAAATTGAATTGAGTTGAAGAGACCCTCCCTGAGTTGGACCACCCCAGAAGATGTTCCCTCTGATCCTCAAACACAGTCAGCTGCAGAGAGAGATTGGAGCAGCCCAGGGGAGAACCGGTCGGGCCAGGGAAAAGTTGTTTGAAGAACTTGAGTGTTGTGAACTCCCCTGGTTGCAAAAAGGTTGATTTTCTTTGGCTGTGAATAGAAAGTGAGAGAAACGACCTTGTATGTGTGCGTATGTCTGCATGTGTTTGTGCACATTTGTGTGTGTCTGTGTGGAATTATTTAGACTTATGAGATGCTGTCAGGAGTGAGGACAGTTCCCTGGGACCACCACGGCTGCAGGGCCTGGAGTGGGGGAATGTGTTTAGACCAAAAGTGTGTGTGTGGTTACTGTCTCGGGAGACAGACTCATCTGTGTTACATCCACGAAAGTCTCTGTAAGCCTCCAACCCCATTGTTTTTCTGCTAGCAGCATCGTGTATGGCTCATTACCAGGGTTACTCACGATAAGGCTTGGTTATTATTAGCAGTGGATCATTGAACTGTATGGATGGACCCATTATGAGTACAAACAAAAACAAAGAAAGGTGGTTTGTACTGTATATTTTCAACAGAGTAAATATTACTACATTAGAAATGCAAGACAAAAACATCATAATATTATTATCACATTGTTACAATATGCTGCAACAGGTTTTTCTACCCAACATATAAAACAGTTTTGGTGCTTTGGCACTGCCCTGTTTGCTGTGGCAGACAGTGATGAGCACACTTACTGTATGGTATAGTGTCAGTACTGTACAGAAAGACAGTAGCTACCCATGACACTTGAATGACCTGACAACGGTCTGCTTGAACAAGGCAACCATTATCCTACAGACAGTAGGGTATTTCCAGATAAGAGAAAAGCATACAGTACATGTACTTGAGACGTCCACAACATAACAGGACTTAAAGAGCTTTGACTTAACTCCAAACATACTGAGACAGGGAGTACACCAAAATGACATACTGTTTTTTTTTTTATTCACTTTGGTGCAATTTTCACAAGTACAGTATGTGGTACATTTTCACAACTGTAAGCATAAACATCGAAACAGATCATCGAAATGCCTCATGTTTCAAAACTCTAATCACTTTTTCAATTGACTGAGTACAACAAACAATTTCACAAAGTCACTTGTTCACTGCACCAAATTACTCTATCAATTAGGATACATATTCAATCTTAGTATCTGCTTTTCAAAATGCAATATTCACTTTACCTAAGATATGATTTTCTTGTCAGTTGTTAATACGATTAACTATAACTTAATTCAACTGCTCAAAACTGCTCATTACCAAAATAATGTAATGCCTAGTTAACAAATATATACTGAACAAAAATATAAACGCAACATGTAAAGTGTTGGTCCCATGTTTCATGAGCTGAAATAAATATCCCCGAAATGTTCCATACCCACAAAAGGCTTATTTTTCTCAAATGTTGGTCACAAATTTGTTTACAGCCCTGTTAGTGAGTATTTCTCCTTTGCCAAGACAATCCATCCACCTGACAGGTGTGGAATATCAAGAAACTAATTAAACAGCATGATCATTACACAGATGCACCTTGTGCAGGGAAAAATAAAAGGCCACTCTAAAATGAACAGTTTTGTTACACAACACAATGCCACAGTTGTCTCAAGTTTTGAAGGAGTGTGCAAATGGAATGCTGACTGCAGGAATGTCCACCAGAGCTGTTGCCAGAGAATTTAATGTTAATTTCTCTACCATAAGCCGCCAACAATGTTGTTTCAGAGAATTTGGCAGTACATTCAACTGGCCTCACATCCGCAGACCACGTGTAACCACGCCAGCCCTCCACATCCGGCTTCTTTACCTGCGGGATCGTCTGAGACCAGCCACACGGACAGCTGATGAAACTGAGGAGTATTTCTGTCTGTAATAAAGACCTTTTGTGGGGAAAAACTCATTCTGATTGACTGGGCCTGGCTCCCAAGTGGGTGGGCCTTCTCCCCTGCCCAGTCATGTGAAATCCATAGATTAGGGCTGATTGACTGATTTCCTTATGTGAACTGTAACTGAGAAACATTTTTGAAATTGTTGCATGTTAAATGTATATATTTTTCAGTATAGTTTGATAACTGCTGAGCACCATACAATTCAATATTTTTTTATCTAATAAATGTATCAATTTGACATAACTTTATGTTAGATGGTAAAACCAAATCCTATATGGATGTGGCTGCACTATGTTATCATTCTCCATCAGCCAATGTGCTTCATCAGGACGAAGTGGAAAGATTCACTCTGTGCTACCATTTGGAATTATAATGTTGGGAACAATGCACTGCTGAGATACCTGGGTTGTATAACAATATATTTCACTCATTATCTGCATTTCATTTATACACTGTAAGCTGATGAATTTCAAGCAGCAAAACAGCCGATACAAGTCACGTAGAAAGATGATATTGCACAATGTTGCATTGGGAGGAAATGGCATACAACACCTTGCTACGTTTTTACAGGAGCTGCTTTACAATACCCTATAAGTATACACATGTACTGTATAAGGATAATGAACTGTAAGACTGACACATTTCTCAACATGCTCACAACCTGCCATTGGATAAAACATCAAGTTATAGTCAAGTACTGCATTGAAAATGATATTTACCATCTACTATTCTTTCTATTCAGCATTTCATAAAGAATAGTTTTGAAATTTGAATTTTATATTTTTTGATATTGGATTAAGTGGTAGTTAAAATGGGGGCATTACAAGTGTTACCAGTTTATAGTTTTGTACTTAGAGTTTTGAAAAGCAGCTGGGTTATAGGGGGGGCTGCCTGGCTCTGGCTTCAGGATGATAAACTGGGACAACGGTCTGTCTGGTGTCTGTTATTCTGAAAGCAACATCCCACTGTTTCTCCCGGAGCTCCGATTACTCAGACATGTGTCAGGAAAGGCCTGGGTCATGTCTCATTTTCTTTCTCTCCTCTCACTCTCGCTCGCTCTCTCACTCTCTCTCTCGTGCTCTCTCTCACTTCCACGCACTCTCTCACTCTCGCTCTCTCTGTCTCTCTCATTCCTCTCTTGCTCTCTCTCTGTATCTCCTCTCTCGCTCGTTCTCTCTGTGTCTGTCTCTCTCTTTCTTTCTCTGCCTCTCTCTCTCTCTCTCTGCAAATGAATACACCTTAAAGACGAGGGCTTAGCATGAGGCTCACATGAAGCTGGCGGACAGCCAGGCCCTAAAGACCTGCTATCTCCAGTGTGTGTGTGTGTGTGTGTGTGTGTTTGTGACCAGCTCCAGCATGGGTACACTGAACAATCTAATCAAATGTTGTTGTCGAATTCAACAGCTGTAGACTTACCCAGAAATGCTTACTCACGAGCACTTTCCCAATAATGCAGAGTTAAAAAGTAAGAACATTTTGCAAATAGAAAATAGTAACACAATAAAAACCAATCATGAGACTATATACAAGGGGTACTGGTACCGAGTCAATGTGCCGGGGTACGGGGCAGTTGAGGTGGGATTCGGAAAGTATCCAGACCCCTCTTCCCACATTTTGTTACATTAAAGCCTTATTCTATTTTTTTTTTCATTATTATCGATCTACACACAATACCCCATAATGACAAAGCGAAAATAGGTGTTTAGAAATGCAGCAAATGTATTAAATATAACAAACAGAAATACCTTATTTACATAAGTATTCAGACCCTTTGCTATGAGACTCAAAATTGAGCTCAGGTGCATCCTGTCATGACGTTGGCCTGGGGGTAGGTTTATGACAGTCATAAATACCTCTTCCCCATTTTTTCTCTCTCTACCCTACAGAAATTTGAAAACCCCTTGGTTAACATAGAGATTCTGGGAACATCAGAAGGTGGGGTGAAATGAACTATATTCTGGTAATCTGACCAATTGAACATATGCGGTGGTACTTAATCCATATGATGTCAGTTCGGTTGTTATTTGGGACATTCTCATCAATGATAGGATGACATAAACTCTACAGTGGAAAGTCTGCACATTGTAGTTATCGGATTCACATGGAATTGTTGTTCAATTTAAATGGTTGAATATAAAATTATTGGTGAAGAGAAGAAGCGTAATTTTAGCTTCCAAATTAGAGATTTGGGTTTTCATAAGGTTAGGGCTCTGCTCAATCAGTGGCCCGCCCCTGTGAAGAGACATGGGTTATAAAAAATTTCAAGAAAATATATATATATATATATATATATATATATATATATATGTACATATGTACATATATATATAAAGCCTTGACGAAAATGTAACCTCCTGTTCCAAGTACGTGAGGTCTGCAGCCTCTGCGTTAAAAGGACTAGCATGTCAACAACAGAACTAAGCCGACCTCAGCGTGAGCTTTGGTTGCTAATGGTATGAACTTTGAACTCTTATTCACTACAGAAGTGATACCACCTAGCCGTTGAGTTAGCCACAGCAGCTGCAAACTCGGGCTAGGAAAGAACAGACAGAGTATCCCGTCTACCACACAACGACGTTACTACAACGTATCCAGTTGACCAGCAGAGAGATTCTTCAAAGGACAAAGGACACGGTTTGTCAACACGGCCTTCCATCTATCACCAATCTACCGAAGCAAATATTTATTGCATTTTCCTTTTCCAAATGGGTGGTAATGTTGAATGCATGAGATACTGTATTTACGATAGCACAGCTTCTCCCTTTGTCCCTCAGTCTTCCCGCTCTTTCACTCAAACCCAGCCCCCTTTCTTTTGTGTAAACAGCTGTCATATCTGTTCCGCCCGCTAGGGACTTTTTCCTTTATGACGTAATTTGTAATCAAGGTATGATTCTTTCTTTGTATATGTAATTCTGTGTGATTAGTTAGGTATTTAGTAAATAAATAATTAAACCCAATTTTGTATTGCTGATTCAACTTGTTAGCCAGGGTTTGTGAAGATAACCAAGAATTTACAACTCTCAGATGAGACTGAATTAAGGTGACGATTAATATTGACTGCTATTGTTGTAAAATATTACTAGGTCTTTAAGAGTTTATTCGTAAGATAAGCTCTATAAATATTATTTTGTGGTGCCCCGACTCTCTAGTTAATTACATTTACATGATTAGCTCAATCAGGAAATATTAATTACGAAGAAAGGATTTTATAGAATAGCATGTCATATCACTTAATCCGGCATAGCCAAAGACACGACAATCCTGTTAACATTTATCATCCTTGAGCTGTTTCTACAACTTGATTGGAGTCCACCTGTGGTAAATTCAATTGATGGGACATGATTTGGAAAGGCACACACTTATCTATATAAAGTCCCACAGTTGACAGTGCAAAATCCAAGCCATGCGGTTGAAGGAATTGTCCATAGAGGTCTGAGTCAGGATTGTGTCAAGGCACAGATCTGTACCAAAACATTTCTGCAGCATTGCCAAACTGAACAATCGGGGGAAAAGGGCCTTGGTCAGGTAGGTGACCAAGAACAGGATACTGACAGAGCTCCAGAGTTCCTCTGTGTAGATGGGAGAACCTTCCAGAAGGACAACCATATCTGCAGCACTCCACCAATCAGGCCTTTATGGTAGAGTGACCAGACGGAAGCCACTCCTCAGTAAAAGGCACATGACAGCCCGCTTGTAGTTTGCCAAACGGCACCTAAAGGGTTCTCAGACCATGAGAAACAAGATTTTCTGGTCTGATGAAACGAAGATTGAACTCTTTGGCCTGAATGCCAAGCATCACGTCTGGAGGAAACCAGGAACGCTCCCTATGGTGAAGCATGGTGGTGGCAGCATCTTGCTGTGGGGATGTATTTCAGGGGCAGGGACTGGGAGACTATTCAGGATCGTGGGAAAGATGAATGGAGCAAAGTACAGAGAGATCCTTGATGAAAACCGGCTCCAAAGCACTCAGGACCTCAGAATGGGGCGAAGGTTCACCTTTCAACAGGACAAAGACCCTAAGCACACAGCCAAGGCAACACAGGAGTGGCTTCGGGACAAGTCTCTGAATGTCCTTGAGTGGCCCAGCCAGAGCCCGGGCTTGAACCCGATCGAACATCTCTGGTGAGACCTGAAAATAGCTGTGCAGCGACTCTCCCCATCCAACCTGACAGAGCTTGAGAGGAACGGCAGAGAAGGATGGGAGAAACACCCCAAATACAAGTGTGCCAAACTTGTAGCGTCATACTCGTGTGTGTGTGTGTGTGTGTATGTGTGTGTGTGTGTGTGTGTGTGTGTGTGTGTGTGTGTGTGTGTGTGTGTGTGTGTGTGTGTGTGTGTGTGTGTGTGTGTGTGTGTGTGTGTGTGTGTGTGTGTGTGGCGTTAATATGCATGCATGTGTGTGTGTGTGTGTGGCGTTAATATGCATGCATGTATGTCTGTGTTGGCAGTGTAAGTACAGTATGTGTGAGAGTCTTGGTCGAGTCCAGTCAGTGTAAGAGAGTCAGTGCAAAAAAGGGTCAATGCATTGGTCCGGGTGGCCATTTGATTAACTGTTCAGCAGTTTTATGGCTTTGAGTTAAAAGCTGTTCAGGTGCCTTTTGATCCCAGACTTGTTGCTCCGGTACCACTTACCATGCGGTAGCTTTGTGGACAGTCTATGGATTGGGTGCCTGGGGACTTTTTCCGGGCCTTCCTCTGACACCGCTTGGTATAGAGGTCCTGGATGACAGGGAGCTCAGCCCCAGTGATGTACTGGGATGTCTGCACCACCCTCTGTAGCTCCATGCGATGGAGGGCGGTGCAGTTGCCATTCCAAGTGGTGAAGCAGCCAGTCAAGATGCCCTCAATGGCCCAGCTGTAGAACATTTTAAGGATCTTAGGGTCCATGCCAAATCTTTTCAACCTCCTTAAGGAGGCTGCCGCATCTTCACGACTGTGCTGGCTTGAGAGTACCATGTTATGTCCTTGGTGATGCGAACACCTAGGAACTTGAAGCTCTCTATGTGCTCCAGTACAGCCCTATCTGTGTGGATGGGGGGGGGGGGGGTGCTCGCTGCTCCCTTTCCTGTAATCCACGATCAGCTCCTTTGTGTTGCTGCCATTGAGGGAGAGGTTGTTGTCATGGCACCACACTGCCAGGTCTCTGACCTCCTCCCTGTAGGCTGTCTCATCGTCGTCGATGATTAGGCCTACCACAGCTCTGTTGTCATTAAAGTTCATGAAACAGCAGTGATGATTACAAATGCTAACTTTTTTGGTAGATAAAAAGGTCTGCAATTTACCTTGAGGTATTTTTGTTCAGGTGAACAAAAGCTTGAGACTTCCTTCACACTTGAAGCAGCGCACCTGTTCAAATAAAATAAAATGTCATGCTTCGTAAACAACAGCTGTAGACTTATGGGCCCTTTCCAACAATGCAGTTGTTGTTTACAAAGAGGCGCACCCTTTCCCCCAATCAGGAGTGTGTGTGTGTGCGTGTGTGTGTGTGTGTGTGTGTGTGTGTGTGTGTGTGTGTGTGTGTGTGTGTGTGTGTGTGTGTGTGTGTGTGTGTGTGTGTGTGTGTGTGTGTGTGTGTGTGTGTGTGTGTGTGTGTGTGTGTGTGTGTGTGTGTGCAGTAGTAGATGTGAAACTCGCCCATAGCACGTTGCTGTGTGTGTGGGTGATGACGGCTCACAAACATAGCCAGTTAGACTAATGGCCACACCCTGGTGTCCACTGCCAAGCCCTGACAGAATATATCTTAACAAATGAGCAGGCTAAGAATGTCTCTGTGGTAATTCAGAATGATTAAAGGAGCTAAGCGAACCTTGAAGAACAGATTTAGACAGCCTCTCAGTAATTGCTCCACCACTTTGATAATGATTTTACCTCTCAACTCCATCACTTTGATAATGATTTAACCTCCCATCTCCATCACTTTGATAATGATTTAACCTCCCATCTCCATCACTTTGATAATGATTTAACCTCCCATCTCCACCACTTTGATAATGATTTAACCTCCCATCTCCATCACTTTGATAATGATTTCTCCTCCCATCTCCATCACTTTGAAAATGATTTAACCTCCCATCTCCATCACTTTGATAATGATTTAACCTCCCATCTCCATCACTTTGATAATGATTTAACCTCCCATCTCCACCACTTTGATAATGATTTAACCTCCCATCTCCATTACTTTGATAATGATTTTACCTCCCATCTCCATCACTTTGATAATGATTTCACCTCCCATCTCCATCACTTTGATAATGATTTAACCTCCCATCTCCATCACTTTGATAATGATTTCACCTCCCATCTCCATCACTTTGAAAATGATTTAACCTCCCATCTCCATCACTTTGATAATGATTTCACCTCCCATCTCCATCACTTTGATAATGATTTTACCTCCCATCTCCATCACTTTGATAAGGATTTCATCTCCCATCTCCATCACTTTGATAATGATTTTACCTCCCATCTCCATCACTTTGATAAGGATTTCATCTCCCATCTCCATCACTTTGATAATGATTTCACCTCCCATCTCCATCACTTTGATAATGATTTTACCTCCCATCTCCACCACTTTGATAATGATTTCACCTCCCATCTCCATCACTTTGATAATGATTTAACCTCCCATCTCCATCACTTTGATAATGATTTAACCTCCCATCTCCACCACTTTGATAATGATTTAACCTCCCATCTCCATTACTTTGATAATGATTTTACCTCCCATCTCCATCACTTTGATAATGATTTCACCTCCCATCTCCATCACTTTGATAATGATTTTACCTCCCATCTCCATCACTTTGATAATGATTTCACCTCCCATCTCCATCACTTTGAAAATGATTTCACCTCCCATCTCCATCACTTTGATAATGATTTCACCTCCCATCTCCATCACTTTGATAATGATTTTACCTCCCATCTCCATCACTTTGATAATGATTTTACCTCCCATCTCCATCACTTTGATAATGATTTCACCTCCCATCTCCATCACTTTGATAATGATTTTACCTCCCATCTCCATCACTTTGATAAGGATTTCATCTCCCATCTCCATCACTTTGATAATGATTTTACCTCCCATCTCCATCACTTTGATAAGGATTTCATCTCCCATCTCCATCACTTTGATAATGATTTCACCTCCCATCTCCATCACTTTGATAATGATTTTACCTCCCATCTCCACCACTTTGATAATGATTTCACCTCCCATCTCCACCACTTTGATAATGATTTTACCTCCCATCTCCATCACTTTGATAATGATTTCACCTCCCATCTCCATCACTTTGATAATGATTTAACCTCCCATCTCCATCACTTTGATAATGATTTTACCTCCCATCTCCACCACTTTGATAATGATTTAACCTCCCATCTCCATCACTTTGATAATGATTTTACCTCCCATCTCCACCACGTTGATAATGATTTAACCTCCCATCTCCATCACTTTGATAATGATTTCACCTCCCATCTCCATCACTTTGATAATGATTTCACCTCCCATCTCCATCAAAACCACAATTTTAGTGTGTGCCGTATGTGCTTCTCATATGTCTGTTGTTTGTGTGAACCATATTATCCATAGGATGACTAGCTAGCTACTCAAACACACAGTGGGGTATGCGGTCTATCGCTCTTTAACATCCAAACCCATTTCCTCTGGCAGCATCCTCAGCGTTCTCTAAGTCTAAACTATGCGGTAAGCATAAACAGTCATTACGCCCACATCTTAAGAGCCAATGTACCACAGTGAAAAGAAGTCTGTGTGATCAGAAGGAGGCACTGTATGTCTGCTCGTTGAGAATACAGTAGCACTGATCAAAGCTCTGTGCTATTACAAATGACTCCTGTGATGTTTGAGGATCTCAGATGTTTCTTTATAGATCCCATTTGGCCGCTGACTTCTCCTCAGTCCACACAATGACCCCAACCAATCACCTGAGTTTCTAGACTTTAAGAAAGGTCTTCATTGTTCTCAATGACTGAATCACAGTAATTGAATATACAGTGTGTGTGTGTGTGTGTGTCCTTGTTCTTCTGCTATGGCTCAGTAGGGTAATGTTTGGTACTGTGTTGGGTGCTGTGACTTTTCCCCTTTCACATTGCCATCGATGGCCCACGCAGGAGGAACAATGGCCCCTCTTTGTCGGGGTCCTGTCGGACAGGTATTTCCTTACAGTGAGATCTCAGACAAGGAGAGAGAAGAAAGGTCACGTTTCCACAAAACATTAAGGCTCCCTTCTCTCTTCCTCCCTCTTTCTCCTTCACGCTTTCTCTCTAGCCCCTCTCTCCCTCCCCCAAGTCTTTCACTCTAGCCCCTCTCTCCCTCCCCCAAGTCTTTCTCTCTAGCCCCTCTCTCCCTCCCCCAAGTCTTTCACTCTAGCCCCTCTCTCCCTCCCCCAAGTCTTTCTCTCTAGCCCCTCTCTCTCGCCCTCAAGTCTTTCTTTCTAGCCTCTCTCTCTCTCTCTCCCTCCCCCAAGTCTTCCTATCTAGCCCCTCTCTCCCTCTTTCCCTCCCCCAAGTATTCCTATCTAGCCCCTCTCTCTCTCTCCCTCCCTCCCCCAAGTCTTTCTCTCTAGCCCCTCCCTCCCCCAAGTCTTTCTCTCTAGCCCCTCTCTCCCTCTTTCCCTCCCCCAAGTCTTCCTATCTAGCCCCTCTCTCTCTCTCCCTCCCTCCCCCAAGTCTTTCTCTCTAGCCTCTCTCTCTGTCCCTCCCCCAATTCTTTCTCTCTAGCCCCTCCCTCCCTCCCCCAAGTCTTTCGCTCTAGCCCCTCCCTCCCCCAAGTCTTTCTCTCTAGCCCCTCCCTCCCCCAAGTCTTTCTCTCTAGCCCCTCCCTCCCTCCCCCAAGTCTTTCTCTCTAGCCCCTCCCTCCCCCAAGTATTTCTCTCTAGCCCCTCCCTCCCTCCCCCAAGTCTTTCTCTCTAGCCCCTCCCTCCCTCCCCCAAGTCTTTCTCTCTAGCCCCTCCCTCCCCCAAGTCTTTCTCTCTAGCCCCTCTCTCCCTCCCCCAAGTCTTTCTCTCTAGCCTCTCTCTCTCCCTCTTTCCCTCCCCCAAGTCTTTCTCTCTAGCCCCTCTCTCTCTCCCTCCCCAAGTCTTTCTCTCTAGCCCCTCTCTTTCTCTCTCTCCCTCCCCCAAGTATTACTCTTAATCTCTTCTGTCTTCCTTCTTTCCTCTCCACCTTTTACCTCCATGTATTTGGCTCTTGAAATTGAGAGCTTCCTGTGAAATAATACTCTAAGAAGTAGGTCTAACCTCCAGGGCATTCTGTCAGGTTGTTGGCGTAGTTGTGTTGAACAGGTAAGACCTCGAACAGGATGTTATCCTCACAGTGACAAATACATAGTAGACATGCAGTTACAGAGTATGTCTTAGTGATTTACATGATTCTGATGCAGTGTCTCTGTGTAGGCGTCTTTAGTGGTTAGATATTACATTCAGTTGTGAAAAAAGTACTCAGTTATCATACTTGAGTAAACCTGGTTATTTGAAGAAATTGAACATAAATGATTCTGAGCTATTATCCACTGTAAAAAAAAACTGCTATTGCTTTTGAATATTTTGTTGACCTAAAATTTTAAATGTAGAGATTCAGATGATACCTTTATTGAAAATGACTCAAGTAAAAGTGAAAGTCACTCAGTAAAATACTACTTGAGTAAAACTCTAAAATGATTTGGCTTTACATATACTTAAGTATCAAAAGAATATGTAATTGCTCAAATTTACCAAAGAAGTATCAAAAGTAAAAGTATAAATCATTTCAAATTCCTTGTATAATGCAAACCAGACTGCACAATGTTCTTCTTTTTTAAATGTATGGATAGCCAGGGACACACTCCAACACTCAGACATCATTTACAAACAAAGCATTTATGTTTAGTGAGTCGGTCAGATCAGAGGTAATAGGGATGACCAGGGATGTTCTCTTGATAAGTGTGTGAACTGGAACATTTTCTGTCATGTTAAGCATTCAAAATGTAACAAGTACTTTTAGGTGTCAGAGAAAATGTATGGTTTAAAAAGTACATTATTTTCTTTAGGAATGTAGTGAAGTAAAAGTAAAATAAAAAATCTATATTAATAGTAAAGTAAAGTACAGATACCCCAAAAAACAAGTTAAGTAGTACTTTAAAGTATTTTTACTTAATTACTTTACACCACTGATTACATCTCAGGTTCAGACTGACTTACAGCGATATTATCACTGACCTGGTGTACTTTATTATCATGGCAGGTTATAACCTGCCATAAGCATGTCATAGAGAATTCACAAGCTGAAACGCTGTAAAATAAAGTATTTGCTTTCACAAGCAGGTCATTGTAATGTCATCTGAGTACACCTCTATTTTTTTTCTCTCTCTCCCTCTTCTGCCCTCCTGTCTCCTCCCATGTCTTCCCTGTCTCCTCCTTCCCTCCCCCATCTCCTCTGTCTCCTCCTTCCCTCCCCCATCTCCCCTGTCTCCTCCTTCCCTCCCCTGTCTCCCCTGTCTCCTCCTCCCCTCCCCCATCTCCCCCATCTCCCCCGTCTCCCCGTCTCCTCCTTCCCTCCCCCGTCTCCCCTGTCTCCTCCTTCCCTCCCCCGTCTCCTCCTCCCCTCCCCCATCTCCCCAGTCTCCCCTGTCTCCTCCTTCCCTCCCCCGTCTCCCCTGTCTCCTCTTGTCAAGGCTCTAGGTAATGGCTAAAGCAGGGCCTGGCTGCCTGGCTCTCTGCCTGTCTCTGGATCTTAACTCCTCTCTCTCCTCTTCAACCTGTTCCACAGCCCCCATGGTTTCATAATGCAATGATTTTCCTAGTTATTGTTTTTCCAAAAGCCCTTCTCTCTCCCTCTCAGTGCCTCTGTCTCCAAGGGTATGTCTGTTGCTCTCTTCATTCCTTTAGAGACAATGAGACCTTGGCACAAGGACGCTTTGTTTACAGGAAACCAAGATGAGTGGGGTTGAAAATAAATGACTAGTGGGGCTGAGGTAGTTTGTAATCTGTTTCAACTCAGAATGTACTAAATAGTAATAGAATAGAATATCATAGCATAGCATTTCATAAAATATAATAGATTTAACTATAGTTACCTGTTTTGCCTCAGAGTACACAGTGTAAGGATATCCTCCTGGTTAGGAAACACCAAACACACTCATGGCTGGTAATGGTTACCACAGTGACAGTTCTCTGCAGTAGTAGTTGTTGTGGTTCCACATGTTGATGCTCCTGGCTATAGAGATGTGGTTGGATCTGACCGGTGTTTGAACTTCTATCAACTCTGTTCTGTTGTAACTGACTTTCTCTCTGCGCCGCCCCCCCGCCCCAACCTTCCTCCCCTCACTCCCCTGAGGGATCCACTCAGTCTGGGAACATGTGGTGCCGGCCCGGTCTGGAACAATCTCCTGAGCCCAGTGATAAGAGCACAGAGCACTGGGCATGCTGCCGGAGTAGTCAGGGAGGGAACGGGTGTGTGTGTGTTGAGAGAAGACAAGTACACTGTCCAGGACCCTGGGCCCTGATGACATCATCCTTGGGCTTGTAACTAGAGCCAGGAGAAGAACTCTCTCTGAGAAGACCTCTAACTCTCTCTGAGAAGACCTCTGACTCTCTATGAGAAGACCTCTATCTCTCTCTGAGAAGACCTCTAACTCTCTATGAGAAGACCTCTGAATCTCTCTGAGAAGACCTCTGAATCTCTCTGAGAATACCTCTATCTCTCTCTGAGAAGACCTCTGAATCTCTCTGAGATCCCTGACTTGAAATGTTGGCTTACCTTGCACACATACACACTCTCTACCTCCCTATAAAGTACCTCTCTCTCTCTCTCTCTCTCTCTTTCTCTCTCTCTCTCTCTCTCTCTCTCTCTCTCTCTCTCTCTCTACCTCCCTATAAAGTTCCTCTCTCTCGCTCTCTACCTCCCTATACAGTACCTCGCTCTCTCTCGCTCACTCTCTCTCTCTCTTTCTCTACCTACTTATACAGTACCCCTCTCTCTCTCATTCTCTCTCCCTCTCTTTCTCTACCTACTTATACAGTACCCCTCTCTCTCTCTCTACCTCCCTATACAGTACCTCTCTCTCGCTCTCTCTCTCTCTACCTTCATATACAGAACCTCTCTCTCTACCTCTCTATACAGTACCTCTCTCTCGCTCTCTCTCTCTCTACCTTCATATACAGAACCTCTCTTACTACCTCTCTATACAGTACCTCTCTCTACCTCTCTATACAGTACCTTTCTCTCTCTGCCTTCCTATTTAGTACATCTCTGTCTCCCTCTCTCTCTCTCTCTCTCTCTCTCTCTCTCTCTCTCTCTCTCTCTCTCTCTCTCTCTCTCTCTCTCTCTCTCTCTCTACCTCCCTATAAAGTACCTCTCTCTCTCTCTCACTCTCTCTCTCTCTCTTTCTCTACCTACTTATACAGTAACGATGTACAACTGGTTAAAGTACACAAGGGAAAATAAATAAGCATAAATATGGGTTGTATTTACAATGGTGTTTGTGCTTCACAGGTTGCCCTTTTCTTGTGGCAACAGGTCACAAATCTTGCTGCTGTGATGGCACACTGTGGAATTTCACCCAGTAGATATGGGAGTTTATCAAAATTGGATTTGTTTTCGAAATTCTTTGTGCATCTGTGTAATCTGAGGGAAATATGTCTCTCTAATATGGTCATACATTGGGCAGGAGGTTAGAAAGTGCAGCTCAGTTTCCACCTCATTTTGTGTGCAGTGAGCACATAGCCTGTCTTCTCTTGAGAGCCATGTCTGCCTACGGCGGCCTTTCTCAATAGCAAGGCTATGCTCACTGAGTCTGTACATAGTCAAAGCTTTCCTTAAGTTTGGGTCAGTCACAGTGGTCAGATATTCTGCCACTGTGTACTCTCTGTTTAGGGACAAATAGCATTCTAGTTTGCTCTGTTTTTTTGTTAATTATTTCCAATGTGTCAAGTAATTATCTTTTTGTTTTCTCAGCCCCCTCTAGTGTTGTGGGGGCTGTGCTTTGGCAAAGTGGGTGGGGTTATATCCTTCCTGTTTGGCCCTGTCCGGGGGTGTCCTCGGATGGGGCCACAGTGTCTCCTGACCCCTCCTGTCTCAGCCTCCAGTATTTATGCTGCAGTAGTTTATGTGTCGGGGGGCTAGGGTCAGTTTGTTATATCTGGAGTACTTCTCCTGTCCTATTCGGTGTCCTGTGTGAATCTAAGTGTGCGTTCTCTAATTCTCTCCTTCTCTCTTTCTCTCTCTCGGAGGACCTGAGCCCTAGGACCATGCCCCAGGACTACCTGACATGATGACTCCTTGCTGTCCCCAGTCCACCTGGCTGTGCTGCTGCTCCAGTTTCAACTGTTCTGCCTTATTATTATTCGACCATGCTGGTCATTTATGAACATTTGAACATCTTGGCCATGTTCTGTTATAATCTCCACCCGGCACAGCCAGAAGAGGACTGGCCATCCCACATATGCTCTCTCTAATTCTCTCTTTCTTTCTCTCTCTCGGAGGACCTGAGCCATAGGACCATGCCCCAGGAATACCTGACATGATGACTCCTTGCTGTCCCCAGTCCACCTGACTGTGCTGCTGCTCCAGTTTCAACTATTCTGCCTTATTATTATTCGACCATGCTGGTCATTTATGAACATTTGAACATCTTGACCATGTTTTGTTATAATCTCCACCCGGCACAGCCAGAAGAGGACTGGCCACCCCACATAGCCTGGTTCCTCTCTAGGTTTCTTCCTAGGTTTTGGCCTTTCTAGGGAGTTTTTCCTAGCCACCGTGCTTCTACACCTGCATTGCTTGCTGTTTGGGGTTTTAGGCTGGATTTCTGTACAGCACTTTGAGATATCAGCTGATGTACGAAGGGCTATATAAATAAATTTGATTTGATTTGATTTGATTTGATGATTTGGTTTGGTCTAATTGTGCTGCTGTCCTAGGGCTCTGTGGGGTGTGTTTGTTTTTGTGAACAGAACCCCAGGACCAGCTGCTTAGGGGACTCTTCTCCAGGTCCATCTCTCTGTAGGTGATGGCTTTGCTATGGAAGGTTTGTGAATCGCTTCCTTTTAGGTGGTTGTAGAATTTAACGGCTCTTTTCTGGATTTTGATAATTAGTGGGTATCGGCCTAATTCTGCTCTGCATGCACTAGGGAAATATGTGTCTCTAATATGGTCATACATTGGGCAGGAGGTTAGGAAGTGCAGCTCAGTTTCCACCTCATTTTGTGGGCAGTGTGCACATAGCCTTTCTTTTGAGAGCCATGTCTACAACACTCTCTTTCTCTCTCTCTCCCACCCTATCTCTTGCTGTATCTGCCTCCCTCTTATTGTCATCATTTTTAAAAGGAAACTCCACTCAGAAACAATCTTTTGATCTTTTTTTCCATTAGTCCACTGTTGATACGGTCCCAAAATGTTTTGTATGTCAGTCAAGTTAAAAAATATACCAAAATATAGTTTTTGAGTGGAGTTTGCTTTAAATTTTACTGAAGTGGGCTAAATCAGGGTCACACAGAGTGTTTCATGGTAGTCTTAAACAAATCTACAAAGTATACACCTCACACACATGGTTATGGGCTTTAAAAAAGAAGACACCTGTACCATGTCAGATATATAGTGGAAACGTATCACATTTTTAGTTTGCATCTCAATATTACACTTTATAAACATTACTGAAGACTTAAAAATATATATTTTTAAAACATTTGACATAGAAACAGCAGATTTTCACCTTTTAAAAAAATATATATAATTATGAAATTATGAAAAATATGAATAACATTCCACCCATGAGGCCACTAGGTCATGTGACTGCAGGAAAGGGCTACTGGTAATGAAGCAGCTTTTTTTGGAGGACTTAAATCAGCCAGATAGATATATTTTTCATTTCAGTTTCCATTAGCAATGAGGAGAGGGCATAAATAAAAGCAGGGAAGAAAACAATTTGACAACTTTTTAGTATTGACCCTCTTATCCCTCTCACTCTCTCTCTCTCCCTTAAGGCAGCCCTCAGCACCTCTGATTCGGAGGGGTGGGGTTAAATGCAGAAGACACATTTCAGTTGAATACATTCAGTTGTACAACTGACTAGGTTTCCCTTTCCTTTCCCTTTCCACGCTCTCTACCCCTCTTCCTCCCCCTCTATCTCTCCCTCTCTCTTGCGCTCCCTCCCTCTCAGGGTTGGACGCACTTGAATGCAGAGCTCAGAGAGTGATTCTGGCACAGTGGCTTGTATGTAATGACTTCTGACAGCAGTGGAGACACAGTGAAGAGCATGTCTGTCTTTGCATGAGTATTTATGCGTCTTGAGAACCACATTCCAATTCTGGAATCATTATTATACATGACTCGCCACCAGCAACCGCATGTACAGGACGATGAACAAACCAGAGAAATAATTCCTTCCAAACAAATAGGGAAGAATAAGATAGTCAGCCAGTGACTTCAACAGTTGAAGGAGAATCTTGGCATACATTATCTGCACAAGGCATACATACATTATAAAACAATAAAACAATATCCTCAATCTCCTATTTTCCCCCCCAAAGAAATAAGCAGAAAATAGAGTAAGGTGTAAAAATATGGAAAATAGTGAACTACGATGGAAGGAAAACCGGGGATATGTTAGAATGGGTACATACATTATCATACGTTATCCTCAGTCTTCTAAGTTTTCTTCCAAAGAAACAGTCTGAAAATAGAGTAAGGTGTAAGAGTAAAGAATGTCAGACAGTAATGTCCTGGAGATAGTAACTGAGGGGTCCAGAGAGGGGGGAAAGCAGCTGGCTGCTCTATCACACACACAGACAGGCTGGCTTCAGTGAATCTGGGCCTTGTTCATGCCTGGCCCTAGTCCAACGCTGATGGGATTCTGCTCTGCTGTGTGTAATACTCTCCTTCGCTCAAAGCGAAACGCAGTCAGGAACACTACATAAGAAGACTTCTTCCTTTAGGGTTTTTAGAAAATGTAAATCATTCAACATAGATAATATTATACGTCTGAGGGCAATGTGATATTTCAGCAATGCGAACATGTTTTGCAATTTGTGGGACTGAATCACTGTAAATGACAGTGGCTGGGTTTGAACACACCCTGTTCCATTATACAGGGCACTACTGTTGACCAGAGCCTACATAGGAGGAAGTGGTTAACAGATTCACTAAGAGGTGGTTTAATATGACTTGAGTATGATCAAACATGTGTGTAACACACTCATATGTGTGTAGTAACATGTGCACAGGGTTGGGTAGGTTACCTTCTAAATGTAATCCGTTACAGTTACTAGTTACCTGTCCAAAATTCTAATCAGTAACTTTTAGATTACCCAAACTCAGTAAAGTAATCTGATTACATTCAGTTACTGTTAGATTACTTCCCCCTTAAGAGGCATTAGAAGAAGACAAAAATGTATGTTACCAATTGAAACACATCTATTAATGAATTAATGAATGTAAATTTTTACTTCATAGGTTGGTTATGTAGGCTTCTTTTAACCCATCACTTTCTACTACATATAATAACACAATTAAATCATATCTTTACATTAAATACCAAAGTCTATCAGAATTCCAGTCATCCAATAAATGTTATACTCCTTGATCTTCAAGAATAGGACTTGGAAATATGGAGGTATAGATTAGCCACATTTTTTTTACCTGAGCATAACCCCAAAACTAAACTCTGTTGTTTATGATTTTCTTGTCATGGAGGACTGATTGGGCTCAATGATTCAATTTGAAAAAGAAATGCTGCGCTCATAGAATGGTATGCTTTGAGCACTACTGAAAAGTGCTATTTACATGTGAAAATGAATGCCATATGCTGCATTTGCTATAGGCCTATTGTTAAACGTTTTGTTGGTGACACTTTCATATCTAGATAATCCACAGATAACAAAACGGTTGCCCCACCTCTGTGTTGGTAAAAAGCTGAGGGATGGTCCTGGAGAAATGTAACCACTCTCAGATTAATAGGCAGAGCAATGGATGCAAGGACTGACCGTCCATGATATCATCATTACTGTTTTCACCATGTTATGAGGCTATACAGTGTTTATTTGCATTTACAATGTTTACAAACATTGGAGAAAAACAAGCTTATATTTTGGGTTTCCATGGAGTGTGACAGTTGAACTTAACTCATGAGGCATTTATAAGTTATATTATTCAAGAATCAATGCATATATATATATATATATATTAAGTATATATATATATATATATATATATATATATATATACTTAATTTTATATATATACATATATATACTGTATATATATGTCCAAAAATGGATGTAGCAATTACAGATTGCCCCTTTAAGTCTATCAAAAGTGTACGAGTTTGAACATGTGTCCATTAGGCCTACGAATTTTTTTTATTTTTATCAAAATGAATTAGATTGAGCAATAAAAGCCCCACTTTATTCCATAGGCTGGGATCTGCACTGTGCAGCTGTTGCAAGCGTGCATTTTTCACTGGCTGTCCACTGGTTTCAAAAACAAAGCTTAAACTTCTTGAACTCAATCATTATTGGGTTCAAATACACATTTAGATTTGTGAACAGCAATGTAAAACAACCACAATCCGTAAGGCGCAAATAACTAAATGAGAGAGCAACAGTGTGATTCACATCAATGCACTATTTAGATAACAATAATTAGTGATATCCGTATCGTTGTAGACTACACCACTGCTGTCATCCTTACCTCCAAGCGTTTATTCAAATTGGATAATCTTTGGATGCCGACAGCAGTTGTACCGTTTGAAGACATAGCTTGGACTGTACCATGATCCATCCAACCCATTTGGTGTGTCATCATAGTGATCTCTGACTTGTGGTCAGACTCGCTCAGGAGGAACAAACTTAAACTTGCCTTTTTTCAGTGCTGATTTGAATGTCATTGAGAAAACAGAAGTGTCAAATATATATTTTTGCTGGTAACGTAACGGATAACAGTTACCGTTTTTTTGTAATCCGTTACTCCCCAACCCTGCATATGGATCAGTTTAGATCCACCCATCTGTTTTGTTGGAGCCGCTCATATTAAACTGCAGTGTACAGTCAGAGGAGGTTTGTTTGGATCAATCTGTTTTGTTCATATTAAACTGCAGTGTACAGTGGGCTCCCTCCCAGCTTGCTATATATAGCCTTGTGTCTTTGATCAGCAGGATGGAGGGAAGCCACACAAGACCCCAAAGCAGCCAAAACAACACTTTCACACCAACTGGGGAAACGACCATGCATTTACATACTGTATGTACAGTATTACACCACTGCTGTGTTTTAAGCATACAGCTTTTAGTTAAGAGCAGAAAATGATTGCTTTGAGAGGGAAAAAAAGTCATAATCTCATTGAAGTGTACAAAACCTTACCTCTCATCCTCACTCCTAAAAACACAAAAAATACATTAAAAAAAGTGTTTTATTTCACCTTTATTTGACTAGGTAAGCTAGTTGAGAACAAGTTCTCATTTACAACTGCGACCTGGCCAAGATAAAGCAAAGCAGTGCGACACAAACAACAACACAGAGTTACACATGGAATAAACAAACATACAATCAATAATACAATTGAGAAAGTCTATATACAATGTGTGCAAATGAGGTAGGATAAGGGGGGTGAGGCAATAAATAGGCCATAGTGTCGAAATTATTACAGTATGGCAAATTCAACACTGGGGTGTTAGATGTGCAGGAGATGGGCGTGCAAGTAGTGGTACTGGGGAGCAAAGGAGCAAAATAAATAAAATAAATAACAATATGGTGATGAGGTAGTTGGATGGGCTACTTACAGATTGGCTATGACCAGGTGCAGTGATCTGTGAGCTGCTCTGACAGCTGGTTCTTAAAGCTAGTGAGGGGGATATGAGTCTCCAGCTTCAGTGATATTTGCAGTTCGTTCCAGACATTGGCAGCAGAGAACTGGAAGGAAAGGCGGCCGAAGGAGGAATTGGGTTTGGGGGTGACCAGTGAAATATACCTGCTGGAGCTCGTGTTGTGGGTGGGTGCTGCTATGGTGACCAGTGAGCTGAGATAAGGTGGGGCTTTACCTACCAAAGACTTATAGATGGCCTGGAGCCAGTGGGTTTGGCGACGGATATGAAGCGAGGACCAGCCAACGAGAGCATACAGGTTGCAGTGGTATGTAGTATATGGGGCTTTGGTGACAAAACAGATGGCACTGTGATAGACTGCATCCAATTTGCTGAGTGGAGTTTTGGAGGCTATTTTGTAAATGACATCGCCGAAGTCAAGGATCGGTAGGATAGTTAGTTTTACGAGGGTATGTTTGGCAGCAGGAGTGAAGGATGCTTTGTTGCGAAATAGGAGGCTGATTATAAATTTCATTTTGGATTGGAGATGCTTCATGTGATTGTGAGTCTAGAAGGAGAGTTTACAGTCTAGCCAGACACCTAGGTATTTGTAGTTGTCCACATATTCTAAGTCAGAACCGTCCAGAGTAGTGAAGCTGGACGCATGGGTAGGTGTGGGCAGCGATCGGTTGAAGGGCATGCATTTCATTTACTTGCATTCAAGAGCAGTTGGAGGCCACGGAAGTAGAGTTGTATGGCATTGAAGCTATGCTTTATCTTGGCCAGGTCGCAGTTATAAATGAGAACTTGTTCTCAACTAGCCTACCTGGTTAAATAAAGGTGAAATAAAATAAATAAATACAATTACATTTAAAAAAGCTTGTCTGGAGGTTAGTTAGCACAGTGTCCAAAGAAGGGCCAGAAGTATACATAATGGTGTCGTCTGCGTAGAGGTGGATCAGAGAATCACCAGCAGCAAAAGTGACATCATTGATGTATACAGAGAAAAGAGTCAACCCGAGGATTGAACCCTGTAGCACCCCCATAGAGACTGCCAGAGGTCCGAACAACAGGCCCTCCGATTTGATTTGACAATACGATAAAGTACATTCGCTCTCTGCCCCACCAGCAAAATTATATGCCAAAATTGCCCACATGAATACGCTGTCTTTTATCTACAAGTAGACACTCAAGGCTAATATGACATGACGTCACCCTCTTAGAGGGTATAGTGGACACCCTTGAGTGATTTGTCAGTTGGAGGATGTCACGTTTTTCAGATGACCTCGTCTTTGATGTGGCTGTAAGTGTAAGCTGACTCTCCAGCAGGCATGTTGCTCTGGTATGCCATCTGTGATGTCTGGAGCCGCTATGGGTGATATGAGTGTAATTTGTAGAAGAGAAGGGGGGTGGAGAGAGAGACATAGAGAGAGACAGAGGGTGAAAGGGAGAGCAGGGAGAGAGACGAGGAGAGGGGGAAGGAGAGAGAGAGTCGAGGGGCTTGGGGTAGCAGTGGGTTTTCTTCTGCTCTGCCTGAATCCTCTCTGAACTCACTAATTGGGGTAGGGGGTCCTCGGGTCTCCAGACAGCTGCCAGAACTTTGTGGTCAGAACGGAGTGATATGACAGGGTGTCACAGGGGGGCAGGCGTATCACAGTGACTGAGTGGTCCCCTCTGGTTTCTGTCTATTTCTGTCTGACTTCTGGCCTGGCCTCCGGTCCGGACGTACACTGGAGTCCTATAGTGTACAGGGACACCAAGGCGACGGCTGAAGAAGACAGATGAAACACAGTCGACCATTGTTGGTGAAAATTAATGATTGGTTGATTTCTTTGAAGTAGAAAGAATAGTCAATATAAGTTTAAATATTAGACATGTGTACAGAAGGAAGGCTGAGAACATGTGAGTGTACAAAGCTGGATCAACATCGAATTGACCATTGGACATGTAAAAAACAGAACGTAAGCAGAATCTGTGTGGATGAGGCAAGGTAGACTAACAAGACGTGACTGGTCTGGGCCATATCTGATCTTGTGAAGGCTACTGGACACACACATGGGTTAGTCATACATAGACAACATCGGCCTGAACTTGTAAAGACCTTTGGACAGGAACATTAGCTGATCAGTGAGGTGCACCAGTAGGAGGGGGAATGTCACGCCACCAATAGAATCTATGCCCCAATGTCTGAGCCAATAAGAGAATGGAAACTAAGTAAAACAACAAGATTCATAAAATGGAGTGACGATGTTATGTAAGAGTAAGACTGTATAAAAGCCAAGTACTAAGAAGGAAGAGTTGGTTCTTCCATGGAATTGCTCGGCCTTGTTACTCTCTGTAATAAAGTCTATTTGAATTCACAAGCTCCGGTATCTGAGAAGTATTTGAGTCTATATTTTCCACAACACCATTCATACACTTTATTTTTCTTCTAGGCTTTTGTTCAAGGGCTGCCATTTCAGACACAGCGTCTGGGATTTATAATGATTCTTCACTAACGCCAATGGATGTATTTTTTTTCAATCAAATCAAACCAAATCAAATTTTATTGGTCAAATACACATATATATATATATATATATATAAACATCTAAATATTAGGACGAGCAATGTCAGAGTGTCATTGACTAAATACAGTAGAATAGAATACGGTATATACATATGAGATGAGAAAAGTAGTGCTCCATTATTTAAAGTGGCCAGTGATTCCATGTCTATGTATATAGGACAGCAGCCTCTAAGGTGCAGGGTTGAGTAGCCGGGTGGTAGCCGGCTAGTGATGGCTATTTAACAGTCTGATGGCCTTGAGATAGAAGCTGTTTTTCATTCTCTCGGTCCCAGCTTTGATGCACCTGTACTGACCACACCTTCTGGATGATAGCGGGGTGAACAGGCCGTGGTTGATATCCTTGATGATACTTTTGTCCTTCCTATCGGGTGCTGTAGGTGTCCTGGAAGGCAGGCAGTGTTCCCCCGGTGATGGAGTTGCCATTTCAGGCGGTGATACAGCCCGACAAGATGCTCTCAATTGTGCATCTGTAAAAGTTTCTGAGGGTCTTATGGGCCAAGCTTAATTTCTTCAGCCTCCTGAGGTTGAAGGGGTGCTGTTGCGCCTTCTTCACCATACTGTCTGTGTCGGTGGACCATTTCAGATTGTCAGTGATGTGTACGCCGATGAACTTGAAGCTTTCCAACTTATCCACTGCGGTCTTGTCGATTTGGATAGGGGCGTGCTCCCTCTGCTGTTTCCTGAAGTCCACGATCAGTTCCGTCATTTTGTTGACATTGAGAGAGAGGTTATTTTCATGGCTCCACTCTGCCAGGGCCCTCACCTCCTCCCTGTAGGCTGTCTCGTCATTGTTGGTAATCAGGCCTACTACTGTTGTTTCATCTGCAAACTTGATGATTGAGTTGGAGGCATGCATGGCAACACAGTCATGGGTGAAGAGGGAGTATAGGAGGGGGCAGAGCACGCACCCTTGTGGGGCCCCTGTGTTGAGGATCAGCGAAGTGGAGATGTTGTTTCCTACCTTCACCACCTGGGGGCAGCCCGTCAGGAAGTTAAGGACCCAGTTGCACAGGATGGGGTTCAGACCCAGGGCCCCAAGCATAATGATGAGCTTGGAGGGAACTATGGTGTTGAAAGCTGAGCTATAGTCAATGAACAGTATTCTTACATAGGTATTCCTCTTGTCCAGATGGGAGAGGGCAGTGTGCAGTGTGATGGCGATTGCATCGTATGTGAATCTATTGGGAGGTAAGCAAATTGAAGTGGGTCTAAGGTGTCAGGTAAGGTAGAGGTAGGGTTGCACATTGTGGGGAATATTCAGCGGTGAAAACTTTCCGTGGGAATTAACGGAAATATACAGTGGGGAGAACAAGTATTTGATACACTGCCGATTTTGCAGGTTTCCCACTTACAAAGCATGTAGAGGTCTGTCATTTTTATCATAAGTACACTTCAACAGTGAGAGACGGAATCTAAAATCCAGAAAATCACATTGTATGATTTTTAAGTAATTAATTTGCATTTTATTGCATGACATAAGTATTTGATACATCAGAAAAGCAGAACTTAATATTTGGTACAGAAACCTTTGTTTGCAATTACAGAGATCATACGTTTCCTGTAGTTCTTGACCAGGTTTGCACACACTGCAGCAGGGATTTTGGCCCACTCCTCCATACAGACCTTCTCCAGATCCTTCAGGTTTCGGGGCTGTCGCTGGGCAATACGGACTTTAAGCTCCCTCCAAAGATTTTCTATTGGGTTCAGGTCTGGAGACTGGCTAGGCCACTCCAGGACCTTGAGTTGCTTCTTACGGAGCCACTCCTTAGTTGCACTGGCTGTGTGTTTCGGGTCGTTGTCATGCTGGAAGACCCAGCCACAACCCATCTTCAATGCTCTTACTGAGGGAAGGAGGTTGTTGGCCAAGATCTCGTGATACATGGCCCCATCCATCCTCCCCTCAATACGATGCAGTCGTCCTGTCCCCTTTGCAGAAAAGCATCCCCAAAGAATGATGTTTCCACCTCCATGTTTCACGATTGGGATGGTGTTCTTGGGGTTGTACTCATCCTTCTTATTCCTCCAAACACGGAGAGTGGAGTTTAGACCAAAAAGCTCTATTTTTGTCTCATCAGACCACATGACCTTCTCCCATTACTCCTCTGAATCATCCAGATGGTCATTGGCAAACTTCAGACGGGCCTGGACATGCGCTGGCTTGAGCAGGGGGACCTTGCATGCGCTGCAGGATTTTAATCCATGACGGCGTAGTGTGTTCCTAATTGTTTTCTTTGAGACTGTGGTCCCAGCTCTCTTCAGGTCATTGACCAGGTCCTGCCATGTAGTTCTGGGCTGATCCCTCGCCTTCGTCATGATCATTGATGCCCCACGAGGTGAGATCTTGCATGGAGCCCCAGAACGAGGGTGATTGACCGTCATCTTGAACTTCTTCCATTTTCGAATAATTGCGCCAACAGTTGTTGCCTTCTCACCAAGCTGCTTGCCTATTGTCCTGTAGCCCACCCCAGCCTTGTGCAGGTCTACAATTTTATCCCTGATGTCCTTACACCCTCTCTGGTCTTGGCCATTGTGGAGAGGTTGGAGTCTGTTTGATTGAGTGTGTGGACAGGTGGCTTTTATACAGGTAACGAGTTCAAACAGGTGCAGTTAATACAGGTAATGAGTGGAGAACAGGAGGGGTTCTTAAAAAAAACTAACAGGTGTGTGAGAGACGGAATTCTTACTGGTTGGTAGGTGATCAAATACTTATGTCATGCAATAAAATGCACATTAATTACTTAAAAATCATACAATGTGATTTTCTGGATTTTTGTTTTAGATTCCGTCTCTCACAGTTGAAGTGTCCCTATGATAAAAAATGACAGATCTCTACATGCTTTGTAAGTAGGAAAACCTGCAAAATCGGCAGTGTTTCAAATACTTGTTCTCCCCACTGTATGCAAATTAATATTAATACCATTTAAATGTAGATGTTTTTTTGCATTGGACATATTTACCATATCATATGGAGACAGAAACATAAACATTTTACCTTATCATACGTAGACATAATTGCAAATGATGAAAATCCTTCCAATAGAAACTGTAAAAAAGATTTGTTACAAATTGAACTTTCATTAAATTAGTTAACTCTTCACATGGGATGATTTCAATTGTCAGAATGTGTGCGTACTGGTAGTGAAGTCAGGTGCAGGAGAGCAGAGATTTGTGAACTGGCGCACACTTTATTTAGGCAAAAGTGCAAAACGCGCAAAACAGTCACAAGAATTATGTTTAACATAATTTACACGTAACACAAACAATCTTACACAAAGACATGATGGGGAACAGAGGAATAAATACATGTAGATTGATTGGGGAATGAAAACCAGGTGTGCAGGGAAAAAGACCAAACAAATGGATAGATGAAAAATGGAGAGGCGATGGCTAGAAAGCCGGTGACGTTGAGCGCCGAACACCGCCCGAACAAGGAGAGGAGCCGACTTCGGCGGAAGTCGTGACATCAATGAACAACAAAAGAAAGGGAATATTGAATGATCCCCACAGATCCATCGCATCTCCTAAAAATGTTTTCAACATACATCTGTAAAATAATAGTCTATAAACTAAAGCTTTGGTTGTCTTCCTCTCAGCCTTCCATGTCTTCTCCCTGGACTTTCTCAATGTCCACCTCTTGAACATCAGACTCTGAGGCCTCATCTTCACTGTCACTTTCCAACCGTGTTGAGAATGGATCGTTGTCAGGCTCAAAAAGCCTCAAATTTGCACGGATGGCCACCAATTTTTCAACCCTTGCATTGGTCAGCCAGTTGCGTGCTTTGGTGTGTGTGTTCCCAAACAAGGACCAGTAGCGTTCTGAGGCGGCTGATGTTGGTTGGAATGGAGGATGATGGAGGCAACAGGGGAAAGAGCCTTAGATTCACAAAGTCCCTTCCACCAGGTGGCTGATGAGATATGTTGGCACGACTGCCATGTTGTATCTCCATCCAAAAAGCCTTGCTTGAAAGTGTACTTTGCCAGACTGCCAAGAACCTTGTCCTCATTCAGGCCAAGGTGGCGAGACACAGTAGTGATGACACCATGGTCCTTGTTGATCTCTACACCAGACAGGACACTCTTGCCAGCATACTTGGGGTCCAACATGTACACTATGGCGTGTATGGGCTTCAGGCAGAAGTCTTCATGCTTTCTGATGTATTTCAGAACTGCAGTTTCCTCTGCTTGGAGCAACAGTGAAGTGGGCAAGGCAGTACGGATTTCTTCTCTTACATCTGCAAGCAGAGTCTGAACATCAGACAGGATTGCATTATCTCCCTCAATCCGTGCAATGGCTACCCCAATGGCTACTGTGTCGCACTGCTTTGCTTTATCTTGGCCAGGTCGCAGTTGTAAATGAGAACTTGTTCTCAACTAGCCTACCTGGTTAAATAAAGGTTCAATAAAATAAAAAACATTTAAAAAATAGGTTTCAGGAGTTTCAGGCTGCTTACCACTCTCTCCCAAAATACATCATCCAGGAGGATACTCTTGATGGGGCTGTCCATATCGGCAGACTGTGATATGGCCATTTCTTGGAGAGACTCCTTCCCCTCCTGCAGAGTGTCAAACATGATGACAACACCACCCCAATGGGTGTTGCTGGGCAGCTTCAATGTGGTGCTCTTATTCTTCTCACTTTGCTTGGTGAGGTAGATTGCTGCTATAACTTGATGACCCTTCACATATCTAACCATTTCCTTGGATCTCTTGTAGAGTGTATCCATTGTTTTCAGTGCTATGATGTCCTTGAGGAGCAGATTCAATTCATGAGCCAATGGGTGTGATGTGAACGTAGGACTCCTCCACCTTAGACCAAGCTGCCTTCATGTTCGCAGCATTGTCTGTCACCAGTGCAAATACCTTCTGTGGTCCAAGGTCATTGATGACTGCCTTTAGCTCATCTGCAATGTAGAGACCGGTGTGTCTGTTTTCCCTTGTGTCTGTGCTCTTGTAGAATACTGGATGAGGGGTGGAGTTGTAGTTAATTATTCCATGCCCACGAACATTCGACCACCCATTAGAGATGATTGCAATACAGTCTGCTTTCTCTATGATTTGCTTGACCTTCACTTGAACTTTGTTGAACTCTGCATCCAGAAAATGAGTAGATAAAGAATGGCTGGTTGGAGGGGTGTATGCTGGGTGAAGAACATTCAGAAATCTCTTCCAATACACATTGCCTGTGAGTATCAGAGGTGAATCAGCTGCATACAGAGCTTGAGCAAGACATTCATCAGCAGTTCCCTGACTACATTCCTCCATTGAGTCAAAAAAAACATCTGATTCCAGGAGGACCATGAGCTGTGTATTCATCATTTTCACCTCAAATAGAAGTAGAGGGACTTTTGTCAGAGGTTGCTTGTTGTGAGCGCTGAGGGAACTTTATGCACTTGGCCAGATGATTATGCATATTTGCTGTGTTCTTTAGATATGATTTGGCACAGTAATTGCAAATGTACACAGCTTTTCCTTCTACATTAGCTGCAGTGAAATGTCTCCACACATCAGATAGTGCCTGTGGCATTTTCCTGTAAAGATTAGAAAAAAAATTGTAAAATAAATAACAATACAATTCCATGTACAGATAAATAGTTAAGCAGTTAGATTAAACAACTCCTTTGTATGATAAATGCTTTAAAATGAAACGTATGAAAACAGGTGAATTAACACTCCTCAATTAGCAGGCTCAAGCAAACTAAAACCTACACGGTAGCAAAAACTAACTAGCAGAAATTGTTAACAAGTTAGAAATGATTTAAACATACTTTGCTCTGGGCTACTATTTACTAGTTAACAAAAAATCATGTATGTCATTTAAATATATTCACCTGACCAAGTATTGTAATCAAAACTTACCAGAAAGCCTGTAGTCCTTGGCTCAGACAATGTAGTAGTGTGGGCTCAATAGCATCTCATTAGTGTGCAAGATCTTGAGAATCAGCTGTGTATGTGATGGAAGACTGCACTGCACATGTGATGGAAGAATGCACTTTGCATGCAGAGGGTTGTAATTCCATTGAATTGGGAATAGTTTAACCAAAATATGCCACAAGACCTAGAATTGCCTTATGTATCCCACAAAAAAGGTTCACTGTTATAAGCTAACTTTGTTGATGAATTTAAGCAAAATTCCCAAAATTCCTGGGCTTAACTCCCTTGGAAAAGTTCCAGAAAAATGCTGACCCTTTGCAACCCTAGTTAGAGGTGATAACTAGCCTCTCAAAACACTTCATGATGACATAAGTTAGTTCTGTTACCTTTTCTTTCTTGTGTACAGGAACAATGGTGGACATCTTGAAGCAAGTGGGGGCAGCAGACTGGGATAGGGAGAGATTGAATATGTCCATAAACACTCCAGCCAGCTGGTCTGCGCATGCTCTGAGGACGTGGCTAAGGATGTCATCTGGGCCGGCATCCTTGCGAGGGTTAACGCGCTTAAACGTCTTACTCACATTGGCCATGGAGAATGAGAGCCCACAGTCCTTGGGAGCGGGCTGTGTTGGTGGCACTGTGTTATCCTCAAAGCGGGTGAAGAAGGTGTTTAGCTTATCGGGTAGCAAGACATCGGTGTCCACGACTCAATGATCACATTTCACTGGTATTCAGACATAGTGGCTCTGGGTTTGGCCACTCACTCAGTCATTCACTTGCAGCGCCTTGATACTGTTGCCCCGTTGATCATTGTCACTCTCCCTGGTCTGTAGGCTACAGTCTTTTCATGAACCATTAACAACTCGGAAGTAATGTTATAAAAATAACTGCTATCCTTATGGGTTGAATAGCTGAGTATATATGAGGCCAACAAATGAGGCGTTTGTTTTTTTCAGGTGAAGGAAGGTTATACTTCCTTTTTTTCAAAGCTCTATTTTCACAAGATTACAGCTCTATTTCTTATTTTCTCTTTGCCCTTCTGTCCTCCCTGGCTGGCATGTCTTTATTGGCATACATGTGGTGACTGGTGTTATTCACACGTGTGCTGTAACATAGGAAGGCCCTTAAGGCTTGTGTTAATACTCACTTATGTTGTGTGGAGGGTGGAAGGGAAGGGAAAGGGGAGGGGGAAGGGGTGGACAGGAGCAGCAGCATGTGTTATAGCAGCTGTGAGGTGAAAACTAGTGTATTATATAGTGAATTGGGTGCCATTTGGGATGCAGACTCTCTCTACGGTAGTTAGTCAACATGACCATAACGTTTCTAAAGACATTGTCCTTCACCACCTTTAGAATTTATTCAGTATGATTATAGGTCAATCAACATTCACAGTTTTTGTTTCACTGGTAGTTGAAGTACAGGTTAGGCTACTACATGTCTCCTGTGATGGATGGCAGAATTTTCTTGGACTACCCTTTATGTCTTATTTTCATATGTTTGAAATGTTTGGGGAGAATAATTGACAACAAGTAAACATTTTGAAATAAAGAAAAAGTTATGTGAAGTCAGATCATGTTTATTAGGGGCTCCCGAGTGGTGCAGCGGTCTAAGACACTGCTAGATGTGTCATTACAGACCCTGGTTCAATTCCAGGCTGCATCACAATTGGCTGTGATTGGGAGTCTCATAGGGCAGTGCACAATTGGCCTAGGGTTAGGGTGTGGCCGTCATTGTAAATAAGACTTTGTTCTTAACTGACTTGCCTAGTTAAATAAAGGTTCAATAAATACAAATATTAGCCTATAATAACAATGTTATTAATGAGTTAAATCTTTACTATCCCTTTTCCCCGGTTTACACTAGATTCCACAGCCACTGGGTTAACATCATAAAAGATCATGAAAACAAACATTTGCTTTTTGGTCTTAATTTAAGGTTGGGGTTCGGCATACGGTTAGAAGTGTGGTTAGGTTAGGGTTAGGTTTAAAATGAACATTTTATTAGATAAACGGTAGAAATGGGCGGGGTTTCTGACTTTGTGGCTGTGGAAGCTAGTGACAACCCTTTTCCCCTGCTAATTCATTGGTCACGTTTCCACCTTCACGTCACTGCCCTGAACAATGTAACAAATCACAACAACTAATTTGACCAATAAGGCAAGGAGGTTTTAGTCAACTGACGCAGACGAACGAGAGAGTCATTCCACAGTCTTCAATGGGGCGAAGCGTTCATCGCATTCCTCATGCATTTACATAATTGTATAGCTAAAGAAGACACCGAATGGCATGCTAGTTGCGCAGATAGCCTAGGCTACATCATAAAACTTTTCCTGGAACGGAGTTTGCCTTTCTGAACGTTAAAACGACGACGGAACTGTTTTTTCTACTTCATCTTGTCCGTGCGGCAAAGCAATGGAACGCAGAAGTTGAATAATTCAGTATTGTGAAGCCTCTACTGCTGTGAAGATAAGTGGAGAGTGCCTGTGAACTTGTATTGTAACAGTGTATCAAACCTCGGGGAAAAATTCAAATTAACAAATTGCAGGCCATGTGCGGTTTTCACACGGTATCACTGCATTGCACATTATTTGGTGAACCTCGTTCATTCCCCACTGGCGCGTACTGAATGGGAGGGAATGGATTTGGATGACTTCTTTTTTACATATTTGATGAATATACTGATAACCAAATCCACATGTTGAAGTCTTTTGTTTATTCGGATCAGTCTACTTCGAAATGGCAAGTTTTGCCGGGTTTATAAAGTGGACTGGGAGACCGACTTTGTATTTATACTGTGCGTTTGCCCTGTTCGGTTGTCTTTGCATCGCGTCCCCTACTCATGGTCGTCGGCTCATCTGTTGGCAAGCCATTATGAAGTGTCATGGAGAGCCGGATTGTCACTACGCATATGACCAATACCTTTACGCCTGTGCGCCTGTTATCAACGGGGATAGGAAGAAGTGTCCCAGCCACTGCATCTCGTCCCTTATCCAGCTGAATCTAACTGAGACCGGTCCGTCTCTAGAGGACTGTGACTGCGCCTCGGACCCCGTCTGCCGGAGCACCAAACGCGCCATAGAGCCGTGCCTGCCTCGGACGAGCAACATGGGCTGCACCGAAGCCCGGCGGGAGTGCGAGAGCGATTACCAATGTAGCTCGGCAATGCGCGACTATTTGTTTCACTGTCGTAAACTTTTCGGAGGCGAGAGATGTTCGGACGATTGCAGGAGGGTGATAGCCAACATGCGCAATATGCCCAAAGCACAACAACTTGATACTTGTGTTTGTGATGGCACGGAGAGAACGATATGCGAGTACGTCAAAGTTAGTATGAAAAACTTTTGCTTTGACTCTATGGACAGATACGCAGGCAGCGGGTTTTCTGATTCGGACTCTGAAGATGATTATGATGATATGGAGGATTATGTCTATGTGGAAAACGCTATTGATTCACTTAAATCCTCCTGTCGGAATGTATGGACTTCTACTGTGGCCACCATTTTGGTTCTAATGCGTCTTATCTGATAGGGCAGTCTACCCAAGTTGATTCAGCTGTTGGGGAAGTTGTTAGAGAAATAGAGAGGCCTGTGAAACGTTGACAGAGAGACAGAATAGCTCATGAAAGTGTTGTAACACCAGCACACCTGCTTTAGCGTATACTTTGTGTGTTTGGAAGATTTATTGGCCTTTGCTCTGCTGTCTTCATAATGGGGCTTCTCAACATTCTATCTGGTCTCAGTCTCTGTGCTGATAGGCTATGGGTCATCTTGCTCACAAATGTTTATATTTAAAATGTATACATTTTATGTGAATCTCAAAAGTTTATAGATTAATTTCCAGATAGCTGTGCACCTCTAAAATATGTAATTGTTTTAACCAAACCTTAAAGAATGTTCTAGGCCTACTATAAGCTTCTCATTACCTTGTGTCTCACAAAATAGCCCAAAAAGTTTGACACACAATTTTCTTTAATGTGGACAGCCAGGTGACTTGTAAGTGTACATATGTATAATGCTGTTTCAAGACAATAGTGAAAACATCAGTATAAAACATGTTCTTGATCACTTGGTGAAAATGGGGACAGACTAATCAAGTTTTCTTTCACTATGAGCTAGACAATAGACATAGGCCTACATTTCATTAAGATGCCATTTAAGCTCTAGTCAGTTGGTAATCATCTAAGTGACAGATGTAAAACACATTTACCTAACCACAGTTTGATTTGTTATTGAATATTATTAGCCTTAATCATGTCCCAGACATTTCCATAAGCTCAGTATCAATATCAAGTTAAAAAACAAGTTAAGGGAGATTATTTTTATATGTCAAAATGTGTGAAGTTAAATTGTACAGTATATTGTATGATATGGATTTTTTTTCCCAGAGTTATTTGTTTATTACTGCTAAGGATTTTTGCACTGTATAGAAATGTCATGAAATGCTTCACTGTCTACATTGTATTTTAGTGAAAATATAAATGTTCTTGCTTAAAATTATATTGACTCTTGATTGTTTCCGTCTTAACTCTACTTTATGTAGCCGTATGGGTAGCAGCAGGTGATTTTAGTACGGTGTCTCGCAAATCTTTTGGCAGCTGTACCAATCCTTTCTACATCACAAAACCCCCTCAATACAAACCATCAGTTGATCTGAGCTACTGAATGTTATCTGACTCCTAGAGCAAATGAAGAGTCAGATTGATATACAATTGAATTTGTCAACATTAATGTCTGCTGAAGGCTAAACTGTTAATGCTGGAAGACTGTATAAACCTGAGGACGAAATAGCCTATCTCCTGGGGATTGCAGCTCAGATGGAGCCAAGATGGGCCTGGCTAGTTTATTTATCCTCACCCCATGTGTTTGTTAGAAGAAGCATTCACACAGAGAGGAGAGAGGGTAAGAAAAGCTGTGTCTGGGTGAATTGAGACTTAAGTAACCATTACAAATGCACTCCGATTGGATTGCTGTTGGTGTGTATGTGTTTAGCTACGGACCATTGCTAGGTATGTGTAACAAAGTAGTTTGTTTTTATTTGACACTTTCGCATAAACTATACTGTTATTATCATCCTGAACAGAAGTTGAAATGCTGGTTATTGACCTAGGTCTACTTGTAGATGTTGTAGCCTAGCCTACCCACCACCACCATATACTAAAATATAATAATCTTGGAGTTCACATAGATTCACAATTGTTTTCTCTCTTGGCATCACTGAGAGACAGAAAAAAAAGATGGGACATCATCCTCTCCTTCACCTCTTGTCACAAGAGGGACTTGAGAGCCATGATGGCAGCCATGTTGTTTCTCTCTGGGAGGGGACGAGGGCCCTCCAGCCCAGTGAATGGAGGAGAAGTCGAGTGGCACTTCTGTCATAGAAATGTAAAACACACAATGGTGGAGCGGCACCATGTGCAGACACTTCATTCACTCTCTTTCTCTCTGACACCAGAGAGAAAGGAGAGAGCGGAGAGCTGGGCTGGGGGGAGAGACAGAGACTGCTAGCTATTGCAGATAGGGGCTTCTCGGAAGGATGTGTAAAACTTCTTTCAAAGTTGTATCTCTCGTTGGGCCAGTAACCAAAAGGTCACTGGTTTGAACCCCTGAGCCGGCAAGGTGGACGAATCTGCAGTTCTGCCCTTGAGCAAGGCAGTTAACCCCCAATAACAACTGCGCCGATGACATGGGCGTAGATTAAGGCAGCCCCCCGCACCTCTGATTCAGAGGGGGGTTAAATGCGGAAGACACATTTCAGTTGAATGCAATCAGTTGTTCAACTGACCAGGTATCCCTTTTTTTATGTATGAGTAGTACACATATTTTTCTAATAACATATTATGTACAACATACATGAAAACATTAAGTATGCTACATAATCAGGTTACAACAAACTATTTGATACTGGTTTGTAAAACATTTTATTATGAGTTCTTTATAAATAGTCTGAGAAATAATTTATTTGAGATTGTAGTTTACTATCAGAATTACAATGATGTACTCCCTGTTCACCCACGACTGCGTGGCCACACAACTCCATCATCAGGTTTCCTGACAACAAGACGGTGGTAGGCCTGATCACCGGCGACGATGAGACAGCCTACAGGGAGGTCGTCAGTGACCTGGCAGTGTGGTGCTGGAATGACAACCTCTCCCTCATCATCAGTAAGACCAAGGAGCTGATTGTGGACGACAGGAAATGGTGGGGCGTGCACGTCCCCATCCACATCGACGGAGCGGGTCGAGAGCTTCAAGTTCCTCGGTGCCCAAATCACTAAGCACTTAAAATGGTCCACACACACGCGCACAGTCATGAAGAAGGTGTGACAGCACCTCTTCCCTCTCAGGAGGTTGAAAAAATGTGGCATGGGCCCTCAAGTCCTCAAAAAGTTCTACAGCTGTACCGTTGAGAGCATTTTGACTGTCTGCATCACTGTTTGGCATGGCAATAGCATCGCCCTCGATCACATGGAGCTAAAGAGGGTGATGCGGACAGCTCAGTACATCACCGGGGCCGAGCTCCCTGCCATCCAGGACCTCTATATCAGACAGGGTTAAAGGAAGGCTCAGAAAATCAAATAAATAGCTTACTAAATTGCTACACGGACTATCTGAGTTGACCCTTGTATTTTATTTATTTTTGCACTGTCTTTATGCACACTCACAGGGCCCTACACACTCACATGACCCTAAACACTCACAGGGCCCTACACACTCACATGACCCTAAACACTCACAGGGCCCTACACACTCACACTACACACTCACATGACCCTACACACTCACATGACCCTACACACTCAAAGGGCCCTACACACTCACACTACACACTCACAGGGCCCTACATACTGACAAACAGTCACCACATAATTTGCTCACACACACATAATATGAACATACATTTATTCTGACTCTACACACACACTCACATACAATCACCATATAAGATGCTACTACTCTGTTTATCATATATCCTGATGCCTAGTCACCTTATCCCTTATACATTTACCTCTGTCACTCCAGTATCCCTGCACATTGTAAATATGGTACTAGAACTGACTGACCCTGTATACAGTATGTATATAGTATGCTTACGTAATTTCTTGTGTGTTTTTGTTCTACCTTGTTATTTTTAGTATTACATTGTTATTGATTACTGCATTATTGGGGTTAGAGCTGGAAAAAAGTCATTTCACTGTACTTGTGCACATGACATTAAAACTTAAAACTTGCTCAAGTTACTTTTGCTTTCCTTCCCACTCAATGTAAAAAAAATAATAAAAAAAACTGTGGAAGCCCTGCAGCTTTGTCACGGTGATGTGGCGAATGCATTTATGGGCCTTTGTTTGCCGTCACAAAAGAGGGTCCTGCCGCTTTAAGAGGGCAGGCCTGGTCTCCAACCATTATTAATTGTATTGCCTCTTTATTATTGCTAGGGATAATGAAGGAATGAGAGTCATATGGGGCCCCCAAAACCATACTTTCTCTTGAAATGTTTTCAATTAACTTTTGGCACTGGAGGAAAATAGGCAAGATGTTTTTTTTCCATCATGCTGAAATAGAGGAGAGGCTAGAGGGGGATGGGTGCAGCGCTGCGGGACACACTACCTCATTAAAGTCACCTCATCATAACTCAACCCTCTACCTCTAGTACCCCCCCCCCCCCCCCCCCCCTTCCCCATTTATCCACACACACAGATGCACCCAAGCACAAACACATACATACAGAAGGGCATACACACACACACAAGCACATAGCATACACACACACTAACCCCTGGTTCTGGGTAACTCTGTGATCTGCAGAAGCAGACTAAAGGTGTTACATTAGTGGACATTCCAATCTAGACACAATTAAGGCGATGATGTGACTTATGGTTGAGATGCTTCTTGGAACAATGATTAACAAACCCCTGAGCATACTGACCACATTTTCCTCTCTGAACTTTCTCTCAGTTGAAATACATTACTAGAAGGTAAACCATTAACATTTTACACAATGTAAACTGCGTAAATGAAATAAGTATCAATACTGGATATCTAAGGTAATTGTGTGGTATTCTAATATAAAAAAAGGCATATTTCATAAGATGCATACATGTTACACAAAAGCATTTTTTTACACTTTTATTTCACCTTTATTTAACCAGGTAGACCAGTTGAGAACAAGTTCTCATTTACAACTGTGACCTGGCCAAGATAAAGCAAAGCAGTGCGACAAAAAAACAACAGAGTTACACATGGAATAAACAACGGTACAGTCAATAACACAATAGAAAAATCTATATACAGTGTGCGCAAATGGCGTAAGGAGGTCAGGCAATAAATAGGCCAATAGTAGCGAAGTAATTTCAATTTAGCAAATTAACACTGGAGTGATAGATGTGCAGATGATGATGTGCAAGTAGAAATACCAGTGTGCAAAATAGCAAAAAAAGTCAATAAAAACAACGTGTGCCCCTTAACAATTTTCCATGTTGTTTAAGAAGCATCTGTAGGCTACTCAATGAACAACAATAATAAATAGTAATAAAAATGCCAGTAATGAAATTACTCCCTTTCTCTTTTAAGCTTCTGTGAAACTCTTCAAAATTCCAAACTGTCACATTGATTCTGTCACGTCAAGCCCTTTGTGAGTTCACCGGCCTTTGAAGAAAACTGTCTCTAATCCAGTTAGACTTCCTTGTGCCTCCTGTGAACCCTAAGCTAGATGGAGAGAAAAATAGGCGAGTGGGGAAAGAGTAAGACTAAAATTGTTCTGAAAGAGAAGGTTGATTTCCTATTTGTGTGTAAACAATCAGCCTAACTTAGAAACGTTGCTTATTTGAAATTGAACTTTAAAGTATAAAGCAAGTGTGTAATGTTTTTTTAAATACTAACATACAGATATAGGATCTTAATTTGATCACTCGTTTGTTGCTGAGAATTGTCCTGCACCACTGGAAGTGCACAAGCTTTGTTATTTAGGTCAATTCCCTGAAAACCCACACTAAAACATGGTTTACACTACTTTTGGCTAGCTAATAGACTATCTGATCAGGCAGCATTATGGACTAAACGTTCAAATCCAGTTGCTGCAAGGTTATTTTGTTTTGACAATACTGGTCAAATGTAGATCCTACAGCTGTATGCTACAGTATATCTGTTTAAATTCAAGCTCTTAGGACAGGGTGCATTTTTCCTCTTTCATTGACATATTTGCTTGTCATGACTGTATTTAACCACACCATGTCTTGTGGAAGGGACTTCTGACAGTATTCTTGACTACTTACCTCTCAGGACTAACTAGAGAATAAACAAACTCACCCACAGACAAGCTGAGTAGGTAAACCCCCAGGCCAGCGGTCTACTGAGGGCTGTAGAGGTTATTGGGGCTGCCTGGTTCACCCTGGGCTTTAGGAGAGGTGAGGGGGTTACGTGGGGGAGGGGCTGATTTATTGTTTTTAAGTGCCTGGGGGGGGGGGGGGGGGGACTGTGGTCTGGAGGAGAGGGGAGAGGGGTTGGATGTTGTCGAGTTCAGATCTCTCTGAATGATGATGCTGACACAAAGGTAATGTCCCAAATGGCACCATATTCCCTATGTAGTGCACTACTTTTCCTGGTCAAAAATAGGATAGGGCTATGGTAAAAAGTAATGCACTACATAGGGAATAGGATGCCATGTGGGACATAGATAAAGAATGGGGATATTCACCCAGGCCAATCAGATAACTTCTTCCAACCCATGCAGGGATCTCTGGAACGCTGGAGTTGAGCTCTCAGTGGGGCGCCCTGATTGGTTTCTCATTCCTGCCTCTCCTTCCTGCGTCCAGGGCCAGAGAAGACCAATAGAGGAACGCTAATGTTTTGAAAGGACCGAGGGAGTCGAGAGTGAAGCGTAGGTTTTGAGTTTGGGTTGCGGGGGAGAGTAGAGAAGGAGGAAGAAGGAACACAAAACATTGCTGACACGGGGCATCATTTCATTTCCACGGTGCTGGGACAGCTGTGTGCAGTAATCTGCCATGGCTCCACTGACCCCAGGGGGGGAGACTTCAACTGTGTCCAGCCGTTTAGAGGAGAGGACCAGGGAGTGGAGCCCCTTTCACACCATTCAGGGGTTTGTCTTAAAGCAATATACCCCCCTATACTTCTCTGAGAGGGGAATATGCAGTCCTGTGTGTTTAGGTCCGAGGACGCAAGGAGACAACAATGGGTCATTTTTTAAAGCAAACTTAGAATTCATGCCTTGGTTCTATAGCTGTTTGATCAATGAGCTGGGAAACAATTACACACACACACACACACACACACACACACACACACACACACACACACACACACACACCCCTGCAAGAGTTTAGATCTTGGGAAAAAATATTTTTTAGAAAGTTAGTTGACCTTTATTTATTTGACTTTTAGCTACCATTCTGTAAGTTGCTATTTGTTGTTTGGAAAATGTACAAACATAAAATAATCTATTATCATATGGAATATGGCTTTATACAGCCTTTAAGCATCACATCACTTCTAGCCTGGGGATACATAGATACTTAAATGGGATTTGAGTGCATGATCATTTTTGGGAAATAATAATGGTTGTCTATTTCCTTCTGAAGTAAAGGGCCAGGTTCCTACTCTACAATTGTTTACATGTATCTTGTAATTCTGTTCTGTTTTCCCACTTGCTGTCCTGGTATATGTTTTTTATAGTGTTGCGTCAATCAAGGTTTTTAACTTCTCCTTTTCTTCATGTGATCATTAAATCATCCTCAAACTTTAATATTGCCAAATATAATATAACCAACGTGTTTTAGCCATCAAACAGAATATTAAAAAACAACTCTCTCAAATATACTCTTCTTTCAAATGACGTTTCACAGTACTTTTCCCCTTTTGCGTGCTCAACAATTAACCAATATAACAAATATGAGTTAACAGAGAACTGGGAGAGTCTATCGAAGGAAAGAGGTTCATTATTTTGTGCTAACCGTTTTGTTATAGAGAGGGGTGAGAACAAAACATTTTATCCTAAGATAATGGCCAGAGGCAAGGGGGATGTCGGTAGTGAATAGGGTCTCCCTGGATCTCAATGGGAGCCCAAAGCTTTACTCCATTATCTTGACATCCTGAGGGCCAGGGGCCACCACCCCCAGCCACTGTCTAGGTATTCATCCATCACACATTCCTCCCACTCTCTCTATTTCTCTCTCTCTAGCTCTATGCTCTGAGGCTTTTTCTTTTTACGATGAAGGGAGGACAGTTTTATGGTGTTATTTTTGAAAAACAAAATGTAGGTCAGTCTTGAGAGGGGAAGAGATGGAGTGATAGAGAGAGGAAGGGAGAGGCACTGGATATGAGAGATAGAGAACATGCAATTACAAGAGAGAAGAACAATAGAGTTTTGGTAGAGGGAGACAGACAGACAGACAGACAGACAGACAGACAGGCAGGCAGGCAGGCAGGCAGGCAGGCAGGCAGGCAGGCAGGCAGGCCTGGGGTGGCAGGTAGCCTAGTGGTTAGAGCAGGTAGCCTAGTGGTTAGAGCTTTGGGCCAGTAACCGAAAAGTTGCTGGATTGAATCCCCAAGGTAAAAATCTGTCGTTCTGCCCCTGAACAAGGCAGTTGACCCACTGTTCCCTGGTAGGCCATCATTGTAAATAAGAATGTGTTCTTAACTGACTTGCCTAATTAAATAAAGGTTAAGGAGAGAGAGAGAGAGGGAGGGAGAGAGAGACAGCACAGACACATAGAGAGAGAGAGGGAGGGAGAGAGAGACAGCACTGACAGACACAGAGAGAGAGAGAGAGACAGAACAGACAGACACAGAGAGAGGGGGAGGGAGAGAGAGAGCACAGACAGACACAGAGTGAGAGAGGGAGGGAGAGAGAGACAGCACAGACAGACACAGAGAGAGAGAGAGGGAGGGAGAGAGAGACAGACACAGAGAGAGAGAGAATTGAGAGAGACAGAGACAGACACTTAGAGAGAGAGGAGTCAAGGTTAAGACTGAGGCCAAAAAGTGTTTGAGTCGTAGCGGCTATTGAAACAAGCCAAGCAACAAGCACTCAGAATATGAGGGTTTACCACAAGATTTGTTTGTGGAACCAAAATATAATTATAAGAGGCCCCTTCCGTTTCCTTATCTGTGTTGCACAAATGAAATGATAAGATTCCTCTCCACTGTCTCCATTACCTAAGCATAACAGCAATGGAGAAGTGATCACATTGGAAAGGTTGCCTAAAAGATCTCATGCGAGTGATTTAAATGTGTTAGAAACACATACCTTTAAGGTATGCTGCGGTGCTGCAGTTGATTTGATGTATTACTGTGCAACTTTCAGACAGTGGCAGCAGTGGCAGTACTCTCATTGCTTTGTAAGCAAACCAACACTTTGACACCCCCACATTTTCTCCCTCCCTCCCTCCCTCCCTCCCTCTCTCTCCCCCCTTCTCCCTCTTTCCCTTCCCCTCCCCTTCCCTCTACCACTCCACCACTGTTTGTTTAACAAGCTTGGCTCAGGCGTAGGGATCTCCAGTCATGCTTGCAGTGTTGACGGTAAATGACTCAATTTAAACCCGAGAGCAAACAGGCAAATCAAAGCCAGCCGAGCTAGGCAAATATCACAGTTCATCTCAAGCCCTTTCTAGCCATTGTGAGAGCAGGATCTAGGAGCATTAGGCCAGTCACAATGACTTTGTTCACAGCTCTCAGATGGAAACAGATAAACAGTGTCACAAAAGGGGTCAGGACACTTGTGGATGTTAGCAGAGGCTTTAACAAAGGCAGAATGGACTTGACAGTGAAGTGCTATGTAGTAAAAGGGATAATACCTTCTGGTTGTGAAAAGTAACGTGTGTGTGCGTGCGTATGTGTGTGATGTGTTATGAATGTGCATGTGTAAGCCGTACGGAGCATGAGTCTGTGTATCAGTAGTTTCATGACGAGAGGGTAAAAGTTCAAACACCAGGGAGCTGCTATCTTTCTGCCTCATCAACATCCACTGTCACTTTCCTTTATTCTATAAAACCCATCCTGGTTTCATCCAGCAGAACACAGAGACCAGCGGGACACAGAGACCAGCGGGACACAGAGACCAGCGGGACACAGAGACCAGCGGGGCACAGAGACCAGCGGGGCACAGAGACCAGCGTGGCACAGAGACCAGCGGGACACAGAGACCAGCGGGACACAGAGACCAGCAGAACACAGAGACCAGCGGGACACAGAGACCAGCAGAACACAGAGACCAGCGGGGCACAGAGACCAGCAGAACACAGAGACCAGCAGAACACAGAGACCAGCAGAACACAGAGACCAGCGGGGCACAGAGACCAGTGGGGCACAGAGACCAGCGGGACACAGAGACCAGCAGAACACAGAGACCAGCGGGACACAGAGACCAGCAGAACACAGAGACCAGCGGGGCACAGAGACCAGTGGGGCACAGAGACCAGCGGGGCACAGAGACCAGCGGGACACAGAGACCAGCGGGGCACAGAGACCAGCGGGACACAGAGACCAGCAGAACACAGAGACCAGCGGGGCACAGAGACCAGCGGGGCACAGAGACCAGCAGAACACAGAGACCAGCGGGGCACAGAGACCAGCAGAACACAGAGACCAGCGGGGCACAGAGACCAGCAGAACACAGAGACCAGCGGGGCACAGAGACCAGCGGGACACAGAGACCAGCGGGACACAGAGACCAGCGAGACACAGAGACCAGCAGAACACAGAGACCAGCGGGGCACAGAGACCAGCGGGGCACAGAGACCAGCGGGACACAGAGACCAGCGGGGCACAGAGACCAGCGGGGCACAGAGACCAGCGGGACACAGAGACCAGCGGGACACAGAGACCAGCGGGACACAGAGACCAGCGGGACACAGACACCAGCGGGACACAGACACCAGCGGGACACAGAGACCAGCGGAACACAGAGACCAGCGGGACACAGAGACCAGCGGGACACAGAGACCAGCGGGACACAGAGACCAGCAGAACACAGAGACCAGCAGAACACAGAGACCAGCGGGGCACAGAGACCAGCGGGACACAGAGACCAGCGGGGCACAGAGACCAGCGGGACACAGAGACCAGCGGGACACAGAGACCAGCGGGACACAGAGACCAGCGGAACACAGAGACCAGCGGGACACAGAGACCAGCGGAACACAGAGACCAGCGGGGCACAGAGACCAGCGGGGCACAGAGACCAGCGGGACACAGAGACCAGCGGAACACAGAGACCAGCGGAACACAGAGACCAGCGTGACACAGAGACCAGCGGGACACAGAGACCAGCGGGGCACAGAGACCAGCGGGGCACAGAGACCAGCGGGACACAGAGACCAGCAGAACACAGAGACCAGCGGGACACAGAGACCAGCGGGACACAGAGACCAGCGGGACATAGAGACCAGCGGGACACAGAGACCAGTGGGACAGAGACACCAGCGTGACACAGAGACCAGCGGGCCAGAGAGACCAGCGGGCCAGAGAGACCAGCGAGACACAGAGACCAGTGGGACACAGAGACCAGCGGGACACAGAGGATCAGGAACATCTTTACGACCTGGCCTGTCTGGTTCCAGTTTGCTCAATCTAGGAACCATGCTGTTACCAGTTCAGACTTGTGTCAAATGATAAACTTGGCTATGTGAGAGGTAATGCCAAAATATGTTCATATCGAAAGAGAGCTCTCTTGTAGACATACTTATTACTAGCCTAAGATGTCTACATACTGCAACCTAATTTACAATGTCATGGTATCTCTACACTCTTAGAAAAATGGCTTCCAAAAGGGTTGGTAAGCTGTCCCAATAAGATAACCATTTTCAGGTAAAAACCCTTTTGGGTTCCATGTAGAACCCTCTGTGGAAAGAGTTCTTCATATAACCCAAAATGGAACAAAAAAGGTTTCTCCTATGGGGACAGCCAAAGAAACATTTCAGGTTCTAGATAGCACCTTTTTTTCGAAGAATGTATACACAATAAAAAATATATCAGATATCTTATTTTTCTCCTGTCCATGTCAAGATAAACCATCTCTGAATCTCAACCACCTTCATTCGTCAGTCTCCATGTCCTGTCCAGATCTTAGTATGTCTTTCCCCTCTCTCCCTCTCTCCCTATCCTTCTATATCTCTCACCTTATCACTCTCTTTTGCTTTCTCTCTCCACCCTCTCCCATCTCTCTCCCAGTTTCAGCGCATCTGTTTCTCATTTCCATGGTGTAGCTGCTTGGAATGTGGCCATGTTTTTAGAGATGAGTTATTAGGCCATTAATACATACTTTACCCAACACTTTTTGAAGTGGGCCAAAGTGGAAAGACACAGCAGCACTGTGTTTTAGGAACAATGCTGTTTTGGATGACTTCTTTTAGTATGATTTCATGGTTTCAATGCCTATTTGGAATGTTGGATATGTGTTTTGTAAAATGTGTTTTATATGTTTGTGACAGCAACGGGCTGATCAGATTTACCGGCTGTTGTTTTTCTGTAAATGTATACGGCCCTCCAGTGCCGTTAGGTAAATTTCCTTAGTAGACAAAAGAGGATAACTTATTTGTGGAAGCTCTCTAACGATAATGCATTTAACTTACAGTGCATTCGGAAAGTATTTAGACCCCTTGACTGTTTTGACATTTTGTTACGCTACAGCATTATTCAAAAATGTATTAAATTGTTTTTTTTCTTCTTATCAATCCACACGCAATACCCCATAATGACAAAACAAAAACAGGTTTTTATAAATGTTTGCAAATGTATAGCATTTTTTAAACAGAAATATCACGGGCTGCCCCCAGGTGGTGAGGGTAGGTAGTAACACATCTGCCACGCTGATCCTCAACACTGGAGCTCCCCAGGGGTGCGTGCTCAGTCCCCTCCTGTACTCCCTGTTCACCCACGACTGCATGGCCAGGCACGACTCCAACACCATCATTAAGTTTGCAGACGACACAACAGTGCCTGATCATTGCCTGATCACCAACAACAACGAGACAGCCTATAGGGAGGAAGTCAGAGACCTGGCCAGGTGGTGCCAGAATAACAACCTATCCCTCAACGTAACCAAGACTAAGGAGATTATTGTGGACTACAGGAAAAGGAGGACCGAGCACGCCCCCATTCTCATCGACGGGGCTGTACATCGACGGGGTTGTATTGGCGCAGGTTGAAAGCTTCAAGTTCCTTGGTGTCCACATCAACAACAAACTAGAATGGTCCAAACACACCAAGACAGTCAAACCGGGCTATCTGCATTGTGTCCCACCCATCACTCGCCAACCCCTCTTTTACGCTACTGCTACTCTCTGTTCATCATATACAGTGCCTTGCAAAGGTATTCGGCCCCCTTGAACTTTGCGACCTTTTGCCACATTTCAGGCTTCAAACATAAAGATATAAAACTGTATTTTTTTGTGAAGAATCAACAACAAGTGGGACACAATCATGAAGTGAAACGACATTTATTGGATATTTCAAACTTTTTTAACAAATCAAAAACTGAAAAATTGGGCGTGCAAAATTATTCAGCCCCTTTACTTTCAGTGCAGCAAACTCTCTCCAGAAGTTCAGTGAGGATCTCTGAATGATCCAATGTTGACCTAAATGACTAATGATGATAAATACAATCCACCTGTGTGTAATCAAGTCTCCGTATAAATCCACCTGCACTGTGATAGTCTCAGAGGTCCGTTAAAAGCGCAGAGAGCATCATGAAGAACAAGGAACACACCAGGCAGGTCCGAGATACTGTTGTGAAGAAGTTTAAAGCCGGATTTGGATACAAAAATATTTCCCAGGCTTTAAACATCCCAAGGAGCACTGTGCAAGCGATAATATTGAAATGGAAGGAGTATCAGACCACTGCAAATCTACCAAGACCTGGCCGTCCATCTAAACTTTCAGCTCATACAAGGAGAAGACTGATCAGAGATGCAGCCAAGAGGCCCATGATCACTCTGGATGAACTGCAGAGATCTACAGCTGAGGTGGGAGACTCTGTCCATAGGACAACAATCAGTTGTGTATTGCACAAATCTGGCCTTTATGGAAGAGTGGCAAGAAGAAAGCCATTTCTTAAAGATATCCATAAAAAGTGTCGTTTAAAGTTTGCCACAAGCCACCTGGGAGACACACCAAACATGTGGAAGAAGGTGCTCTGATCAGATGAAACCAAAATTGAACTTTTTGGCAACAATGCAAAACGTTATGTTTGGCGTAAAAGCAACACAGCTGAACACACCATCCCCACTGTCAAACATGGTGGTGGCAGCATCATGGTTTGGGCCTGCTTTTCTTCAGCAGGGACAGGGAAGATGGTTAAAATTGATGGGATGATGGATGGAGCCAAATACAGGACCATTCTGGAAGAAAACCTGATGGAGTCTGCAAAAGACCTGCGACTGGGACGGAGATTTGTCTTCCAACAAGACAATGATCCAAAACATAAAGCAAAATCTACAATGGAATGGTTCAAAAATAAACATATCCAGGTGTTAGAATGGCCAAGTCAAAGTCCAGACCTGAATCCAATCGAGAATCTGTGGAAAGAACTGAAAACTGCTGTTCACAAATGCTCTCCATCCAACCTCACTGAGCTCGAGCTGTTTTGCAAGGAGGAATGGGAAAACATTTCAGTCTCTCGATGTCCAAAACTGATAGAGACATACCCCAAGCGACTTACAGCTGTAATCGCAGCAAAAGGTGGCGCTACAAAGTATTAACTTAAGGGGGCTGAATAATTTTGCACGCCCAATTTTTCAGTTTTTGATTTGTTAAAAAAGTTTGAAATATCCAATAAATGTCGTTCCACTTCATGATTGTGTCCCACAAAAAAATACAGTTTTATATCTTTATGTTTGAAGCCTGAAATGTGGCAAAAGGTCGCAAGGCACTGTATGCATAGTCACTTTCACCATATCTACATGTACATACTACCTCAATCAGCCTGACTAACCGGTGTCTGTATGTAGCCTCGCTACTGTATATAGCCTGTCTTTTTACTGTTGTTTTATTTCTTTACTTACCTATTGTTCACCTAATACCTTTTTTGCACTATTGGTTAGAGCCTGTAAGTACGCATTTCACTGTAAGGTCTACCTACACCTGTTGTATTCAGCGCACGTGAAAAATACACTTTGATTTGATTTACATAAGTATTCAGACCTTTTACTCAGTGCCTTGTTGAAGCACCTTTGGCAACGATTATAGCCTCAAGTCTTCATGGGTATGACGCTAAAAGCCTGTATTTCAGGTCTCTCTTCTGGCTAGCCACTCAAGGACATTCAGAGACTTGTCCCAAAGCCACTCCTGCATTGTCTTGGCTGTGTGCTTAGGGCTGCTCTCCTGTTGGAAGGTGAACCTTCGCCCCAATTTGAGGTCCTGGATACACTGGAGCAAGGATCTCTCTGTACTTTGCTCCGTTCATCTTTCCCTCGATCCTGACTATTCTCCCAGTCCCTGCCGCTGAAAAACATCTCCACAGCATGATGCTGCCACCACCATGCTTCACCATAGGGATGGTGCCAAGTTTTCTCCAGACGTGACGCTTGGCATTCAGGCAAAAGAGTTCCATCTTGGTTTTATCAGACCAGAGAATCTTCTATCTCATTTAGTCCTTTAGGTGCCTTTTGGCAAACACCAAGTGGGCTGTCGTGTGCCTTTTACTGAGGAGTGGCTTCTGTTTGGCCACTACCATAAAGGCCTGATTGGTGGAGTGCTGCAGAGATGGTTGTCCTTCTGGGAGGTTCTCCCATCTCCACAGAGGAACTCTAGAACTCTGTCAGAGTGACCATCTGGTTCTTGGTCACCTCCATGACGAAGGCCCTTCTCTACCCAATTGCTCGTTTGGGCCGGGCGGCCAGCTCTAAGAAGAGTCATGGTGATTCCAAACCTCTTCCAGGCCACTGTGTTCTGGTGACCTTCAATGGTGCCACCCTTTTTTGTTACCCTTCCTCAGATTTTTGCCTTGACACAATTCTGTCTCGGACCTCTACAGACAATTCCTTCCACCTCATGGCTTTGACATGCACTGTCAAATATGGGACTTTACATAGATGCGTGTGTGCCTTTCCAAATCGCGTCCAATCAATTGAATTTAGCACAGGTGGACTCCAATAAAATTGTAGAAACATATTAAGGATGATCAATGGAAACAGGATGCACCTGAGCTCAATTGAGTCCCAAAGCAAAAGGTCTGAATACTTATGTGAATAAGGCATTTCTGTTTTGTTCTTTTATCAATTTTTAAAAATGTCTAAAAACCTATTTTCGCTTTGTCATTATGAGGTATTGTGATTAGATTGATGAGGAAAAATGTTTTATTTAATCCATTTTAGAAAAAGGCTGTAACATAACAACATGTGGAAAAAGGGGTCTGAATACTTTATTAATGTACTGTATATACACTGAGTGGACAAAACATTAACAGTTTCCTAATATTGAGTTGCACCCCCCTTTTGCCATCAGAAAAGCCTCAAATCCTTCTTTAACCTTCAAAAATCTCCCCCTTCTTCTACACTGATTGAAATAGATTTAACAAGTGAACTCAATAAGGGATCATAGCTTTCACCTGGATACACCTGGTCAGTCTATCATGGAAGAGCTGGTGTCCTTAATGTTTGGTACACTTTGTGCATATTTTAACACGAGAACATTATGGTTCTAGATATTTGGTTTCCTGAAGGAGGAATCATGACATTAAGATTGCCAAACAACAGCAATAGGTTTCGGTTAAAAGGCATTCCAAGCCTCCATTTCCCTTAACTTCCTGAGATGATGAGATTATCAAAGATGATCATGAAGACAAACCTAAGGTTTCTAAGGACCATATGAATTGTATTAACACTGTTGGCCACAAGGCGGAATAGTTTCTTGTTAGACGATCAGTCAAAGGAAGCTACTTCAGGTCACAGTCTAGTGAACACTTGAGATTAGGATGAATTTTAAATATGTAATGGGATGTTTTCATGTTGTATGGATACCTTTCATCATGAACTCTCAATAAAAGGTCAAACTTTATTGGCAACGTTGATTTGTAAAACAGAACTACTTCAAGGAATACGTTGATACAGTTTTTAATATTAAAAAATGACATATGTGTGTGTGTGTGTGTGTGTGTCTGGCGCGTGCGTGTGGATGTGTTTGCGTGTGTGTATGAGTGTGAGTGAGTGAGCGAACATGTGTATAAGATGCATTAACTCCTCTTTGTCTACATGTATGGGGTTCCGTTAGTTATGCTGTGTCATCATAGTGTTCTGTATGAGTGTGCTCAGCAGTAGTCTTCAGTGACTATGTCTCCCCTGCAGGTGGCATCAGAAAGGCCCTGTGTGTTACAGCTGCGGGTCCTGATACGTTTTCCTCCACTGCAGCCTGACCAGGCTGCCCAACACGACCAGTTCCCCTCCTGAGGAACACTCTCCACGGGGGTTTTAGTATTCTTATCTGGAGAAGAAAACTATATTTTAGCTTGACAGCTTTAACTATATACATAGGACAGTGTGCTTGTGCGTGCATACATGCTTGGGCATGCGTGTGTATACAACGGCTGGCTCCACTCACTGTTATCAGCCTTGGCATCCTGGCAGGCCAGACCTTCAAACTGGGGCAGACAGAGACACAGGCACTTCCCATCCAGCAGGGCCAGAGAGCCCCCGTTGTGACAGGGCTTACACTTGCACACACTGTACTCAGCCTCGTACTCCTGAGTGGCTCTCTGCATGTTAAGCCTCCTGGTGTTCGCATCAGGCATACTCAGTGGGATCAGGGTCTGAATGGGTTCTGGCTATGAGGGGAGACAGACAGACAGGACAGGAAACTGACTTACTGTAACATTCAGTTCAATACAACTCAAGGAAACAGAGTTGTGATGTGAACTGGAGACAGATGGAAGTGGAGTTATTGGGCATGGGATAGAATGACGGTCAAAGATAAAAGTAACAAAACGTTTTTAAAAATACATTTGAATGACACCGAGGGGCAACGCTGTTACATCCACTCGCATTCAAACCCATGCATGTGCACACACACGGACACACACTCATACACAGATGTAAATAGTGCAAACATGCACTGAAACGTATTCAGTTGGCCTTTGCTGTTATGATGTTTGTTGTCCTGGATGTATTTTGTTTTCTGTAGTTTTCAGTTGTTATTTTCTGTTTGTGTTTGTGTTTTCCTTTGTTTACATTTTCTTCTCTTTTGTTCATTTTGTTGGCTGTTGGGGGACTGTGGCTTGGGGGGAACGGAAGGTGAGGTTGTTTTTTTGGGGGGGGAGGGGGGGGGGCTTCACTGCAGGTAGATTGTATGCTTTAATATACATACAGTATATATTTTTTATTACAAAAATACAACTTTAACAATCCCTTTTGGACAATGTAACACCTTCTTTCAGATCTACACAGTGTTTATAGGAATGAGACAGTATGGGATGGATTTGGAATTGTGACCTCACCTCACTGCTGAGGAGTGCAGGGGCATCGCCCACTGTCCGGGCCCAGTTCTGATAGGTCTTCACGTCCATTAGCCCCTCCTTCGTTATCTGGGTTCTCATGGCGACAGCGGCCTCCAGGGTTCCGCCCCTGACTACAGTTATCACCTTATCCACCAGCGCCTTGCCCTCCTTCTCAGCTGTGGATACAGAGCCACCTCAGGAATCAAAGAGGGTGGGTGTTGTGTGTGCCAGCAGCATACCACCCTGCATGCCACTGCTGGCTTGCCTCTGAAGCTAAGCAGGGTTGGTCCCTGGATGGTCCCTGGATGGGGGACCAGATGCTGCTGGAAGTGGTGTTGGAGGGCCAGTAGGAGACACTCTTGATTGGGGACATTGCCCTGTGTAGGGTGCCGTATTTCAGATGGGACATTAAACGGGTGTCTTGACTCTGTGGTCACTAAGGATCCCTTGGCACTTATCTTAAGAGTAGGGGTGTTAACCCTGGTGTCCTGGCTAAATTCCCAATTTGGCCCTCATACCATCAGGGAACCTAATCATCCCCAGCTTCCAATTGGCTCATTCATCCCCCCCCTCCTCTGTAACTATTCCCCAGGTCTTTGCTGTAAATGAGAATGTGTTCTTAGTCAACTTACCTGGTAAAATAAGGGTTAGATAAACGGTATATTTGTGTTGACGGACCTGTGTTTTTATTCACAGTGTCTTTACAGTGTCCGGGTCTGATGTGGGCATCTCCTCCAATCCCGATGTTGGTGTCAAAGTTTGCTGAGATTCCAACTTTAATGCAGTCCTGGAGCTTTCTCTCAGTCAGCTCTATAGGAGAGACAACATTGCTAAAACATCACATACGGACATCACTGCAAACAGGAGAGGTTTTTATATGGTCACATTTCAATCATTTTCCCAAATCATTATAAAAAAACATTCATATAGAACCAAATATTTTCTCTCTGATCCTCAATACAATGTTGGGCTGTTTTGAATAAGAGCCCTAGCTAGTATTGATGTTTCATGTATCAGTGGTAGCCTCTTAAAGGCCCAGTGCAGTCAAAATTGTGTTTTCAATTTTTATCAGATGGCAAAAGTCCCGACGTTAAATCTTCGTCATACTTCTTCTGCACAAAACTCCTCTTACACCATTTAAGCTAGAAACGCCATTCAAACTTTAAAATGTGCAGACTGGTCTGGAATAGTGGGCTTGTATACAACTGTTTGATATTATTTACACTTTCTGTCCATCTTCATTCACTTTAATTGTGACATCATCACTTCAAACTTCCATTCACTGTAAATGCAACAATGCAACATTTGACACAAATCAGCTACTTTGGCTAAACACTTATACATCTTCTCTGCTCTTCAAATCTGAAATAATAACATCATTATCTGGTACCATTACAGCATCAACAACATTTTCTGTAACTTTAAAAACGGACATTTTGATCTTTCCGAACAAGTTAGACAAGAAGTTAGAGGGTATGAAATCTTCATCCACGTCTCTGCTATTCCAATCAGTCCACTGAACAAAAATATCCGCTACGGATCTAACAATACAGCCGTTTTAGTAACTGCATTAAAAAAAAATGGCCAACTTTTTCCTAACAACTGACATTTTGACCAAAGTTGAAGTAGACATCTTGGTCTACTTCTGTGCGATACATATCTGGAAATACGAACAGAAATATCTACTACCAATCAAGTGCTACAGATGTTTTAATAACCACAGCAACTAATTTAGCCACGTTCCCACTGTTGAATGAATTGCTATGGAACTTTTCAGAACTTTCAAATTAGAACAATGTGGGAGCGCATTCTAAGCATGAGACAATGAGTAAACGTTGTTACTAATAACACTAATCAGCTACCTTGACCACTTTTCTCAACAATATGTCGTAGACAAAAACTTAAAGGGTATGACACCTTGGTCTACTTCTCATATATTCAAATCTGAAATCAAAACAGCAATAATAATAACTACTTAAGTCAAATATTTTAAACTTCTTCCACTACCACAAAAATACTTGTAAAGAGTTTAAAGCAAGTCCCACCAATTTTTCTTCACGGAAAATAACCATCCAGTTTCCTGATAGTTGCTGGTAAAAAATGCACTCTACACAGGAACTTCTAATCAGCAGGTTTGCATTGGCGGGAATTCCGGCTTTCCATGGTGACAACACCATACAGTAAATAGGTTAATTGACCAATAACAATGTTCTAAACCTCTCTGCCAATAACAGCTAGTTTTCCGGTTTCCCCTCCCCACTCAGACCACTCCCAGCCAGTCCTATAAAATTATTGTTGAGAAATAGTTTTCCTAAAAAGTTATTTTTGCCAATTTTAATTGAAATCTATTACAATAAGGTATTTAATTGTTACCCAGAAATGATTTGATAGAAAAACAGCTGCATTGGACCTTTAAGAGTGGTGTTGGTAGAAAAACAATACGATTTTAAGATCCCCACTTTTGTCCTTGATGGTGTCCTGGTTGAGAACGTAGACCAGCTGGTACTCTCCTCCAGACTTCCCATTCCTGGTGTAGTGAGTCCCATAGTCCTCCAGAAAGCTGCATTCCATTCAATTAAATTCCATTAAATTCCATTCAACTTAACTCAAAACACTTCATCCATCCACAATTGTCCAAGCAGGAGTAGGCAAATACACAACAATTTATATACATTATATATCAATTTACACAAGATACAGTCACAAAAACTATGTGTTTCTAGTGTAATAATAACAGTCCAACCTGAAGTACTGTCCTTTCTCGTACTCCAGAGGTAGAGACTTGACATGCTCTAAAAACTCCCCAGCCACCTGAAGGTCCCGGGAACGCATCCTATAGGTGCTCAGCTGCACACGGCCGTTCACGCGCATGAAACTCTTGTTCTGATTGGACAAGAACCAACATCAATTCATAAATTCAAATCAGGGAGTTTAAACTCAATCAGCCAAGACATTTTAGACTTCCGGCAAGTATAAAGCCACTGTGATTTACAAGATGGATGAAATAAACAAATACAAATGGACTGAAAGTATTTTATCCATGGGGGTACAGAGAGCGTACACTACAGTATAACATGAAGCCTACTGTACCTTGATGGTAGTGTACTCCGAGACTTCCTTGATCATCTGTGTCCTGTCATACTCAGCATCCAACCCAACCCCTCCTGACACAGTCGTATTGGACTTGGCCATAGACTTTTCTGTGGGGGTGAATTTTAAGTTCAACCCAGCGCTCACAGTCAACTTGGTCTCAGTCATCAGTTCCCTCAGGAGGGTGTATGTGTCCTCATAGATCTCTTTGGAAACGGTCTCCTCTGCTATAGTCTGGGAAAGACACATGCAGGGGTCAGAGGTCAATCACCAAGGTTTGAATTTGCTGAAGTGTTACATACTGTATTGTCTCATCTTCGAACCCAGAAGCAAATCTCACATGCTCATTGGCCAGCTACTAGATGTTAATAGTCTGTCACAATGTGGGATGGAACTTTGAGCAAATATACAGACAATATCATAAAGCCAGAATGGTTTGGGTCAGTGCAATTTAAGAACTGATTTGAAATTACATAAAGATGATTTGAAATTACAATGCAAGAAAAGTTACATTTATGGACGGAGAAGTGATTCATCTTAGTCTGAAATCTGAGCTGAATATCTCTGTTTCAATACTGAAGTGAAGGCAAATTCCAGGCTAGGCCTTACTCACCTCATAGTTGAGCAAGCCCACGTTCCAAGGCAGCCTGTTGTACTCGTTGTTATTGATGTTCTTCACCTTGTTGCACATCCCATTGAAGTAGTCGTTGTTGAAGGGGTTTATACGGGGCTCCATGCCCAAGATGTTGATTCTGTCACAGCATAAAGACAGACACAGAACTTAAAAGAACACTAATATAATAAGTATTTCTATGGACATGTCAGAGAGCTCTGTATTCAGACCTTAGTGGCTGCTGGAGATCATTCAGGAGCAGACCCGAGTTCAAATAGTATTTGTTTTCTTTACTTTGTGTCTTTGAATGAGTGTGCCTGGAGTCGAGGTTTGCATTTTTGGGAATATTCCATTGCACCAGGCATACTCAATCAAGTGCAGCTATCATCCCCGTGCTCAAGAAAGGGAAAGTAACTGAACGACTACCGATCCGTAGCACTAACTTCCATCATCATGAAATGCTTCAAAAGGCTAGTCAAAGACTACATCACCTCCTCCCTCCCCTGACACACTCAACCCTCTCCAATTCGCCTACCGCCCTGACAGATCTACGAACGAAGCAATCACCATTGCGCTGCACACTGCAATCACCATTGCGCTGCACACTGCCCTCACCCACCTGTACAAAAGGGATGCATACAGTATGTGAGGTGTCACGATCGTTTGTAGAAACGGACCAAGGCTCAGCGAATGTTGAGATCCACATTATTTATTAGAAAGTGAAACTAAGCAAAGACAAATAAACAAACTAACAACGAACTGTGACTACAGAGATGCTACAGGCACTAACACACTAACAATATCCCAAACGCTACTTAAGTATGATCCCCAATTAGCGACAACGATAGCCAGCTGCCTCAAATTGGGAATCATACTAAAACACCAACATAGAAAAAACTAACTAGAACCCCACATAGAAAATATAAACTGACCTACTCTACCATAGAAAATAAAGGCTTTCTATGGTCAGGACGTGCCATGAGTTTGCTGTTCATTGACTACAGCTCTGTCTTCAATACCATAGTGCCATCTAAACTCATCACAAAGCTCACAACCCTTGGGCTGAACTCCTCTCTATGCAACTGGGTCATGGACTTCCTGATGGGTCGCCCCTAGGTGGCAACATTACCTCTGCCACAATGATCCTCATCACAGAAGCCCCAGAAGGGTGCATCCTAGGTCCCCTTCTGTATTCCCTGGATACCCGTGATTTTGTGGTTTCACACAGTTCCAACTCCGTTATCAAGTTCGCTGATGACACGACAGTAGTAGGCCTGATTACCAACAATGACGAGACGGCCTACAGAGAGGAGTTAGGCACTCTGACGGCATGGTGCCAGGTAAACAACCTCTCCCTCAACATCAGCAAAATAAAGGAGCTGATTGTGGACTTCAGGAGGAACCAGGTTGGGCACGCCCCATCCGCATCAACGGTGCCATCGTGGAGACGATACAAAACGTAAAGTTCCTCGGCATACACATCTCTGATGAGCTGAAATGGTCAAACCACACGGACACCGTAGTGAAGCAGGCAAGGCAGCAACTCTTCAACCTCAACAACAAACATTTACCCTGCACACCCTCCAATGGACATTTATCATTGTTACAGCTGGAAATATGTATATATTATTCGTTTTTATTATTGTTTCATTCACTTCTCACTTCCCTCCCCTGCTGCTCCCCCCCTCTACGGACACTTACCCTGCACACCTCCCCAATGGACATTTATCATTGTACAGTTGTAAATGTGTATATTATTATTATTATTCTGATTGTCTCATTCACTTCTATTTTATTGACCTGAACTGTAGGAGCTTGCAGCATAAAAATTGCACTGTAACCTGCGAATCAATCTGCGATCCTGTGCATGTGAATAACAAACTAATCTGATGTAAAATATTTAAAACAAAAATAAATACTATTTGAACCCTATTTGGTCTGCTACTGTCCAGGTGTTTGAGAGGTAAGTGCTGCTGTGCTGACCCGTATCCTGCAGTCCTGCCCTGTTCGTTGGTGTCATACAACTTTGTGCCACAGGGCTTACGTGCGGGCTCACAGTCCTCGTCTGACCCGTCCTCGCAGTCATAGTCTCCGTTACACGACAGTCTCAACTTAATACATGGACCTTCACAAAGAGAGGGAGAGGGAGCGACAAACACAGACAGACAGAAACGTGCATGATCAGTGTATGATGACAGTTGTATCAATTAATTCACTGCAATAGCACTACTGCAACTGTGTAAATTGTACTACTGTTAACTTAACTTTAGTCCATCGCTGCTCAGAGTAAACGCCCTGCCCTAAATGAAATATTGCCACCAGCTTTGATGCACACAGATTCAGCTTCATATTCGATCTGAAAAATGGAGGCACCATTGTGACAGCCCCTCCCTGCTCTGTCTACTGGGTTTTGCTGTGCTTACTTCCTGCAGGAGATTGGTGGGCGGAGTAGTAGAGGTAGGCGGAGCTGGGAGGGTCGTCAGTGCTGATAGGGCACACTTGTGAAATCTCAGCTGTGGCATAAGGCCACTGTTTCCCCATTCAGCAAGAGATTCCTCTCTCCATGCATACCTTTGGTTGTTTTGATGTAGCTTTGGCAGTTGACACACGTTGGGCAGTGTTAGCTCTTTGTTATTTTTTGTGTGGTGACCATGGCTGGGGCAGTTGTCTCAGGAGCACATCCGTGGCTCAGTGGGGTAACCAGCTTGCTAGGAACTTTTCTGTGACAGCGGGGTAAAGTGCATGAAGAATGAGGTTGAGCTAGTAATAGGTCTTGGGGAAGCTCCACTTGTTTTTTTGTTTTTTTCTATCCTGTGTGGTTGACACTGATTCTGTTTTGTCTGGTTTGGGATACTCAATTGGGGCGAGAGCAGGTTTTTTGTTCGTTGACTGTTTGACTATGGCTAACATTGAGTAATTATTCCAAGTCCTGAGGGAGGAGCTTCTGGATTGCTATACTAAAGATCAATTGTTATGAATTGCGACATATAACATGGCGATTGATGATAAACGTCTGAAAGAGAAGGCCAAGTCCATACTAAAGGCCAAGTCCATACTAAAGGCCAAGTTCATACTAAAGGCCAACTTGATTGAATCCGGCATTCTAATGGAGTTGTTTTCTCCTGGTTTGGCTACATTTCGGTCCACTCAAACGGCCATAATCCAATCTTATCTTTTGAACAGCAAAAATAACTGTTGTTGCTACAACTAGAGCATGATGGACTAAAACAGCAACAAGCGTTGGAAAAGGAGTTGGAGGTAGAAAGGTTTAAACCGGAAACGGAGCGTGCCAAACTGACGCTGCAACAAGTCAGTTTAGACTTGGTCTGTCACGCCCTGGCCTTAGTATTCTGTGTTTTCTTTATTATTTTGGTTAGGCCAGGGTGTGACATGGGTGATTTATGTGTTTTGTCTTATCTAGGGTTTTTGTAGTCTATGGGGTTGAGTGTTCTAGGTAAGTCTATGGTTGCCTGGAGTGGTTCTCAATCAGAGACAGGTGTTTATCGTTGTCTCTGATTGGGAACCATATTTAGGCAGCCATATTCTTTAGGTATCTTGTGGGTGATTGTTCCTGTCTCTGTGTATTGCACCAGTTAGGACTGTTTTGGTTTTTCCACGGTTTCTTATTTTGTATAGTGTTCACGTTTTCATCTTTCATTAAATATGTTTATAAATAACCACGCTGCATTTTGGTCCTCCTCTCCTTCCCAGGAAGAAAACCGTTACATGGTCAGAGATGGTAAGCTCTCTGACATGTCTCTTAATGACAGTTACGGTGATTTCTCTGGAGTTCGTGCTCAGCTTTCCTTCAATGTAGCTGGAAAATTGAGGCTCCGGATGAAATTCAGTGAAAAGGGTAGCAGATTCCACGAATTGGCCTGACACCGACCATACATTGATGTTTCAATGTGTGCTAACTGGAAAGCACAAGAGGCCTACTCGGCTCTTAACGTTGCTGACAGCCAAAACTAGGGCAAAGTTAAAGCTGCTGTGTTGCATGCCTATGAGATAGTTCCAGAAGGGTATCGCCAGTGGTTTAAAACCTGGAAAATAGCTAACAAACAGACTTTTGTTGAGTTCGCACGGGATTTGCACACCCAGTTTAATGGATGGTGCACTTCGTTAGATGTTACAACCTACGAGCAGTTGTGCTGGAGCAGTTCAAAGATTGTCTCTGACCGCCTTGCCACATACATAAATGAGCATAAGGTGCAGACCGCCTCCGGGGCTGCCATGTTGGCTGATGAATATGTGTTGAGGCATAAAGGTCACTTTGGGGAACCCCGTTTTAGCAGTGATGGTTGTAGGGATAGTTTTGGGACTAAATAATTTCCTACTGGGCCTGACCTTGTCTCAAGGGTTGACTGTGGTTCCCATGTGAAGTCAGATCATGGCAAAATCTGCAATTACTGCCGTGGTAAAGGTCATTGGAAAAATGAATGCCCTGTCCTTAGCGTTAAAGCTAGGCCTTCTGGGGTTAATGTGCCCGTAAAGCCTATGGAATTAGCGACACCTGCTTCTAAGTTAAGGGATTCAAATGTTCCACCTCAGGACCAGTTAAAAGAACCATTGGGTATGGTTGACAGTGCATCCATCTATTAACCGTTCATTACTGAGGGTTACGTATCTCTGATAGGTAACCAAGAGAGTGTCCCGGATGAGCCCCCACTTGTTACAACCTGGCTGAAGATTGTAACAAATAATGGGAAACCACACACTGAGTAAAGGAATAACAAAATGAATTTATTCCATAAAGTAAACACTCTCAACAATAATCAGATGAGGCAGGAAGGTCAGTAAATTAGGTGTCAACTGCCAAAGCCACAACAAAACAACCAAAGGTATGCATGGTGAGGAATCTCTTGCTGAATGGGGAAAAAGTGGCTTTAGCTGAGCTTTCACAACTGTGCCCCATCAGCACTGACGACCCTCCCAGCTCTGCCAACCTCTACTACTCCGCGAAATGCACCAGCCACTTTTCAACGCCTTATGAACAGGGTTGTTTCTGGTTTGGAGGGATGTGCTGTGTACCTTGATGATGTAGTTGTGTACAGTGATACATGGGAACAACACTTGTGCCGTGTAGCAGCACTGTTTGGTCGCCTGGCAGAAGCTCGACTTACCATTAACTTGGCAAAGTGTGAGTTTGCCAGGGCAACTGTGACATACCTTGGTGAAGTTGTCGGTCAGGGGGAAGTACGGCCGGTACGTGCTAAAGTTTTGGCCATTGATCATTATACTCACGTCCAACCACTAAAAAAGATCTCCAGTGTTTTTTTGGGATGGTCGGCTACAACCACAGTTTTGTAAGAATATTTAGACTGAGGCCGCACCCCTTACTGACTTGCTTAAGGCAAAGGCCAACTTTGTCTGGTCTCCATTATGTCAATGGTCCTTTGCGGATGTTAAAGCTCTTCTCAGTACTGCTCCTGCAAGAGATTGGTGGGCGGAGTAGGTGAGGTGGGTGGAGCTGGGAGGGTTGTCAGTGCTGATGGAGCACGCTTGTCAAAGCTCAGCTCTGGCATAAAGCCACTGTTTCCCCATTCAGCAAGAGATTCCTCTCTCCATGTTGACATCTAATTTACTGACCTTCATCTGATTATTGTTGTGAGTGTTTATTTATGGAATAAATTAATTTTGTTATTCCTTTACTCAGTGTGTGGTTTCCCATTGTTTGTTACAATCTTGGGCCAGGTTGTAACACCATACACAGACATACTCATGGCTATGACCTAATTGGGAGGTACAGTACCTGATTCACAAGTGAACTCAGTGCTGGAGCACTCAGAGGGCAGGGCCTGTTCACACACAGCATCACTGGTGCACGCCTGCTGCTCTCCTATTGGCTGTCCTTGACAGGGCTTCCCACCAAATTGTCCGAACACCTCCACACTCCGAGAACGGTGCTGCCAACATGACAGAGTTCAAACAGTTAAGGAGCATACAAACTTTCACTCATGCTTTTTAAGCCACGAATCATTTGAGTCTGACATTTGAGAAAAATGAGAGACTGGGAGGCCAAATTGCTAGGCCCTGATCTGTATATTTTATTAATCTGAGACCCACCCGTATCTTGGTGCAGCTGTTACAGGGGGTCCACTCAGACCAGCGGCTCCAGACACAGTCCACTGGGTCAGGGGGAGCCACCTTGACCTCCCGAGTGTCCCGTTTGCCTCTATGGGTTACACACATAAGGTTCAGAGCTCAGATTACTAGAACAAGTGTCTTATTGTATTTTGTGTAATGAGAGAATAAACAAGAGTAATGAGAGTATTTTGTGTCAAATAGAGCATACGTACGTTCTGTTTTCATCACCAGACACGGACACAGACACAGCCACAGCACAGAACCCCAGGAGAAGAGCAGCAGCTACCTCAGTCCTCATAACGGCAGAATGATAAACAGAAGGTTGGTATGTCTTTGCTTTATATTTAAGGCCTTTCTGTTAATGATTGCAGAACAAATCGATAGTTTGGATCTTGATTTATGGAAAAACGCAACCCAGAGTGTTATCAGTGGACTCATGGTAGAGTTAGTGGACTATCCCCTATTTCACAATTTATTACAATTATTGTGTATTAGAATAAATGGACAGATTTTCAAAATACAGTGTATTTTGCATTTTTCTATCCAACATATTATCCCAACATATGATACATTTCTGAAATCCTCAAGACGTTTCCTGATCACACAAAAATGACAAATGTTAATATCATATTCATAGGAGGCATTACACACCATTTTGTGTACTCTGAGCCAAACCATATTTTCAATTTGGGACAGTTTATTTATTGGTCTGACAAGTGAAAATCTAAACTATTGTTTCTAAATCCTTGTAGAGAAACCACATGATCAAAATCACATCACTTCATTGGTGTGACCTTTATAGAGGAGGGAAAAGCAAGCTTCAAACAGGAAGCTCACCTCTGTGAAGAACACCTCTCTCACCTCTGTGAAGAGATTAGTGACAGCTTTTTTTCTGTTTTGATGTTAAGGTTATAAAACTTTCATAAATAATGCACTGTGCCAAACTGTGGTGTAAATGTGCATACTATGTACTGGTATTATGTTAAAAAAAATTGTTGTCCCGCTTTACCAACCATCGCTAGCTAAAGTAGCACAGCATAGCTAGCTAAAGTAGGACAACATGGAGTAGCTAAAGTAGGACAGCATAGCTAGCTAAAGTAGGACAACATGGAGTAGCTAAAGTAGCACAGCATAGCTAGCTAAAGTAGGACAACATGGAGTAGCTAAAGTAGGACAGCATAGCTAGCTAAAGTAGGACAACATGGAGTAGCTAAAGTAGCACAGCATAGCTAGCTAAAGTAGGACAACATGGAGTAGCTAAAGTAGGACAGTATAGCTAGCTAAAGTAGGACAACATGGAGTAGCTAAAGTAGCACAGCATAGCTAGCTAAAGTAGAACAACATGGAGTAGCTAAAGTAGGACAGCATAGCTAGCTAACGTAGAACAACATGGAGTAGCTAAAGTAGGACAGCATAGTTAGCTAAAGTAGGACAACATGTAGTAGCTAAAGTAGGACATCATGGAGTAGCTAAAGTAGCACAGCATAGCTAGCTAAAGTAGAACAACATGGAGTAGCTAAAGTAGGACAGCATAGCTAGCTAAAGTAGGACAACATGGAGTAGCTAAAGTAGCCCAGCATAGCTAGCTAAAGTAGGACAACATGGAGTAGCTAAATTAGCACAGCATAGCTAGCTAAAGTAGGACAACATGGAGTAGCTAAAGTAGGACAGCATAGCTAGCTAAAGTAGAACAACATGGAGTAGCTAAAGTAGGACAGCATAGCTAGCTAAAGTAGAACAACATGGAGTAGCTAAAGTAGGACAGCATAGTTAGCTAAAGTAGGACAACATGTAGTAGCTAAAGTAGGACATCATGGAGTAGCTAAAGTAGGACAGCATAGCTAGCTAAAGTAGGACAACATGGAGTAGCTAAAGTAGGACAGCATAGCTAGCTAAAGTAGGACAACATGGAGTAGCTAAAGTAGCACAGCATAGCTAGCTAAAGTAGGACAACATGGAGTAGCTAAAGTAGAACAGCATAGCTAGCTAAAGTAGGACAACATGGAGTAGCTAAAGTAGCACAGCATAGCTAGCTAAAGTAGAACAACATGGAGTAGCTAAAGTAGGACAGCATAGCTAGCTAAAGTAGGACAACATGGAGTAGCTAAAGTAGGACAGCATAGTTAGCTAAAGTAGGACAACATGTAGTAGCTAAAGTAGGACAACATGGAGTAGCTAAAGTAGGACAGCATAGCTAGCTAAAGTAGGACAACATGGAGTAGCTAAAGTAGGACAGCATAGTTAGCTAAAGTAGGACAACATGGAGTGGCTAAAGCAGGACAGTCTTATAGGCTTTTCTAATGGATGAAAGAGATCCAGTTTACATCAGGGACCACCTGTACTCAGGTTAGGCAGAGCTCTGGTTCTCATAGTACTATATCCTGTTTAATTTACATTTATTGGCACCAAACATAACTATTGTAGGCCTACTGTATCTACCATGAACAAATTATTACAATTATCTACGTCTAACATCTGCAAAGGTATTGATGCAAGAGTGTTACTGGAAAATGTCCTCTGTCGCCCTGACCACTGGAGTTTGTGGAAATAGAAGAGCAAATAGTTGCTTTGTTTGTAGAAACTTGTGACGCAATGGTATTATTGACAAGATAAAAGTCCAACAACATTTTTGGGCCAGTTTTCCATTCTGGGAAAGCATTCCCATTAAACTGTTTTTAGTCCAGGCTGGACTAGGCTTAGTCTGTGTCTTGAAACCTGGCCCTAAATCATTTATAAAATAGCCTCCAACACTCTACTCAACAAATTGGATGCAGTCTATCACAGTGCCATCCGTTTTGTCACCAAAGCCCTATATACTACCCACCACTACGACCTGTACGCTCTTGTTGGCTGGCCCTCGCTTCATACTCGCCGCCAAACCCACTGGCTCCAGGGCATCTACAAGTCTCTGTTAGGTAAAGCCCTGCTTTATCTCAGCTCACTGGTCACCATAGCAGCACCCACCTGTAGCACGCGCTCCAGCAGGTATATCTCACTGGTGACCCCCAAAGCCAATTCCTCCTTTCTTTCCAGTTCTCTGCTGCCAATGACTGGAACGAACTGCAAAAATCACTGAAGCTGGAGACTCATATCTCCCTCACTAGCTTCAAGCACCAGCTGTCAGAACAGCTCACAGATAACTGCACCTGTACATAGCCCATCTGTAAACAGCCCATCCAACTACCTCATCCCCATTCTGTATTTATTTATCTTGCTCCTTTGCACCCCAGCATCTCTACTTGCACATTAATCTTCTGCACATTGCTATATTGCAATTACTTCGCCACCATGGCCTATTTATTGCCTTACCTCCCTTATCTTACCTCATTTGCACTCACTGTATATAGACTTTTTTTCCCCACTGTATTATTGACTGTATGTTGGCTTATTCCATGTGTAACTCTGTGTTGTTGTATGTGTCGAACTGCTGTGCTTTATTTTGGCCAGGTCGTAGTTGTAAATGAGTACTTGTTCTCAACTAGCCTACCTGGTGAAAAATAAATTAAAAAATGTCCCTCCACAAACAGGGAGGGCCATCTGTGTCTCTAATGTGTGTCGTTTAACAAATGTCCACAAGGTGGCAACCCTAGACTGATCTGAAGTCTGTGGAGATCATTTTGCCTCTGTCTGTCTGAAACTGTAAACTCATGCATTACAGCGGCTTTTAAAACAACCTGCAACAACATTACAAATGTTCCACTCTGGTTCTTTTTCCTCATCTTTTTGTGTCATATTTAAAAACATTTGCAATCACTGCAATGTCTGTTTACATTTGCTGCCCTCCTGTAGGCATTTATGGAAAAACCACAGTAGGCCTAGTGAGCAACATGACTAAAGTACAGTACATTAACACATAACCTAACACAAAAAAAGTTTGCTTCTGAGAACATTTCAGAATGTTCTACAGAGTGATCTAGCCGTCATGTGATCTGATCGTTCAGGAAGCAGGAGTTTTCTGTGCTGAGAGAGAAGAGAAGAGAGAAGAGAGAACAAGAGATGTTAGGGCAAGAGAGAGAAAGGCTCATTTTCAGCACGGTATGCTATTGGATGGAAGCTCTTTTACACTGAAGGGGTTTGTTTAAGCCTGGTTTGATCAATATTGATTTATGTTTTATTTAATGGTGGATTATTTCATGTTGAAGAAATGTTGGTCACATATTTATTGTGAGTATTGTTATGTGCGTAAAAGTGTAATTATTTGGTTTATGTACTGACCTTATGTCATGAAATAAAACTCCCAGCCCAAGCTGCTAGCAATTGATGAAGAGTTAGCAGTAAGCTGTAAGCAATTCTTTAACCAAAGCAACCCTCCTTTTAACCCCTACCGCCCCTCCAGTCAATTTGGAGGCTGCCCGCTCCTGACTCCTCCTCTCTGCCCCTCCTCCTCTCCTCCCCTCTACCTTTCCTCCCCTCCTCCGCTCCTGCCCTCTTCCCTGAGCCGTGATAAATGTCAGGCAGAGAGAGAGAGGTAGAACAGAGGCCATCTGGCCAGGGTGTGTGTGTACACGCCGTGCATGCATGTGTGTGTCTCTCTCTTAGGTCCTGCCTGAGAGGCACAAATATGTGCTGAAGTCACCATTTTTCACCGGGCTCTGCCGCTGCAGCCTGTTTCCTCCCAGCCTTCTCAGGAAGCCAGAGGGGAGGCAAGGTGCTGCTTGGTCAAGGTTTCTCCTCACTAGAAAGACTTCCTGATTTAGAGGGGGGGTTGGGTCAGTGTCATCAGCAGGAACAGAGTTTGAGCAATGATGTATAACATTATAGGATATGTAGAAACATCTCTACTCAAAAGAAGTAAGAAAGTGAAAAGATTAATCATAGTTCAAAGCCAGCAATGGTTCAACATCACCATTTCTGAGAGAGAAAAAATGCTTTATACTCTGTCTTCCATATGGGGTGGCAGCCAAAGGGCCATGGGACCCAGTCAGATAATAAACCAGTCCAGGATTCAAAGTAGACATTCAGGGAGACCAGGATGAGAAGCATATCAACTTCTCCTCTGGCACAGTCAGAAGACTAAAATAAGAAAAACAGTCAAAGGAAGAAGACTCCCTCAATTATGGAGTTAATTGTCTTCTTTGGGTCCAGGCTGTGATCTGATTGGCTCCTTTGAGTTCAGGCTGTGATCTGATTGGCTACTTTGGGTCCAGGCTGACACTGTGGTCAGGTGGCCAGAGGTGATGCCAGAAGTCACTCCTCACATTGTTCCTGCAGGGACTGGAGCCTTCCTGTGGTATACTTGAGTCAGCTGCACTGCTGTGGACATGGCTATTGGCTAGTTCCCAGGTACAATTGGTTTTAAATAATTACATAGAACTCTTACTCATCACATTCAGCAGAATTTCATCAGCAGAATAATTTATCAGAATAATTTAGTTGAATCATTTAGCAGAATCATTCAGCAGAATCATTCGAATCATGGCTAATACATCAATATGAATTGGTATCTCCTGTTTGGATCCTATTCGTGGCAGGTTTGGCAACACATTGCCTTCATAGTGCACTACTACAGAGCCCTGGTCAAAAGTAGTACACTATTTAAGGAGCCATTTGAGATGCAGTCTTGATGTCTGTTCACTAAATCACATTCCCCAAATATAGACTGTGGAATGTTTATTCAACTTTGTGTGTTGTTGTTATCTCTGTCACCACAGACGTCAGTTCAACGTCTAGTTTTGATTTACATTTGTTTGAGTTGTCAACTAATGTGAATTCAGCATGAAATCAACAAAGAATATCGCCATGCCATTGGATTTATGTTTAAAATTGGGTGAAAAAATACTAAATGCTCCTACACTGACTTTGCAAATCCAATTAGTTTTCCACGTTGATTCAACATCGTCACATAGATTTTGGGGTTTGAAATGATGTGGAAACAAGGTTGATTCAACAGTTTTTGCCCAGTGGGTGGATACTAGACAGGGAAGTTGGGACATGTATCTGTGGTCAGAAGTGTCCCAATAGTGTTCTTGTTATTGGGTGTGCTTCACAACTAAATGGAATGGAAGTGATTTATATTCAACAGAAATATGAAACACATTTTTTTTCCCCAGACACCAGAGTCATTGAAAGAAGAATGAACTTGTCACCATTGACAGATTTGATAGAGGGCATTGTTCTGTGTCTACATTGAATATGTCTATAGGATACTATGTGTCTCGTACACATGCGTCTACATCTGTTTCGTAAAGATTCTATATCTATTGCTGAATGGAAAATAGTTCTACACGCCCACGGTAATTCCACCCTAACCTGTATCATATGTGGTGGGTTGACATAACAGAATCGTGCTGATACACTCCACTAGCCCTGACTGGCCATTTCTCAAATGGCACCCTATTCCCTTTATAGTGAACTACTTTTGACTAGAGTACTTTTTGTTGTTGTTGATTTATTTGACCATTTAAAAGCACAATACAACCACGTGGACACAATGCATTTAAAAATGATTGAAGATGACACAAAAAAGTTGTAAAACACATTTCCGTTCTTGTCGTGTTGAAAACAGAATATCAAATCAAATCAAATGTATTTATATAGCCCTTCGTACATCAGCTGATATCTCAAAGTGCTGTACAGAAACCCAGCCTAAAACCCCAAACAGCAAGCAATGCAGGTGTAGAAGCACGGTATGCATACACAAGATTAGAACATGACAACAAAATACACATCATCAAATTAAAGTGTATTGGTCGCGTACACAGATTTGCAGATGTAATAGCAGGTGCAGTGAAATGCTTGTGTTACCAGCTCCTGCAGGGCAGGAGAACGTCTCTCAAAAACAATACAAATACACACATAATCAAATCAAAGATCAAATCAAGAAATGACAGAATGAATCCAATAAACAACCCAGAGTAGCTATACTAGAGTGAGAATGTGTCAGAATCCAGAATATTATTATGTGGTGTGTATAGAGAGTATATACTTCATATACTGTATAGACTTCAGAAGCAATCGTTAGGCAAGTGTAATTTCAGTGTAGGAAAGGATGAAACAGCGTCTGTGTAGTAAGTACAGATAGTAGTTTAAATCCCCTCGCGCAGTCTCCGCAGCCGGACAACTTTCTCATGGCTTCTGGAGGGAAATGATGTAGGAACGCTCGACCGGTGTCGCTCATTCAGCCAACAGAAACTTTCAACCAGTTTTCCCCATTAAGCAACGGGTCGGTCAGAGGCTGAGCCTTCTCTTGTCTCTACTCCTCCCGTTACGCGGTCTGAGACGCCGAAGTCTCCCACCATTAGCTCTGACATATTGAAAACCCTAGTCAATGGCGACTCCATTACCCGCAGTATTAGACTTAAAACGAATCATCCAGCGATCATATATTGTTTACCAGCGGGCAGGGCTACCGACGTTAAGGCTAATCTGAAGATGGTGCTGGCTAAAGCTAAAACTGGCGAGTGTAGAGAGTATAGGGATATTGTTATCCACGTCGGCACCAACGATGATGGGATTAAAAAGTCAGAGGTCACCAAGCGCAACATAGCTTCAGCGTGTAAATCAGCTAGAAAGATGTGTCGGCATCGAGTAATTTTCTCTGGCCCCCTCCCAGTTAGGGGGAGTGATGAGCTCTACAGCAGAGTCTCACAACTCAGTCGCTGGTTGAAATCTGTTTTCTGCCCCTCCCAAAAGATAGAATTTGTAGATAATTGGCCCTCTTTCTGGGACTCACCCACAAACAGGAACAAGCCTGGCCTGCTGAGGAGTGACGGACTCCATTCTAGCTGGAGGGGTGCTCTCATCTTATCTACCAACATAGACAGGGCTCTAACTCCTCTAGCTCCACAATGAAATAGGGTGCAGGCCAGGCAGCAGGCTGTTAGCCAGCCTGCCAGTTTAGTGGAGTCTGCCACTAGCACAGTCAGTGTATTCAGCTCAGCTATCCCCATTGAGACCGTGTCTGTGCCTCGACCTGGGTTGGGCAAAACTAAACATGGCGGTGTTCGCCTTAGCAATCTAACTAGGATAAAAACCTCCTCCATTCCTGCCATTATTGAAAGAGATTGTGATACCTCACATCTCAAAATAGGGCTATTAAATGTTAGATCCCTCACTTCCAAGGCAGTTATAGTCAATGAACTAATCACTGATCATTATCTTGATGTGATTGGCCTGACTGAAAAATGGCTAAAGCATGATGAATTTACTGTGTTAAATGAGGCCTCACCTCCTGGTTACACCCGTAAAGGCGGAGGTGTTGCTTACATTTATGATAGCAAATTTCAATTTGCAAAACCTCCCCCGATGTTTTCGTCTTTTGAGCTTCTAGTCATAAAATCTATGCAGCCTATGCAGCCTATCACCTTTTATATCTACTGTTTACAGGCCTCCTGGGCCATATACAGCGTTCCTCACTGAGTTCCCTGAATTCCTATCGGATGCTGTAGTCATGGCAGATAATATTCAAATTTTTGGTGACTTTAATATTCACATGGAACAGTCCACAGACCCACTCCAAAAGGCTTTCGGAGCCGTCATCGACTCAGTGGGTTTTGTCCAACATGCCTCCGGCCCTACTCACTGCCACAGTCATACTTTGGACCTAGTTTTGTCCCGTGGAATAAATGTTGTGGATCTTAATGTTTTTCCTCATAATCCTGGACTATCGGACCACCATTTTATTATGTGTGCGATCGCAACAAATAATCTGCTCAGACACCAACCAAGGATCATGAAAAATCATGCTATAAATTCTCAGACAACCCAAAGATTCCTAGATGCCCTTCCAGACTCCCTCCGCCTACCCAAGGACATCAGAGTACAAAAATCAGTTAACCAGTTAACCAATCAGTTAATCAGGGCGTGCCTGGGGGGTTAGTCTAGTTTATTATTTCTGTGTGGGTGTTCTAGTTTTCATGTTTCTATGTTGGTGATTTGCATGATTCCCAATTAGAGGCAGCTGGTAATCGTTGTCTCTAATTGGGGATCATATTTAAGTAGTGTTTGTTCCCACCTGTGTTTGTGGGATATTGTATTTTGAGTAAGTGTATGTAGCACCTCTGTAGTCACGGTTCGTTGTTCATTTATTGTTTATTGTTTTTGTTAAGTTTCACTATTAATAAATGATGTGGAACTCAACATTCGCTGCGCCTTGGTCCGTTTCTACAAACGATCGTGACACTTGCACAATACCCTAGTTGCACCCCTAAAAACAAAAAACATTTGTCATAAGAAACTAGCTCCCTGGTATACAGAAAATACCCGAGCTCTTAAGCAAGCTTCCAGAAAATTGGAATGGAAATGGCACCACACCAAACTAGAAGTCTTCCGACTAGCTTGGAAAGACAGTACCGTGCAGTATCGAAGACCCCTCACTGCTGCTCGATCATCCTATTTTTCCAACTTAATTGAGGAAAATAAGAACAATCCAAAAATGTATTTTTGATACTGTCGCAAAGCTAACTAAATAGCAGAATTCCCCAAGAGAGGATGGCTTTCACTTCAGCAGTGATAAATTCATGAACTTCATTGAGGAAAAGATCATGATCATTAGAAAGCTAATTACAGACTCCTCTTGTCCTGAGTCTGCACAACTCTGCCAGGACCTAGGATCAAGAGAGACACTAAAGTGTTTTAGTACTATATCTCTTGACACAATGATGAAAATAATCATGGCCTCTAAACCTTCAAGCTGCATACTGGACCCTATTCCAACTAAACTATTGAAAGAGCTGCTTCTTGTACTTGGCCTTCCTATGTTGAACATAATAAACGGCTCTCTATCCACCGGATGTGTACCAAACTCACTAAAAGTGGCAGTAATAAAGCCTCTCTTGAAAAAGCCAAACCTTGACCCAGAAAATATAAAAAACTATCGGCCTATATCAAACCTCCCATTCCTCCCAAAAAATGTTGGAAAAGCTGTTGCGCAGCAACTCACTGCCTTCCTAAAGACAAACAATGGATACGAAACGCTTCAGTCTGGTTTTAGACCCCATCATAGCACTGAGACTGCACTTGTGAAGGTGGTAAATTACCTTTTAATGGCGTCAGACCGAGGCTCTGCAACTGTCCTCGTGCTCCTAGACCTTAGTGCTGCTTTTGATACCATCATTCACCACATTCTTTTGGAGAGATTGGAAACCCAAATGGTCTACACAGAGAAGTTCTGGCCTGGTTTAGATTTTATCTGTCAGAAAGATATCAGTTTGTCTTTGGGGATGGTTTGTCCTCTGACAAATCAAATGTATATTTTGGTCTTCCTCAAGGTTCCGTTTTAGCACCACTATTGTTTTCACTATATTTTACCTCTTGGTGATGTCATTCGGAAACATAATGTTAACTTTCACTGCTACAGTGGGGCAAAAAAGTATTTAGTCAGCCACCAATTGTGCAAGTTCTCCCACTTAAAAAGATGGGAGAGGCCTGTAATTTTCATCATAGGTACACTTCAACTATGACAGACAAAATGAGAAGAAAAAAATCCAGAAAATCACATTGTAGGATTTTTAATGAATTTATTTGCAAATTATGGTGGAAAATAAGTATTTGGTCACCTACAAACAAGCAAGATTTCTGGCTCTCACAGACCTGTAACTTCTTCTTTAAGAGGCTCCTCTGTCCTCCACTCGTTACCTGTATTAATGGCACCTGTTTGAACTTGTTATCAGTATAAAAGACACCTGTCCACAACCTCAAACAGTCACATTCCAAACTCCACTATGGTCAAGACCAAATAGCTGTTAAAGGACACCAGAAACACAATTGTAGACCTGCACCAGGCTGGGAAGACTGAATCTGCAATAGGTAAGCAGCTTGGTTTGAAGAAATCAACTGTGGGAGCAATTATTAGGAAATGGAAGACATACAAGACCACTGATAATCTCCCTCGATCTGGGGCTCCACGCAAGATCTCACCCCGTGGGGTCAAAATGATCACAAGAACGGTGAGCAAAAATCCCAGAACCACACTGGGACTTGTGAATGACCTGCAGAGAGCTGGGACCAAAGTAACAAAGCCTACCATCAGTAACACACTACGCCGCCAGGGTATCAAATCCTGCAGTGCCAGACGTGTCCCCCTGCTTAAGCCAGTACATGTCCAGGCCCGTCTGAAGTTTGCTAGAGAGCATTTGGATGATCCAGAAGAAGCTTGGGAGAATGTCATATGGTCAGATGAAACCAAAATATCACTTTTTGGTAAAAACTCAACTCGTCGTGTTTGGAGGACAAAGAATGCTGAATTGCATTCAAAGAACACCATACCTACTGTGAAGCATGGGGGTGGAAACATCATGCTTTGGGGCTGTTGTTCTGCAAAGGGACCAGGACAACTGATCCGTGTAAAGGAAAGAATGAATGGGGCCATGTATCATGAGATTTTGAGTGAAAACCTCCTGCCATCAGCAAGGGCATTGAAGATGAAACGTGGCTGGGTCTTTCAGCATGACAATGATCCCAAACACACCGCCTGGGCAATGAAGGAGTGGCTTCGTAAGAAGCATTTCAAGGTCCTGGAGTGGCCTAGCCAGTCTCCAGATCTCAACCCCATAGAAAATCTTTGGAGGGAGTTGAAAGTCTGTGTTGCCCAGCAACAGCCACAAAACATCACTGCTCTAGAGGAGATCTGCATGGAGGAATGGGCCAAAATACCAGCAACAGTGTGTGAAAACCTTGTGAAGGCGTATAATGAGAACGTGGAGGACAGGTGGGCGTATAATGAGAACATGGAGGTTGGGTGGGCGTATAACGAGAACGTGGAGGATGGGTGGGTGTATAACGAGAACGTGGAGGTTGGGTGGGTGTATAATGAGAACGTGGAGGACGGGTGGGCGTATAATGAGAACGTGGAGGACGGGTGGGCGTATAATGAGAACATGGAGGTTGGGTGGGCGTATAACGAGAACATGGAGGACGGGGGGCGTATAACGAGAACGTGGAGGACGGGTGGGCGTATAACGAGGATGTGGAGGACGGGTGGGCGTATAACTAGGATGTGGAGGACGGGTGGGCGTATAATGAGAACGTGGAGGATGGGTGGGCGTATAATGAGAACGTGGAGGACGGGTGGGCGTATAATGAGAACGTGGAGGATGGGTGGGCGTATAATGAGAACATGGAGGATGGGTGGGCGTATAATGAGAACGTGGAGGACGGGTGGGTGTATAACGAGGATGTGGAGGATGGGTGGGTGTATAACGAGGATGTGGAGGACGGGTGGGCGTATAATGAGAACGTGGAGGACGGGTGGGCGTATAATGAGAACGTGGAGGACGGGTGGGCGTATAATGAGAACGTGGAGGACGGGTGGGCGTATAATGAGAACGTGGAGGACAGGTGGGGCGTATAATGAGAACGTGGAGGACGGGTGGGCGTATAATGAGAACATGGAGGTTGGGTGGGCGTATAACGAGAACATGGAGGACGGGGGGCGTATAACGAGAACGTGGAGGACGGGTGGGCGTATAACGAGGATGTGGAGGACGGGTGGGCGTATAACTAGGATGTGGAGGACGGGTGGGCGTTTAACGAGGATGTGGAGGATGGGTGTGCATATAACGAGGATGTGGAGAACGGGTGGGCGTATAACGAGGATGTGGAGGACGGGTGGGCGTATAACGAGGATGTGGAGGACGGGTGGGCGTATAATGAGAACGTGGAGGACGGGTGGGGCGTATAATGAGAACGTGGAGGTTGGGTGGGCGTATAACGAGGATGTGGAGGATGGGTGGGCGTATAATGAGAACGTGGAGGACGGATGGGCGTATAATGAGAACGTGGAGGACGGGTGTTGAAATCACATTAGGGACAACTTATGCATTTTACCTAATTAGCAACTTTACAACTACTTAACATGCTAGCTAACCCTTCCCCTAAGCCTAACCTTAACTCTAACCTTAACCCCTAATCCTAACCTTAACTCCAACCCCTAACCTTAACCCCTAAACCTAACCTTAACTCTAACCCCTAACCTTAACCCCTGACACCTAGCCTAGCTAACATTTGTCACCTAGCTAATGTTAGCCACAACATATTGGAATTCATATAAGATATCATATGTATTGCAAATTCGTAACAAATTGTACGAATTGCAATTAGTAACATATCATACAAATTGTAATTCCTAAAATATCATAAGAAATGGATGATGGATATCCACAAATTACAAAACGTAACATATCAAATTAAATGGAGAGAAACAGATTTACATTTACTATGTTACATCTACCCCTGAGTCCTGGTTGGTCTTAAAGCATTTTGCCCATTAACCAATCAGGGGCCCACAAGGCTCTGGTGAAAAGTAGTGCACTGTAGGGGATACGGTTCCATTTGGGACGAAGCCACTGGCTATCCATTCCAGAGGTCACAGGAACGGGAAAAAGGGAAAAGAGGTTCTTCCTCAGCTTGACAGCGATCTGGTTCAGAGACACTCTTCTCCCTAACTCCTCCTAAACAACATCCTCTGTCAGCAGATCTACACAGGAAACCTAGCCAGGAAGGAAAGCTTCCCTCTATCTAATTCTCTCCCCTAATCTGTCTCATAAGGCTAGTCTGGAATCACACACACGGACACATACACGCACGCGCACGCACACACACACACACACACACACACACACACACACACACACACTAGGGTGGCTGTGAAATGCTACTTCAACAACCACTTTCATTCTACTGTCATCATGCCCAGTGTGAACAATAGAAGCGTAAGATTAAAAAAATAAAAAATGAACTGATATCCTACTCTTCCTTTTTCTCTGAAGGAGGTTCTGACAAAATGCTGCCCTATGCAACATGTGTTACTGATATAGTTTCACTTAATGGAAATTGCATTTCAAATAGTTGTCTTTGGCCTAACAGGCCTACTAAATTTGGGTCAAACAAACCTGGGGCAGTGCAGTGGGGAATTATTAAATGTTTTCATCTGCAAAACATCAGAAAATATCTGATATGTTCTTATAGGCTTAGGCTACACAGATCCCAAGCAGTATGGCCCAAATATTAGAATGTACATTTAGAGAGCAGTTACATTGATTTGCATAAAACTAAAGGCAACATCAGAAGGGTATACTAGTACAAAGTATGTTTAATGAGTTAGCCAGCTAACTTTGATGAACAGACAGAAATAGCTAGATGTTCTTGTTTATTAGGAAAGCTAAACTTAGATATGTGTTTTTGGTTGTTGACTCAATTAGACCATTCCCATTTCAAGCAAATTTTTCTGAGAAATGTAAAGTTATTTCAAAATATTTAGGCAAGTTATCTGGCTAACTCATTCATTCTGCTTTGTAGTATGCCTCTCTTGTTGCGATGTGGTGTGAGAATGAAATAATGCTTTCATGTCAATCATATTGGTCTCATCATTGGTTGATGTAGATTTGGGGGCTGCAAGGGGTTAAATTGGGAGGTTGCATGATCCTGCTGCTGTGGGGGAGTAGCCAATTCACTGCATAGCGGCACATCTCAGCGGTAACATCTGATTCCAACAAGTCTTTGAAAAGCTGCGTTTGATTTAACCCTCATAGCAGACAGGAGACGTGTCGACGGGGAAGGTAATATTTTCATGACATTCAGAACGCTGGAAGACAAACCTCGAATATGAAGAATTCTGTCTGGAGCGCTTGTTAACGGTACGTGACAGCCACATTCTTTCGCAGCCACAAATTTACCAGGCAGGGATCGCAATTTGTGTTGTCTTGTCACGGAGTCCTATATGAAATGATACATTTGGGATGATATTTGTGACATGTTTTACATGCTGAATCAAAGAAACTCAAGAAAGCCCCCTGGTTTTTCTATTAGTTCCAGCTGTGCGCACGTCACTGGTAATTGTGGGAGTTCGCTATTTTTCATGCCGAAAATGTACTTCGGCTGAATAACGGATCGCCTTGTCTGTCTTGTTGAATGTAAGGCTAAAACGACGTTCAAATCATATTTTGGCCACCTTGGCTGTTTATCCATCATGGTTAATATTTGTCCTATTGCGCAACCAGATGTATTCCTGTCCTCCCTATAGCCTACTGCTATTTATGACTGCATCTTTGAGTTTATAAAACACAATACAAATAGCTGCCTTCTTTATCCCTAGTAGACGGTTATTGTTTCCCTGTAGTCTTTGTCTGTAGTCCAGGCCACTGTCTGTACCCACAGTGGGCCTATAGGCTGAAGTGCATATCACTATTCCATTGAGTATGTGATTAATCCCATGATCTCCTCCAGATGTGCTGAATCTCTCTCTCTCTCCAGCAATTCTGCTGACTTGGTGAAAAAACACTATGGATTCAGTCTATGCATTTGGGCAAGATGGCCAATATTCATTTTGATTCCCTGGCAGCTTTCAAATGGCTTCTAGCTATTTGTTATGCGTCTGGTTCTTCTTTCACTTCTAAAGCTGTGGAATGCCAATGGTTTTTGTCTGTTCTTAGACTGGGGGCAGGTTTTTCACGCAGTGTGTCAGCCAGGTTAGTTAACATGCTGACATTGAGAAGTTGTATTTTATTAGTGTTTTCTATAGTCGCTGACCCCACCACTTATCTGGGGCAAAGTTACCTGGACTGTCACTCCTTGGTAGTTATAGACCAGCTAAGATCATGTGGGTCGTGTCACCACCCCTAAACTATTTCAGTCTTCAACCTTCCTGTCTGACAGTATCCCAAATTGTCCTCTTCTCACCCATTACTGGAGGTCCTTTGTCTTGTCACACACACAGAAACCCCAGTGTTTTCCCTATATTCATTTAGCAGCGTCAGGCCTTCCTGTATAATACATTTTGTATTTCTTATAGTTTTTGTTGAAGAATTTATAATGTTTGAGTCCCTCCAATAGCATAAGAACACAGCATAAGCGACGGTATGTGTAGAATTGCAGGAAATTAGCTTTAAAACAGCAATATTCTCAGCCCCTTGCCAAAATTTGTAGAATCGCAGGAAATTGGCTTTAAAACGGCAACATTCTTTGGCCAAGAGGATTGCCTCTAAAAATGTAGGACTGTCCATTGGCCACACCCCCTATCACACCACCACGCTAACTTTGTCACCACTGCTGAAAAAAATCTTTGGGGTAACAGTCACAAACAGTGTGGTGTGATGTGAACCATAGCTGAACCAATCAGTCATGAGGTATGATCTGGGATGTGATTGGTATGGTATCTAACTCCTAATTTATTTAGAAACTAGGTTTAATTGTCTTCTTTGTGCTGGAGGCCCACTAAACACACATGTAATGAATAAGAACACTTGCACTCAGTGACAGATGGGACCAGCGACTCCGTAAGTCTTTAAGCGGAGGACTCAACCAAACCCTGCTGTCTCCGACTGCATCAGCTATCATGTCATGACTGGAAAACAGCAGCGTCCAGAAGTGTTAACTCTGAACATGGTAGCTCTAGAAAGCATTTCATCTGACTTGGCTTTAGAAGAGCTGCATACTTCTCATAGTGGAAGTTTAAACAGTTCAATCTCTTTGACAGCCTCCAGTCTCTGTCATTGTTTTAATGTTACTGTGATTACCTGACATCAGGTTAGAGCTCAGAATGGACTTTACTTGATGAGAGTTGGATTAATGTTAGCTACTCTTCAGCAGTCACTGACTGTGCTTTGGGTTTTAAAAGTGCCTGTAGACTGTCAGCTTTCTGCTTGTTTTCAGGAAATTGACTGTTTTTATGAGTAACCCCCCCAGACTAGCACAGAGGGAGGGCGAGCAAGGATTACAAGAGGCATCTATGTAAAGGGGAGGGAATTCAACTTGAGCTGTGTCAAACAGGAGGTTCTTGGCCTTGCATGTCTCCCTATTCCAGAGTTATGAGGATGTTTGTTGAAGGAGTTTAGCCAGCCTGGAGACATACACTGAGTATACCAAACATTAGGAACAACTTCCTAATATTTGACCTCAGAACGGCCTCAATTCGTCTAGGCATGGACTCTACAAGGTGGCGAAAGCGTTCCACAGGGATGCTGGCCCATGCTGACTCCAATGCTTCCCACAGTTGTCCTTTGGGTGGTGGACCATTCTTGATACACACGGGAAACTGTTGTGTGTGAACCCCAGCAGCGGTGCTGTTTTTGACACAAACTGGTGCGCCTGGCGCACAACCTTTTTTTCAAAGGCATTTAAATATTTTGTCTTGCCCATTCACCCTCTGAATGGCACACATGCACAATCCATGTCTCAATTGTCTCAAGGCTTAAAAATCATTCTTTAACCTGTCTCCTCCCCTCCATCTGCACAGATTTTTGAAGTGGATTTAACAAGTGACCTCTAAGGGATCATAGCTTTCACCTGGTCAGTCTGTCAAGGAAAGAGAAGGTTCTTAATGTTTTGTATGCTCAGTGACATTGTCAAGTTGTTTGCATTTTGGTCTATCATGATGATTCCCATCTGAGGTTTTATAGGGTAGACCTGCAGTTGCTGAGGGAGAATTGCAAGCTGTACTGTCATGTTGTCCTTATGTGTGTGTCATTAAGAGCTAACTGGAGCACTTGGTCATCGTGGGATCTGTCAGTTTTAACGCCAACCAGCTAGCGTAAGATGAACCTTTAATAGCTCAACCTTTGGTCGCTCCAAATCTTTGCTCTGCCAGAGTGAGTCGTGGCTTATTCAGCTTTTAAACACCCAGCCTCTTGCCTATGCTCGTCTCAGATTTGGACTGGTGGTGTTCTGGACAGGACCCCTGTGGCTGTGGGAATCTGACTGAAACAGGAAGTGCGTGTGTGTGGCCAGTTGCACAACTCTTTTTGATGCCCTCTAGGTGTTTCTCTCTCTCTCCCACACACTCAATATTAATTAAAGAGCCCACTGAATTCAATGGCAGTTCCATTACCTGCGATCAGCCGTCGCTACATAAAGCACATGGTTCACAGCAAGGCTACAACAAGGGTCAAAATGGTGTGTGCTCCTTGTGCGTGTTTAGTAGGAACAAGGTACTGGGGTCATGGCTCTTGGTTGTTGATCATTAAAGTGATATTACTTTTTATGATGCCCACAAAACCCGTACAATACTCAGGTAGTACAAGCCAGCGAAAGCTGTTGGTCTTTAAAATGTTTAGAGCTGTAACGTCTTCTGTTATCATTCTTTTATCACCAGAAATGTTTTTGTATTTCACCTTACATTTTCCTGAAAGCTTAACATCGGCGTGTCATTGCATTATGTGTCACACTCTTTCCTCTCAACCCTCCTTCAGGCACATAACTGAGCATATGCGAGTGCTGAACCTCTTTGCTGAGTTAACCCCTCCCCCTGCCTGAGCGACCGGAGCTGCCGCCTCATCAGGTTTACCCGTTCTGTCTGCCTGTCCCAACTCCCGTAAGGCTGGCCCCCCAACCCACCATGTCTACGGAAGTGGCGAGCAATACACCTGTCGTCCCAGCCGACCCCTCCAGCACTCCCTCCCCCACAACAAGCATCCCCACCACCCCTTCCACAGCACCAGCCAAGACCCCCTTCAAGAAAGAGAAGAAGAAAGGTATTGTATGTAAGGGCCACTCCCTCTCTCCCCACATGTGAGGGATTTGGTGGTAAGGGCTGAACAGCCTTTTTCTGTGACCTCCGACTTGACCTATTTTGACTCGGCATATTTTGATTTCTATGCTTCTTGTGGTGTGATGTTTGAGGCTATGTCATAAAATAAATACAGTAGAATAAGAGGGCATGCTCAACCGGATAGAAAGTGAAAATCAATCAGTTTAATATCCTTCTCTCATACCTCTGTCCAGCTCCAGAGAAGACTGATGAGTACCTGCTATCCCGGTTCCAGGGTGATGGTGTGAGGTACAGGGCCAAGCTGATTGGCATCGATGATGTCCCAGAGGCCCGAGGGGACAAGATGAGCCAGGACTCCATGATGAAACTCAAGGTACCACATATCATGATGCAACCGCTACAGTACACTTACTGTTACGCATCTACACTCAGTGGTCAGTTTTAGGTACACCCATCTAGTGCCAGGTCGGACCACTGTTCATCTCCAGAACAGTCTGAATTCTTTGGGGCATGGAAACGGTATCACCGGGACCTAACATGTGCCAGGAAAACATTCCCCTCACCATTCCAACACCACCTGCTTGTACCGTTGACACCAGGCAGGATGGAGCCAGGGCTGCTTATGCCAAATCCTGACTCTGCCATTGGCATGACGCAACAGGAATCTGGATTCATCTGACCAAGTTATGTTTTTCCACTCTTAAATTGTCCAGTGTTGGTGATTGCGTGGCCATTGGAGCCGCTTCTTGTTTTTAGCTAATAGGAGTGGAACCCGGTGTGATCTTCTGCTGCAATAGCCAGTCCGTGACAAGGATCGATGAGTTGTGCGTTCCGAGATGCCCTTCTGCACACCACTGTTGTACCAAGCTGAGTTTGTGGGCACACCTGTTAGCTGAGCTGAGTTTGTGGGCGCGCCTGTTAGCTTTCATGATTCTTGCCAGTCTCCTTCGACCTCATCAACGAGCTGTTTTCGGCCACAGGACTGCCACTGACAGGATGTTTTTTGTTTGTCGCTTCATTCTCCATAAACCCTAGACACTGTAGTGTGTGAAAAGCCCAAAAGGCTGGCCGTTTCTTAGATACTGGAACTGGCGCGCCTGGCACCGACGATCATGCCACCCTCAGTCGCTTTTGTCACTCATTTTCCCATTCGAACGTTCAATCCAACAGTGCTAATATAGCAAGCCAAGGTTACGTGACTGGCTGTAGGAGCAAACCGTTTTCGTGAAAGGGGTAGTGTACCTAATAAACTTGCAATCCTCACTTACCTAAATACTACCCGTAATGACAAAGTGAGAACATGTTTTAGGAATTCTTAAATGAAATACAGAAATTTCATTTGCATAAGTATTCACACCCTGGAGTCACCTTTTGCAGCAATTACAGCTGTGAGTCCTCTGGGTAAGTCTAAACTTTCCACACCTGGATTGTGCAACATTTGCCCCATTATGCTGTTCAAAATGTTAAGTCAAAACTGTGACTCGGCTACTTGGGAACATTCACAGTGTTCTTGGTAAGCAACTCGAGTATAGATTTGGCCTTGTTTTAGGTTATAGTCCTACTGAAAGGTGAATTCATCTCTCCATGTCTGGTGGAAAGGAGACTGAACCATGTTTTCCTCTAGGATTTTGCTTGTGCTTAGCTCCATAGTTTAATTTTTTATTTTTTTTTAAATCCTGAAACTCCTGTCCTTTTATAATTACAGGCATACCCATAACATGACACAGCCACTCCTATGCTTACACATATGGAGGGTGGTACTGAATAATCTTCTTGGGTATGACTCTAAAGCTTGGCACACCTGTATTTAGGGAGTTTTTCCCCATTATGCTTGGGGCAAATCCAATACAACACAATCAGCTAAATGAATTGCTTTGACATTTTTTTGCAGCATTACTGGAATATTCTCATTTTGTACAGACTTCCTTTTCACTCTGTTATTTAGGTTAGTATTTTGGATTAACTACAATGTTGATGCCATCCTCAGTTTTCTCCTATAATAACCATTAAACTAGAATTGTTTTAAGGTCACCATTGTCTTCACTGAACTCTGAACTCTGAACACTTCATTCATTTTTTATAGAATGTATATATTTTTGCTTTCTTGTTATGGGGTATTGTGTGCTGATGAGGAGTTAATTTTTTTTATTCCATCCATTTTAGAATAAGGCTGTAACATAACAAAAAGGAAGGGCTCTGAACTTTCTGATTGCAATGTATCTTTGTAGTGACTGGGTGTATTGATACACCATCCTAGTGTAATTAACATCGCCATGCTCAAAAGGCTTATTTAATGTTTTTTACTTATTTTTACCCATCTACCAATCGGTGCCGTTCTTTGCGAGACATTGGAAAACCTCCCTGGTCTGTGTTAGTATGTCTTTTTTTTTTGTGTGTGGCGTTTATGTAACTCTGTTGTTCTGCGCTTGGCGGTCATTGTTTCTTTGCAGGGCTTGGCAATAGCCTCTCGGTCACAAGGCAAACACAAGCAGAGGATCTGGGTCAACATATCCATGTCGGGCATCAAGATCATTGATGAGAAAACAGGGGTGAGAACAACTCTTCTATGGCTTTCTAAACCATGTCTCAGTGGCTGGGGAGTACCAACCTACAAATGGAATGATCTATTGTAGACATCAGAGGGAGCACATTTTCAGAATAATATGAACACAGGACATGATCTCGGTCAGGAGTAGATGCCATGTAGGCCTCCGATCATAGTTATTATGCTAATGAAGACTTTTTTTAAAGCTGTTTTTTCATTTCCTCCCTCTCAGGTAATAGAACATGAGCACATAGTGAATAAGATCTCGTTCATCGCCAGAGACGTAACAGATAACAGGGCCTTTGGTTACGTGTGTGGGGCCGAGGGACAGCACCAGTTCTTCGCCATAAAGACTGGCCAGCAGGTAACACACACAGGGACACAGACTGAAAGTCTTTGATTGTATCTATTGACTGTGTTTTTCCATTAATCTCCTCCATATAGGCAGAGCCCCTGGTCATTGACTTGAAGGATCTGTTCCAGGTCATCTTCAACATGAAGAAAGAGTCTGAGGCCTCACAGAAGGTAAATTACTATGGTGGGATCTGGGTTGTGTTCAGTAGGACACACCGTAGCTAAACATTTTGCCACAGAAAACACTGTTCTATGTGCTAATAGTTCTTCCCTCCCTACTGAACATGACCCCTATTTATTTATTTCAAGTATTGTTTTTGGGGAGGTAGCGTTTTGGGTTTGCTGACTGAAGTTGTGAGGTCGACACTGCCCCCTAGCGCTGCATTACAGTCCTGCACCACAAACCATGCTTTCTTTGTATTGCAATGACTCGTTATGGCACAAAAATATCACCTCTCAGCCAATAAGTAAATATAACATATGACATTACTCCAATGGAATCACCTTGTTTTCCCCTCTTCCTCCATCTGTTCAGGATCAGCGCAATAACGCAACAGTTGAGGTAAGCGCCTGTGTATTTGTCATGCCACTTAGCACCTATTTGTGGTTAGTTTTCCATTTGCTTTTTTAATTGCCTGTATATGTTGATTTTAATATAAGCTTGATCTGAGATGTAGGCTGTAGTAGTGCATACTTGACCCTTAATTGCTGTTTCTCAATTATAGAATGGTGGCAACACCTTGCTCAGTATCGATGACCAGGCAGGCACTGCCAAAGTAAGTGTTTCAGATCATGGAATCATACATGCAAAAGAGCGCTAAGTGGATGCAGAAGAGCATTCTCCAGGACCACCTGTCTACTAGTAGACATTATGTGGTGTTTTGATCAATACTATTTTGTTACATCTTTCTTTATGATGGCACTGGATATATCTTGATACTGGATATACAGTTCCTTCAAAAAGTGTTCAGAAACCTTGACTTTTTCCACATTTTGTTACATTACAGCCTTATTCTAAAATGTATTTTATTTTTAAATGTATATAAAAAGTCCTCAGCAATGTACACACTACCCCATAATGAGCGAGTAAAAACAGGTTTTTAGGAATGTTTGCAAATATATTACGAATAAAAAAACATCTTATTTATGAGTTTTCAGACCCTTTGCTATGAGACTGGAAATTGAGCTTGGGTGCATCCCGTTTCTGTTGATCATCCTTCAGATGTTTCTACAACTTCATTGGAATCCACCTGTGGTAAATTCAATTGATTGGACATAATTTGGAAAATGCACACGTCTATATAAGGTCCCATAGTTGACCGTGCATGTCAGAGCAAAAACCAAGCCATGAAGTCGAAGGAGTAGGATTGTTGAGGCACAGATCTGGGGAAGGGTACCCAAAAATGTCTGCAGCGTTTATGGTCCCCAAGAACACAGTGGCCTCCGTCAATGTTAAATGGAAGATGTTTGGAACCACCAAGACTCTGCCTAGAGCTGGCCGCCTGGCCAAACTGGGCAATCGAGGTAGAAGGGCCTTGGTCAGAGAGGTGACAAAGAACCTAATGGTCACTGACCGAGCTCTAGAGTTCCTCTATGGAGATGGGAGAACCTTCCAGAAGGACAAGATAAGAAGCAAGATTCTGTGGTCTGATGAAACAAAGATTGAACTCTTTGGCCTGAATGTCAAGCGTCATGTCTGGAGGAAACCAGGCACCATCCCTACGGTGAATCACAGTGGTGGCAGGATCATGCTGTGGGCATGTTTTTTAGAGGCGGGGACTAGTCAGAATCGAGGTAAATATTAAAAGGGCGAAGTGCAGATCCTTGATGAAAACCTGCTCAGGACCTCAGACTGGGGTGACGGTTCACCTTCCAACAGGACAACGACCCTAAGCACACAGCCAAGACAACGCAGGAGTGGCTTCAGGACAAGTCTCTGAATGGCCTTGAGTGGCCGAGCAGTAGCCTGGATTTGAACCCAATCGAACGTCTCTGGAGAAACCTGAAAATACTTGCGCAGCGACGCTCCCCATCCAACCCGACAGAGCTTGAGAGAATCTGCAGAGAAGAATGGGAGAAACTCTCCAAATACAGGTGTGTCAAGCTTGTAGCGTCATACCCAAGAAGACTCAATGCAGTAATCGCTGCCGAAGGTGATTCAATAAAGTACTGTGTGAAGGGTCTGAAATACTTATGTAAATGTGATATTTCAGTGTTTTATTTTTATAAATTCGTTAACATTTTTAAGCTGTTCTTGCATTGTCATTATGGGGTATAGTGTGAGATTGCTCTTTACGCTACTGCTACTCTCTGTTCATCATATATGCGTAGTCACTTTAACCATATCTACATGTACATACTACCTCAATCAGCCTGACTAACCGGTGTCTGTATATAGCCTTTCTACTCTTATTTTCAAATGTCTTTTTACTGTTTTATTTCTTTACCTACTTTTTTCTCCGCACTATTGGTTAGAGCCTGTAAGTAAGCATTTCACTGCAAGGTGAAACTTTGATTTGAGATTTGGGGGGGGGGGGGGGGCAACCAATTTTGTATAATAAGGCTGTAATGTAACAAAGTGGAACATATCAAGGGGTCTTTATACTTTCCGAAGGCTCTGTATCTTTATGAATGGTACACCTCTGCGCCATTTGGCAGGCCTAAGGCACTGTAGGCCGTCATTGTAAATAAGAGTGTTCTTTACTGACTTTCCTAGTTAAAGGTTCAATAAATAAATGTCTTTATGATGCTGCTACTAGATGTTTGTGTGTTTTGTTCAGGAGGTGCAACAGCTGGATCTGTTTGGAGACATGTCCACACCTCCAGACATCCATTCTCCTACAGTAAGTTGACCTGTTGCTGTAGGGTGAGGCTCACTGGATGTGCGGACACACAATATAGAACCCCTCGTTTGTGGAAACATATCATTCTGCGTTCATAAGGAGACCAAACGATGGCACTGGGGAAATGTTTATAACACAAACACTGTAGAAATGGGTCTAATAATGCAGTGGTTGATGGTTAGGATGCTCAAACATTTGTCATTACATTTTAGGACGGTACGGACAACACAACTTTGCTTCTATTTTATTTTTGAAGATTGGCGGCTTTTTGCCCGTTCTTCTTATTACTAACAGGGATCTTTATAATCAGGTGGCTTTGACAACTCAATCTTTGGTAAGGTTCCTCTCAGGTTCTCTCTAGCGCAGTCTTGCCAGTTGTCAAAGATGTCTGTTTTGTTCTGCATTGCGGCAGTGTCTCAGGCTCTACTGCATAACTTCACCCTCATTTTCCACCAATCATATCATCCCACATGTCATACAGGGCTCTCAAACTCAACTCTGTGAAGGTGTGTAATCTGGATGTTTGTCTTGAAGTCGTTTGATGGATTACAAAGGTAAAATCCTGGATATATATCAAATATGGTTAAATCATCAAACGGACAAAAGCTAGCCTACTGCCATCACAAAGCACATTCTTAGAGTTGAGTTTCTGATTCCTGTTGAAATGTCAATACTGTTGCTTCAACAATCATTAACTGTCATGTCATTATGTGATTTAATTTAGCTATGTTAACAGTTGCTTCTCTTTTTCAGCACAACTGATTTTTATCTCTTTCTCCTCTTGATAACCAGGAGACAAATGATATTCTATTGCTGGATCTGTCCGCTGAGGTTGACAGCAATCAGAACTGTATAAAAGGAAATCCCTTCACTACCTACGCCTCTAACCTTTGGGGCACCCCCCAAACAGAGAACCCCTTCTCCTCCGCGTTTGGCTTCTTTCCAACCCCAGACTCTGACCCTTTCAGCGACAACCCCCTTGCCCAATCAGCACCCCCCAATTCTCAGATCTCAGCACCCTCCACCAATCACAGCCAAGAGAGCTCTGTTCACATCTTGGGCAGGCCAATCATGAACGGCAATGGTCTTAATGGAGACTCTGACCACTTCGGTGAGCAGTTGAACGATTTGTCCAATAAGAACAGGATCCTGGCTCTCAGTAATTGCCAGTGGCCACTCGGTGGCGTTATGTCAGAGTGCAGGGTCCCTGTTCTAATCCAGAACGGTTTGGGACCTGTGGCCTCTCCACAGAACCCCTTTCTCGACATATCTGGGGAAATCCCGCCCCTCTGTAACGGTGTGCTGTTCGACCCAAAAGAAAACACACCCATGGGTCATGGCAAGGACAGTTCGGTAGTGATAAGCCTCCCTCCACAGAACACTAAGGCTGGACGAGGTCGGAGGAGTGCCAAGGTGAAGCTCCATAATGAAGCTCTGATGTTGCTGCATGTCTGAGAATGAGTCTCTGTCTGCACACCACCTCCCCAAACCATGATAGGTTTTCTAACAACTCCTTTTTACAGCACTGGGATACCATACCACTATACTCTGTTCCTCAAGGGCAACAGGTTGCGATGCACTGGGTTTTGTATCTACCAACATGGTTTTTGTAGAAGTATATTAGGGTTGGTGGTGTGTTGGTTTTGTCTCTGGGATGCGGATGGAACTGGTGTGGGTTTATAATGTAGCTAACTGCATGGTGGTGCTCCCATGGCTTCTCTAACTTGCTTGTCCCAGGGAAGTTTAACAACCTCTCTGCTCGACTGTAAACACTGCATCTGTCTCCTGTTTGCTATCTATTCATATGTTCCTTGTCCTAACGTTCATGCTTCAGTGAGGTGTGGAGGTAAGTGTTGGTATTTGCGTCTAAGTATTGTTAGAAATATTTGTTTTTAATTATCGTATAACTGAATACAGTATCATTTAGTTTTCATCCATACAATAAACCATTTAATTTTGTGCTTACCACAGTTCTCTGTTCATGATTAATTGAGGTCCAGTAAATCATTGTTCACTATTCCTGTGATAAATTTGGTTGAATAATCTGATATTTCACTGACAGTGTCCTCCTGCTGACGACCTGTTTGGGGCTGACATGTTTGCTGCTCCCAGTCAGCCTGACAGCTCGTCTGCCTCCAATGACCTCTTCAGTCCCACCACCTCCTCCATGGCAGCTCTCAGTAAGACTAGTGTTACCATTGGCTCGAAATAGTCAATGATGCTACCCATGCAGTGTTGACGCATGTTAGTTCTATAAAGTGGTAAAATCTGCATCCGTAGCGGTGTAGCTCCAGCAACTATGTTTCATGTGTAATCAGGCTAGAGCAGTACCGCTCAGTAGTGTGCATACTAGCTAGTGTGTTAGCCTACTGGCTGCAAATCAACAGAATCTAACTACTGTACCCAAACCTAAATACATCACCCTCCTCTCTGTTCTCGCTCTCCTCTCCAGGAGCTTTGCAGTTGAGTCCCCCTTCAGTCACCATCCCTCGGACCGCCCCATCACCATGGGGAGCCCCAGCCTCTTCCATGTTCACCATGCCAGGAGGGGTCACACTCCCCAACCCCCAGCCATCTGCCTTCAGTGCCCTGCCCATACCTCCAGCCCCCTGGGGCCAGCAGGCGCCATCCCCTTATGGGGCCCCGCCAGTCAGCCAGGCTTGGGGACAGCCTGCACCTGCAGGGCCCATGGGTGCACCAGGCTGGGGCCAGCCTCCTATGGCTAACCTCTTCCAGCCCGAGCCTTACACCATGATGGGAGGCCCTCCACAGGGTATGCCGCAGGGTCCACCACGGCCCCCACCCCGGCCACCAGTAAAGGAGGCCCCAGCTAAGGTGGAACCCAGTGCCTTCACAGCTCTGGACCCACTGGGAGGGGAGAAGGAGAAGAAGAGTGGGAAGGACATGTTCAAGGACTTCCAGATTGCCAAGCCTCCAGCCATCCCAGCAAGGAAAGGGGAGCAGATACCTGGGTCTGCCGCCCCAAGCACCAATGGGGATGGGGTGTTTGCCCAGTACTTCTCCAGCAAAGTGGGCGTGCCCCAGGAAATTGCGGATCATGACGAATTTGAAATTCAGAGTCGGATTTCAGCTATTGCCAATGGTAATGGCAGTTATTTAGGATTTTAAATTCCTGTCAATTGATTTGGAGAAGACCACATTTATGATAAATTAATCTTTACTAGGATTATAACTTAATGTCCACTGAGTATACATACATTTGAATCCACCTGATTACCCCCTTCTCTGTCTCAAGACCCACCCAAACCAGCCCCACTGCACTCTGCACCCATGATATCTCTTGCAGTGGTCCCTGGACCAGGGCTCCTGGATGCATTTGCCCCTACTCCAGCCACATTCCTTGCTCCAGCAGCAGCAGGCCTCAACCAGAACCTATTTGATGACGCATTTGGCTCTGCTACTCCTAATGCCTTTGGAGCACCACTTCTAGCTACGGTATGGATGTACACGCATATACAAACAGTGGTGCAACTTTCACTGAAATTGCATTTTTTTTCACCCCAGTTCTCATTGGAATGTGATACAAAACGAGGCAACGGTGTGCTTTAGGACCATGTGGACGCCTCCGAGCGTTCGGGTATGCTGTTTGGAGTGTTTATCCAAATGGATTAAAAAATAAACATTGTCCCCCACACTTCTAAAACCAAAGTGCCATGTAGGGGAATTAGTTCTATCAAAGTTCAAATGATTGTGACAATACTTTGTATCACTATAACACCTTAATCTTCTCTTTTTTATGACGGAACACTGCTGTTGCCCAGACCACTGGTGGCTCGGATCCCTTCGGAGACCCCTTCGCCTGAGTGACACCCTGCCCATCTTCCACGTGTGAGTGACAGACGGATAACGCATTCTGAACCTTAGCCTGAGTTTAGATAATACTTTAAACCAACCTGTGCGTTCTCTTCTTCCAGTCAGGTTTGCAGTGGTCCAGAGAAGAAGCAGCGATGCTCTACGACCAAATAACGTCTTCAGAACCAGCTACTACAACTACAAGCGCCAGACAATCCTCCACAATTACAACCCATAGCCCACACTGAATAACTGCCTTTCTTGATGTCCATTACATAGCCCCTCGTTCATTACATAGCCCCTTGTTTACCCCCCCCAAAACCTTGTTTTGTTTCGGTTCCAATCTCATAGCTTTTCAGTACCACTGAATGAAATGTATTGTAATAAAGTGACATAATGTGCGATGGAAGGGAAGGCCCTGGAAATGCTCTATTAAACACTGAATAATGTATTCCTTTAAGTGTCGTCTTTTGGATGTCTGCCTATAAGTTGTTTTTTTTGACTGGGTTATATAAATAAATGCCAGAAACAATGTTAATTGGTCATACATGTATTTAAAATCACAGTACTTTTGTGTTGTAGTTCAGTACCCCTGATAAAGATTAACTGGGGTGAATTTGACTTTGATAAACCTACTTTACAATCATGTAATAAAATGAATCCAGTGTACTTACAAATAACATGCCTTGGTCTCTTCCAATTGCAGTTTTGTACATTTCCATTTCCATCCTGTAAATGACATGATCATTAATATAGGATGTCGCTCATATACACTGAGTAAATGTACAGTTGAAGCCGGACGTTTAAATACACTTAGGTTGTGGTCATTCAAACATTTTTCACCCACTCCCCAGATTTCTTGTTAAACTATAGTTTTGGCATGACAAGTAATTTTTCCAACAATTGTTTACAGACAGATTAATTCACTGTATCACAATTCCAGTTGGTCAGAAGTTTGCATACACTAAGTGTACTGTGCCTTTAAACAGCTTAGAAAATTCCAGAAAATTATGTAATGGCTTTAGAAGCTTCTGATAGGCTAATTGACATAATTTGGGTCAATTGGAGGTGTACCTGTGGATGTATTTCAAGCCCTACCTTAACTCCGTGCCAAAGAAATCCGCCAAGACTTCAGAAAAAAAATTGTAGACCACAAGTCTGGTTCATCTGTACAAACAATAGTACGCAAGTCTAAACACCATGGGACCACGCAGCATTCATACCGCGCAGAAAGGAGACGCATTGTCTCCTAGAGATGAACGCACTTTGGTGCGAAAAGTGCAAATCAATCCCAGAACAACAGCGAAGGACCTTGTGAAGATGCTGGAGGAAACGGGTACAAAAGTATCGAAATCCAAAAATGAGTCCTATATCGACATAACCTGAAAGGCTGCTCAGCAAGGAAGAAGCCACTGCTCCAAAACTGCCATAAAAAACTCCAGACTACGATTTGCAACTGCACATGGGGACAAAGATCGTACTTTTTGGAGAAATGTCCTCTGGTCTGATGAAACAAAAATAGAACTGTTTGGCCATAATGAACATCGTCATGTTTGGAGGAAAAAGGGGGAGGCTTGCAAGCCGAAGAATACCATCCCAACTGTGAAGAACAGGGGTGGAAGCATCATGTTGTGGGGGTGCTTTGCTGCAGGAGGGACTGGTGCACTTCACAAAATAGATGGCATCACGAGGCAGGAAAATGTTGTGGATATATTGAAGCAACATCTCATGACATCAGTCAGGAAGTTAAAGCTTGGTTGCAAATGTGTCTTCCAAATGGACAATGACCTCAAGCATACTTCCAAAGTTGTGGCAAAATGGCTTATGGACAACAAGTCAAGGTATTGGAGTGGCCATCACAAAGCCCTGACCTCAATCCTATAGAACATTTGTGGTCAGAACTGAAATAGCGTGTGGGAGCAATGGAGGCCTACCAACCTGACTCAGTTACACCAGCTCTGTCAGAAGGAATGGATCAAAATTCACCCAACTTATTGTTGGAAGCTTGCTACCCGAAACGTTTGACCCAAGTTAAATGAATTAAAGGCAATGCTACCAAATACTAATTGAGTGTATGTAAACTTCTGACCCACTGGGAATGTGATGAAAGAAATAAAAGCTGAAATCACTCTCTACTATTATCCCAACAATTTAAACATTCTTCAAATAAAGTGGTGATCCTAACTGACCTAAGAAAGGGAATTTTACTAGGATTAAATGTCAGGGATTGTGACAAACTGAGTTTAAATGTATTTGACTAAGGTGTATGTAAACTTCTGACTTCAACTGTATCTCCCTCTAACTTTAAGCATCAGCTTTCAGAGCAGCTTTTTACTTTTCCTTTATTTTACTAGGCAAGTCAGTTAAGAACAAATTTTTATTTTCAATGACGGCCTAGAAATAGTGGGTAATAGTGGCCTTGTTCAGGGGCAGGACGACAGATTTGTACATTGTCAGCTCGGGGATTCAAACTTGCAAAGCTTATTGATCGCTGCAACTGTACACAGCCCATCTGTGTACAGCCCATCCAACCAACTACCTACCTCATCCCCATATTTGTTTTTCTGCTCTTTTGCACACCAGTATTTCTACTTGCACATCCTCATCTGCACATCTATCACTCCAGTGTTAATTTCTAAATTGTAATTACTTCGCCACTATGGCCTATTTATTGCCTTACCTCCTTACTTAATTTGCACACAACGTAAACAGATTTTCCTATTGTGTTGTTGACTGTACTTTTGTTTATCCCATGTGTAACTCTGTGTTGTTTTTGTCACACTGATTTGCTTTGTCTTGGCCAGGTCGCAGTTGTAAATGAGAATTTGTTCTCAACTGGCCTACCTGGTTAAATAAAGGTAAAATAAAAAACTGAGTGGCTACTCACTGTTTATTATCCTGCATAGTCGCTTTACCCCTACCTACATGTACAAATTACCTCTACTAAATATTACCTTGACTAATTACATCTACTCTGTAACCCTTGTAGCGTCACTATTGTTATTTTATTATGTTACTTTAAACAATTAAAAAAAATAAAAAAAATTACGTTTATTTAGTAAATATTTTCTTATCTCTATTTTCCTAAAACTGCATTGTTGGTTAAGCGCCTGTAAAGTAAGCATTTCATTTTCTTTATTTTCATTTTATTTAACCAGGCAAATCAGTTAAGAAAAATGTGTTATTTACAATGACAGCATAACCCGGAAGACGCAGGGACAATTGTGCGCTGCCCTATGGGACTCCCAATCACGGCTGGTTGTGATACAGCCTGGACTCGAACCAGTGTGTCTGTAGTGACGCCTCTAGCACTGAGATACACATTACCATTACCAATGCACCACTCGGGAGGTCTACACCTGTTGTGTACGGCACATGTGACAAATAACATTTGAGTTGATTTGATTAACATTTGATGCCTACCGCCGGTTAACCCCAACGAAGAAGAATAGTCTGTTTGGTCTGTTTGGCAAGCGTTCCCAGAAGTCTCACGATGTTGCGCCTCTCGGTTTAGAAACTCTGTGACATTTGGTCAATCTATATTGTTACAAAACTACTATTCCCACAATCCCCATCACGAATTACATTCGACGTCACCGAAAACATCATGGCGGGGTAGTGTGTTCATGAGCGCTAAACTTGGAATAAAACGTCAAACATATGGAATATATCTCTAAAAAAAGAATTTAATCACGAGGTTTGTATTTGATTTGATCATGATATGTATTTGGAGAATAGGAAGTTAGTATTAGCTAGATTGCTACATTCGCTTTCCTAGGCGTAGAATTTATAGCATGCTAAAGTAAACTCGTACATCGCCTTAGTCCGTACAATTGCCCTTATTTTAGCGCCCCAAAAACGTAATACTTCCAGATCAACTGTAATGTCAATACCATTGTAAAGCACAATTTCTCCCCTTTCAAACAAAATAAATGACATGACCTAAACGCTTCCCGTTTCTGCATAATTCAAGCAGGCAATTGTAAAAATTGCGGGTGGGGAAGCAAAACTAATGCATGATAGTGAGGAGAGATGTGTGGGGATTTTTTTTTTTTTCACTCGATCTGTCCAATTTATTAATTTATCGCCTCTAAAATATAATTAAAACACTATAAAGAGTTTATATAATTTGTCATTACATACCTACTTGAAGGTTTGTGTCGAATTTGAATCGGGTTTTTAGGGCGGTGCTAAAGTGATATTAGAAGAAAAACACTCTTTGAGAATGAAAAAAACTCTTTGAGAATGATGGCATGCAAAAAATGACGAGGTATCCCCCTTACCCCCGTTACTGTCCATTTCTTGTTTTTAAATGATACGAGAAGTGCTACACCTGGTGGAGAGAGATTGTAAGACAGAAATAGTTACTGTATTGCTGCTGTAAGTTACAACATGACACGCCACGATGTAACGGAGGGTCCGTTTTTTCAACTTTTCTCCAATACTATAGAGCCATTACCATGTCGATCAAGGCTTGAATAAAAACCTAGTTCACACCCCGATTATACAGTCGCTACAGTACCATTAGTTCTCTTTGTAGCCTCGTTCGAATGTCTTTCGCCGTTACTATTCTGTTATAACATATGCTAGCTAGCTGGCAAGATAATGCAATTACTTTATCAGATGTCTGTATCTCACTATACATTTTCTGGTGCATGTATTTACCAACCCAATCATGTCATCATCTGTGTCACAGTCTCTCTCTGCAGTAGGACAGAATGGTCCGCAGATCCAAGATCAGTATTCGGCCCAACGGCAGGCCGGCGGGCAGAGGCCCAGCAGCCCTAGCCTCCTCCCAAGACACTCCTCCATCGTCCCAGGCCACCGAGGCTCCTTCCCAGGCAGGGGGCCAGGAGGTGGACACCACCACTACTACAGTGCCAGAAACCTCCACAGAGTCCACCACACCCAGAGAATGAGGAAAAGTCTGTCATTAAATCAAATGTATTATAGTCCCTTTTACAGCAACATTTGTCAATGATTAGTTGCTGCTGGCCAGCAGTCAGAGCTGGTTCTGGATGTTAGTAACCTCTCATAGGATGTATAATTGTTGTAGAATTGAGAACTGTTCAAGTTAACATGGGTTATACACATGAGTAACTTGCCTCTTTCCCAACAACCATCCACTGACTGTGTGGCTGCTCACGTATTCCTTGATTGTCAGCATTGTTTCTGATCCTTTTGTCTTTTGGTATAGGGTTGATAAAGACCCAAATGGTGAGGCTTCCAGTGGCACCCCCTCAGACAGAATTCAAAGGAGGAAGAGGTTCTCTTTCATGCCAAATCTTGCCAAACCCTGGGCGGCCGCAACCCCGGGCCTCACCCTCTACCCCTCCCGGACCTCCAAGTCCCCTGTGAGAGTGGGCACTGAGACCCCAGCCCCTGAGGCTCCAGGGGCCCCCCAGCGAGACAGATGCTGGACCCCCACAGGGCATGAGATGCCCAAGGCGGAGGCCCTCTGGAGGTAGTAGGCAGGCCAAAGTACAGCCCAAACCCAGCCCCCTGTCCCCATCTTCCCCAGCCCCTGAGACAACAATCCCCCCACTGGGGAAGCAGGCAGTGGATTACTCATCCCCGTCACAACAGACCCTGCAGGCAGCAGACGAGGAAACATCCTCACAGCTCACCAAACAAGACAAAGGCAGCATCCAATTAGATCTCTCGAAAAAAACACCAGCCACTAAAGCTCCATCCACTCCATCAGAGAATGTCCCATCATCCTCCCTTTCACACGAAGAGGGTATCTCAGTATCTGAGAGAGCTAAGACTCTGGTAGCCAGGTCTGTGTCTGTTGGGCTCACCGGGTTGGCACCAAGGAAGTCCAGGCTTAGCAGGTTCCTGAATGACCCAACGGACCTGCAGAGGCTGGCCAAGGCCCGGAAGCTCAGAGAACTGCTGAGACAGGAGATGAACAAGGAAAAGGTGAGATTGGTTTCAGTCTCACTGATTTTCTTTAGTTCAGAGATTAAGGCTTGATAATGTAATCTTGTGAAGCTAACACATGATGCATGTTTGATAGCACAGACTCTGCAGAGAATGTAGGATTATTATTGCAAATTGATAAGTGAGGTGAAGCACTTAGTGTACCTCCAACACATACAGTTGAAGTCGGAAGTTTACATACACTTAGGTTGGAGTCATTAAAACTCGTTTTTCAACCACTTCACAGATTTCTTGTTAACAAACTATAGTTTTGGCAAGTCGGTTAGGACATCTACTTTGTGCATGATAGTAATTTTTACAACAATTGTTTACAGACAGATTATTTCACTTATAATTCACTGTATCACAATTCCAGTGGGTCAGAAGTTTACATGCACTAAGTTGGCTGTGCCTTTGAACAGCTTGGAAAATTCCAGAAAATCATGTCATGGCTTTAGAAGCTTCTGATAGGCTAATTGATGCCTAAAGGTACAACGTTCATCTCTACAAACAATAGTACGCAAGTATAAACACCATGGGACCACGCAGCCGTCATACCGCTCAGGAGGGAGACGCGTTCTGTCTCCTAGAGATGACGCACTTTGGTGCGAAAAGTGCAAATCAAACCCAGAACAACAGCAAAGGACCTTGTGAAGATGCTGGAGGAAACAGGTACAAAAGTATCTATATCCACAGTAAAACGAGTCCTATATTGACATAACCTGAAAGGCCGCTCAGCAAGGAAGAAGCCACTGCTCCAAAACCGCCATAAAAAAATCCAGGCTACGGTTTGCAACTGCACATGGGGATAAAGTTCGTACTTTTTGGAGAAATGTCCTCTGGTCTGATGAAACAAAAATAGAACTGTTTGGCCATAATGAACATCGTCATGTTTGGAGGAAAAAGGGGGAGGCTTGCAAGCCGAAGAACACCATCCCAACCGTGAAGCACGGGGGTGGCAGCATCCTGTTGTGGAGGTGCTTTGTTGCAGGAGGAACAGGTGCACTTCACAAAATAGATACCATGATGAGGTAGGAAAATTATGTGGATATATTGAGGCGACATCAAGACATCAGTCAGGAAGTTAAAGCTTGGTCGCAAATGTGTCTTCCAAATGGACAATGACCCCAAGCATACTTCCAATGTTGTGGAAAAATGGCGTAAGGACAACAAAGTTAAGGTATTGAAGTGGCCATCACAAAGCCCTGACCTTAATCCTGTAGAAAATGTGTGGGCAGAACTGAAAAAGCGTGTGCGATCAAGGAGGCCTACTAACCTGACTCAGTTACACCAGCCCTGTCAGGAGGAATGGGCCAAAATTCACCCAACTTCTTGTGGGAAGCTTGTGGATGGCTACCTGAAACGTTTGACCCAAGTTAAACAATTTAAAGGCAATACACTCAATTAGTATTTGGTAGCATGTAAACTTCTGACCCACTGGGAATGTGATGAAATAAATAAAAGCTGAAATAAATCATTCTCTCTACTATTATTCTGACATTTCACATTCTTAAAATTAAAGTGGTGATCCTAACTGACCTAAAACAGACTTTTTACTAGGATTAAATGTCAGGGATTGTGAAAAACTGAGTTTAAATGTAGTTGGCGTACGTAGGTGTATGGAAACTTCAGACTTCAACTGTACTAGGTCTATATTAGGGGTAGGCAATTTCGATGGGGGTGGGGGCCACAAAAAAATGGAACTCATCATGAGTGGCCCATGAGCCCAGTGGCTCATGGGTCTGCTAGACTAATTTACCAATCTAAAAAAAATGTTGCTGACATGGGCTAATTGAGTGTCTGCTGATGCATGAATGGGAATACAGCCATGCATCAGTTGGTCACAGACACCTTAAAAGGGTAAGGGTGTGGATAGGGTTGCACATTTTGGGGAATATTCAGAGATGGAAACTTTCCGTGGGAATTAACGGAAATATATGCAAATTAATATTACTACCATTTAAATGTAGATGTTTTTTGCATTGGATATATTTACCATATCATATGGAGACAGAAACATAAACCTTTGACCTTATTATAAGTGGACATAATTGCGAATGATTAAACCCTCCAATAGAAAAAACAAAACAATTTAGTCACAAATTGATCTTTAATGAAATGAATTGACTCTTCACATGGGATGATTTCACTGAACAACAAATGAAAATGAGTAGTCATCATGTGCCCTGTCTTGTGTGGACAAAATGTGTTTCCCTTTTCGTCAGGAGTATTCAACTGGGGGTACTGCAGGGGGTCCACATAACATATTATAAATAAACTGGATTTTTAAATATATATTTTTTTATGAATATGTTTTTCTTATGTCAACTTTATTTCTCAACTCCTAATATTGAGCCAATTACACTCACTGGAGTCAGTTACACTCACTGGAGTCAATTACACTCACTGGAGTCAGTTACACTCACTGGAGTCAGTTACACTCACTGGAGTCAGTTACACTCACTGGAGTCAGTTACACTCACTGGAGTCAATTACACTCACTGGAGTCAGTTACACTCACTGGAGTCAGTTACACTCACTGGAGTCAGTTACACTCACTGGAGTCAATTACACTCACTGGAGTCAATTACACTCACTGGAGTCAATAACACTCACTGGAGTCAATTACACTCACTGGAGTAACTGACATGCGTTTTCAAAGTCTCTGCTAATAGGCTACCAGTCAATAGGCTACCAGTCAATAGGCTACCAGTGTGGCAAGTGCTGCTGGCAGCTTTTTTTTGCCAGCACATTGCTAACCTCTGTTTAACCAGCTAAAAAGCTACTTCTGGCAGAAATGTGTCTGGAGTTACTTTTCTAGCTAAAAGGTTGGAGTTTGAACCTACAGCATACCTCCTCTTCCAATTATTATGTGGGGAGGTCAAAATAGTTTTTCATTGTCTACCAAATCTATTAATTTTTTAAATGTTGATTACTTCTCCTTGCCATTATCATTCACCTAATGATAAGACAAGACGTGAAAAAATGTGCTTTTGCTAATGTATGATGGCAAGGAAAGGTTGAAGACCCCTCATATAAAGTGCCTTGGAAAGTATTTGGACCCCCTGATATGTTCCACATTATGTTACGTTACAACCTTATTCTAAAATGTATTTTAAAAATACATTTCATCATCAATCTACACACACTACCCCATAATGAAAATCAAAACAGGTTTTTAGAAATGTTATACAAATTTAATATCACATTTACATAAGTATTCAGACCCTTTACTCAGTACTTTGTTGAAGAATTTGCACACAATGTATATAGACTTTTTTTTTCTACTGTGTTATTGACTTGTTTATTGTTTACTCCATGTGTAACTCTGTGTTGTCTGTTCACACTGCTATACTTTATCTTGGCCAGGTCGCAGTTGTAAATGAGAACTTGTTCTCAACTAGCCTACCTGGTTAAATAAAGGTGAAATAAATAAAAACCATTTAAAAAAAAAAAGCACATTTGGCAGCGAAAACAGCCTTGAGTCTTCTTGGGTATGACGCTACAAGCTTGGCACACCTGTATTTGTGGAGTTTCTCCCATTATTCTCTGCAGATCCACTCAAAGTCTGTCAGGTTGGCTGGGGAGCGTTGCTGCACAGCTATTTCCAGGTCTCTCCAGAGATGTTTGATCGGGTTCAAGTCCGGACTCTGGCTGGGCCACTCAAGGCCATTCAGAGACCTGTCCTGAAGCCACTCCTGCGTTGTCTTGGCTGTGTGCTTAGGGTCGTTGTCCTGTTGGAAGGTGAACCTTCGCCACAGTCTGAGGTCCTGAGAGCAGAACCGTTCTGGAGCAGATTTTCATCAAGGATCTCTCTGTACTTTGCTCCGTTCATGTTTCCCTTGATTCTGACTAATCTCCCAGTCCCTTCTGAAAAACATCCCCACAGCATGATGCTGCCACCAACATGCTTCACTGTAGGGATGGTATTGGCCAGGTGATGAGCAGTGCCTGTTTTCTTCCTGATGTGATGCTGGGCATTCAGGTCAAAGAGTTCAGTCTTGGTCTCATCAGACCAGAGAATCTTGTTCTCATGGTCTGAGAGTCCTTTAGGTCCTTTTTTGGCTTACTCCAAGCAGGCTGTCATGTGCCTTTTACTGAGGAGTGGCTTCCGTCTGGCCAATCTACCATAATGGCCTGATTGGTGGAGTGCTGCAGAGATGGTTGTCCTTCTGGAAAGTTCTCCCTTCTCAACAGAGGAACTTTTGAGCTCAGTCGGAGTGACCTTCGGATTCTTGGTCATCTCCCTGACCAATGCCCTTCTCCCCCAATTGCTCAGTTTGGCCGGGCGGCCAGCTCTAGGACGTCTTGGTGGTTCCAAACTTCTTCCATTTAAGAATGATGGAGGCCACTATGTTCTTGGGGACCTTCAATTCTGCAGAAATGTTTTGGTACCCTTCCCCATATTTATGCCTCGACACAATCTTGTCTCTGAGCTCTACAGACAATTCCTTCAACCTCATGGCTTGGTTTTTGCTCTGACATGGATGATAAATGTTAACAGGATGCACCTGAGCTCAATTTCGAGTTTCATAGCAAAGGGTCTGAATACTTATGTAAATAAGGTATTTCTGTTTATTATTTGTAATAAATGTGAGAGAATTTTTTTTAGGATCGGTGTAGGATCGGTGTCCCTATCCCTATACTGTTTTTTGCTTTGTCATCATGGGGTATTGTGTGTGGTTTGAAGATTGTTTTATATATATTTTTTTTATCCATTTTAGAATAAGGCTGTAACGTAACAAAATGTAGAAAAAGTCAAGGGGTCAGAATACTTTCTCGAATGCGCTGTACATCACAACCATCCCTGCTTCATCCATGTTGTTATACTATGTTTTGTCATAACATCACATTTGATTTATATAGCACTTTCCACAAGACCTCAGTGTTATATTGAGGTCACTGGGTCAAGCACCCACCTGGTTCAAGCACTTCAGCTATTTTGCTCCAGATTCTGGATCTCTTATGAGGACTAATGTTTTTTTGTTTTCTTCATTCTAGGATGTAATTGACTTCCTGTCTCCAGATAACATGGAAGGTTGGTTGGTCATTTCAAGAGCTGATATCTATTGCATCCTCTTAAGTAAAACAGTCAAAAACCTTTCTCCCTCTATCCACTAACTATAGAGTGTTAATTAAACAGTCTCTTCTCTTCTCCTCGGTCTGTGTTCTAGTATCTGATCTACCTCTCAGCACTAACTATAGAACGTTAAACAGTCTCTTCTCTGTGTTCTAGTGTCTGAGGAGAGCTACAACGAGGAAGCTAGAACCTTACTGGCCATCGGCAACCTCACCCAGCTATCTCAGGCTGCTGAGGCCTGCACTGCAGGAGCAGATGATTTCATCACTGAATAATGTTCCAATGAGGAACAACAGTACCAGATGTCATCACAGCCCGCTGACCAATCACAAACTAGCACCACTCCTTCTGAATCTCTGACCCCTGACCTTTGGGTCACTGAGGCATCACTGACTGCTGAGGATTCTGTCCCTGTTGCCACGTCAACAGCCTCTATCCCAGTCTCCACGATATCAGCCTATGTTGCAGTCGCTATGACAACAACCACATCTGTCCCAGTCACCACGACAACAAACATAGCCTCTGTCCCAGTCACTACGACAACAGTCTCTGTCCCAGTCACCACAACGACAGCCTCTGTCCCTGTCACCACAACAACATCCTCTGTCCCAGTCACCAGGACAACAAAAATAGCATCTGTCCCTGTCACCACAACGACAGCCTCTGTCCCTGTCACCACAACGACAGCCTCTGTCCCTGTCACCAGGACAACAAAAATAGCCTCTGTCCCAGTCACTACGACAACAGCTTCTGTCCCTGTCACCACAACGACAGCCTCTGTCCCTGTCACCACAACAACAGCCTCTGTCCCTGTCACCACAACAACAGCCTCTGTCCCTGTCACCAAAATAGCCTCTGTCCCTGTCACCACAACGACAGCCTCTGTCCCTGTCACCACAACAACAGCCTCTGTCCCTGTCACCAAAATAGCCTCTGTCCCAGTCACTACGACAACAGCTTCTGTCCCTGTCACCACAACGACAGCCTCTGTCCCTGTCACCACAACAACAGCCTCTGTCCCTGTCACCAAAATAGCCTCTGTCCCAGTCACTACGACAACAGCCTCTGTCCCAGTCACCACAACAACATCCTCTGTCCCAGTCACCAGGACAACTGCCTGTATTCCAGTCACCACAACAACTGCCTCTGTCCCAATCACCACGACAACAGCCTCTGTCCCAATCACCACGACAACAGCCTCTGTCCCTGTCACCACAACAACAGCCTCTGTCCCTGTCACCAAAATAGCCTCTGTCCCAGTCACTACGACAACAGCCTCTGTCCCAGTCACCAAAATAGCCTCTGTCCCAGTCACCAGGACAACATCCTCTGTCCTAATCACCAAGACAACAGCCTCTGTCCCAGTCACCAAAATAGCCTCTGTCCGAGTCACTACGACAACAACCTCTGTCCGAGTCACTACGACAACATCCTCTGTCCCAGTCACCACAACGACAGCCTCTGTCCCAGTCACCAAAATAGCCTCTGTCCCAGTCACTACGACAACAACCTCTGTCCCAGTCACCACAACGACAGCCTCTGTCCCAGTCACCAGGACAACCGCATGTATTCCAGTCACCACAACGACAGCCTCTGTCCCAGTCACCACAACAACATCCTCTGTCCGGGTCACCAGGACAACATCCTCTGTCCTAATCACCACGACAACAGCCTCTGTCCCAGTCACCACAACGGCAGCCTCTGTCCCAGTCACCACAACGACAGCCTCTGTCCCAGTCACCACAACAACTGCCTCTGTCCCAGTCACCACAACAACATCCTCTGTCCTAATCACCACGACAACAGCCTCTGTCCCAGTCACCACAATGACAGCCTCTGTCCCAGTCACCACAACAACTGCCTCTGTCCCAGTCACCACAACAACATCCTCTGTCCTAATCACCACGACAACAGCCTCTGTCCCAGTCACCACAACGATAGCCTCTGTACTAATCACCACAACAACAGCCTCTGTCCCTGTCACCACAACGACAGCCTCTGTCCCTGTCACCAGGACAACAAAAATAGCCTCTGTCCCAGTCACCACAACAACAGCCTCTGTCCCTGTCACCACAACGACAGCCTCTGTCCCTGTCACCACAACGACAGCCTCTGTCCCTGTCACCACAACGACAGCCTCTGTCTCTGTCACCACAACGACAGCCTCTGTCCCTGTCACCAGGACAACAAAAATAGCCTCTGTCCCAGTCACTACGACAACAACCTCTGTCCCTGTCACCACAACGACAGCCTTTGTCCCAGTCACCAGGACAACCGCATGTATTCCAGTCACCACAACAACAGCCTCTGTCCCAGTCACCACGACAACAGCCTCTGTCCCAATCACCACAACAACGTCCTCTGTCCCAGTCACCACAACAACATCCTCTGTCCCAATCACCACGACAACAGCCTCTGTCCCTGTCACCACAACAACAGCCTCTGTCCCTGTCACCAAAATAGCCTCTGTCCCAGTCACTACGACAACAGCCTCTGTCCCAGTCACCACAACAACATCCTCTCCCATTCACCAGGACAAATGCCTGTATTCCAGTCACCACAACAACAGCGTCTGTCCCAATCACCACGACAACAGCCTCTGTCCCTGTCACCACAACGACAGCCTCTGTCCCTGTCACCAGGACAACAAAAATAGCCTCTGTCCCAGTCACTACGACAACAGCCTCTGTCCGAGTCACCACAACGACAGCCTATGTCCCAGTCACCAGGACAACCGCCTGTATTCCAGTCACCACAACAACTGCCTCTGTCCCAGTCACCACAACAACATCCTCTGTCCTAATCACCACGAGAACAGCCTCTGTCCGAGTCACCACGAGCACAGCTTCTGCCCAAGTGCCTCAGAGCAGTGACGCGCCAACTCAGGAAACCATACCTGCAGAGGAGGAGCCTCTCAGACATGGGGAGGGAACTGTTATTGGACACGCCTCTCATGTGGAATTATGTTCAGAAGTGTCCAAGCAGCAGACGACCTCGCAGACCAGGAGGAGACGCTTCACTAAGGTCAAACCCAACCTGGGCCTGGCTGCCAGGACCACACAACCCAAACCAAAACATCCTACAGAAAATATTACCACAAAGTCAAAACCACCACAGTATACCATCACACAATCAGAACCACCACCACAACCAAAGCTGAATATCATTGCATCCTCTAAACCACAGCCAACCATGAATATCACCACAGAATCACCACTGTCTACTGAGAGTATTACCACAGAGTCAGAACCACAGCCCAAGCAGAGAAGTACCACACACTCCAAGCCACAGCGCACTGCAAATATCATCACACACAGATAACCACAGCCCATTCAGAGGACCAGAGTAGCCCATTCAAAGCCACAGTGTACACAAAATATTACTACGCACACAGAACCAGACCAACCCACACTAAATACCACCACACAGTCAGAACTACCCCAGCCCACACTAAATACCACCACACAGTCAGAACCACCCCAGCCCACACTAAATACCACCACACAGTCAGAACCACCCCAGCCCACACTAAATATCACCACACAGTCAGAAGCACCCCAGCCCACACTGGATACCACCACACAGTCAGAACCACCCCAGCCCAAACTGGATACCACCACACAGTCAGAACCACCCCAGCCAACACTGGATACCATCACAAATACACTCTCAGAACTACAGCCCATCTCAAATCTTGAGCAGCCAGGCCCAGGTACACGCAGAACCAGAGCCCCAGTCCCAGAGTCACCTCTGAGGTCATCAGAAGAGGATAAAGGTTGCGATGGCCCAAAGGAATATACTTCCTCCTCCCTCAGTGCTGTAGGGTCTCAGTTAGGAACATCAGACTGGTGGTGTGACCCAAACAGACTGGTCCTCCAACCCGCAGAGCCCGTTTACCTAAACCCAAACCCAACCTGGGTCGCACCGCTAGAGCCGCCACACACACTTCATCCTAGGTACCAGAAAGCAAAAACTGCCCTGTAGCCCAGATACCACATGTTGAGGCTACCAGGCCCAGCTCTGAGGTCCAGATACCACATGTTGAGGCTACCAGGCCCAGCTCTGAGGTCCAGATACCACATGTTGAGGCTACCAGGCCCAGCTCTGAGATCCAGAGACATTGCGCTGAAGTTCAAACACCAGAGGAGGCTGATGAGGTTCCCATGGAAATACAACAGATTCACCAAGTCATCCCCCTTATTGACATCATTGATGTTACTCAGGTAAAGTTATTATAAATATCAGCTATTAGTTTAGCCATAAGCTCTATTTTACAATTCAATGTGTTCCAATAAAAATGTCTGATTGTCTTCCGGTTGCGTTACTGTAATGTGCTTTTAGAATGTGTGTCTGATCTGTGTGCCTTTGATGTTTGTATTCATAGGAGGAAATACAGCTGATTCACCCCCCTTACTGACATCATTGATGCTACCCAGGTAATTAATTAATTGTATTCCTACCACAGATGTCTGGTTGCATGTGGAAATGTGCTCCAGAAATGTGTGTCTGATGTTTGGATTGACAGGAGGATACATCTCTCCTCACGGAGGAAATCTTCTTCTCTCAACGAAGTGATGCTCTCATCACACAGCATTCAGAAAGTTCTGGATCAACTGTTCTGTTGGACCCGGCCCAGCCAGACCCTGATGAGCCCATCTTCATCCTCTCCCTGACTGAAATCCCTTTCTTCCCCATGGAGGAGGAGTATGGCTGTACGTTTTAGACCCTCTCCGAGCCCCTCTCTTTTCTACCGGTCGCAGACGCATGCTCTCAACTGCAGCAGAGGTTAGTGCCTGTCTGTCAGTCACACAAACCCGGTCCACTTAGTTTCCCCCCCAGATGCAATTTATCCAGTGGTGTAAAGTACTTCAAATACTTTAAAGTACTACTTAAGAAGTTTTTGGGGGGTATCAGTACTTTACTATTTATATTTATGACAACTTTTACTTTTACTTCACTACATTCGTAAAGAAAAGGATGTACTTTTTACTCCATACATTTTCCCTGACACCCAAAAGTACTTGTTACATTTTGAATGATTAGCAGGACACGCACTTATCAAGAGAAAATCCCTGGTCATCCCTACTACCTCTGATCTGTCGGACACACAAAACACAAATGCTTTGTTTTTGAATGATGTCTGAGTGTTGGAGTGTGCCCCTGGCTATCCGTAAATTTAAAAAACATGAACAATTGTGCCATCTGGTTTGCTTAATATAAGGAATTTGAAATTATTCATACTTTTACTTTTGATACTTAAGTACATTTTTGCAATTACATTTACTTTTGATATTAAAGTATATTTAAAACCAAATACTTTTAGACTTTTACTCAAGTAGTATTTTACTGGGTGATTTTCACTTTTACTTGAGTCATTTCCTTTACTTTTACTAAAGTATGAGAATTGAGTACTTTTTCCACCACTGAATTTATATACCATATGAATGTACGTTATCTCTCTCTCTCTCGCCATCTCTCTCTTTTGTGCTCTCGGTTTCTCATCACCTGACATATGCCTCCACTCCTTCAGCAGTGATATTGTTGGTCCTGGAAGTGGTTTGGAGGAAGGGTATGCTGGTATCCTCTGTAAAGCCCCTGAGCCCATGTCATTTGATGAGGTCGTCCCTCAACCCACATACACCAGTATCAAGGAAGTGGAGTCTGGCTCCACAGCAGGCCCAGTAGATGTGTGTGCCTCAGCCAATCTCTCAGAAGACTCCATGGCTGACGCGGAGACTAGTGAGGACATAGATCCTCCTTTTAAGAGGAAAGTGCCAGAGAGAGCCAGGAGAGGTGGGCACAGAATACACAGTAGTTGTACATCTAATACAATGTTTAACAGACATGTTTTCCATTGTTTGTTCGTTCATTCAATGCCATCCATTCATCCATCCTTTTATCCATCCATCCATTCTTCTATCCATCCATCATTCTGTCTATCCATTCATTCATCCATTCTTCTATCAATCCATCCATTCTTCTATCCTATCCTATCAATCCATCCATTCTTCTATCCTATCCTATCAATCCATCCTTTTATCAATCCATCCATTCTTCTATCCATCCAGCCTTCTATCTTTCCATCCATCATCCATCCTTCTGTCCATCCATCCTTGAATCCATCCATTATTTTATCCTTCTATCCATCCATCCATCCATCCATCTATTCATCCATCCTTCCATCCATCTATTGTATTGTGTAATATGTTTTTCATTTAGTTCTGTCTGTGTGACCTAGACAAACTGCAGATCAGACCTAACACAGCAGTAAGGAAACAGCCCAGTTGTTCTGTCCTAGCCAAAGACGCTGTGTCAGCATCCACCTCAGACTATACCACCATCCCAGAGGCGGACCATAAGACAGCCTCCACCTCAGACCATACCACCATCCCAGAGGCGGACCACCCCACAGCCTCCACCCCAGACCATACCACCACCACCATCCCAGAGGCGGACCACCCCACAGCCTCCACCCCAGACCATACCACCACCACCATCCCAGAGGCGGACCACCCCACAGCCTCTACCCCAGACCATACCACCACCACCATCCCAGAGACGGACCACCCCACAGCCTCCACCCCAGACCATACCACCATCCCAGAGACAGACCACCCCACAGCCTCTACCCCAGACCATACCACCATCCCAGAGACGGACCACCCCACAGCCTCTACCCCAGACTATACCACCATCCCAGAGACGGACCACCCCACAGCCTCCAGACCATACCACCACCCCAGAGACGGACCACCCCACAGCCTCTACCCCAGACCATACCACCATCCCAGAGACGGACCACCCCACAGCCTCTACCCCAGACCATACCACCATCCCAGAGGCGGACCACCCCACAGCCTCCACCCCAGACCATACCACCATCCCAGAGACGGACCATAAGACAGCCTCCACCCCAGACCATACCACCATCCCAGAGACGGACCACCCCACAGCCTCTACCCCAGACCATACCACCATCCCAGAGACGGACCATAAGACAGCCTCCACCCCAGACCATACCACCATCCCAGAGACGGACCACCCCACAGCCTCTACCCCAGACCATACCACCATCCCAGAGACGGACCACCCCACAGCCTCCACCCCAGACCATACCACCAAAGATTGAAAGATTGCGCTTGAGAAAAATCAGGGTTCTTTGCACGTATGTTTGTGTATGTAGCAGTAAAATTACGTCTCTGCTTGTGATTATGCTGTTTCATGCTTGCAGTGAATAGATTTGGCCACAAGATGGCAACAGGGAACACAAACAAAGTGAAAATGTATCTTCAAATCATAAATGTTTTGTCCAAACTGGCACCTAGAAGCTTTGCCAATGTCCCATATTGGATGATTACATTTTGGGCTCTTTCACCCCAATCATATCTTCTAGCCTTTTGGGTAATCTATATATTCTAAAATATATATAAATCTGACTTCCTCCCTATAGGCTGTCTCGTTGTTGTTGGTGATCAGGCAATGATCAGGCATATTTTTTCAAACCTCACAAAGCTAGACATGTATGGTCATTTTCCTCCATCTGCATACAAGCAGAATACTTGAAATCAATGTTAACTCACTCTTCTACATTGGAGAGTTTGGCAGTTTACTCAGGGACTTTCACATTCAGATTTGTGTTTTTATTTGAAGCATTTTTTACGTTTAAATCAGAAACCATTGACTTAAAATTAGCATTGTATATATGTTTATTTGAATGTAGATCAGATATACTGGAAGGGGTGTATTCCCCGAGCATTTACAGTTTTTCTTTCTTGGTGTATGAACAAGACCCAGCTTGATTGACACCACAGTGATGTCAACACTTGTTTCTTTATTTCATGCTACCTGAAGATGCAGGACATATATTTTCAAATGGCTCTGCAAAGAAACCTCTCATTTAATACATGTACAAGTGACAAACTCACAGAAACCGTGCACAGATCATGAGTCCAATTTCAAGGATTTATTATGTTCTGCAGCCACTGTTCAAACTAACGTAGCTATTATATAGCTCATGTGAATACAATTTTATACGTTAATGTCTCCTTTAGTGTTATGTCTGGCTACATTATAGAAAACTGAGTATAGAAAAGTAGAAGAAATGCATAAGAATGGTCAGAGGGTCTTGAAACTGGACTAGTGTAGAACAGTCCTGCTGCACACTAAACACTGCTTCTTGCAGACCACCTATGTAGAACCTTATGTTCACATAAGAAATATGTTACGAAGTTTTTCTAAAAATATTGTGTTGTTACTTTGGAGAAGATAGAATGGATATCATCTTAGTTAGTCTCAACAGAAATTAAGAGGACACATGATCTCAAAAGCCTTAAAAGTGTAATGAAAACTTCAGTATTTGAGTGTAGTCTTTTTTTGCTGTGTGGTGTGTCGGGGGGATGGGGGAGGAATGTGCAGATGTTTCATTTCCAAGCAGCATAGAGAGGCAGTGAGATCGAAGAGAGGAAGCTGCATGTTACTAGGTGACCTCACTACATAAATATTCCACGCTCTCACAGTCAGCCCTTATGCAGTTCCACTCTTCTTTTGGTCCATGTTGAATAGGGATGTAAAGGAATTCACTTTTATAGACCCTGTGCTTTTAAATTAATCAGGGGTTTTCCAGCTGTTTCTGTTATGCCTTAAAGATGTGAAATAAACACTGTGCATGAGAGGTATTACTTGCCAGTCAATGTTTTAAGCCAGTATGAACTCATCACTAGTAATGTCTGTCTCTGATTATGAACATGCAATGGTAGATTGTCGTAAACGTTTTTGTGGATAACTCCGAACCACTAATTGTGGTGATAAACTGAATACTGTAATCTGTAATTAAGTGTAATCAGGAACCAATTAAGTCAAAATATAGGGAATAATTGAAGTGCATTATCTTCCAGGGAAGAAGTGGTAGAGCTTCCGTTGGTAGTGGACATTCAAGGGAATCCACATCCAGGGTCCAGTCTGGGTGAATTACACAGGTGTATTTGATTTGCACAGTTGGACCAGCGTCGTTAGGGTTTGGCCGAGATAGGCCGCCATTGTAAATAATAATTTGTTCTTAACTGACTTGCAAGTTAAATAAAAAAATATATAAAATAAATACCATGTGCACGGTAACGATTTTGGTATATAATACTTCCGTTATTCACTACAAGAAACAGACAATGGAATCTACTGGTGCTTCCCAATAATAGTGCATTTTCCCCGAGTTGTGCTCTCATTCACTATTTACCACAAATCTAAAATCATTGGATTGGTGGAGGCATGACATGGACTTGTAGGAGTTCCAACTATATATCAGTAATTTCCTATCAAATCAGTGAAGGGAAGTGAACACCGTTTGGGAAGAAAGATAGATAATTGGGACATATCCTACATTTACATATCTATGGTTTTAGTACAGCCTCCTACTAGTAGGGTTTCAGTGGTAGGCCTATCTACACCACCCCCATTTTTTACTAAATCTAGTGCACCTAATTTTCGAATTCGATTATGCTGAGCCGCGGGTTATTGGTCTATGGCCCGTGACGTGACCCGAGCAAAAGCGGTGAGGGAGGAGCGACATTGTCAAATGGAACAGTAATCTGCGCCGCTCTGTCATGTTGTCAAAATGGTACATCGTCCAGAAACATACAATATTTTCATACCATTTTCCATAGAATTTATGTTTGGATTTTTAAAATAGTTTTCTTTGGGAAGGCACTTTTGCATGTGAAAACACCGAATCCTGCTCATTACTACACGTGCTTAATTACGTCACGTTTGTTTTGAGCCGATTTCTCCATCGGACAGAGTTTGGCACTAAATTCACGCCCTGGAAGCAACCCGGTTTCGAAGTCAATGGAGTCAACTTTCAGCCGGTGCAAAACACGCTTACAATGGCGTCCGGGCAAGATTCATCGAATCCCCTCAATGTTTAGAGGTTGGCTCCACCGGCCTTCGCTCTGATTGGAGAAGCTGTCTCTCCCAGACAGAGGGGGACCTTGAGTTACCGCAGACTGCCGAGTAAGCACCGAGCAGTCTGACTGTACACTACTGCAGACGTAATGGGGGGCCTGGCCCCGAGCCAACAGCAAGCTAGTTAGTTAAAGACGGTGGCAGTTGGGTCAACGCAGCCGTATATGGGGTTCTGTCCCCGCAAGGCTGCTTGCCGTTTTTACGAGCTTCACGTATGCAACATTGTGCCAGTAAAATTGAAACTTAATCAGCGCCAGCTGGCCTCCCCACCGCTAGCTGGCTAGCGAACTAATGGAAATTACTTTAGTATAACTGGGCTTCAATCTGTAAGTACATTTAATTACAATGAGCTCTTCAATGTTACTTGTCGAATCTGGTTAGCTGGCTAGCCAGTAGCAACATCATTGTGTGTTAGCAGACGTGTGTTTTATTTTTGCCGGTCTAGCTACGTTAGCTAGCTAGCTAGCTATGTGGTTAGCTAACTAGCGAGCTGCCAAGCTGGCATGGCATTTTGGTGCGAGCCAACCCTAGCTAGCAGCTTCAGGCGTAGACTGAATGCAACCCCCTTTCTTTGTTTGAGAGGCTAGCAAAGACGGCAAGTACAATTTGCTTGACGTAAACGCTAGATTATTGCTTGCAAACCAGCAAGTTTATGCAGCAGCATTGGTATTTTAATTTAATAGCTAGCTATATTTGTAATATATTACTTGACACATTACGATATTAACTGTAACAATCACAATATAGCGAGGTGTATTGCTGTTGAATGATACATTTGTGAAGCACCGGCAGGTGCTCATTCAGGGATTGCATGAATCTGTTTTTAGACGGGGGCAGTTGGGTCAACGCAGCCGTGTATGGGGTTCTCTCCCCGCAAGGCAGCTTGCTGTTTTTACTAGCTACATCTTTTTTTTAGTAAAAAAGATGAAGTCATTTTTGTCTGCTTTCTGCAAACGTGTATTTAATAATAGGCTTTTACTGCATGGCGCATTATTGTGCATTGAGATGCCGTTTATTTAATGTATACTGACTGCCACTGAATGCTTGATGCTTCTTCAATTATGTCTGTAGTGATAAACATGATAAAACATTTGTGTGTATGTGTGTATATATATATATATATATTTGTTTTTATCTCGCAGTCCCACACTTGCCCTGATGCCAGACTGACTATGCAGTAGAAATGCGGCTCTTGCAGATAATCAAGGTAAAATTTGATGTTGCCCTGTTAAAATTCACAGATCTCAACTTAACCATAGATAGGATAATTAAAATCAACATATTGCCACATGTAGCTCTAGGCTATTGCTTTGACTTGTTACTATATTGTTTTATCATAATTTGCTCTATGTATTGTCTGTGTATTCAAGACTATATGGGAACAGTATTGCTATTGGCAATATAATCTGCATTTTAAACAATCCATGGTAAGTATTATGATCCATGGCAAGTATCATATCCTAATCTAACCAATGGATAAGGAACCTATAACCAAATCAGAACATCACACTGAACCATCTCCAATCAGATGCTGTAATGATATAAGCGTGCCTTCCCTTGTCCAATCAGTGATATACCGGTATTTATGACCCAATCACAGCTTTAGCTGGTACAGTATCATCACTACCGCTCAGCATTGAGCAGGCCTCTGACCAGTTATATAAGTCCATGGCTCCGATGCAGCAGCACTGTCTATGCTAGCTCAAGGCTGCCTGTGGGTTCAGTGAGTTCGAGACAGCCTCAATGCAGTGGACTGCCGCTGGGGGAAAAATGTGACCTCGTTTGACTGGTGTTGCCTGGAGGCGCTCCAAGCTGCAGTCTGGGAAGTGGAAAAGACAGTCTGTTTTAAACAGGCGGCCTTCCCTACTGCCTCTACTTTACTGTACTGTAAATATAACATGTGCATTTAAACTACTAAGTCATGTTAAACTACTAAGTTGCGGTAAGAAGGAAGGAGTTAGGAGGGCAGATTCTCTCCAGTAGTATTGAGTTCAAGTTATGTGAAAATTCTAGGAAGGGCTAGTTCAGTTGTTTTTACATTACATTTTTCTCTGTCCTAGAAAATGATTTTCCAATGTTTGTGTGTCGTCCTGCATTCTAGTTCAATATTGCAAGAGCTGAGTTGAACTGTTTGGTCATAAAGATCCCCTTGAGTCTGCTTTGAGCATTTGGATTCAGAACATGGATTGCCCAGGAGTAGGCCAAACAGTTATAGTCTACTTTATAATATGATGCTAGCTTAAGCAACCGTAAATGTGTTTTCTCAGATCCCTTATTGTCTTTTCTGTTTTCGTATTGGCTTGTCTCGTTGTGAGTTCTAGGGTAATGAATTGCAGCTAGGGATCACTGACTCACTGTTGTTCATGAATCAAATAGTTATATTTCATGCTTGTCTCTCTTGCTCTTAGGTACCAGTTTAACCCACAGACTGAAATTAACAGGCTATGATGGCTCTCCTGAGGTAAGAACAGCCAAATCTATTAATGAATGACAGTGCTACTGTATTATTTAATGGACTGTAAAGGTGTCATTATCTCGTTCTAACAGCTGATACACATCCTGAAAAACCTGCTCTAGCCTAGGCTAAATTGTGGTTAAAAAGGTTTCCTAGTATTATGTTGTCAGACCCAAAATCTACATATAGCTGAATTTACAGAAGATTCTTCAGGATGACGTAATTGGAAAGTCTTTTGGCAAGTCTCAACCTAGTGTATCCACACGAGCAGTCGTTGTCGATTATATTATCCTGTCTAAAATTTTGAATTGACTTTTTCCTTTCTTTCACAGAAAAGACTGCAGGTCACTGTCGGTCGGACCAAAAGGGAGCAGCAACAAAACAACTCACCGGTCCTTCCCTTCACTCCTTCCTGGGAGAAACAAAACACTGTCATCATAAAGAACAAATGGGAGAAAAAAAAAGTGTTTTAATTTCTGATTTTTATAATCATGTCTAACCTTTCTTGGGGGGAAGGGAAAGGGGGGGTATAGATGACATCATGATGACTCTGAAGTTTCATACCTTCTCTGTCTATTTATTAACACATTAGATAGATATACAGTAGCTTGTTAGGGACTCTAAGCCTTGATGATATGTTTGTTTTCAGGAAGGAGAGGAAAAGCCGAATGACACAAAGCAATGTAATAACAGTCTCCAACAGCAGAGACCTAGCCTGATCCCAGGTCTGTTTGTGCTGTCTTCCATGGCTTTGGTGACTGCCCAAACAGATCTGGGACCAGGCTAGCAGAGACCCACGTCTACGTTTACGAATTCTACAGGTGGCCCCTTGTGGGCTGAGTACAGTAACTGACAAGCAGCAGCATGTCATCCACTCTGCCACAGAACAAATCACAGTTCAAACAGCAGCATTATCCTCCTATTTATGTTTTAACACTCACTCAGTTCTCTGCACTGTTCACACACTCAACTGCAGTATGTGATCGCTCCTTAACACAGTATTAAGCTAGGCCTAGACCTGTATCATTATCTCTACAAAACACACTTCAACGTCTTGGAAGGGAGTGGTTGCACCTCGAAGCGGAACCATTCAAACGTTAGGTTCAAGATTTTACTTTTTAACAGTCCTAATTGCTCTGCTCTTCGGGTGAGTCACACCCTTCAGCTCTCAAATTCTTCTCTCATTCTCAAAACTCTTAATATTTACACACTCTACAGTATTTACTGAGGCTAAGAGTCCCCCCTTTTCCATGTTAGCTAGTAAATGCTTGCTAGTGTGTTTTTGTATTTTAAACGTTTATGGTTTTAAGTAGGTTTGCTTTTTAAAAGTTTTAGAATGTTTGTTGCTAGTATAAAACCATGTGTAGACAGTTATGTACGCTGTGATGTAGCCTATAGAAGTAGCTATAGTAGAAATGCATTGTTCCCTTGTGGTAAGTGAGTGAGATGCTGCCACGGAACTGAGACACTGATGATTGGTGCTATTTTGGACTTTAATCTGCTCCTTGGAAAGGTAGCCGAGATGGGTTTTCTTGTTTTACTTTCACATTCTGAGTAAAGAAGGTGTTGGTTCTTTGTTGTCATGGTTGTTGTAACTTGGTCTGGATTGGCTTAGTTTTTCACTGTTTTCTGTGTGGCTTTCTCATTGGATTTAAGATTTGAGGAAATATAAACTTTTTATCATGGTCAATGTTTTACTAAAGGAAAAGAGGATTCATGTGAGAATATTTGAGGATATACCATGTTGATGGGAGCAATCACAAAACTGCAATTGTTAAAAACACTAGTTACCCTTTAATACTGACATGTGCATTAAAAGGTATACAATGTATCTAGTAGTACCCAGCACTGGTCACTTTTAGAAAATGTTAAGCTTAAGTGTGTTTTGATTGACAGACAATCTCGAAACCAAGAGTGCAGTTCTGCCCCTAGCATGTTTGTGTGTAACGGAGATCTAAGAGATTTTGCACACATACGAGTGAGTTATGAATTTGTCACATGGAAACATATAGAAGACGCCACAGAATAACGCAATGTTAATGTCTGATATCTGCTTCAAGTTGATTAGAATAAGTAAACGGTTAAATGTAAAATGAAGGTTATTTTTTTGAAAATACATGATTTTTGTAATCATGTCTAACCTTTTTTGGGGGGAAGGGAAAGGGGGGGGTATAGATGACATCATGATGACTCTGAAGTTTCATACTTTCTCTGTCTATTTTTGTGATTTATTAACACATTAGATAGATATACAGTAGCTTGTTAGGGACTCTAAGTTAAATGAGTTAAATGCTAAAAGGAATGAACTCACTCGATGTGTTTTAAGGCCCAGCCTGTTTGGGTTTGGGTTCAGGGTTTCAACTTTTTCTCATCTCCTTCACCAGCTGGATATGACTTAATCCTATAGAGAGTCATGTGTGACTTAATGTTAGTTAACGTGAGACTGGAATCACATGATGCATATAATCTTGTTTTAAAAAATTAAATACAATTTTCCAAATGGTGCACGTGTAGCAAAGTTAGAATATAACAATCTTTTTAATTTATGTATTTTTTGAATGATTTTGTAAATTAATGTTGATGAGAAGCTTACTTTGTTATAAAACAGACAAACTAAAACCAAAAAGCTTTTTATTGTTTTTAGCTCTAGATTTAAAACATCAAAGTGATGTCAGTATTTGCAGTTTTGTCTTTGCTTCCCTGTTAATTTATTTAGTTAAAGATTCTAATATTAATATGATAATAACCAACTTGAAAGCCCATGTTGTTATTCTTTTGTCTTCCATTCTCCCTCGATTCTGGGGACCTTTTTGTACCAGCATGCTCTAGTGTTATTGATCGCTTGCTCTCTTCCTCATTGAGTTGATTTGTTACACATTTTTCCTCTTGCAGTTCTTTCCTTTCAGACTAGTTAATATGTAAGCTATTTTGTACATAGCAAAGTGAATAGCATATGCAGGATGTGCTGTAGTGTGTTGAGTCAGGTATTCAGTAATTACCACTGTATATGGTTGGAAAAAAACACGATATGCCAGCTTTGCAAAATTATTACAACGATGCACTTAACTTACAGTATCCCATGTATTTTTTTTTTGGCAATTTTAAAAGTAGTGCAATAAATATGCAAGCTCGTAAATGTGTGTTTTTATTTGAATCTGTTGATGTTGCTGGAGTTTTTCCAGTGTTGTAGGAAACTTGTGCAATTGTGCTTTGTTCGAGAAATTGATCATGCCGCGCCATGGAATACGTTGTTGCAAAAAGTTAAGTCATTTTCAAGCAGTGGTTTATATCCATCAGCAGACAGTTCTCGGCAATAGTTCTGACAACAGTTCTGACTGACAGCAGTTCAGAGCATATCTAAAGCATGATTGTTTTAACCTGTGGCGTCGAAGAGGATATTACTTACAACATAGTTGGATGAATCTTTCCCACCCCAAACCACTTTTCTACTGACACAGGCAAACTAAGCTATAGGATACATTTTAAGTGCAAAAACTGTTATCGGAGCAAACTTACCCAGAGATGATTGCTTTTCAGGGATGAATCAAGATACATTGGAGAATTGTGCATTGATATGATGGCAAAACGGTAATACACTCCCACACAAGGACATCAAATCCCTCTTTCATTCAATAGCGAGGTCAGTTTTACACATAGAAAGGCCTTATTAACAGTTCTGTTAGATTCTGGGAAAGTTTTGGAGCATCACATGGAAAATACTGTCAAGAGGAAACGGAATCGAGCAAACCATTTCATACCCAAACTGCATGGATGTGAACTTAGGACTATAGCTAGATTTTGGGAAACTTTCTTCAATACCTATTCTCCTTGTGTGTGCGAATGAGCGTGCACATGTGTGTGTGACTGGTGTGTACATTTTGTGGGCGTAGATGCTGTCTTCCACTGCAGGATTTGGGCTGTTGTGGTAAAGTTGGGTTCATGCATGCAAAGACCATTATTCCCTGACATCTGGGTACAGGCAGGAGGGTCTGGTCAGATTGAGCAGAGCCACTGCTGAGTCCTCCCTCCTTTCCTCCCTCGTTCCCTGATGCTGTCTGTCTCTGTGACCAGCTCATTCTAATCTCATCAGCAGCTCCAGCTTTCAAATGCCTCTCTCTCTCTCCCTTCCTCTGGACCCCTCTCTCTTTTCCAAAACAATACCAAGGATTCCAAGTTGGAAAATGTTTTATTGTCTGCACTGCAGAAAGAAAGAAAAAAAACACAGACACATATGAAAGCTTGCATTCAATTTATCATCAGACAGTTGTTATAACGTTCAATTTATAGATGTGTGTTTGACCTCTTCTTAGTAATTACTGTGTCAGGGTGGTGCCTTCCAAGCCAGACTTTAAATCATACTCTGTTGGTGAAGGCTAAAGCAATGTGTTGTATACTTCAAGGCACTGTGTACTGTAGCATGGTAAGTTATGGTCCACTGGGAGTCTGGGACCAGCTCTTTCATAGAATAATTTTACCAGCCGGCTACCCCTGAGACCCAGGACATTTTAGCTTTCCTAAGGAAAACATCCATTCCAGACACGCGCTCACGCACACACAATGCTGCAGTTTTGCGATTTCTGATGTTATTATTGATGTTATTTTAGTGCACATTGCTTAAGGGTCAACAGTAATTCAGGTACTGCATTTGAACAATGTGGATTCCAGTTATGCTCCCGTAGACTTTGATGCTGTACACACACACACTTATGACATCCATTGCCTAACTTACCATATAACATCAATGATACATGAGCTTTCAGCTTTTTCAGGCTTTCCGCAGTGCATGAGTGTCTGTGGCAACACATGATCTTAATCACGTACTGTTATTTTAGAGTGAGAGGACAGGATCAGGAAATACCTCAGGAGCAGTCTGTCTCTGGGTTGTAGTAGTAAAGGCCAAATTCAATATTTAATTTTTGTGTATATATATTTTTAATACCTGTAAGGGTCCTAAAATTATAAATGAAATTGTTAAATGATCCATAGTATGACCATCTTAAAACAATTCCGTATGTCTGACTGCAGAGAGATGCTTGGGAGAATGATCAGGAGGACCAGCGCGTGTGTGTTTTCAGGGGAAGGGGGTGGATCTGATCTTCATCACCTAAGACTTCTCAAATTTCTCAAATGTTTTGCTCAATCTTGCATGGTTTCTCAAACAGCTGTAACTGTAAATGCATTCATAAATCAGGTCCTTTCTTGAGTTGGGCTCTGGGATGTAACAACTGTTGAACATCTGAGCTTATGGTTGATTGTGGGGGAAAGGGATAGAGTGTGTAAGAGTATGTTTGTGTGTATGTATCCCACATCTATTGCTAGGGGCAAGGATGTTAGGGACAATATAGTAGGAATCACAATAATTGTTTGCTAAAATAATAATTGCTTAACAAAAATGTAATGTAATGCAATGGCAATCCTGGTTATAGGTAACAATCATTTGTATGAACTGACAACATTATTACGCATGTTAATTGTTAATGATGTTAAGATATATATATTTGAATAGTTATATATAAAGCAAATTGAGGTGAGAGCATTGGAAATACTTTTAGAGATTGATCTGCTTCTGTTCTGTGGGTGGAACTGTGTTCTCTTTTTTTGAAGGATAGGTCCTGGCCTCTCGGGGGGCCTAGGGATCCTGGAGGACGGGGGTGGTCTGCCGGTCACTGGGATGACAACCCAACTTGGGATGGGGAGGGGCTTTAGCGGGTGGAATAGTCGAGAGCAATTGGAGGGTTACTTAGTAGCAACGCAAATATCATGGTACAGCTATATGGACACTCAAACACATGGTTCTTTTTAATGGTAAATTTACAAGCATACAGTACCAGTAAAAAGTTTGGACACACCTACTCATTCCAATGTTTTTCTTTATTTTTTACTATTTTCTACATTGTAGAATAATAGTGAAGACATCAAAACTATGAAATAACACATATGGAATCATGTAGTAACCAAAAAAATTGTTAAACAAATATTTGAGATTCTTCAAAATAGACACCTTTTGCATTGATGACAACTTTGCACATTCTTGACATTCTCAACCAGCTTTGTGTGGTAGTCACCTGGAATGCATTTCAATTAACAGGTGTGCCTTGTTATAAATTAATTTGTGGAATTTCTTCCCTTAATGTGTTTTAGACAATCAGTTCTGTTGTGACAAGGTAGGGGTGGTATACATAAGATAGCCCTATTTGGTAAAAGACCAAGTCCATATTATGGCAAGAACAGCTCAAATAATCAAAGAGAAATGACAGTCCATCATTGCTTTAAGACATGAAGGTCAGTTAATACGGGAAATGTCAAGAACTTTGTGCAGTCGCAAAAACCATCAAGACCTCTGATGAAACTGGCACTCATGAGGACCGCCACAGGAAAGGAAGACCCAGAGTTACCTCTACTGCAGAGGAAAAGTTCATTGGAGTTAACAGCCTCAGAAATTGCAGCCCAAATAAATGCTTAAAGTAACAGACACATCTCAATGTCAACTGTTCAGAGGAGACTGTGTGAATCAGGCCTTCGTGGTCGAATTGCTGCAAAGAAACCACTACTAAAGGACACCAATAAGAAGAGGAGACTTGCTTGGGCCAAGAAACACGAGCAATGGACATTAGACTGGTGGAAATCTGTCCTTTGGTCTGATGAGTCCAAATTTGAGATTTTTGGTTCCAACCCCTGTGTCTTTGTGAGACGCAGAGTAGGTGAACGGGATGATCTTCACATGTGTGATTCCCACCGTGAAGCATGGAGGAGGTGTGGGGGTGCTTTGCTGGTGACACAGTCTGTGATTTATTTAGAATTCAAGGCACACTTAACCAGCATGGCTACCACAGCATTCTGCAGCGATACGCCATCCCATCTGGTTTGCGCTTGGGACTATCATTTGTTTTTCAACAGGACAATGACCCAACACACCTCCAGGCTGTGTACGGGCTATTTGACCAAGAAGGAGAGTAATGGACTTGGCCTCCACAATCAAGAACCTCAAACAAATTAAGATGGTTTGGGATGAGTTGGACAGCAGAGTGAAGGAAAAGCAGCCAACAAGTCCTCAGTTTATGTGGGAACTCCTTCAAGACTGTTGGAAATGCATTCCAGTTGAAGCTAGTTGAGAGAATGCCAAGAGTGTGCAAAGCTGTTGTCAGGGGTTCACCTTGGGGTCGTGACAGGGGCTGTATCAAATGTTTGATGTATTCTAATAATTTATTATGCTTATGTTGTATTAATAGAAGGAGAGGGGTTATAAGACCCCTCTCTCCTTACATTTGTAGGATCATAGACTACAGATGAACAATATATATATTCATTATAAAGGTTTAATATTGTTCCACAGTCTTTTCTAATCTCTGCCTCTTATAAAGAAACGGTCTGAGAAATGTGTGACTGTGAGACAGAACTCTGCAGTGGAGTGTAAGAGATAAGAGACTAGTCAGACATTCCACTATAAATCAACTTGGGGAGTGGACATTTACTGCTAAGCTTTTAGATAACACAACAACTCTTGTTTATATAGCTGTGTAGGCATGGTTTTGGTCTCGTGAGTAGAAGGTAATGATGTAGGCAGTGACATCACTAAGATATATGGCTGTAGGAATAAGAAAACAACTCGAACCCTTTTCTATTTTGCAGAACTTACTCGGAAACATGCGTGCTATGTTCCTGTTGTCAACTTCTGTCTGCAATTACATTAATAAATGAGTAATTGATTTCCTTAAAGATATGGTCTGAATGATTCCATGATTCCATGTGTTATTTCATGGTTTTGATGTCTTCACTATTATTCTACAATGTAGAAAATTAAAAAAATAAAGATAAAACCTTGAGTAGGTGTGTCCAAATGAGTAGGTGTGTCCAAACTTTTGACTGGTACTGTATATACATATATATAAATAGCATATGGGTGATTGGAAGCTACAATCTATCTGCAATATTAAAGCTGATCTACCCCTCCCCCCAAAATAAGCCCAAAAATAAAGAACAATTCCATGTGTCAGCTTAGAAGCCCCCTCCCTCCAACAGCTTAGACTTTTAATAATTAAATCCCTATTTCAATTTCTCAGAGAACAAGTTGAGAGATGGAGCATTAAGAGTGTGGAGCATTTGGCTCGGATGGTTGACTGTATTACACTCTTGAGGAGTGGCATAAGATGACATCAGAAGTTACCTCTTTGTTAGGCAAGTTGCATCTGGCTGTCCATCAGTCTTATTTACTGGATTCATTTCCATTGGCCTGCAGCAGACATGCCCCAGTAGGAACAGATGTCTGTGCACTGACTACACAACAACCTCGGTGCTAGAGGTTTGTCTGTAGCAGAAGATTTCCACAAAGGGGACACTGTCCTCCCATGACAGTCTCTGGATCTGTTTAGGCATCAGACATGGAACAGGCCCTGAGGTCATGCAGATTTGATTGATGTAGTGTATGGGCGGCAGAGTAGCCTAGTGGTTAGAGCGTTGGACTAATAACCGGAAGGTTGCAAGTTCAAATCCCTGAGCTGACAAGCTGACCAATCTGTCGTTGAACTGAACAGGCAGTTAACCCTCTCTCAACTAGCTTCAACTGGAATGCCGTCATTGAAAATAAGAATTTGTTCTTAACTGACTAAATAAAAATAAAGGTAGCAATATCCCACTAGCAAGTACAGCTACTGTACTATATATCCCATCAAAATCTGGGTAGTTTGCACTTACTAATGTGTTTTTTGTCATAGCTATTTAGTACTGGTACTAATCTGGTACAAATCTGATATTTATATGGGGACTTTCCATAGAAATTGCCTTAATACTGATACATCCTTGAGTCCCAGCTGTTTAATCAGGATAACACAGATGTCTTCACATTCACTGGATAAATAGGTCTGTCATAAACCAGGAAGGAATAGGAGGATGTTACAGTTTCCTGTTTACATCAAGTTGAGTGCTTCTGGGTGCTGGCTCTTGTCCTCCAGGAAAACAGGATGTTTAGAGGGCATAAGACATGGATAGGCCCATTATTATAATGTAGTCCCTACAGGACTCAATTTGTTGGTTGAAGAACTTCAGTCTGCTACAACGGAGTGCTTCAGTATGCTAAGAAGAAGATGAAATTATTACACTATTTCTCTGTGTTTACATTATTGTAAAGGCTATACAATTAAATATGTCTCTTGCAAATAAACATAAACCCTCTCACCTAATCCATGAAACATTCCAAAATACAGGCGCACTCCGTTCATGCTTAGCACGGTATAATCTTCTAACACTGGGCCCTGCTCATATCCTTTCTTTGAAAGAGGTGAATGAGTGCATTTGGCACAGCCTGCTGGTATGCTGCCATAACACATTAAAATCGTGACTAGCTCCGGTGCAGATATGAGGAGATAAACTGAGTCAGAGGAATGGGGAGGCAGGCTATATCAGATCAGTAGAAATGTATGCAAACAGTGAGAGAAAGTCATACCATAGGCTACATCTCAGACCATAGAAGGAGGAAAGGCAGGAAACGTATGGATGGAAGAATGCTGGCAGAATAGTTGTATTGTTTCTACACTGAGTACAGAACACTAGGAACACCTGCTTTCTCCATGACAGACTGACCAGGTGAATCCAGATTAAAGCTGTGATCACTTATTGATGTCACTTGTTAAATCCACTTCAATCAGTGTAGATGAAGGGGAGGAGTCAGGTTAAAACATTATTTTTAAGCCATGGTAGTAGGTGTAGATGAAGGGGAGGAGTCAGGTTAAAAAATGATTTTTAAGCCTTGGTAGTAGGTGTAGATGAAGGGGAGGAGTCAGGTTAAAGAATGATTTTTAAGCCTTGGTAGTAGGTGTAGATGAAGGGGAGGAGTCAGGTTAAAAAATGATTTTTAAGCCTTGGTAGTAGGTGTAGATGAAGGGGAGGAGTCAGGTTAAAGAATGATTTTTAAGCCTTGGTAGTAGGTGTAGATGAAGGGGAGGAGTCAGGTTAAAGAATGATTTTTAAGCCTTGGTAGTAGGTGTAGATGAAGGGGAGGAGTCAGGTTAAAGAATGATTTTTAAGCCTTGGTAGTAGGTGTAGATGAAGGGGAGGAGTCAGGTTAAATAATGATTTTTAAGCCTTGGTAGTAGGTGTAGATGAAGGGGAGGAGTCAGGTTAAAGAATGATTTTTAAGCCTTGGTAGTAGGTGTAGATGAAGGGGAGGAGTCAGGTTAAATAATGATTTTTAAGCCTTGGTAGTAGGTGTAGATGAAGGGGAGGAGTCAGGTTAAATAATGATTTTTAAGCCTTGGTAGTAGGTGTAGATGAAGGGGAGGAGTCAGGTTAAAGAATGATTTTTAAGCCTTGGTAGTAGGTGTAGATGAAGGGGAGGAGTCAGGTTAAATAATGATTTTTAAGCCTTGGTAGTAGGTGTAGATGAAGGGGAGGAGTCAGGTTAAAGAATGATTTTTAAGCCTTGGTAGTAGGTGTAGATGAAGGGGAGGAGTCAGGTTAAAGAATAATTTTTAAGCCTTGGTAGTAGGTGTAGATGAAGGGGAGGAGTCAGGTTAAAGAATGATTTTTAAGCCTTGGTAGTAGTAGGTGCCAGGCGCACCGGTTTCAGTGTGTCAAGAAGTGCAAAAAGGCTGGGTTTTTCACACAACGGGTTTCCGTGTGTTTCAAGAATGGTCCACCACCCAAAGAATATCCAGCCAACTTGACACAACTGTGGGATGTTTTGGAGTCAGCATGGGCCAGAATCCCTGTGGAATGCTTTCGACACCTTGTAGTGTCCATGCCTCGACAAATTGAGGCTGTTCTGAGGGCTAAGGGGGTTGCAACTCAATAGTAGGAAGGTGTTCCCAATGTTTTGTATACTCAGTGTATATCATATTTTACATTTGTGTGACTGTTCTTGTCCATCAGTGTTTTGTTACTTGTTGTGTTTTATGTTTTTGTGTGGACCCCAGAAAGAATAGTTGCTGCTTCTGCTAAAGTTAATGGGGATCCGAATAAACCAATAATCATATCAGGCTTTCTAGGACAAAGTCTGAATCATTCAGTTGAGTTGAAGTCAGGACACAACCTGAGATCAACTGCCTTACCATTCATCATGCAGTAGTCAACACACACTCAGTGCCAACTCAAATGGCTGAGCAGTTTGCTTGCTATAACAGTGAGTCATCGTTGTTGCTGTTGGGATACTTCACATGGGTGTATATAGAATTCATTATTAATTGGCCATCCTAAAATATGTTCCTAATAGTTATCACTTTCATTTCTCCATTCACCCACTAAAAAATTGCATACATGGATTTGACAAGGATTGTAGATTAGATTAGGGACTGTTGTGTTTCTAAATCCAACGGTAGTAGTTTAGTTGGTGTCCCTGTATGAAGATATTGTAGCAGCTGCTGAACTATTTCCTCCATTTCTGACTCGTCTTATCATTCCAGCAAGGCAGAGTGAGTCATCCCAGACACCACCACCATTACATAGACATTACATGTTGTCTTGGTTTTGTCCATCAGTGCTTCCACACTCATTCTCCAAAAAGAACAGGATCAAATAAGTAAGAATTTCATGATTTTAGACCAAATAAAAACCCTGAATAAATGAAATCCATTGGTATGTTATTACACATAGTCATCTTGTCCTTGAGCTTTACACTCTTCAGGTTACTGGTGTACAGTGCAGCCAGCCAGTGTCCTCTTCTCTTACAACAAGCAACCATTAGAGAGCAAACCCTGGCCATCTGACTCCACTTGGTGGTGACAAGTGTTACTACAGAAACAATATATAATCAATATCATGAAACACACTAACACGACAACATTTTAGACATATTGAATGTATTTATTGACGAGGATGAATTTCCAGTGCAACTACTGTACAGTGTGGGCTACTCATTATTCATTATTGTAATTGATGATAACCCCCCCCCTCCCCAGTATTAATGTGCAAAAAAATGTTGGGGTCCAGCAGCAAAGTTTCCTACAGTACAGAAGTTCTTACAGTAAACACACCTGACAATACAGTAACATAATAACCCAGTCTGCGTCACAAATGACACTCTATCCCCAGTGTAATACTTTTGACCAGGGTCCATAAGGGTCTGTTTAAAAGTAGTGCACGATGCAGGGTGCCATTTCAGATGCAAACTTTGTGTCCTCATGGGAGCTCAACATGTATGAGTGAAACACTATGTTTTAATACTGCATATTGTATAATAATAACGCAAGTCAAATCAATTTGGAGGCATAGTAAAACATGATTGATCTAAGACCTCACTGTGCAGTGATCGATACACAATCCGGTCTCATCCGGATTACAACAATTGAGTACAATTGTAAAGTATATCTCGCCCACTCAGGAGTACTGTGGGCCCAGATCTGTGTGTGCTGTATAGCCTATGGTCGTTGTGGAGTTGGTTATACAGAACAAATATATCTGGGACCAGGCTTACTCAAAAGTGCCTTAAAGCTTAAATGCTCTCTAAAATGAAGACACTGTACAGGATTATTGGTGTCGGTGTGGTCAAAAGACAGAGCAGAGTACACTGGCACAAACACTTTGAAAAGTGTCCTTTCTGTCCTCTTAAAGGGGTTTCCATGCATTATCTAACACATACTGTACATACACAGAGCAGTACTCCAAGGTGGGGTTGGTTACTGGTGTAGAGCACAACCAGTGTACTCTACACAGCCATCGCTGTTGTACTTCACAAGTTCATGTTTCTTTCTTTCCAGAAATCAGGCTTTTCTTTACATGTTTTCTGTTGGTGAGAGATTGTGGCATTGTTTCTGCGGTGGTGGTTGCGTTTCTGTCAGGTCACGTCTCGACCTTGGTTCGGGGAGTATGGACCGTCTTCACCACCTTGGCGTTGCTCCTCACGTCATGCTCTATGATCTCTGACAGCAGCGTGTCTTTAGAGCCTTGCTTCTTCTGGAGAACAATACATTGTTTGAATATCAATGCAGGGAGATTAATTCACCAGAGTTTGTGGTAATAAAAGCTGGTATTGTATTTAATACGTGTAGCACTGCCATTCAAATGAAATAATCACCCTACTAGGCGCTCGCAAAGTATCACTTTTATTAATCGTGAACATTTCTGCCTCACAGCCTTTGTCACAGCTTGTACGTGTGGCATTGACCAATAAGCGGAAGGAAAAAGGTTTGTGACTGACCTGAGAGGGGGTGGAGCTGGAACCTGGGATGTCTGCTGTGCGTGTCACAGGTAAGGGGGGAACCAGGTCTGTCCGGGTGCTGGGGAGAGGGTAGAGATGTGTTAGATGTTGGAAGACAAACGCAGGGTTACACTTTAATCATACTATACTATTTATGAAGCACACAGTCGCTTCCATTATCATGTCTCAAGGTGCTGAACAATACAGGAACGAACCATCAGCATCAAGCAACCGTACAATAACTAGACTAGAGCCGGGATTGAATTTGACAGACGTTGCAGCGCCCTTGGCATTTAAAGGTAATATGCGATTGGGCAGACATTTGCTGAGTTTACCGTGAATGTGATCTCTGCGAACGTCAGGATCACTGCCTTTACACATCTACAACACGCCTCAGATTGTATTCCATTTAAATGTGACATTTCGTGTGAGACTCTTGAAGAGTGAAAAACCATAAAATCTGGCCTGAAACCAGTTTAGACTCACTTGACCTCAGAGAGCACGGACCTCTCCCCTTCGGAACACTGGGAGCGTCGGTACTGATGGAAACTCCGGGGGGAATGAGAGTGCCGGATTTTGATTGGGTCTCCTTGGGTTCTGGAAAGAATGATGAACATAGAATCCTTCACTTTATCTCATGTGTAGGAGAGTAGGCTTACCTCTCATTTAGCCCAGTGGGATATCAGCCCACGCCATACTGAATTCATCAGCTTCTATCTCAGAGGCGGTGAGATAGAATTAAATAGAGCATAATGTATCTCTACAGGGAGCAGTATGAAAAGGCCAGACTCAATCATTAAAGATGTGAGGGAAACACTTCAGTCTGGTGGGGAATCGGTTATCTTCTTATCCAAGTCCAGATCAACAGACCCTATGTGCTGACTGAGCATGCTCCATTCATTATAGACCTGTCTGATTATCATATAGACCTGTACGATTATCATATTGACCTGTCTGATTGTCATAATATCATACCTGTCTGATTATCATATTATCATACCTGCCTGGTTATCATATAATCATACCAACAGTTGAAGTCAGTAGTTTACATACACATAAAACCTCTTTTTTCAACCACTCCACAAATTTCTTGTTAACAAACTATAGTTTTGGCAAGTCCTTTAGGACATCTACTTTGTGCATGACACAAGTAATTTTTCCAACAATTGTTTACAGACAGATTACTTCACTTATAATTCACTGTATCACAATTCCAGTGGGTCAGAAGTTTACATACACTAAGTTGACTGTGCCTTTAAACAGCTTGGAAAATTCCAGAAAATTATGTCATGGCTTTAGATGCTTCTGATAGGCTAATTTACATAATTTGAGTCAATTGGAGGTGTACCTGTGAATGTATTTCAAGGCCTACCTTCAAACTCAGTGCCTCTTTGCTTGACATCATGGGAAAATCTAAAGAAATCAGCCAAGACTTAAGAAAAACATTTGTAGACCTCCACAAGTCTGCTTCATCCTTGGGAGCAATTTCCAAACGCCTGAAGGTACCTAGTTCATCTGTACAATCAATAATACCAAAGTATAAACACCATGGGACCACGCAGCCGTCATATCGCTCAGGAAGGAGACGCGTTCTGTCTCTTAGAGATGAACGTACTTTGGTGCGAAAAGTGCAAATCAATCCCAGAACAACAGCAAAGGACCTTGTGAAGATGCTGGAGGAAACAGATACAAAAGTATCTATATCCACAGTAAAACTAGTCCTATATTGACATAACCCGAAAGGCCGCTCAGCAAGGAAGAAGCCACTGCTCCAAAACCACCATAAAAAAGCCAGACTATGGTTTGCAACTGCACATGGGGACAAAGATCATACTTTTTGGAGAAATGTCCTCTGCTCTGATGAAACAAAAATACAACTGTTTGGCCCTAATGACCATTGTCATGTTTGGAGAAAAAAGGGGGAGGCTTGCAAGCTGAAGAACACCATCCCAACCGTGAAGCACAGGGGTGGCAGCATCATGTTGTGGGGGTGGTTTTCATGAGGATGGAAAATTATGTGGATATATTGAAGCAACATCTCAAGACATCAGTCAGGAAGTTAAAGCTTGGTAGCATATGGGTCTTCCAAATGTCATGTTTGACCAATGACACCAAGCATACTTCCAAAGTTGTGGCAAAATGGCTTTAGGACAACAAAGTCAAGGTATTGGAGTGACCATCAAAGCCCTTACCTCAATCCTATGGAAAATCTGTGTGCAGAACTGAAAAAGCACATGCGAGTAAGGACGCCTACAAACCTGACTCAGTTACACCAGCTCTGTCAGGAGGAATGGGCCAAAATTCACTCAACTTATTGTGGGAAGCTTGTGGAAGGCTACCCGAAAAGTTTGACCCAAGTTAAACAATTTAAAGGCAATGCTACCAAATACTAATTGAGTGTATGTAAACTTCTGACCCACTGGGAATGTGATGAAAGAAATAAAAGCTGAAATAAATAATTCTCTCTACTATTATTGTGACATTTCACATTCTTAAAATAAAGTGGTGATCCTAAATGACCTAAGACAGGGACTTTTTACTAGGATTAAATGTCAGCAATTGTGAAAAACTGAGTTTAAATGTATTTGGCTAAGGTGTATGGAAACTTCCGACTTCAACTGTATCTGATTATCACATTATCATACCTGTCTTATTGTCTTATTATCATATAATCATTGTCTGATTGTCATATAGACCTGTCTGATTACCATATTGACCTGTCTGATTACCATTTTATATATATATATATATATATATATATATCTGTCTGATTATTATATAGTCCTGTTTGATTATCATATCGTAACTGTCTGACTATCATATTGACCTGTCTGATTGTCATATAGTCCTGTCTGATTATCATATTATCATAACTGTCATATTATCATATTGACCAGTGTGATTATCATATAGACCTGTCTAATTAGCATATAGACCTGTCTGAGTAGCATATAGACCTGTCTGATTAGCATATTGACCTGTCTGATTATCATATAGACCTGTCTGATTATCATATAGACCTGTCTGATAATCATATATACCTGTCTGATTATCATATTATCATATCTGTCTGATTATGGGGCCTGCGGTTCAATCCCAGGCTGTGTTGCAGCCGACCGGGAGACCCATGAGGCAGTGCACAATTGGCCCAGCGTTGTCCGGGTTAGGGAAGGGTTTGGTCGGCCGGGATGTCCTTGTCCCATCGCGTTCTAGCAACTCTTTGTGGCGGGCCGGCGCATGCACACTGACTTTGGTCGCCAGCTGTACGGTGTTTCCTTCGACACATTGGTGCGGTTGGCTTCCGGGTTATGCAAGCAGTGCGGCTTTGTGGGGTCATGTTTCGGAGGATGCATGGCTCTCAACCTTCGCCTATCCTGAGTCCGTGCGGGAGTTGCAGCAATGGCACAAGACTGTAACTACCAATTGGATATCCCAGAATTGCGGCGAAAAAGGGGTAAAAATGCATACTATCATAACCGTCTGATTATCATATTGACTTGTTATATATACCTGTCTGATTATCATATTATCATACTGTCTGATTATCATATATACCTGTCTGATTATCATATTATCATACTGTCTGATTATCATATTGACTTGTTATATATATATACCTGTCTGATTATCATATTATCATACTGTCTGATTATAATATATACCTGTTTGATTATCATATTATCATACTGTCTGATTATAATATACCTGTCTGATTATCATATAGACCAGTCTGATTATCATATAGACCAGTCTGATTATCATATAGACCAGTCTGATTATCATATTGAATTGTTATATATACCTGTCTGATTATCATATTATCATACTGTCTGATTATAATATACCCGTCTGATTATCATATACCTGTCTGATTATCATATTATCATACTGTCTGATTATCATATTGACTTGTTATATATACCTGTCTGATTATCATATTAGCATACTGTCTGATTATAATATACCTGTCTGATTATCATATATACCTGTCTGATTATCATATTATCATACTGTCTGATTATAATATACCTGTCTGATTATCATATAGACCAGTCTGATTATCATATAGACCAGTCTAATTATCATATAGATCTGTCTGATTATCATATAGACCAGTCTAATTATCATATAGATCTGTCTGATTATCATATAGACCTGTCTGATTATGATATTATCTTAACTGTCAGATTATCATATTGACCTGTCTGATTATCATATTGACCTGTCTGATTATCATATCGACAAGTTTTCATCTTAAAAAATGTACAGACTATCTAATCTAATGAGGAAGGGAGTAGCAGTCACTCACTCCACTTTCTTGTAGGGGATCTCCTTCAGCTGATCCTCTGTTAGATCAGGAGCAGGGTCCACCAGCTCCTTCCTGTAGGAACACAACCACCAGGGTATGTTACCATTCATGTTACCATTCACTGGAGAAAAGGCTGTGCGCACTTTTTCAAAAACATCTGAAGGCTGTGTTAGTGCATACTGTTCAATAGTATATTCTCTTTATGAATAGTTATCAACTATTAGTCATGGTTAGTCAAGTCATTATAGTGCTACACGTTTAACTTTTCATAACACAGGAAAAAAGGCCTATTGGTCATACTTTATTTGGATAGTCCATCTGTAGGTCACACTATCAACTACCTATCTGTTGATAAGCAACTGCTTGCTAGGGTTAGGGTAAAGTTTAGAATAAGGTTTAGTTAGGGTAATGGTTAGGGCTAGGTTAAGGGTTAAGTTTAAGGTTAGGATTAACCATATTACATCTACATAAAATACCTGGAAGTCTGGAACAGTCCAACCATGGAGCAGGTTGAGAACTTCAAGTTCCTCGGTGTCCACAACACTAAGGATTTAAAATGGTCCACAGACACATGCACAGTCCTGAAGAAGGCCCGACAGCGCCTCTTCCCCCTCAGGAGGTTGAAAAGGTTTGGCATGTGCCCTCAAATCCTCAAAAAGTTCCACAGCTATACCAGTTAGAGCATCTTGGTGAGGACAGCCCAGTACATCACTGGGGCCGAGCTCCCTGCCACCCAGGACCTCTATATCAGGCGGTTTGAAAGGAAGGCCCGGGAAGAAAAAAAATCACCCAAGCCATAGACTACTCTCTCCTCTTCCGCACGTCAGCCAGTACCAGTGCATCAAGTCTGACACCAACAGGCTCCTGAACAGCTTCTATCTCCAAACCATAAGACTGATAAATAGCTAACTAAATGACTATACGGATTATCTGATTATTGTCTCTATGCGGATTATTGTCTCTATGCACACTCACAGGGCCATACACACTCATGCACACTGACACGCCAACACACACACACACACACACTCACAGGGCCATACACACTCACGCACACTGACACGCCAACACACACACACACTCACAGGGCCATACACACTCACGCACACTGACACGCCAACACACACATACACTCACAGGGCCATACACACTCACACTCACGCACACTGACACGCCAACACACACACAAACTCCATGATTTGCTCACACACACACAATATAACAGTTAATTCTGAAAGTATTTTGACGACTTGACCTTCCACACATTTCGTTAGGTTACAGCCTTATTCTAAAATGTATTAAAAATGTGTTTTTTCCCTCATCAATCTACACACAATACCTCATAATGACAAAGCAAAAACAGGTATTTAGAAATTTTAGAAAAAAATGAAATATCACATTTACATAAGTACAGTGCCTTGCGAAAGTATTCGGCCCCCTTGAATTTTGCGACCTTTTGCCACATTTCAGGCTTCAAACATAAAGATATAAAACTGTATTTTTTTGTGAAGAATCAACAACAAGTGGGACACAATCATGAAGTGGAACGACATTTATTGGATATTTCAAACTTTTTTAACAAATCAAAAACTGAAAAATTGGGCGTGCAAACTTGTAGATTGATGAGGAAAACATGTAATTGAAACCATTTTAGAATAAGGCTGTAATGTAACAAAATAATGAAAAAGTCAAGGGGTCTAAAGAACTTTCTGAACGCCGTGTACATTTATACTGACTACACACCCACACACCCACTCACATTCAATTATCATATACCTGTATGCTGCTGCTACTCTGTTTATCATATATCCTAATGCCTAGTTACCTTACCCAAATGAAGTGGTACCTGCTTATTTCTAAAAGAGCACTGTTGAACCTCATTAATGGAGTCATTACTTACTGGATGTGCTTCCACAGCTGCTCTTTAGCCTGCACATCTGGACTCCGCCTGGAACACATCACAGAATTACAGGGGTTAATAGTTCAAGGGTTATTTATAAGACGGACCATCTGATAAGGAGAGTTATTGTAATGAATGGAAATTCTTCCCTCTGTGTATCTGTAAATTGAGGAGATGAAATTGACAATTAAGGCATTGTTCCAGGTCAGGTCAGAGGTGGGGGTCTTTAGCGCAGGGAGGAGCGGGAAGGGGGGGGGGGTGTGCGACTTGTGTCTGGTTGTCTTACGATCGAGAACGGTGTCGTGAGCGGCGATGGTTTGGGTCGTTCTGAGACCTCTCTTTTTGACGACAGAGCACAGCTTCCCACTGAGGACCAGAGTCCACCATCTCATTCTCCTGACGAGACCTGGAATACAATATTATTTTAGTATTGTAATATCATATAGGAGTATTATATGCCAGTATATTATAAATATACAGCATAAACATATTACTTGTACATAAAAGACCTGGAAGGCTGGAACATACAATCCAACCATGTTACATCTACACAGACATGTACAGAGATGACAGTATGGTTGCAACTAACTGACACATGATGCATCCACATTCAAAGGACCTTGCGTTCTCAGAACATGCGCAGAACAGCTGGCAGGCATATTCACAGTCATGTTCAACCTCTCCTTGTCCCAATCTGTAATCCACACGTTTTAACATGACCACCAACATTCCTGTCCCCAATAACTCTAAGGCTTCATGCCACAATGACTACCACCCTGTAGCATTCAATTCTGTAATCATGAAGTGCTTTTAGAGGCTGGTTATGGCACACATCAACTCCACCATCTCAGACACCCTACACCCACTCCAATTTACATACCGCCCCAGCAGATCCCTAGACGACACAATTTCAATTGCACTCCACACTGCTAGATAAGAGAAACACCTATGTGAGAATGCTTTTAATTGATTGCAGATCAGCGTTCAACAGCATGTTGCCTTCCAAGCTCATCACTAAGTTTAGGACGTTTGGACTGAACACCTCCCTCTGCAACTGGATCCTGGACTTCCTGACCCCAGGTGATGATGGTCGGCAACATCCCCTCCGCCACGTTGACCCTCAACACGGGGGCCCCACAGGGGTGCGTGCTTAGTCCCTTCCTGTAATCCCTGTTCACCCACAACTGCGTGGCCACGTACGACTCCAACACCATCACCAAGTTTGCTGACGACAACACTTTTAGGCCTGATCACCAGTGACGATGAAACACTTCTCAAAAAGTTCTACAGCTGTACCATTAGGAGCATCTTGACTGGCTGCATCACTGCTTGGTATGACAGTAGCACAAGTACATCACTGGGGCCGAGCTCCCTGCCATGCAGGACCTCTATGTCAGGTGGTATGAAAATAAGGCCTAAAAAATCGCTAAGACTATTCTCTCCTCTTCTGCACGGCAAGTGGTGTCGGTGCATCAAGTCTGACAGCAACAGTCTCCTGAACAGCTTCTTTCCCCAAGCCATAAAACTGATAAATAGCTAACTAAATGGCTACACAGATTATCTGATTATTGTCTCTATGCAGATTATTGTCTCTATGCACACTCACAGGCCCATACACACACACGCAAACTGTCACTCCAACACACACACAAACTGTCACTACATAATTTGCTCACACACACATAATATCCACATACAATTATACTGACTCTGCACACCCACTCAGACACAATCATCATTTACTGTACACTGCTACTACTCTGTTTATCATATATCCTGATGCCTAGTCACCTTACCCCTATACATATCTACATCTATGACTCCAGTATGTATCCCTGCACATTGTACATATGGTACTAGAACTGACTGCCCCGATACACTGAGTATACAAAACATTAAGACACCTGCTTTTTCCATGACATAGACTGACCAGGTGAATACAGGTGAAAGCTATGATCCCTTATTGATGTCACCTGTTAAATCCACTTCAATCAGTGTAGATGAATGGGAGGAGACTTAAAGAAGGCTTTTTAAGCCTTGAAACAAGAGAGACATGGATTGTGTATGTGTGCCACTGACGGTAAATGGGCAAGACAAAACATTTAAGTTCCTTTGAACGCGGTATGGTAGAACGCGGTATGGTAATATGTGCCAGGCGCACTGGTTTATATCAAGAACTGCAACGCTGCTGGGTTTTTCACACTTAACAGTTTCCCATGTGTATCAAGAATGGTCCACCACACAAAGGACATCCAGCCAACTTGACACAACTGTGGGAAGCCTTGGAGTCCACATGGTCCAGCATCCTCGTGGAACACTTTCAACACCTTGTACAGTCCATGCCCTGATGAATTGAGTCATCAGGGCATGGACAAAAAGGGTTCCTAATGTTTGGTATACTCAGTGTATATAGTGTATATATATATATGCTTACTTACTTTCTCGTGTTCTTCTTATTTTTATTTATTTAGTTTTTTTCTACCTTATGTTATTTTTAGTATTAAATTGTTATTGATTACTGCAGTGTTTAGAGCTGTCAAGAAAGGCATTTCACTGTACATGTGCATGTCATACTAAAACTAGAAACTTGAAAAAACGATATTGTACATACAGTACATCACTATTTTTACTGTCACAACAGATAGCAACACAATTTCCATGAAATATACTCTTTCGTTTCCTTCCTAATTACTTTAGCTCCATCATGAGATATTCAGACACTTGAGGCTGTCTATAGTGTATCGTGTATCGTATGACACAGCTAGGGAACCATTGTGGGTCTCAACATATAGTATCATTCAGAGGACAATAGCAGCCTGCTGATATGCTGTATTTCTTCAATACATACTTCCCTTACAGACACTGGCTTAAGGAAATAGTAGTCTTGGGAGCTATACCCCCATATGATAGAGTTGTAGTTTACTATGGAATGGCTGTCACCTTTGAGAAATATTACTATGTACTTTTAGTGGTACTACTATGTACAAAATAGGAGGTAGTAGTAGCGGTTTACTATATATCTTTATTCTGTATATTTAATGGCTATATGTACAGATATGTCTCTTTGTAGGGAAAGCAGAGTGGCATCACTCACCGGTTCCTCTTTTTACGATGCTCTCGGTTGGAGGTCTCGGACTCGCTGCCACTACTGGTGTTGCCACGGGAGCGTGACCTGCGGGTGGGCAGCGGTGAATAAAACGAGGTTAAAAGTTGACGAGGGTCAAATAAATGAGATGGAATGTTGTTTGTGTATGACCTGTCAGAGAGAGAGGACAAATGTTAACTTTTACTTTTAGAGAAATGACTCCAGAACTTGGCTAATGTAACTGCTGAAAAACAGAACCACACACTGACTAGATCGTCATCCCTGTAGAGCTCCAACGGTGGATTTGTGGTGCTGCCACATTACAACACAGCACATCAATGACAATCTTGGCAAGTCACTGGGTTTATCTGACTTGTCTAAGTCTGTGTGGAACGTAGGGATGTAAAGATGTCACCCTTTAGTTGCAGAGAGGACAGAGGTTCAGAATTAAAGAATTTAGCATGCAGTACTGTAAGCTAACTGTACCTCCTTTGCTGATCGTTCTGGTTCGGGGGATCTGTTGGATCACTGGCCTGGCCTTTCCTGAGGGATCATATCACAGAAGTTATTACTGTCATGTTATTATCAGAGAGTCACTGTCATGTTGTTACTATTAGACATCAGAGGAATGTCACTGTCATGTTACAACTACTATTAAACAGAGAGTGTTGATGAGTTTGACATGTTTTAATCATCAACCTAAACATGAATGACTCTGACTTAAAAGTGAGAGCATCTGTCCCACTATGATTTATGATAATTGGTATCTATTCAAAGAGAGTGCTTCATTGGCCACAAACCCCAGGGGTAATCTGATTCAGGGTTTCTACCCAGAAATTCTGCATCTCTGCCCCACAACAGACACAGCCCAGACTAACCTTTATCACTCATTCATATTAAAATAACATGAAGTACAAATCTGGTATTTGATTACTAGAATGGTCTACTTCATACAAACACACTACTATGTGACCTTTGCAGTAGCTTCAGTACAGTATAGACACATTTATTTATTTATTTGGTAATTAACTGCTTGTATAGGAACAATTATCAGCTGTTATAAGGTAAACATGTTTTGGTATACACATACCCACAATATTGTGCGTAATGCTAATAGTGGAGCAAGAACAGTACAGGCTCTACAGTTAGTTCCACATTACACCACTAGAGGGCAACATTATCCCATATATGTACTTTTCAAAGGGGAAATTACTGAAAGAGCAACATAGATGTATTCTCCTGTCCTCCTCTTTTCTGCCGCCTCCTGAGTCCAGTCCTCTCCTCTTCTGCCACTACTTGAGTCCTGTCCCCTCCTCTCCTCTTCTGCCACTACTTGAGTCCTGTCCCCTCCTCTCCTCTTCTGTCACTACTTGAGTCCTGTCCCCTCCTCTCCTCTTCTGCCACTACTTGAGTACTGTCCCTCCTCTCCTCTTCTGCCACTACTTGAGTCCTGTCCCTCCTCTCCTCTTCTGCCACTACTTGAGTCCTGTCCCTCCTCTCCTCTTCTGCCACTACTTGAGTCCTGTCCCCTCCTCTCCTCTTCTGCCACTACTTGAGTCCTGTCCCCTCCTCTCCTCTTCTTCCATTACTTGAGTCCTGTCCCCTCCTCTCCTCTTCTGCCACTACTTGAGTCCTGTCCCCTCCTCTCCTCTTCTGCCACTACCTGAGTCCTGTCCCCTCCTCTCCTCTTCTGCCACTACCTGAGTCCTGTCCCTCCTCTCCTCTTCTGCCACTACCTGAGTCCTGTCCCCTCCTCTCCTCTTCTGCCACTACCCGAGTCCTGTCCCCTCCTCTCCTCTTCTGCCACTTCCTGAGTCCTGTCTCCTCTTCTTCTCTTCTGCCACTACCCGAGTCCTGTCCCCTTATCTAATCTTCTGCCACTACCTGAGTCCTGTCCCCTCCTCTCCTCTTCTACCACAACCAGAGTCATGTCTCCTCCTCTCCAATTCTGCCTCTACCCGAGTCCTGTCTCCTCCTCTTCTGCCACTACCCGAGTCCTGTCTCCTCCTCTTCTCTTCTGCCACTACCCGAGTCCTGTCTCCTCCTCTTCTCTTCTGCCACTCCCCGAGTCCTGTCTCCTCCTCTCCTCTTCTGCCTCTACCTGAGTCCTATCTCCTCCTATTCTCTTCTGCCACTACCCAAGTCTTGTCTCTTCCTCTTCTGCCACTACCCGAGTCCTGTCTCCTCCTCTTCTCTTCTGCCACTACCCGAGTCCTGTCTCCTCCTCTTCTCTTCTGCCACTCCCCGAGTCCTGTCTCCTCCTCTTCTCTTCTGCCACTACCTGAGTCTTGTCTCCTCCTCTCCTCTTCTGCCACTCCCCGAGTCCTGTCTCCTCCTCTTCTCTTCTGCCTCTACCTGAGTCCTGCCTCCTCCTCTTCTCTTCTGCCACTACCCGAGTCCTGTCTCCTCCTCTTCTCTTCTGCCACTACCCGAGTCCTGTCTCCTCCTCTCCTCTTCTGCCACTACCCGAGTCCTGTCTCCTCCTCTCCTTTTCTGCCACTACCCGAATTCTGTCTCCTCCTCTCCTCTTCTGCCACTACCCGAGTCCTGTCTCCTCCTCTCCTCTTCTGCCACTACCCGAGTCCTGTCTCCTCCTCTCCTCTTCTGCCACTACCCGAGTCCTGTCTCCTCCTCTTCTCTTCTGCCACTCCCGAGTCCTGTCTCCTCCTCTTCTCTTCTGCCACTACCTGAGTCTTGTCTCCTCCTCTCCTCTTCTGCCTCTACCTGAGTCCTGTCTCCTCCTCTTCTCTTCTGCCACTACCCGAGTCCTGTCTCCTCCTCTCCTCTTCTGCCACTACCCGAGTCCTGTCTCCTCCTCTCCTTTTCTGCCACTATCCAAGTTCTGTCTCCTCCTCTCCTCTTCTGCCACTACCCGAGTCCTGTCTCCTCCTCTCCTCTTCTGCCGCTAAACGAGTCTTGTCCCATCCTATTCTCTTCTGCCACTACCCAAGGTTCACTTTCTACCTGCAAAGGAAGCACAGCTGGTCAGGTTATGGACAGTCCATATAACTGTCAGTTATTGGCAGCACAGGTGAAATGTCCTAGGTTAGCTAGGTGAAGGGAACACATCTCTACCAGCACAGGTGTCATACCTATAGAGGTCACATGGCCACGTGCCCCCTCAGATTTGTCCTGTTGGTGTTTCTCTGTAATACTACTATCCACCTATCAATTTGATGAAGTTGTCTTTAGCTAACCTAGATAGGTTACCAATCTCCCAACCTGATAACTAGCTACCAAGAAGCCATTTCAGGATATCAATCAAGTTAGAGTAGCTAGCTTGTCTAACTTTCAAACTAGCTGGCATGCCTGCTGGCAAGGTTGGTAGACATTAGAAAAGCAAGTAATTACTAAATGTGCTGAATAAGACTCACATTCCTTTCAATATTTTACCCAGATTTTAGCAGAGATGCAGAGAAGCATATTTAGTTTCTTTAAAAAAATTAACACCAGTCAGAAGGATACAGACAGCTCAAGAGGTATGCTTAGATATGCAGAAAAATAATTTTTTTTTACATAGAAATATGCATAATTATTATGGCTCTAGATTACAGGAAAAAGCTGTTTCAGGTGTTTTGAAAATGCAAAAATGTCCAACTTCCGAAAGGGGGGGCTACCTTCTGGACCAGCCCCCCAGGTATCCTCATGTACTTTGGGCTCCCTCTGATTTTTGGGAGGCATGACGTCCCTGAGCATAAGGTACACATGGACAGTTGATGGACAGTACATGCTAGTGTCAGCTGAGCTATTGGGGGGAGAGGTGAGGTGGGTTGACATGTCATAGGTGAAAGGTCATAGGAGAAGGCTACACACCAGCGTGGGTTCTGGGACGTTTCCTTCCCGCTGCCTGCTGAAGGGGTGCAACCACGTGCTTTGAGAAATTTGGGAGACTTGGTTCGCTGGTTTGCTGTGTTGTACAGTCCACTGGGGAGGAAAACAAGGAAACTTGATCAGAATTACCATCAGGACAGGCAGCTAGCTGTCAATAATACATACATTGATCTATATAGTGAATAATCTGTTGGCAAAAACAAACTCTGAAGTATAGTCCTTAGTCATCACGCTGATACAAACGACAACATTCCTCTTCACCTAGCCATAACCACAATGACACAGATACGTCAGTAAATGGCAGGATGATGACGTCATAGTCTCAGAGGATACATCTAAATGCCAAGGCAACAGGTCACACCAATGGCTGCTGGTTCGTGACCCCAGGCCTCACACACATCCTGTCTGTCTGTATTCATTAGTTTCAGATAAGGCCCCTCTGACACAAACACACACACGCACACACATACACACACACACGTACACACACACACACGTACACACACATACACACACTCACAGCCCCCTGAGAGGGAAAGAGGGAGCACATCGCAGCCTCAAGATAACACAAATCAATATGGAGATGAAATAATGTTGAAACCAGCTCATTGATATGCAAATAGCCTTGGATAATACTAAATTATCATCAGAAGACAGTGGCTATGTCTGAAATGGCAACCTATTCCCTATGTAGTGCACTACTTTTCATCAGGGCTCTGGTCAAAAGTACAGCACTATGTAGGGAGTAGGGTGCAATTTCGTACGAAGACCGGCTCTGCAAGTTCAACAAGATGAATATGAATGGGCAGTTCTGTTACATTTTTGTCATTTAGCAGAAGCTCTTATCCAGAGCGACTTCCAGTCGTATTTCTATATTCCTTAGTAGTGGTCGCCAGTGAGAATCAAACCCACAACCCTGGTGTTGGAAATGCCATGCGCTACCAACTGAGCCACACAGTCCCATCGCTAAATAGTTTGTGTGTATGAATTGATATGTAGGCTATGTGTGCCTTTTTCATTTTTTTTATGTAGTTCTGTCCTTGAGCTGTTCTTGTCTATTGATGTTCTGTATGATGTCATTCTGTATTATATCATGTTTTGTGGGGACCCCAGAAAGAGTAGCTGCTTTGCAACAGCTAATGGGGATCCTAATAAAATACCAATACCAATTTCTTTGTGTCTGTCTCCATGCTACTGTGCAAACACTCTGAACTTAGCCTGGTCCCAGATATGTTTGTAATGTGTTGCCAACTCCTATGGTCATTGTTTGGCATGACAGTATTAACAGATCTGGGACCAGGCTACTGTGAACGAGGGAGACGTATAGACACAAACTGGCTGTCACTGTGCTCTCACACATACAGCTTCCAGCAGTGAATTTGATGAAGCCGCTGGGAGGGTTTTCTATGTTTAGCCTCCTACATTGATGAAATGTGTGCTTTGCTCTGTTCCTCAGTTGTTGTCGTGAGTAAGGTGAACAAGGACATCTACTTAACCCTAGCTGCCATCCCTCTCCTGCCTGTCTCACTATTTTCTCCAGATGTGTGTGTGCTGATGTTTAATCCACCAAATATGAATGATGTAACCAATGCAAACACATAGCAGGAATAACTATTGTAATGTGTACATGTCCGACATGACCAATACAATCCATCCTAGAGCAAAGACAGTACTGTACCATTGTGGGGCATTCTCATCCCATGGTGCACTGGGCTTCCCTCGCTGTTCCTCTGGATCACCATTCTCTGTCTTGGTTACTATGGAGCTAAAGGTCAATAAACAAATAAACAACAGGTAAACAAATACAACCATGACTGTATTTGGTCTGGGCTAAGCAGTTGTACGAAGAGCTGTCAAGGATATTATCTGATATTGGAAAAGCATTCTCTCAATCCATCTCAATTTATCCTTCTTTCCTTCTTTCCTTCTGTCTTTGTCCCCTTTTCCATTTGTTTCAAACTGAACACCTCTCTAATTCGTACACTGTTTTCTACATTTTCCTCTCACATCACTTGCCCATGTCTGATACCTCTTCAAAGCTGACTGTGCTGTAATCTTAGTCGTTCCCTCTTTTTCTTCATTCTCCATCTTTGTGTTGGACCGATTCACATTGTTCAGTCCTATAAGGAAAACATATGTTCTGTAAGGTTGAATGCTGAACCAACCTCCCTCTTTCTTTCCATTGTTTCAAATCCAATTTTATTTGTCACATGCGCCGAATACAACAGGTGTAGACTTTACCGTGAAATGCCTACTTAACCTTTATAATCAACAGTGCAGTTCAAGAAGAAGATAATATTTACCAAGTAGTAAAGTAAAAAGTTATAAAAAAAAAAAAAAAGTAATAATAAAAAGTAACAATAGAATAACAATAACTCAGCTATATACAGGGGGCACCGGTACCGAGTCAGTGTGCAGGGGTACAGGCTAGTTGAGGTAATCTGTACATGTAGGTGGGGGCAAAGTGACTATGCATAGGTAACAAACAAACATCCGATTTTATGAATTGTTCAGCAGTCTGATGGCTTGGGGGTAGAAGCTGTTGAGGAACCGTTTGGTCCTAGACTTGGCGCACCGATACCGCTTGCTGTGTGGAAGCAGAGAAAACAGTCAATAACTTGGGTGACTGGAGTCTCTGACAATTTTATTGGCTTTCCTCTGACACCGCCTATTATTATAGGTCCTGGATGGCAGGAAGCTTGGCCCTAGTGATGTATTGGGCTGTTCACACAACCCTCTGTGGCGCCTTACAGTCAGACGCCGAGCAGTTCCCATGCCAGGCGGTGATGCAACCGGTGAGGATGCTCTCAATGGTGCAGCTGTAGAAAGTTTTGAGGATCTGGGGAACCATGCCGAATCTTTTCAGTCTCTTGAAGGGGAAAATGTTTTGTTGTGCCCTCTTATCGACTGTCTTGGTATGTTTGGACCATGATAATTCATTGGTGATGTGGACACCAAGGAACTTGAAACTCGACCCGCTCCACTACAGCCCCGTTAATGTTAATGGGGGCCTGTTCGGCCCACCTTTTCCTGTAGTCCATGATCAGCTCCTTAGTCTTGCTCACATTGAGGGAGAGGTTGTTGTTCTGGCACCACACTGCCAGTTCTCTGGCCTCCTCCCTATAGGCCGTCTCATCGCTGTTGGTGATCAGGCCTACCACTGTTGTGTCGTCAGCAAACTTAATGATGATGTTGGAGTCATGCCTGGCCATGCAGTCATGAGTGAACAGGGAGTACAGGAGGGAACTAAGTACACACCCCTGGATCAGCGTGGCAGACGTGTTGTTGCCTACTCTTACCACCTTACCACACTTAGGAAGTCCAGGATCCAGTTGCAGAGGGAGGTGTTTAGTCCCAGAGTCCTTAGCTTAGTGAGGAGCTTCGTGGGCACTATGGTGTTGAATGCTGAGCTGTAGTCAATGAACAGCATTCTCACATAGGTGTTCCTTTTGTCCAGATGAGAAAGGGCGGAGTGGAGTGAGACTGCGTCATCTGTGGATCTGTTGGGGCGGTATGCGAATTGGAGTGAGTCTAGGGTGTCCGGGAGGATGCTGTTGATGTGAGCCATGACCAGCCTGTCAAAGCACTTCATGGCTACTGACGTGAGTGCCACGGGGTGGTAATCATTTAGGCAGGTTACCTTCGCTTCCTTGGGCACAGGGACTATGTTGGTCTGCTTGAAACATGAAGGTATTACAGACTTGGTCAGGGAAAGGTTGAAAATGTCAGAGTAGACACTTGACAGTTTGTCCGCGCATGCTTTGAGTACACGTCCTTGCAATCCATCTGGCCCAGCGGCTTTGAATGTTGAACTATTTAAAGGTTTTGTTCACATCGGCTACCGAGAGTGTTATCACACAGTCATCCAGAACAGCTGGTACTCTCGTGCATGCTTCAGTGTTGCTTGCCTCGAAGCGAGCATAAAAGGCATTTAGCTCGTCTGGTAGGCTCGCGTCACTGGGCAGCTCGCGTCTGGGTTTCCCTTTGTAGTCTGTAGTAGTTTTCAAGCCCTGCCACATCCGACGAGCGTCATCGATGCTCTTATTGAAGAAGCCTATGACTGAGGTGGTGTATTCCTCAATGCCATTGGATGAATCCCGGAACATATTCCAGTCTGTGCTAGCAAAACAATTCTGTAGTATAGCATCCGCGTCATCTGACGACTTCCATATTGAGCGAGTCCCTGGTACTTCCTGTTTTAGTTTTTGCTTATAAGCAGGAATCAGGAGGATAGAATTATGGTTGGATTTGCCAAATGGAGGGTTATGGTTGCATATGTGACATGCTGGTAAAAATTGGGTAGAAATGATTTAAGTTTGCCTGCATTAAAGTCCTCGGCCACTAGGAGCGCCACTTCTGGGTGAGCGTTTTCTTCTTTGCTTTTGGCCTTATAGAGTTGGTTGAGAGCGGTCTTAGTACCAGCTTTGTTTTGTGGTGGTAAATAAACGGCTATGAATAAGACAGATGAGAACTCTCTTGGTAGATAGTGCGGTCTATATTTTATTATAAGGTACTCTACCTCAGGTGAGCAATACCTCGAGACTTCTTTAAAATTAGCGCTCCAGCTGTACAAAAAGACACCGCCCCCCCCCACCCCTCGTCGTACCAGTGGTAGCGTCTCTGTTCTTTGGTGCATGGAAAATCCCGCTAGCTCTATGTTGTCCGTATCTTCGTTCAGCCACGTCTCGGTGAAACATAAGATGTTACAGTTTTTAATGTCCCGTTGGTAGGATAATCTTAATCGTAGGTCATCCATTTTATTGTCCTATGATTGCAGCTTAGTGAGAAGAATGGGAGGCAGTGGGAGTTTACTCGCTCGCCTCTGGATTTTCAGAAGGGTGCCTGATCTGGGGCCCCTTTTCCGGCGTCTTTTTTTCACGCGAAAGGCGTGGATCTGGGCCTGTTCCAGTGAAAGCTGGATATCCAGCTTTTTTACCAAATGTAAAAACTAGACGTTGAACAGGAGTCTGTGCCCAGTGGGTTCACTCAATCTGGTTTTAAAAATCTCCCTTCCTAACTGGTTTACAGTCCCTGAGACAAACCAGAAATGTTTCATTGGCCAAATATTCTCAGATTTTCATAAACAGCACATTTGGTCTTGTTTCTGCATCAACAAATTTAGCGCGAGGCAAAATAGTAGCCTATAGGCGCGCCTCAATTAGCTTGTTCTGTACAGCAGGAGGCCACATTTTGCAGGCTACACTGTCCCGTGAATGTCCTGCAAAATCATCCCTTTGTCCCACATTTTAGTATTTTAAATGTGGTTACCCTAAGTAGAACCCTTTTGGTTTCAGGTAAAACCCTTTTGGGTTCCATGTCCTTTCCACAGAGGGTTCTACATGGAATCTAGAACCCTTTCCACAGAGGGGTCTACATGGAATCCAAAAGGGTTACATGAAACCAAAAAGGGTACTACCTGGAACCAAAAAGGGTTCTCCTATGGGAACAACCCTTTCGGAACCCTTTTTTTTTTTTAAAAGAGTGTACTGTCAGTGTGAACTGTCGAAGTGAATATAATATGATTAGCTAATTGAAGCCCTGTGTTGATACTAAACTTACTGAGACTCAACTAAGGTGCTTTACACCTGGCAGTGTTGTCAATAGAAACCTGAGAGGTTCTACTGGGAAACGGTAGAGGTGAAAATATGTTTTTGGGTATGCATTAGTTACCATTGATACGTTACCCTTAGTGACATTGTATTTGTCAGGTGTTGTGTAGTGTGTCTGTGGATGTCATGTAGGTCTTAGGTAGGCTTTAAGTATGTTGTATGTCCATCTGACCTGTGGTCTGTGATGGTCTCTTGGAGTAGGTCTTGCTGCGGGTCCTGACCACCTGCAGGTCTGGTCGAGGCAGACTGACAGACGGATCCCTGCCCATCTGCATAGCAGTCTTTCCACTGTAGGGAAAGAGAGACACATTCATGCACACACACACACACACACACTGTTTAATCATCTATCTTTTCAGGGTGTCCTGTCTGTCTAGAACAGGTACATGTCTAAGTATGCAACAGGTCAAACATGTATTATAAGTGTGAAATACTGTAAGCAGAAAGAGACAGTAAAATTCCACTAGAAGGGTTTCAGGGGGCAGATGTTTCTGGTCTGTCAGGTTCTTATGAGATACAGAGATGATCTGCTCTTGACCTTTCACATAAACCTTTTGTCTCGCACACAGTGACAGTGATACACAGTGATAGTGATACACAGTGACAGTGATACACAGTGATAGTGATACACAGTGACAGTGATACACAGTGATAGTGATACACAGTGACAGTGATACACAGTGACAGTGATACACAGTGACAGTGACATGCATTGACAATTACATACATATGAAATACAGTACACATAAATTGCTGTGCATCAGCGGGAAGCTAGTCTGATGCATCAACGAGGTGTTGAAGAGCAACATGAACATGGAAAACACAGCCACAGTTGTGACTGCAGTGACCCTACAAATAGCAGAGGTCACTAATGTATAAATAAATATTGCAGAAGAAAACTGCAACTATTCTTCTCAGAATAGATACAGGAAGTAGACAACAGAATGAAGACAAAGGAGAGACGGATGTTGTGTGAACCCTGAATTATTCAGGTCTTCCTCTTCTCTGTGGTACACACACACACACAAACACATGCACACACACACACACACACACACACACACACACACACACGGTGTGTTTGTCTCACACTGAACCCCCCTTTTAGCTCCTTTGTAAAACAGACTGCATTATTCACAAAGTTGTGGATTTCAGCATGAATACATGCTGGGAGTCTTCCTCATGGATTGACCTTCTTTATCTCAGGACATGTGATAGTGTTAGTTTCTACCTGAGGGGATGACAGAGAAGGGGATAAGATAATAGGCATAATGAATAATGCTATACTATTTATATGTATTATGTATGGGGACTTCCATCTTACACACGATAGAAATGCATTATATTGTAAATATTCAACACAGTTTCTACAATATTGTTTCATACACATAACGACATTTTAAAGCAAGAATCCTTAGTTGCTACATTTTTGGAGTTATAAATTAATTATATATACACATGGATTCTTTAAGAATATAACTCATGAGCTTAGTTTAACTCGTGTACCCTATCAGTACCTTAAATATAAGCTTATTTTACTCCAATGTTTGTAAACAATGTAAATGTAAACAAACACTGTATAGCCTCAAAATGTATATCATGGATGGTTATTCTTTGCATACATGGCTCTCTGTATGAATTTGAGACGGGTAAAATTTCTCCAGGCCCATCCCTCAGCTTTTTACCAAAGTAGAGGCGGGCTGATTGTTTTGTTTTTGCTTCAATTAAGGATGCTAGCTTTGAAGCGGATATAGAATGGAGGTTTGCTCACCTGTACCGATGCTTAGATCCCAGGGAACCAAATTTGGATAGTTTTCTTGTCAGTGTGTTGCCATCATTTTCTGGCATTCTAAGAAAAAGCAACAACCATAGAGAAAAGGCCTAGATGAAGAATGTGAAAATACTGTACTTCTACTAAAGTCTCCTAGAATATTGTGGGGAAGTTTCTACAGTACATTATTACACAAGTAGTAACTGCATTATTTTTCCCTTCATGAATTTCAAAAGTGACTAACCCACGTTAAGGAGGATTAAACGCTTAGGCTGAAATTAAAATATTGCATCTTTCAAAAAGGTAACCGGCAATGTGTGTTTGAATGCTGAATCCACTTTGTAGTTTTTATTATTTTAGAGAAGAGAGAAGATAACTGAATTGCTGCCCTATTTCACTTTCTCTCCTAGCTACAGACCAGCAGGTCTCTTGTTCTGATCTCTGCTTTAATGACAGAATCACTGCTGGTACACCACTAGAAGCTTCATTCAAATTCTAAGCTCTGAGTCTGAGAGAGTGCGAGACTGGCGTGTGTGTCGGTGAATAGAGAGAGAGTTATTATTTATTTCACTTTCAATTTAACTGAGAGAGAGAGGCAGAGAGAGCAAATGTAAGTGTGTGAGTGTGAATGATAGAGCAAGAGACAAATAATTAATATTTGTAATTTTATTTAACTAGGCAAGTCAGTTAATTAAGAACAAATTGTTATTTACAATGACGGTCTACCCCGGACGACGCTGGGCCAATTGTGCGCCGCCCTATGGGAATCCCAAACACGGCCGGATGTGATGCAGCCTGGATTCAAACCATGGACTGTAGTGATGGCTCTTGCACTGAGATGCAGTGCCTTAGACCGCTGCGCCACTCGGGAGCGAGAGAAAAAGAGAAAGAGAGAGAGATAGATATAGAGATAGAGTGTGAGTGTGTGTACTGATGGTACTAGCAGTACATTAGTCCATTACTGTACAGAAGTGAAGTAGAAGCTCTGGCTGTTGCTCATTATTAAAAGCCTCTAGCAGTCCCTCACCCAGCCATGTTTTATTAACACAACCAACACCACTAACACCACTACAGCGTTGAGCTAAGGCCTCTCTCAAAACCAACACCACTACTGCTAGGGCCTATCCCACAGGGCTCAGACACTGCAGAGAACTCAAATCACTGTTGAAAAACACCCGGATGGAAAGATAGATGGGCGAAAGGTAGTGTAGGTAAATGGATGTAGTTAGTACACACAACGAGGCTAAAACTGCCTCTTCTCGTTCTTTCTCCCGTTGTCTATAAGGACTTGTATAGTAGATCCACTCACCTTATATTTCTAGATTTCTTAATTCCAGTATTTACTCTTAGATTTGTGTGTTGTTGTGAATTGTTAGATATTACTGCACTGTTGGAGCTAGGAACACAAGCATTTTGCTACACCCGCAATAACATCTGATAAATATGTGTATGTGACCAATAACATCTGATAAATATGTGTATGTGACCAATAACATCTGATAAATATGTGTATGTGACCAATAACATCTGATAAATATGTGTATGTGACCAATAACATCTGATAAATATGTGTATGTGACCAATAACATCTGATAAATATGTGTATGTGACCAATAACATCTGATAAATATGTGTATGTGACCAATAACATCTGATAAATATGTGTATGTGACCAATAACATTTGATTAGATTAAAGCTGCAGCATATTCCTGCTTATTTCATCCAATGGAATATGCCCTCTTCACCCACCTCCATTCCATAGTCTCGTCACAGCATAAGTCTCTCCCATTCTCTCACCCAAACCACCGCCACACCCCACCCTTCCACCCCTCTCCCTCCCAGAGGCATATAAGCCTGGGGTAGGTATAACCTGTCACGCCCCCTCCTTTCTGCCTGCCTGCCAGCTCCAGGTCTGTCTGTGGTCCAGGGACTGTCCTCACTAAAGGGCTCACATGCTGATTAAACAGTGTAAATCCAGCGACCCACGCGTCGCGCTGCCGCCCAGGCTCTTTAGACTGCTCTCATTAGGCCACACACGGATGTACGCACAAATCAAATCAAGCTTTATTTCTACAGCACATTTCAGACATGGAATGCAACACAATGTGCTTCACAGGAAAAAAAACGAATAAAAACAGAAATATTTACTACACAACAAACATAAGAGGATGAAAAACAAGAATAACAATAAAAACTGAAGGATTATAAAAGCACCCTAAGGAAAAGCAAAGCTAAACATTTGTGTTTTAAGATCCCTTTTAAAAATGTCCAATGTCTCTGCCTTCCTCAGGCCTTCTGGCAGGCTATTCCAGAGACATGGGGCATAGTAACTAAAGGCTGTCTCTCCATGCCTCTTGGTCCTAGGCTTTGGGATAGTTAAAAGGCCCGTGCCAGAGGACCTGAGGGACCTACTGGCTACATAACCTAAAAGCATGTCTGACATGTATTGGAGTGCACAATCGTGGATTGATTTAAAAACAAATAGATTAAATGTATTCTAAAACTCACAGGAAGTCAGTGCAGAGACCTTAAAACGGGTGTAATGTGTGCTCTCCGTACTGGTCTTGGCAGTACCCGTGCTGCAGCATTCTGTAGGTTTTACAGTTGACCAATATCTTTCTATTGACAGGAGAGCATTACAGTAGTTATGACTGCTTGTAACAAAAGCATGGATGAGTCTCTCTGTATCAGCCTGAGAGAGAAACAGCAGCACCATGGCAATGTTCCTCAGGTGGTAAAAAGCTAGTTTTGTCACCTTCCTAATGTATGATTTGAAATTGTGTTCAGAATGGAAAATAACACCAAGGTTTTTTACCTGACGTTTGACCTTTATTACCTGTGAATGAAAATGTATGTCTAGATTCTCTCTCTGGGCATTAGCTTCAACAATACGTCTTCATTTTAGCTGGAAGAAGTTGTGAGCCTTCCAAGTAATTAAATCACTAATACAGTTGAACCTTGTCGAACGCCACATGTGAAATGTTTTTCTCTGAGTAATGTTCACCAAGGGTGACAAAAAAACTTGAGAAGGCAGGTAGAAGGCTTAAGTTGTGATATCACTTTCCTGAGCATGTCTGCGTCAGCCAGGGAACATAATGCCTTTGCGTGGTAGGCTAGGTCACATATCATCATACTTCTCATCAAGTCAGACAGACAGACAGACAGACAGACAGACAGACAGACAGACAGACAGACAGACAGACAGGCAGAGCAGGGCAGAGCAGAGCAGAGCAGAGCAGAGATCGCACTGCACTGTGCTGCCAGACAGGGGCCTTGTTCATTTTGATCAAGGACTGAGGGACACTGGGGGATTTGACTTGTAATGAATTGAGCTTTTCTGGGATAGTTATGTTAAGAGGTATGTGATAGTGTTACTTCCTATTGGGATGACAGAGTAGGGGATGACAAAGGAGGGGATGACAGAGGAGGGGATGACAGAGGAGAGGATGACAGAGGAGAGGATGACAGAGGAGGGGATTGACAGAGGAGGGGATTGACAGAGGAGGGGATGACAGAGGAGGGGATTGACAGAGGAGGGGATGAGAGAGGAGAGGATGGCAGAGGAGGGGATTGACAGAGGTAGGGGATTGACAGATAAGGGGATTGACAGAGGGGATGACAGAGTAGGGGATGACAAAGGAGGGGATGACAGAGGAGGGGATTGACAGAGGAGGGGATTGACAGAGGAGGGGATGACAGAGGAGGGGATTGACAGAGGAGGGGATGACAGAGGAGAGGATGGCAGAGGAGGGGATTGACAGAGGTAGGGGATTGACAGATAAGGGGATTGACAGAGGAGGGGATTGACAGAGGAGAGGATGACAGAGGGGATGACCGAGTAAAGGATGACACAGGAGAGGGTTGACGGGGGGGTTTACATAGGGGGGTTGGCAGAGGAGGGGATGACACAGAGGGGGGGGGGGGGTGACAGAGAAGGGCTTTGGTAGGAATAGTGTGGGTGATGGTGTTGAAGATAGGAGGGAGGATCATTTTTCACTGAACGTGAGATAGTTTGGGTTCTTACCTGTGGAAGGTAGTAGAGATTCTAACTGAGAAGTTATAATAGTGTTGGTATAGTAGTATTTGCCTATGACAGTGTGTGTGTGTGGGTGTGTGTGCGTCAGTATGACGTTTTTACCTGAAGAAAGTGTGGTGTTCTATGCAGCACTTCCACAGATGTTTACAGGCTGTCTTATTGGGTGCCTTGAAGAAGAACGACGTCTCTGTGCACTGTAAATAAACAACAACAATCTCTTATACCAAAAACAAACAAACAAATAATGCAAATCACTTTCAGCAGCTAAATCAATAAGATACAGTGGCAAGAAAAAGTATGTGAACCCTTTGGAAATACCTGAATTTCTGCATAAATTGGTCATAAAATCTGATCTGATCTTTATCTAGGTCACAACAATAGACAAACACAGTCTGCTTAAACTAATAACACACAAACAATTATACGTGTTCATGTCTTTACTGAACACACCGTGTAAACATTCACAGTGCAGGGTGGGAAAAGTATGTGAACCCTTGGTTTTAATAACTGGTTGACCCTACTTTGGCAGCATTAACCTCAACCAAACGTTTTCTGTATTTGCGGATCAGACCTGCACAACGGTCAGAAGGAATTTTGGACCATTCCTCTTTACAAAACTGTTTCAGTTCAGCAATATTATTGGGATGTCTGGAGTGAACTGCTTTCTTGAGATCCTGCCACAGCATCTCAATCGGGTTGAGGTCAGGACTCTGACTGGGCCACTCCAGAAGGCATATTTTCTTCTGTTGAAGCCATCCTGCTTTTGATTTACTTCTGTGTTTTGGGTCGTTGTCCTGATGCATCACGCAACTTCTGTTGAGCCTCAATTGGCGGACAGAAAGCCTTACACTCTCCTGCAAAATGTCCTGATAAACTTGGGAATTCATTTTTCCATCGATGATATCAAGCTGTCCAGGCCCTGAGGCAGCAAAGCAGCCACAAACCATGATGCTCCCTCCACCTTACTTTACAGTTGGGATGAGGTTTTGATGTTGGTGTGCTGTGCCTTTTTTTCTCCACACATTGTGTTGTGTGTTACTTCCAAACAACTCAACTGTAGATTCATCTGTCCACAGAATATTTTGCCAGTAGAGCTGTGGAACATCCAGGTGTACTTTTGCAAACTTCAGATGTGCAGCAATGTTTTTTTTTTGGACAGCTGTGGTTTATTCTGTGACGTCCTCCCATGAACACCATTCTTTGTTTAGTGTTTTACGTATTGTAGACTCCAGAGATTTCTGTAAGTCTTTAGCTGACAATCTAGGATTCTTCTTAACCTCATTGAGCATTCTGCGCTGTGCACCTGCAGTCAACTCCTGACTCCAATTAGCATTTGGAGAAGTCATTAGCCTAGGTGTTCACATACTTTTTCCAACCTATACTGTGAATGTTTAAATGATGTATACACAATATACACAAGAAAAATACAATCATTTGTGTGTTATTAGTTTAAGCACACTATGTGTGTCTATTGTTGTGACTTAGATGAAGATCAGATCAAATTTGATGAACAATTTATGCAGAAATCCAGGTAATTCCAAAGGGTTCACATACTTTCTCTTGCCACTGTATATTAAAGCAATAAGGCCGAGGGGTGTTCTTATGCACAACGCAACACGGAGTGTCTGGATACAGCCCTTAGCCGTGGTATATTGGCCATATATCACAAACCCCAGAGGTATACATTTCATTTATTTATTTATTTATAGGGGACAATGCACATTAATCAACATCAACATTACAATAACGCAATATCCATGTAAATGTGCCGGGGTTAGCCAAAAGCTCATTTGCAGCCGTTGTGCCAGGGCAGCTAAGGACAATTACACAGTCACAATACACATACTCACTAAAACAATACAAAATACAAATGCATTACATCCAATAATATATAATTCTAACAACAACAACACCACCATCATCAACTGTCGTCTTACATATGAGGAACCACAGACAACTCATGTGTACAGATTTGAATAGATTTGAGCCATGTTTCAATTGAAATTTAAAAGTACAATAATCAGTGCAGTTTCTCAAGTCCATGGGCATTGAATTCCAGTATATTGTAGCTCTAACAGAGAAGGCCAATAGACCGATTTTACTGAGTCGAAAAGGGACGCAATCCCCACACCTCCTCGGGCCTTATTGCTTAAATATACTGTCTGATAGACACACGACTGGAATGCTGTTTCAGCCAATCAGCATCCAGAACCCAAACTACACAGTTTATAATTCTAACATATACCATAACAAAGGACGTTTGCTTCATCATTTCTTGTGAAAACAACCGGCTACATAATTAGGTGGTGTTCGGTGGTGGTGGATAGGCCACTGCATCTCCCTCCTGACAAATGTACCATTACATGTACAGCAAATGAACAGGTAGTGTGTAATATTTCACCCATATGGGATGTCTGTGTTCGGTCATTAGGATAATAGATATCAGACTTTAGAGAGAGGACGGCTCACACTCTAACCTCTACAGCTAGTCTCAAAGAGGAGGTAGCTACTGTTGATCCTTGGTTCTTTATTTTATTTCAATTAAGCTCTGGTCTTCTGAGCTGCTCGGATAGTGTATTGTCAATAATGGGCTTCTCATGGGTTTCTGGCTGCTTGACTGCCTCGGGTTAATGAGACTCTCAGGTTGCTAGCTGGAGCACGCGCACACACACACATGCAGGCACGCACGCACATGCACGCACGCACGCACATGCACGCATGCACACACATGCAGGCACGCACACACATGCACGCACACACATGCAGGCACGCACGCACATGCAGGCACGCACGCACATGCATGCACGCACATGCACGCACACACACCAGTGAAAATGACTCGACTGAATAAACCAAATTCAATATTTAATTCAGCAAGACACACAGGTCTCAATGAGTCACACTATCTCAACAGAGAGAGGAGAAAAGTTGTTCTGCTTCAGTGATATCTGAAGGTGTGGGCCCAGATCACTTCCAAAATGATCAAGAAATCCTCCCCAAAAGCGTAAGTTTGAAAATTCCCAGAAAACCCAAAGGTTCATCATTAAGCTGGATATGTTTTGAGGAAGTGAAGTTCGTGTGAAGTGTCTCCCTTCCCATTTGCACCTGTGAAGTGAACATCAGTGAAAATGGGAGAGAGCTTTCAAGGCTGCAACCATGTCCCGTAGTTCTGCTCTTTCATGTTTCTTTAATTTCTCTCATTAAACATTAGGCGGATGTCAAAATCTTTCAAGATCAAACACACGATTGACCTTTCAAGGTTTCACATGGGAGTACTGCAACTATTCCTTGGAACATTCAGTCAGTTTTATTTTATGCCTTATATTGAAGTCTACTATGGGGGGAAATTATAATGAGGTTTTCTACAACTGTGATATCCAAACAAATTGATTCTGATTCAGTCACACCAAGTTTGCTAGTGTGAATTATAGTGTGAATCAAACTATTGAGTTTATGAAACATGCTAAAATAAACAGAATAATCACAAACAAAGAAATCCAAGGTTGAAAATTCAGTCCATAAATTCACACAACATTCCTTATGCAGATAATACTGAAAGATAATAACTGACAACTTACATCTTTTCCAACGACTTGAAGCTCAAACTGTGTTTCCTTAAAATGCACTTTTGTTATCCTTGGCCTAAAATGATCAAAAATAAACAAACAGATAATGAGATGTTTATTAACAGGTACGATAGCTTAGTCACAGTTGATTTTCTCATAAATACTGCAGCAAGTTATCTAACTAATATGAAGGGCTCTATTTTTGGCTGGTATTAGTTTGCAATTTCGTCATGTAAAAACTGGCGCACAGGCATTTTTCCAGCCGTAACGCCAAGTTCGGCAATTTACCTGTCTTATATCAGCTTGTTTGCACTCAGATGGGCGCTACAAAGGGTAGTGCGTATGGCCCAGTACATCACTGTGGCCAAGCTTCCTGCTATCCAGGATCTCTATACCAGGCCGTGTCAGAGGAAGGCCCTAAAAATTGTCAAAGACTCCAGCCACCCTAGTCATAGACTGTTCTCTCCGCTCCTGCACGGCAAGCGGTACCGGAGCGCCAAGTCCAGGTCCAAAAGGCTTCTTAACAGCTTCTACCCCCAAGCCATAAGACTGCTGAACAGTTAATCACATGGCTACCCAGACTATTAGCATTGACCTCGTTTTCTATGCTGCTGCTACTCACTGTTTATAATCTATGCATAGTCACTTTACCTCTATCTACATGTACATATTACCTCAATTACCTCGACTAACCTGTACCCCCACACCGGTACTCCATGTATATAGCCTTGTTATTGTTATTTTATTGTGTAACTTTTTTTTTAACTTCAGTTTATTTAGTAAATATTTTATATAGTCCCCTTTTTTAAAATTTTCGCCTAATATTACATACCCAAATCTAACTGCCTGTAGCTCAGGACCTGAAGCAAGGATATGCATATTCTTGGTACCATTTGAAAGGAAACACTTTGAGGTTTGTGGAAATGTGAATTGAATGTAGGAGAATATAACACAATAGATCTGTTAGAAGAAAATACAAAGAAAAAAACAACTTTTTTTTTCTTCTTCTACCACCATCTTTGAAATGCAACAGAAAGGTCCCACATCTAGCCATCACTCTGGTTGTAATTCCGATGGTGTCCACAAGACGGCAGCAGTGTATGTGCAACGTTTCAGACGGATAAGTATGAGCACTCAACATGACATTTAGTGTAATGTCACCCAGGTACATTTGGGAAAATCATGAAGGAGACATTAACATTCACATTACATTTTCTGCAAGAATAATTTCAAATCTGTATACTTGGACTTTGATTGAGCTTTTCCAGTATTGTTTGCCATATTGTAAGTTCAACATTTGCAAAACAACCAGTTTTCATAACTTCATAACTCTCCATATTCTTATCATTTTTGCCCAAAAGGAAAGGGCTTGCTGTCGCACAAGGTTAGCAGCTACAGTTGGCGACAGATACGGGGTTTCCGGACACTCCCGTAAAGCCCAGCTCATTGGCTATCTAGCGATTGCATTTCACAGCTTTGTTTGACCCTGATTTGTGCTTATTTGACAAAGTTACAGTCGATCAAGTGAAGATCGCCCGCGTCATCGGCGTGCCATGAAGGCGTCGCTCTCTGACCAAATGTGGTGTCCTATAGGATATACTACACCCCTAATGATATAGTGAAGTCTGGTTACATTCTTGGAACTCTGAGGAATAAATATTAACGTGACTGGTTGAAACAACGTTTAGGGTTAGATTTTCACAGATTCCTTTCATTGCAAATTGAACGAGTGAAAATACAAAATCGATCGTGCATGCTATATGGACCTTTTTAGGATATGAAAAATAATTTTATCTAACAAAACTACACTTCTTGTTATCTCTGGGACCCTTTGGAAGATAAATCAGAGCAAGATTTGAGAATGTAAGTACACATTTCACCTGCAAAGGTGAATTTATCAAACATATCGCAGTGAAAAAAGTGTTTTGTTTTTAGGAGCGCTCCTCAAACAATAGCATGGCATTTTTTCCACAGTAATAGCTACTGTAAATTGGACAGTGCAGTTATATTAACAATAATTTAAGCTTTCAGCTGATATAAGACACTTATATGCACCGACATTTGTTGTTTTTCTAAAATCTTCTAAAATCAAGGCACTGCATGATTTACAACTGTCCCGTTGACGGGACACCTATCCCTAACCTATCCCTAATTAAGGGGTAGTAACTTGTTGGTTAAGAGCTCGTAAGTAAGCATTTCACTGTAAAGTCTACACCTGTTGTATTCAGCATTTCACTGTAAAGTCTACACCTGTTGTATTCAGCATTTCACTGTAAAGTCTACACCTGTTGTATTCAGCCTTTCACTGTAAAGTCTACACCTGTTGTATTCAGCATTTCACTGTAAAGTCTACACCTGCTGTATTCAGCATTTCACTGTAAAGTCTACACCTGTTGTATTCAGCATTTCACTGTAAAGTCTACACCTGTTGTATTCAGCATTTCACTGTAAAGTCTACACCTGCTGTATTCAGCATTTCACTGTAAAGTCTACACCTGTTGTATTCAGCATTTCACTGTAAAGTCTACACCTGTTGTATTCGGCACATGTGACAAATAAAACTTGATTTGCTTTGATTTGGGTGGAAATATTTGAGGTGTGTCCTTAAAAAGATGATCCTAACTGCTAATTTCAGGCAGCAATGGTAGAGATATTTAAGACCAATCAAAAGCTATTTTTAGCGGTAATGCAGGTTGGTTATGCCATGAATTTAGACAGTGGAAACACAGCCTATCAAGCCATGATGCACAATGCACATATGTGCATGGAACAAGAGTAGCCTAATGTGCTTTTGGTGCCGGTATACTTCATATTTAGAAACATAAAAAACAAATGTTTTTATTTTGTTTTATTTGATTAAAAACCAAGTATAGCCTCCACTCCTCTCAATTAAGTTTTTTTTTCTGCTCAATGCAATCGCGAAGTAGTTAAGACTGGCCCCTGAGACCACTTGTAAATAAATCTTAATCACCAAAGATGTATTCAAATATCATGTTTGAGAATTTAAAACAGTGACATTCCCTTTTTATCTATGCATTGTAGGCAGGCCCACATTATTTTAGCCATGCAGGTCCCGTTTTGGGCATGCGTAAAAACCCCTCCATGATGTAGGCTACATGTCCATCCTGAAACGAGAGATGAGAACCTCTGAATACCAGGGACAGGTCACCCAGCCATCCCAGACAGCACCGGTGAACCTCATATTTTGAAGTTATCTGTAACCTGTAAAAATGGCTTGTTTTCAGTTTCATTTGTTCAAAACCCAAGCACTCCTTTAGGCCTGCTATAACGAAGGCTGGTTCAACAGCAATGCCTTTCTTTTTTATCCTGCCGATTTCATGATATCATTACATTTCACATTTATTTATTGTTGTTTAAAAAAAACTGATTGGTTGTTTTTCGTTACATTTTATTACAACCAAAGTTATTAGAATGATTTACCTTTCCTGGTTTAATGGTGGCAACGTCCGTGGCGAGCTTGCAATGCAGATGCTGGAGGTGGGTAAATGTGATCTGATCTGTAAGATGGTTCCACATATATTCATATTTGGGAGCAGTATAACGGTGAGTGGACGTTCTCCCTTTCTCTTTATATTGGATCTTTGTCCAGCTACTGTGAAACGTTTGGATGTGAGGAAAACCCTCTATAGTCTGCATTGTTTTAAAATGATATGCCCACGGGGAGAAATGATGGTGTCTGTAAGTGTATTTAGATGTAGTCTATTTAAAACAAGTTGTCGCTTCATTTAAAATTTGAATGAAATTATTTGCTCTCTTTTTAGGCCTTATCAATCATTTATTGAATCTTGTTTATTGACAATGTTTGGCATGTCGATGCTCAGCCATAATACAATTTACAGTAGACCTAGCACCTATATCAGTGTGAATGCTATTGAAGCCATGCAATTACTTAGATTGGGTTCAAGTTAACGTATTTAGCAAAGATAGTCTACATTGTGTTATTTTGTTTCTGTAAGCCATTTAACAAAGTATAAAGGACAAACATTGGAAATTGAGTTGATTCCAAGGCAATACATAAAAGACTGTAAAAACACAACTTAAAGCAACCAATTATTTAGCCATGGAGTACATTCTGATTGGCCAGTGAGGGGCCAAGCCTCGACACACCCACAACTTGTTAATTCATCAAAACCCAGCCCTTTCGCACCAACGCCAGCAAGTCCGTTGATAATTGTGATAGTGGAAATAGCACAAATATTTCTGACACACCTCTGAACCTATAGCACTAACGCTACTGCGTTAGGTTTGTTAAAATAGAGTCAGAAGTGGGAGTTATAGGTCAAACTATCATATTCCTTATTTACTCCTACAATGTATATACAAATCATCCAAAAACAATACCTACCAGAAATACTTCCCAACTTGTGTTTTGTTCTTGTAAACAACAACTCCAATAGGTGTTAACCCCAGGAAGTATTCAGATTGATTCTCACCCTGAAACACACCACAATAATAGGTATTATTTATTCCAAGCACAATTTACATACTATGTCCCAACCAGAAATAACACACAGTAAAGATATTAAGGTATGTGTCAAAGGATAAGAAAAGAGGAACATAGTCATCTCTCCATACACAAAGAGACTAGGACAATAAGAAAGAACATTATCAAGGCAATGTGATCGTGATAAACCACAGAATACAGCTCTAACAAGCATCTCATTGACTCTGTACCGGTACCCCCCTGTTTATAGTCTCGCTATTGTTATTTTAATGTTTTGTTACTTTTATTTCTTATTCTTATCTGTATTTTTTAAAACTGCATTGTTGGTTAGGGGCTTGTAAGTAAGCATTTCACTGTAAAGTCTACCTACACCTGTTGTATTCGGGCGCATGTGACTACTTACAAACACAGGGTGAAGATCGACTCCGTACATATCCAGTGTTTTGGCGATTCCTAAATAACTGAGTTCAGCCTTGGAGGGAATCTGGCCCCTGAAACACAGAGAGTTTATCTTGTTGGTGAAGCAGCAGGAAAGACTTTCAAGCCCATATACAAACACATAGAAGGAAATCTTATCTAGTGTGTATCTACAAGTATACATAGTGTGACATTATCGAGTACACATCTGCAATTACTGTATACATGGTGTAACATGAGCAAGTATACACCTACGATTATACATACATACCATAGTGTAACATTATTAAGTATACATCTTACTGTATGTAACAGTATAAGTTTAGGCCGTTCCCTCGCCCATACCCGGGCGCGAACCAGGGACTCTCTGCACACATCAACAACAGTCACCCACGAAGCATCGTTACCCATCGCTCCACAAAAGCCGCAGAGCAAGGGGAACCACTACTTCAAGGTCTCAGAGCAAGTGACGTCACCGATTGAAACGCTATTTAGCGCGCACCGCTAACTAAGCTAGCCGTTTCACATCGGTTACACTCACCCCCCTTTTGACCTTCCTCCTTTTTCCGCAGCAACCAGTGATCCGGGTCAACAGCATCAATGTAACAGTATAACTTTAGACCGTCCCCTCGCCCATACCCGGGTGCGAACCAGGGACCCTCTGCACACATCAACAACTGACACCCACGAAGCATCGTTACCCATCGCTCCACAAAAGCCGCGGCCCTTGCAGAGCAAGGGGAACTACTACTTCAAGGTCTCAGAGCAAGTGACGTCACCGATTGAAACGCTATGTAGCGCGCACCGCTAACTAAGCTAGCCGTTTCACATCGGTTACATGTATACAGTTGAAGTCGAATGTTTCCATACATCTTAGCCAAATACAATTAAACTCAGTTTTTCACAATTCGTGACATTTAATCATAGTAAAAATATCCCTGTCTTAGGTCAGTTAGGATCACCACTTTATTTTAAGAACGTGAAATGTCAAAAGAACGATTTATTTCAGATTTTATTTATTTCATCACATTCCCAGTGGGTCAGAAGTTTACATACACTCAATTAGTATTTGGTAGCATTGCCTTTAAATTGTTTAACTTGGGTCAAACATTTCGGGTAGCCTTCTACAAGCTTCCCACAATAAGTTGGGTGAATTTTGGCCCATTCCTCCTGACAGAGCTGGTGTAACTGAGTCAGGTTTGTAGGCCTCCTTGCTCACACACACTTTTCAGTTCTGCCCACAAATCTTCTATAGGATTGAGGTCAAAGCTTGGTGATGGCCACTCCAAAACCTTGACTTTGTTGTCCTTAAGCCATTTTGCCACAACTTTGGAAGTATACTTGGGGTCATTGTCCATTTGGAAGACCCATTTGCGACCAAGCTTTAACTTCCTGACTGATGTCTTGAGATGTTGCTTCAATATATCCACATAATTGTCCTACCTCATGATGCCATCTATTTTGTGAAGTGCACCAGTCCCTCCTGCAACAAAGCACCCCCACAACATGATGCTGCCACCCCCGTGCTTCACGGTTGGGATGCTGTTCTTGAGCTTGCAAGCCCCCCCCCCCCCCCCCCCGTTTTCCTCCAAACATAACGATGGTCATTATGGCCAAACAGTTCTATTTTTGTTTCATCAGACCAGAGGACATTTCTCCAAAAGGTATGATCTTTGTCCCCATGTGCAGTTGCAAACCGTAGTCTGGCTTTTTTATAGTGGTTTTGGAGCAGTGGCTTCTTCCTTGCTGAGCGGCCTTTCAGGTTATGTCGATATAGGACTTGTTTAACTGTGGATATAGATACTTTTGTACCTGTTTCCTCCAGCATCTTCACAAGGTCCTTTGCTGTTGTTCTGGGATTGATTTGCACTTTTCGCACCAAAGTACGTTCATCTCTAGGAGACAGAACGCGTCTCCTTCCTGAGCGGTATGCAGGCTGCGTGGTCCCATGGTGTTTATACTTGCGTACTATTGTTTGTACAGATGAACTAGGTACATTCAGGTGTTTGGAAATTGCTCCCAAGGATGAACCAGACTTGTCGAGGTCTACAATTACTTTTCTGAGGTCTTGGCTGATTTCTTTTGATTTTCCCATGATGTCAAGCAAAGAGGCATTGAGTTTGAAGGTTGGCCTTGAAATACATCCACAGGTACACCTCCAATTGACTCAAATAATTTCAATTAGCCTATCAGAAGCTCCTGAAGCCATGACATCATTTTTTTGAATTTTCCAAGCTGTTTAAAGGCACAGTCAACTTAGTGTATGTAAACTTCTGACCCACTGGAATTGTGATACAGTGAATTATAATTGAAATAATCTGTCTGTAAACAATTGTTGGAAAAATTACTTGTGTCATGCACAAAGTAGATGTCCTAACTGACATGCCAAAACTATAGTTTGTTAACAAGACATTTGTGGAGGTGTTGAAAAATGAGTTTTAATGACTCCAACCTCAGTGTATGTAAACTTTCGACTTCAACTGTACGTGGTGTAACATGAGCTAGTATACACCTACAACTATACATACCGTAGTGTTACATTATATTGTACAGACTATTTAGAACATCTAGATATCTTTATCTATTCTAAAGAGTTTATAAACACCTAAAGCTAAGGGTTAGAAACATCTAAAGCTAAGGGTTTATAAACATCTAAAGCTAAGGGTTTAGAAACATCTAAAGCTAAAGGTTTAGAAACAGCCATGTAACAAATCACTAAGTGACTGTTGGGGGAATACAGTGCAACAAGAGAACACCCCAAATACATGGAAAGTTGATATTTATTGTGTCATACTTCACCCCTGATGACAGTATTACAGCAGTGATGGAGAGTTGTTTAACTGTCATGAATTCCCCAGTCTAATAAACAGTAAATCTAACATGATGATCTACCTGGTCAACAACAGAGGTAATTATAGGTAGTGAGATTATAGCTAGAGTGTTTTAGAGTACTGTATGCAGTCTGAACAGATACAAGACAATGGATACACTCTGAAGTGGCAACACTGAGATAAATATTCTACATATAATAATAATAATAATAATACAAATAATAATAAGGAACTACAATACAAGTCATCGTACATGCCAGACTTAATGTTCAGCGACAGACTTGTCTGGTCCCACAAGACTACAATAAAATATACTCAAATGAAACCAATACACTTTTCAAAAACGTACATAACATACTTTCCCCCCTCCTCATCTGGTCAGTAATGCTTTTTCTAAGTTCCTATTTCTTAATTAACATTCCATGTGAAATAATGTTCAACTAGGTTGTGGACTGGGTTATGTATCTCCTTTTACTCATTAACTACAATGTCATACAGAGAGAATCATGTTTAAAAACCAAACGCATGCAGTCTAGGAGACCACAGGTATGGAACAACTCCCTGTGCTTTGCTGAGTACATACAATATGTTTATCGAGAGTGAACCGTGTACCAACTGCCAACTGAGTCTACAATATGGTGAAAATATCTATGAATGTGGATAAAGGGTGAACAGTAAAGGGTACTGTAATCTCTGGACTATAAGCAGTGTGTCTGCAGTGTAAACTCTGGCTTTGGTAAGCTTCATATACTGTGCCAACATCTCCCTCCTAATGTTAGAGGTTGGATGAGTCCCCTTCCCTCCCTCCTCCTCCTCCTCCTCTCCCCTCCCTCCTCCTCCTCCTCCTCTCCCTCCTCCTCCTCCTCCCCTCCCTCCTCCTCCTCCTCCCCTCCCTCCTCCTCCTCCTCCCCTCCCTCCTCCTCCCCTCCCCTCCTCTTCCCCTCCCCTCCCTCCTCCTCCTCCTCCCCTCCCTCCTCCTCCTCCTCCTCCCCTCCCTCCTCATCCTCTCCCCTCTCCCCTCTCGAGCCGTATCATTGATCTCCTGATCACACACATTAGTAACACAGAGACTCAGACTCATTCAGCCTGCTCAAGTGTGACCCCTAGATCTCCTCACACCTCTCCTTCTCCTCCTCGTCTTCCACTCTTCCTCCTCCATCCATACCCTGAAGACACAATCTCATCCTTTGCTCCCACTTCTTTCCCGAGTACATTTTAGATTCTGTTCACATGTTCTTTATAAGCAGCCGGGCTGAGATGATTGTCTCCTACATGCAGTTAGGTGGTGAGTGGCTTGGAACGGGGAGTTATTAACGGACACTTCGGGGTGGGCAGGTTGAGGCAGGAGCTCCATGGAGCTGTGACACAACGGGTGGGGAAAGGGACAAGGACACTCATCCCTCCATCTAGCCTCATGTCTGCCTGCCTGGCTGTGTGTGTGTGTGTGTGTCGTTAGTGTGTTTGGTTGGCCTCATGTCTGCCTGCCTGGCTGTGTGTGTCGTTAGTGTGTTTGGTTGGCCCCACGTCTGCCGGCCTGGCTGTGTGTGTGTGTGTCGTTAGTGTGTTTGGTTGGCCTCATGTCTTCCCGCTGCTGCCTGTCGGAATGAGGCCACCTGGACAGACGAGGCAGGAATAGGAAGTGGAAGGGAGTCAGAGAGCAACAGATATGTGACAAGGGGTGTGGTGCTGGGTGCTCACTCTACATAGCAGATCACAGCGAGGTTGACATCCACAGGCTCTTGAGAAAACGACATCTGTCTCATTGTATCTACAGTATCTCTCCCTCCCCCTTCCCCCCCCCTACCAGTCCTTCTATCTCTCTTTTCCTCCCTCTGCCTCTCCTCTTTTCATATTGAAGTGTCGCTCTCTCCTTAATTTTGGTCAGGTATTCTGTCACTGTGTAGTCTGAAATCGCATTCTAGTCTGCTCAGTTTTTTTGTTAATCATTCAAGTCATTCTCTTTTTGTTTCTCCTGATTTGGTTGGGTCTAATTGCATTGCTGTCGTGGGGCTCTGTTGGATCTGTTTGTGTTTGTGAACAGAGCCCCAGGACCAGCTTGCTTAGGGGACTCTTCTCCAGGAATCACTTCCTTTTAGGTGGTTGTAGAAATGAATGGCTCTTTTCTGGATTTTGATAATTAGCGCGTTTCAGCCTAATTTTGCTCTGCATGCAATATTTGGTGATTTACGTTATAAACGGAGGATATTTTTTGCAGAATTCTGCATAGGCTGAAACCTGCTAATTATCAAAATCCAGAAAGGAGCCATTCATTTCTACAACCATGCAGAATTCTCCCTCTGTCGCTCCCCGTCTGTCTTCCTCTCTCTTCCTTCTCTCCTCTCTCTCTTTTCCACTCTTCCTCTCTCTTTTCCCCTCTTCCTCTCCTCTGTCCCATACCCGAGAGAGAGAGAGAGAGAGAGAGAGAGAGAGAGAGAGAGAGAGAGAGAGAGAGAGAGAGAGAGAGAGAGAGAGAGAGAGACCAGAGGGAATAGCGCAAAATCAAATGATGATCACTGTCTCTTGGTCAGCAACATTAATGGGATGCATAGTCATAGACTAAGACCTTTCAGGACTTAAGGGGTTGACTCTGTAAGAACAACTGTAATGTATATGATATGTAATAATAGGACTGTCTCAGTCTGAGAAGAGAAACCCTATAGGTTTTTTGATTTTAGTAAATAATTTTTACTCCTTTTTCTCCCCAATTTTGAGGTATCCAATTGGTAGTTACAGTCTTGTCCCATCGCTGCAACACCTGTACGGACTGGGGAAAGGCGAATGTAAAGAGCCAAACGTCCTCCGAAACACGACCACGCCAAGCCGCACTGCTTCTTGACACACTGCTTATTTAATCCGGAAGACAGACACACCAATGTGTTGGAGGAAACCGTACAGCTGGCAACCGAAGCCAGCGTGCATGTGCCCGGCTCGCCACAAGGAGTCGCTGTAGCGCGATGGGACAAGGACATCCCGGCAGGCCAAACCCTCCTCTAACCAGGACGACGTGGGCCAAATGTGCGCCGCCTCATGGGTCTCCCAGTCGCGGCCGGCTGTGACACAGCCTGGGATCGAACCCATGTCTGTAGTGACGCCTCTAGCACTGCGATGCATCCCTATATACCATATATACCACATCAGTGCTGTTGGTGATCCTTCCGACCATACAGCTGTTTTGGTCATCCCTCTATCCCTACAGCTCTGTAGGTCATCCCTATACCCCTACAGCTATGTCGGTCATCTCTCTACCCCTAAAGCTCTGTTGGTGAATCTATACCCCTACAGCTCTGTCGGTCATCCCTCTACCCCTACAGCTCTGATGGTAAATCTATACCCCTACAGCTCTGTCCGTCATCCCTCTCCCGCTAAAGCTCTGTTGGTCATCCCTATACACCTACAGCTCTGTTGGTCAATCTATACCCCTACAGCTCTGTCGGCCATCCTTATACCCCTACAGATCTGTTGGTCAATCTATACACCTACAGCTCTGTTGGTCATCCCTATACCCCTACAGCTCTGTCGGTCATCCCTCTACCTCTACAGCTTTTTTGGTCAATCTATACCACTACAGCTCTGTTGCTCATCCCAATAACCATACAGCTCTGTTGGTCAATCTATACCCCTACAGCTCTGTTGGTCATCCCTCTACCCCTACAGCTCTGTTGGTCATCCCTCTACCCCTGCAGCTCTGTTGGACAGCCCTATACCCCTACAGCTCTGTCACCATCCCTCAACCCCTACTGCTCTGAAGGTCATCCCTATACCCCAAAAGCCTTGTAGGTCATACCTATACCCCAACAGCTCTGTTGGCTATCCCTCTACCCATACAGCTCTGTCGGTCATCCCTATACCCCTACAGCTCTGTTGGCTATCCCTCTACCCATACAGCTCTGTCAGTCATCCCTATACCCCTACAGCTCTGGTGGTCATCCCTATACCCCTACAGCTCTGTTGGTCATCCCTCAATCCCTACTGCTCTGAAGGTCATCCCTATACCCCAAAAGCAATGTAGGTCATACCTATACCCCTACAGCTCTGTCGGTGATCCCTATACCCCTACAGATCTGTCGGTCATCCCTATAACCCTACAACTCTGTTGGTCATTCCTATACCCCTACAGCTCTGTTGGTCATCCCTATATCCCTACAGCTCTGTTGGTCATCCCTATACCCCTACAGCTCTGTCGGTCATTTCTCTACCCCTACAGCTCTGTTGGTCAATCTATATCCCTACAGCTCTGTTGGTCATCCCTATATCCCTACAGCTTTGTCGGTCATCCATATACCCCTACAGTTCTGTTGGTCATCCCTTTACCCCTACAGCTATGTTGGTCATCCCTCAATCCCTACTGCTCTGAAGGTCATCCCTATACCCCAAAAGCCTTGTAGGTCATACCTATACCCCTACAGCTCTGTTGGCTATCCCTCTACCCATACAGCTCTGTCGGTCATCCCTATACCCCTACAGCTCTGGTGGTCATCCCTATACCCCTACAGCTCTGTCGGTCATCCCTCTCCCCCTACAGCTCTGTTGGTCAATCTATACCCCTACAGCTTTCGGTCATCCCTATACCCCTACAGCTCTGTTGGTCATCCCTATACCCCTACAGCTCTGTCTGTCATCGCTCTACCCCTACAGCTCTGTTGGTCATCCCTATACCCTACAGCTCTGTTGGTCATCCCTATATCCCTACAGCTCTGTTGGTCATCCCTATCCCCTACAGCTCTGTTGGTCATCCCTATCCCCTACAGCTCTGTCGGTCATTCCTATACCCCTACAGCTCTGTCGGTCATCCCTATACCCCTACAGCTCTGTCAGTCATTCCTATACCCCTACAGCTCTGTCGGTCATCCCTATACCCCTACAGCTCTGTCGGTCATTCCTATACCCCTACAGCTCTGTCGGTCATCCCTATACCCCTACAGCAGGAGAGGAGTGAAACACACCACACATCCACATAGAAACATACTTCCTCCGAGCCACTTCAGCATGCCAGGTAGGTGAGTGAGACAGTGCTTGTCAGGACTGTAGGGCTCTTAGTTCCTATTTCAAAGAGTAGGGAACAGAGCCAGGAATTCTTATTATTACATAAAACATCCCACAGTTTAGAATTCCCAATGGTATTCCCGGGAACTGATATCCCATCCAGCCAAGGAACCATGGGATTACCACCGTAGTGGACCACTTTAAATTGAAATTCAACGATAGTGGAGAAATGGTCAGATGTCTCCCACCTCGTATCCCTTAGCAAATAAATCGTAAATACATCAAAGCGATTACAGTAGGCCTTTGTCAACAGTCTTGTTTTTTAGAGGATAAAACCAGAGAAAAAAACACCAGAGACAGACTAAGTTATTAATACACCACCAGAGACAGACTAAGTTATTAATACACCACCAGAGACTGACTAAGTTATTAATACACCACCAGAGACTGACTAAGTTATTAATACACCACCAGAGACTAAGTTATTAATACACCACCAGAGACTGACTAAGTTATTAATACACCACCAGAGACTAAGTTATTAATACACCACCAGAGACTGACTAAGTTATTAATACACCACCAGAGACTGACTAAGTTATTAATACACCACCAGAGACTGACTAAGTTATTAATACACCACCAGAGACTAAGTTATTAATACACCACCAGAGACTGACTAAGTTATTAATACACCACCAGAGACTAAGTTATTAATACACCACCAGAGACTAAGTTATTAATACACCACCAGAGACTGACTAAGTTATTAATACACCACCAGAGACTGAGTTATTAATACACTACCAGAGACTGACTAAGTTATTAATACACCACCAGAGACTGACTAAGTTATTAATACACCACCAGAGACTGAGTTATTAATACACTACCAGAGACTGACTAAGTTATTAATACACCACCGGAGACTGAGTTATTAATACACTACCAGAGACTGACTAAGTTATTAATACACCACCGGAGACTGACTAAGTTATTAATACACCACCAGAGACTGACTAAGTTATTAATACACCACCAGAGACTAAGTTATTAATACACCACCAGAGACTGACTAAGTTATTAATACACCACCAGAGACTGACTAAGTTATTAATACACCACCAGAGACTAAGTTATTAATACACCACCAGAGACTGACTAAGTTATTAATACACCACCAGAGACTAAGTTATTAATACACCACCAGAGACTAAGTTATTAATACACCACCAGAGACTGACTACGTTATTAATACACCACCAGAGACTGAGTTATTAATACACTACCAGAGACTGACTAAGTTATTAATACACCACCAGAGACTGACTAAGTTATTAATACACCACCAGAGACTGAGTTATTAATACACTACCAGAGACTGACTAAGTTATTAATACACCACCGGAGACTGAGTTATTAATACACTACCAGAGACTGACTAAGTTATTAATACACCACCGGAGACTGACTAAGTTATTAATACACCACCAGAGACTGACTAAGTTATTAATACACCACCAGAGACTAAGTTATTAATACACCACCAGAGACTGACTAAGTTATTAATACACCACCAGAGACTGAGTTATTAATACACTACCAGAGACTGACTAAGTTATTAATACACCACCAGAGACTGAGTTATTAATACACTACCAGAGACTGACTAAGTTATTAATACACCACCGGAGACTGACTAAGTTATTAATACACCACCGGAGACTGAGTTATTAATACACTACCAGAGACTGACTAGGTTATTAATACACCACCGGAGACTGACTAAGTTATTAATACACCACCAGAGACTGACTAAGTTATTAATACACCACCAGAGACTAAGTTATTAATACACTACCAGAGACTGACTAAGTTATTAATACACCACCGGAGACTGACTAAGTTATTAATACACCACCAGAGACTGACTAAGTTATTAATACACCACCAGAGACTGACTAAGTTATTAATACACCACCAAAGACTGACTATGTTATTAATACACCACAGGAGACTGACTAAGTTATTAATACACCACCAGAGACTAACTAAGTTATTAATACACTACCAGAGACTGACTAAGTTATTAATACACCACCAGAGACTAACTAAGTTATCAATACACTACCAGAGACTAACTAAGTTATTAATACACCACCAGAGACTGACTAAGTTATTAATACACCACCAGAGACTGACTAAGTTATTAATACACCACCAGAGACTAAGTTATTAATACACCACCAGAGATTGACTAAGTTATTAATACACCACCAGAGACTGACTAAGTTATTAATACACCACCAGAGACTGACTAAGTTATTAATACACCACCAGAGATTGACTAAGTTATGAATACACTACCAGAGACAGACTAAGTTATTAATACACCACCAGAGACTGACTAAGTTATTAATACACCACCAGAGACTGACTAAGTTATTAATACACCACCAGAGATTGACTAAGTTATGAATACACTACCAGAGACAGACTAAGTTATTAATACACCACCAGAGACTGACTAAGTTATTAATGCACTACCAGAGACTGACTAAGTTATTAATACACCGCCAGAGACTGACTAAGTTATGAATACACTACCAGAGACTGACTAAGTTATTAATACACTACCAGAGACTGACTAAGCTATTAATACACTACCAGAGACTGACTAAGTTATTAATACACCACCAGAGACTGACAAAGTTATTAATACACCACCAGAGACTGACTAAGTTATTAATACACTACCAGAGACTAACTAAGTTATTAATACACCACCAGAGACTGACTAAGTTATTAATACACTACCAGAGACTGACTAAGTTATTAATACACCACCAGAGACTGACTGAACAACCCAGATACTGTAACACTGTTAAGACACTGTAACACTGTACAGTATCAGTGTTAAAGTGTCTGGGTTGTACAACAGTTGGATTATATCTGACGTATAGTACAGTACAGAGAGGGGAACCTGTTATGAGGGGATTAGACTGGGATTAGGGATTGGGCTGGTTGGCAGAGAGGTTGCAGAGAGGAAAGAAGGGGAGAGCAGAGGAGGAGAGCAGAGGAGAGAGAAGAGAGGAGAGGGCTTCCTTACATTACAGTTTTGTGGATCATCTCGATGGCGTGCTCCAGTTCCTCTTTCTGGTCCGGGACAAAGCGGTACTCTGACACGTACCCCGACACATGTTTGTACGGGTCGTAGTCGCCAAGCTCGGCTGGAGAGAAATAGTGAAAGAAAGACACATGAGCACAGGCATACACACATGCACACACACACACACACACACACACACACACACACACACACACACACACACACACACACACACACACACACACACACACACACACACACACACACACACACACACACACACACACACACACACACATTTTGACTGTGTGAGAGATCACATAATACAAGGTACAGTGGCATCACATAATACTAATCTCTATTTTATTAACTATTTATATATATATATATATATATCTGTCTGTCTGTCTGTCTGTCTGTCTGTCTGTCTGTCTGTCTGTCTGTCTGTCTGTCTCTCACTCTTCTCTTTCGCCGTCTCTCTCCCTGTGTCTCTCTCTCTGTGTCTCTCTCTCTGCCTCTCTCTCTCTCGTCCTTTCTCTCTCTGCCTCTCTCTCTCTCTCTCTCTGCCTCTCTCTCTCTCTCTCTGCCTCTCTCTCTCTGCCTCTCTCTCTCTGCCTCTCTCTCTGTCTCTCTCTCTGCCTCTCTCTCTCTGCCTCTCTCTCTCTGCCTTCCTCTCTCTGCCTCCCTCTCTCTGCCTCCCTCTCTCTGCCTCTCTCTGCCTCGCTCTTTCTGCCTCGCTCTTTCTGCCTCTGTGTGTACTCACACTGTATGGCCAGAGCAGCCAGCTGGGCGCTGATGTCAAGGGGACAGGGGATTCTGCCCTGTAGTACATCCTGCTTCACCTGCAGGAAGAACTGATACCTACAGTACCCAGAGACACACACAGACACACATCCATATAGCACACAAAACACAGTACAAGCTATTTCATATTGTCATAGATAAGAACATAACATGTAGTCTGCATGTAAGCTTGTATACTGTATGTGTGGCTGTGAAGGCCAATTCAATAAAAAGTAGGGAGATGATAACACTGATGTGTGACTGGATAATTGGTCAATGATATACTGTTTATCAGGGGTAGGCAACTCTGGTCCTGGAGTGCTGCAGACACTTCATGTTATTTTTTAACAGACCTGGAAGACCAGGTGTGTTGAATTTAGGCCCTGAACGGATCAATTAGCTCAGTTGGTCAGGTGAAGTGCCTAGTTGGAACAAAATCCTGCAGTACCTGCGGCACTCCAGGAACAGCGTTGACTACCTCTGATATATAGCATAGCAGCCACAATGATATTATCTGGAGAAATCTAGTAATGTACCAAAAATATATACCTTGTTATTTCTTCTTTCAGCTTGCAGGGATTCTCAGCGTAAAACTTGACCCCAAAATAGAGTGTGTATGGAGGCCCTTCTGAGAGAGAGACAGAGAGGAAGAGAGAGAGAGAGAGAAAGAAAGAGACAGAGAGGAAGAGAGAGAGAGATTTCAGCAGCAGCAAACTCTCTGTATCCAAACAGCTGAGAGCCTTTCAACTCAACTGAATGCAGAGAAAGGAAGAGAAACTTACTTTTTATTAAATCTTTGTGTTCTGAAAGGGTTTTCGAGGGGTCTAGCCAATACTGCAAACAAAAAACACAGAGAAGACATTCAAATGACATACAAAAATGACAGCCATAATGATTATTTGTTTACTTAAGTAGTATCATACGTAATATACAATATGTAACTAGTAGCCTATGTGTACATTAACAAATACAGAATGTACTGTAACAAGCTATCTTGAGCATGTGTATTCAGTAATCTCGGTCAACCCAGAACTAAAGTATTGCGTAATGGATGCTTGATTAAGTTCTGGGTCCATAAGAGAAGAGGTAAAATGAGGATCAGAACTACAACGAAGCGATACACCCTTTCTCTTTGCAAGTCTGTGTGCCAAATGTCTCATCCCCTTCCAAAATTCGAAAGATGCTAACACCTGTGAAATCGTGATTTGTCCAAATAACCAGTGACGAAAAACACAAGCACAGGAACTAATGCTGCTGCTCTCACACATCCCGTTGTTTCATGACAGATATACCGTACCCTTTATGTTTACATAGTCTGTCCAGGAGATATGAAGTATTCAGTAATTGGCTGGAAGAAATGGAGAAATGCACTTTGTTATGTAATGTCATGGCTGAGAGGTCTATGCAGTGTGCGTGTGTGTGTGTGTGTGTGTGTGTGTGTGTGTGTGTGTGCATGTAGTGTAGTGTGCAGTCAGTGTATTGGACAGGACTCAGGCAGCTCCAGAACGGGACGTTTAGTCATGCTAACTTTGGCATAATACTGAAGCCGCATTGAAACCAACTTTAATAAATGGTCTCGTTAAAAAGGAGTGTGAGTCATTCAAATCTGCATCAGTAAAACATGGATTTAAAACAGGTCACAGCATGTTGCCACAGAGGCAAAAATCAAACACATGAAGCTTATTTTTTATTGGCTTTTATTCATTATCTTATACTGTACTGGTATTTTGGAATTAAGATCTATTTTGTAACTCGTTGGACCTCTGGCTCTCACGTCAATGAACATCTGATTTGGGAACATTCCTGCAAGACTGCCTGGCTTACTGTGCACAATTTCCTTATGTCACGTTGATGATGGACATTAAAATATCATATATACAGTACCAGTCAAATGTTTGGACACACCTACTCATTCCAGGGTTTTTCTTTATTTTTACTATTTTCTACATTGTAGAATAATAGTGAAGACATCAAAACTATGAAATAACACACAGGGGATCACATTTTAGCCAAAAAAGTGTTAAACAAAATATATTTGAGAATCTTCAAAGTAGCAACCCTTTGCCTTGATGACAGCTGTGCACACTCTAGGTAAGTCAGTTAAGAACACATTCTTATTTACAATGACGGCCAAACCCTAACCAGGCCAATTGTGCGCCGACCTATGGGACTCCCTATCACGACCAATTGTGATACAGCCTGGGATCGAACCAGGTTCAGTAGTGACACCTCTGGCACTGTGATACAGTACCTTAGACCGCTGCGCCACTCGGGTGCCCACAAAAGCTCTGAAGACACATACAATGACCCTATGTGACAATAAACATAAACAGTGTGTAGGTCTCCATACAGTATATTCATGTGTTTATCACTGGTTACAGCAGCTACTGCGCTGTGGTGTCTATTTGTGGGATGTTGTCGAGCTTCTTATGATCATGAATGCAAACTGCTATTTTTAAATCATAGTTGTGGAGGTCATTGTGAATGCAAACTGCAATTTTCAAATCATTGTTGTGGAGCTTGTTGTGAATGCTAACTGCTATTTTCAAATCTTTATTTGCAGTGTTGTCACAGTGACGCCTTGCTTTACTGTGATATTGTATCAGAGCTCACAATGTCATTGCAGCTCATGCTTCTCCTGGGAGCCATCTGTACAGACAGATTGACAACAATGTTTCTCTTCCTCTGTTCTTTAAATAACTTAACACGGTGATAAAACACAGTGATAAACAACAGTCTGTTCGGCATCAGACACCGGCAGCAAACATTCAAAACAAACGTGAAAACAAACGGGCCTTTGTTCACACAGTTCACACGAAACAGCATAAGGACTCAGCTCTTTTAAAAATGAAACTGAAATAAATATTATTATTCAATGTTTTCTGCTTTAGCTTGACTGTAGGGCATGGTAGCTGATATCGCGTTACCAAACTGCTTACATTTCTACTATAAATGAATAGCACCGCACCCCTTGCATGAAGAAACAGCTTCAAGTCCTGTTTTATATGCATTCCATATATTTGTATGTGAATTTCTGGTGATGTTGCTACTAGCTGAAGATGGAAATTGTTGGAGGGGGGGAAGAGTCTGTGGACTGAATCTTTGGATTCTGGGGCATTCTGGGGCATGGAGATGAATAAATGTTAGCGTAATGAGGTAGGCTAGACTAGGATAACATATTTCAGACTAAAGTATGTCACTGAAAGATACTGTGTGGTGCACCCTCGCCATTCCCTCCCACCTTAATCCTCACCCCACCACACTACAGATGGGCACCAGGGCCTTGTTCATTAGGGCTCATCATAGCAAAATGTGTCAAAAAGTTTTTAATGGAAAAAAGAAAACAAGTGTTTCTCATTGGACAAGTTCTAGTAGTCCCTCCCTGTTTCAAAGCAATTCAAATGTTATTTGTCACATGCGACGAATACAACCTTACAGTGAAATGCTTACTTACAAGCCCAAACCAATGCAGTTTTAAGAAAAATACCTAAAAAAAGAAAGAAATAAAAGTAACAAATTATTAAAGAGCATCAGTAAAATAACAATAGCAAGGCTCTATACAGGGGATACCGGTACAGAGTCAATTAGAGGGGGCACCGGTTAGTCGAGGTAATTGAGGTAATATATATATGTACAGTGCCTTGCGAAAGTATTCGGCCCCCTTGAACTTTGCGACCTTTTGCCACATTTCAGGCTTCAAACATAAAGATATAAAACTGTATTTTTTTGTGAAGAATCAACAACAAGTGGGACACAATCATGAAGTGGAACGACATTTATTGGATATTTCAAACTTTTTTAACAAATCAAAAACTGAAAAATTGGGCGTGCAAAATTATTCAGCCCCTTTACTTTCAGTGCAGCAAACTCTCTCCAGAAGTTCAGTGAGGATCTCTGAATGATCCAATGTTGACCTAAATTACTAATGATGATAAATACAATCCACCTGTGTGTAATCAAGTCTCCGTATAAATGCACCTGCACTGTGATAGTCTCAGAGGTCCGTTAAAAGCGCAGAGAGCATCATGAAGAACAAGGAACACACCAGGCAGGTCCGAGATACTGTTGTGAAGAAGTTTAAAGCCGGATTTGGACACAAAAATATATCCCAAGCTTTAAACATCCCAAGGAGCACTGTGCAAGCGATAATATTGAAATGGAAGGAGTATCAGACCACTGCAAATCTACCAAGACCTGGCCGTCCCTCTAAACTTTCAGCTCATACAAGGAGAAGACTGATCAGAGATGCAGCCAAGAGGCCCATGATCACTCTGGATGAACTGCAGAGATCTACAGCTGAGGTGGGAGACTCTGTCCATAGGACAACAATCAGTCGTATATTGCACAAATCTGGCCTTTATGGAAGAGTGGCAAGAAGAAAGCCATTTCTTAAAGATATCCATAAAAAGTGTTGTTTAAAGTTTGTCTCAAGCCACCCGGGAGACACACCAAACATGTGGAAGGAGGCGCTCTGGTCAGATGAAACCAAAATGGAACTTTTTAGCAACAATGCATAACGTTATGTTTGGCGTAAAAGCAACACAGCTCATCACCCTGAACACACCATCCCCACTGTCAAACATGGTGGTGGCAGCATCATGGTTTGGGCCTGCTTTTCTTCAGCAGGGACACGGACGATGGTTAAAATTGATGGGAAGATGGATGGAGCCAAATACAGGACCATTCTGGAAGAAAACCTGATGGAGTCTGCAAAAGACCTGAGACTGGGACGGAGATTTGTCTTCCAACAAGACAATGATCCGAATCATAAAGCAAAATCTACAATGGAATGGTTCAAAAATAAACATATCCAAGTGTTAGAATGGCCAAGTCAAAGTCCAGACCTGAATCCAATTGAGAATATGTGGAAAGAACTGAAAACTACTGTTCACAAATGCTCTCCATCCAACCTCACTGAGCTCAAGCTGTTTTGCAAGGAGGAATGGGAAAAATGTCAGTCTCTCGATGTGCAAAACTGATAGAGACATACCCCAAGCGACTTACAGCTGTAATCGCAGCAAAAGGTGGCGCTACAAAGTATTAACTTAAGGGGGCTGAATAATTTTGCACGCCCAATTTTTCAGTTTTTGATTTGTTAAAAAAGTTTGAAATATCCAATAAATGTTGTTCCACTTCATGATTGTGTCCCACTTGTTGTTGATTCTTCACAAAAAAATACAGTTTTATATCTTTATGTTTGAAGCCTGAAATGTGGCAAAAGGCCGCAAAGTTCAAGGGGGCCGAATACTTTCGCAAGGCACTGTACATGTAGGTAGAGTTGTTAAAGTGACTGACTATGCATAGATAATAAACAGAGAGTAGCAGCAGCGTAAAAGAGAGGTGGGGGGGAATGCAAATAGTCTGGGTAGCCATTTGATTAGATGTTCAGGAGTCTTATGGCTTGGGGGTAGAAGCTGTTTAGAAGCATCTTGGACCGAGACTTGGGGCTCCGGTACCGCTTGCTGTGCAGTAGCAGAGAGAACAAGTCTATGACTAGGGTGGCTGGAGACTTAGACAATTTTTAGGGCCATCCTCTGACACTGCCTGGTATAGAGGTCTTGGACGGCAGGAAGCTTGGCCCCGGTGATGTACTGGGTTTTACGTACTACCCACTTTAGTGCCTTGCGGTCGGAGGCCGAACAGTTGCCATATTGATGCAATCAGTCAGGATGCTCTTGATGGTGCAGCTGTAGAACGTTTTGAGAATCTGAGAACCCATGCCAAATATTTTCAGTCTCCTGAGGGGGAATAGGTTTTGTCGTGCCCTCTTAACAACTGTCTTGGGGTGCTTGGACCATGTTAGTTTGTTGGTGATATGGACACCAAGGAACTTGGAAGTTCTCAACCTGCTCCACTACTGCCCCGTCGATGAGAATGGGGGTGTGCTCACTCCTCCTTTTCCTGTATACCACAATCATATCCTTAGTCTTGATCACATTGAGGGAGAGGTTGTTGTCCTGGCACCACACGGCAAGGTCTCTGACCTCCTCCATATAGGCTGTCTCGTCGTTGTCGGCGATCAGGCCTACCACTGTTGTGTAGAAAGAAAGTTGATCCCCGGTGTCTCTCTAGAGAGGACTACAACATCTCTCTCTCACTACCATGCCTTACCTCCTCGGTAAAAAAAGCAACACTTATTTTTAAAATTAGGAATCCAATGTGCCATTTGTTTATTTCTGTGTTTACGTGACTAATGCTACTACTTTTTGGAAAATGTGTTGTATAATTATCAATCTTAATGATGATGTTGGAGTCGTGCCTGGCCACGCAGTCATGAGTGAATAGGGAGTACAGGAGGGGACTGAGCACGCACCCCTGAGGGGCTCCTGTGTTGAGGATCAGCATGGCGGATGTGTTGTTACCTACCCTTACCACCTTACCGCCTGTCAGGAAGTCCAGGATAGTTGCAGAGGTAGGTATTTCGTCTCATGGTCCTTAGCTTAGTGATGAGCTTTTAGTGCACTATGGTGTTGAATGCTGAGCTGTAGTCAATGAATGGCATTCTCACATAGGTGTTCCTTTTGTCCAGGTGTGAAAGGGCAGTATGGAGTGCAATGGAGATTGTTTTATCTGTGGATCTGTTGGGGCGGTATGCAAATTGGAGCGGAGTGGGTCTAGTGTTTTGGGGATAATGGTGTTGATGTGAGCCATGACCAGCCTTTCAAAGCACTTCATGGCTATAGACATGAGGGCTAAGGGTCGGTAGTAATTTAGGCAGGTTACCTTAGTGTTCTATGGTGATCTGCTTAAAACATCTTGGTATTACAGACTCGGACAGGGAGAGGTTGAAAATGTCAGTGAAGACTTGCCAGTTGGTCAGCGCATGCTCGGAGTACACGTCCTGGTAATCAGTCTGGCCCTGCGGCCTTGTAAATGTTGACCTGTTTAAAGGTCTTACTCACATCGGCTACAAAAAGCGTTATCACACAGTCATCTGGAACAGCTGATGCTCTCATGAAGCCAGTGACTGATGTGGTGTACTCCTCAATGCCATCAGAGGAATCCCGGAACATATTCCAGTCTGTGATAGCAACACAGTCCTGTAGTTTAGCATCTGCTTTATCTGACCACTTTTTTATTGACTGAGTCATTGGTGCTTCCTGCTTTAGTTTTTGCTTGTAAGCAGGAATCAGGGGGATAGAGTTATGGTCAGATTTGCCAAATGGTGGGTGAGGGCGAGCTTTGTACACGTCTCTGTGTGTGGAGTAAAGGTGGTCTAGAATTTTTTCCCTCTGGTTGCACATTTAACACGCTGGTAGAAATTAGGTATTTTCTCTTGTTTTGTGCCTAATGAATACAACCCAGAACACACCGGAACGGATTTTGGTGTCCAGGGGAACGTGATTAGAGCTATGTCTGTGTGATTGAATTAGAATAAGTTAATTGAATTGGTTAATCTTATCTAATTTGCAATAATCACATCAGTGCAGGTGTTGTGTTCTAGTGCATGCTAATTTATGCAAATGAGGGGGTTGAGGATTAGAACAGTGGCTGACAGCGACAGGACAACAACCAGACAAAGACAGAGGGGTTCCACTCAGAAAGACAACCTGAGAAACAATCTACTTCTTATTTCTCTAACTGGTAGTCATCTTCCAATGAACAGCAACTGGCTGGAGGAGAACAAAGTAAAAACCTTTGGTAACACATTACTTAGAAAATAGCCTTACACCCTTAGAAAAAAGGGTACTAAAAGGGTTCTGTGTATAGTAGACAGTTAATGGGCTACATCTATGTGCATTCATGGCACCTGCACAAAGCCCTTCCAGATCTATTTACATTTTTATATCTGCAATACTTATATAACACCTCAAGGTGTTTATTTTTATTACATGGGATTAGAGTGTGTTCTATCTATCAGTATGAGAAAGCCATGTCTTTCTGCCCTACAACACAGCTCAGTTGCTAAGTGACTAGAACTGATAAATAATAGAATGATAGATAATAAATTAAAAGGCTCTGTCATCATGAGGCTGACAGTTTGATTGACAGGTCGGACTGAGAGGCCCAGGCTCTGTTCTAATATCTCTACTAGTTCTAGAATGAAGAATGATCCACAAGAATGAACTAAACAATGTATTGGGAGTGCATTTGAATTACGACTAGGGGTTCTGCTAGCGGAACGTTTCGACAACATCCGGTGAAATTGCAGAGCGCGAAATTCAAAATAAATTATTAGAAATATTTAACTTTCATACAATTACAAGTGCAATACAGCAAAATGAAGCTGAACGTCTTGTTAATCCAGCCACTGTGTCAGATTTCAAAAAGGCTTTACCGCGAAAGCAAACCATGCTATTATCTGAGGACAGCACCCCATCAAACAAACACATGATAATCATATTTCAACCAACCAGGCGCGACACAAAACTCAGAAATAACGAAATAATTCATGCCTTACCTTTGAAGATCTTCTTCTGTTGACTCTCCAATATGTCCCATAAACATCACAAATGGTCCTTTTGTTCAATTAATTCCGTCGTTATATACCCAAAATGTCCATTTATTTGGCGCGTTTGATTCAGAAAAACACTGGTTCCAACTCGCCCAACATGACTACACATTATCTAATAAGTTACCTGTAATCTTTGTCCAAACATTTCAAACAACATTCCTAATCCAACTTTAGGTATTTTTAAACGTAAATAATGGATAAAATTTAAGACGGTATACATTGCGTTCAATAGCGAATAAAATGAATGTGGAGCGAGCTTCAGGTCGCGCGCCCCAAACAAAACAGTATACTTGGCTATACACCCAGAAAGGAAAGGGCTACTTTTTCATTTCTCAAAGGAAAAATATCAACCAATTTCTAAAGACTGTTGACATCTAGTGGAAATGATAGGAACTGCAAGCAAGTGCCTTAGAAATCTAGATCCACATAGAAAATACAGTGAACTAAAAAAAAAACATCCCTGGATGATTTGTCCTCGGGGTTTCGCCTGCCAAATAAGTTCTGTTATACTCACAGACATTATTTTAACAGTTTTAGAAACTTTTGAGTGTTTTCTATCCAAATCTACCAATATGCATATATATATATATATATATATATATATATATATATATATATATATATATATATATATATATATATATATGCATATCCTAGCATCTGGGCCTGCGTAGCATGTAGTTTACTTTGGGCACAATTTTCATCCAGACGTGAAAATACTGCCCCCTATCCCAAACAGGCTAAGCGATGTGCTGGTGTAGATATTGGAGCATTCTGGAACCTCAGTCATATTACTACAACTTCAGCCTCAATATTATGGAGGGTTACACCAGGAGAGGGCATTCATATTGTAATTAAGGGTGTAGCTAGCAGGCAGGCTGGCAGTCTCATATAAATGACAGAGAAGTCTCTCTAAATGGATAGGTTTTGATTATAGGCCTGCTGCTCCATGCACAGACACTAAAAGCATCACTGCTCTCTGACACACAGTAACAGTGTGTGTATCTATCAGTCCCGAAGCAGCTCCAATATGTTGGTACATGTATGTCGTTTACGACTCCAGAGGGTAGGAATGATGTGGATGTGCATGCTGATCCTAGCACGCTCTTGGGTCTAATATTACCCAAGCACAGCGGGGATAACCTGCAATAAACAACATAGCTATGTGTATGATAGAATGATTCTATAGACTTTTATGCAAAAGTGTAAAGGCATTTATTTTTAAATCTAATACGACTCTTTTCTCCAGAAGGATTCAGTAGCTTAGATGCATCCTCTGTGCTCATCTCCAAAAAAACAAGGTTGGCTAACCTTGTAAATCAGAAACCTCGGTCAAACATAGTTCAACATCAAACCAGTGTTACAGCTGTTGTCAGGCATGCCAACAGCATGGAGATGAACTGGAACAACACACCACTGAGAAAAACAAGAGTGAAGGTAGAAAACATTCGCCATGGATACAGTTACTGTTAGAAGTTATAGCATTAGAATCATCGACAGCGAGAATTAATGGTGTTAGTCAAGGAACAATTGAGGCCTGAACAAATATACTTGACTCTAAAGAATGATCTCAGCTAAAGCTAATCTTTCTTTGCTTTCAGGTCGATAGGGTAGGGGTGGGATTTGTCTGGTCGCCGGGAGGAGGGCGGGGCAGTGGTGGGTGACTGACAAGCAACCCTAGTTGCTAGGGGGGTAGGAAAGGGTGGGAAATGGTTTCCAGGAGTGGGGGGTGGGGGCAGTGATGTAAAGTATTTAAGTAAAAATACTTGGTCTCACTAAACACACATGGTTTGTTAGTAAATTATGTCTGAGTGCTGGAGTGTACCCCTTGCTATCAGTAAATTTTAAAATCAAGAAAATGGTGCCTCTGGTTTGTTTAATATAAGGAATTTGAAATGATTTATACTTTGACTTTCAATACTTATGTAAGGATGTACGATGAGAGTCGGGAAGCAAGTTCAGGGAGTGAATGCATTTAATAAATAAACAAAACACGAACAGCGCACTAACATTAAACAGATACAGGAACAATGACGACTGGGGAAGAAACCAAAGGGAATGACATATAGGTAATCAAGGAGGAGATGGAGTCCAGGTGAGGGTCATTATGCGCTGGTGACAGGTGTGTGCCCTAACGAGCAGCCTGGTGACCTAGAGGCCAGAGAGGGAGCACATGTGACAGTACCCCCCAAACGTGCAACCCTAGCCGCAGGACGACGATCCCGGGGCTCAGGAGCGGACTGGTCACATGAGGCGCGGGAGCATGACGACCTAGAGTGCCGGTGAGAGAGCATACGTGACAGTACCCCCTCCCCGGCGCACTCGGCTCCAGCCACAGGACACCAACCACAGGGATGATCGGACCGGTAAGCCTCTGCTGAGGCGCAGAAACCTGACGAACCAGCTGAGGAGTGAAAGCCTGATGAGCCGGCTGAGACCTCCCCGGTTGCCTTGATTGAGGCACAGGAACCTGTTCATCCACCTTAGGCATGGGAGCTTATTGAACCCGCTGAGGCATGGGAGCCTACAAACTGGCTGAGGCCTCCCAGGTAGCTACGGCTCCAACACCCGGACCCAACATCACCTCCCCCCAAAAAAACACTCCTGATGCTTCCCTTTGTTGAGTCGTCATTCTCTAAGGATGTACGCTGAGAGTCGGAAGCAAGTTCAGGGAGTGAATACATTTAATAAATACATGAACAAAACACGAACAGCGCATGAAACAGATACAGGAACAATGACGACTGGGGAAGAAACCAAAGGGAGTGACATATATAGGACAGGTAATCAAGGAGGTGATGGAGTCCAGGTGAATGTCATTATACGCGTAACACTGGTGACAGGTGTGCGCCCTAATGAGCAGCCTGGTGACTCAGAGGCAGGAGAGGGAGCACATGTGACAACTTAAGTATGTTTTAGCAATTACATTTACTTGAGTATATTTAAAATCAAATACTTTTACTCATGTAGTATTCTGCTGGGTGACTTTCACTTTTACAAATTTTCTAAGATATCTTTACTTATACCCAAGTATGATAATTGGACACTTTTTCCACAACTGGGTACTTCCACAACTGGGTACTTTTTCCACAACTGGAGGGTTGGATGGAGACATGGTGGCTGGGTGGGACTGGGGGAACAGGATGGGAGGAAGGATGGAGACATGGTGGCTGGGTGGGGTTGGGAGAACAAGATAGGAGGAAGGATGGAGACATGGTGGCTGGGTGGGGTTGGGAGAACGGGATGAGGGTTTGGGGGTTGAGACATGGTGGTTGGGTGGGGTTGGGGGAACAAGATGGGAGGAAGGATGGAGACATGGTGGCTGGGTGGGGTTGGGAGAACAAGATAGGAGGAAGGACAGAGACATGGTGGCTGGGTGGAGTTGGGAGAACGGGATGAGGGGTTGAGACATGGTGGTTGGGTGGGGTTGGGGGAACAGGATATGGGGTTGGGGGTTGAGACATGGTGGCTGGGTGGGGTTGGGAGAACGGGATGAGGGTTTGGGGGTTGAGACATGGTGGCTGGGTGGGGTTGGGGGAACGGGATGAGGGGTTGGGGGTTGAGACATGGTGGCTGGGTGGGGTTGGGGGAACAGGATGGGAGGAAGGATGGAGACATGGTGGCTGGGTGGAGTTGGGAGAACAAGATAGGAGGAAGGACAGAGACATGGTGGCTGGGTGGAGTTGGGAGAACGGGATGAGGGGTTGAGACATGGTGGTTGGGTAGGTTGGGGGAACAGGATATGGGGTTGGGGGTTGAGACATGGTGGCTGGGTGGGGTTGGGAGAATGGGATGAGGGGTTGGGGGTTGAGACGTGGTGGCTGGGTGGGGTTATGAGAACGGGATGAGGGGTTGGGGGTTGAGACATGGTGGCTGGGTGGGGTTAGGCGAATGAGATGGGAGGAAGAATGGAAACATGGTGGCTGGGTGGGGAATGTGGAATGGGATGGGAGGTTGGGGGTGGAGACATGGTGGCTGGGTGGGGTAGGTGGAATGGGATGGGAGGTTGGGGGTGGAGACATGGTGGCTGGGTGGGGTTGGGGCAACGGGTTTCCGGTTTATATTCAACTATGTTTGTATTTCTTACTGATTGATTTGTCTTTCATTTGAGTGGCAGCCTACAGGTACGATCCAAAAATAACTAAACAAATAAACATTTGCCCCCCCCAAAAAAAGTGGAAGTCAAATGCATTATTTGGGGGTTGAATGAATGAAAAAGAAAACACTCATATCTTGATTAGGATAAGTATTCACCCCCCTGAGTCAATACATGTTATAAACACATTTGGCAGCAATTACAGCTGTGAGTATTTTGGGGTAAGTCTCTAAGAGCTTTGCACTCCTGGATTGTGCAATATTTTCCCATGATTATTTTCTAAATTCTTCAAACTCTATCAAGTTGGTTGTTGATCATTGCTAGACAGCCATTTTCAGAGTCTCGCCATATATTTTCAAGCAGATTTAAGTCAAAACGGTTACTAGGCCACTCAGGAACATTCAATGTCTTCTTGTTAAGCAACTCCGATGTAGATTTGGCCTTGTGTTTTAGGTTATTGTCCTACTGAAAGGTGAATTTGTCTCCCAGTGTCCATTGGAAAGCAGACTGAACCAGGTTTTCCCTGTAAGATTTTGCCTGTGCTTAGCTCCATTCCGTTTCTTTCTATCCTGAAAACCTCCCCAGTTCTTGCAGATGACAAGCATACCCTATAACATGATGCAGCCATCACCATGCTTGAAAATACAAAAAGTGGTACTCAGTGATGTGTTGTGTTGGATTTGCCCCAAACATAACACTTTGTATTCTGGACAAAAAGTTAATCCCTTCGTCTTATTTTTTGTAGTTTTACTGTAGTGCCTTGTTGCAAACAGAATGCATGTTTTGGAATATTTTTAGTCAATACCGGTTTGCTTTATTTCACTGGCATTTCGGTTAGTATTGGGGATTTACTACAATGTTGTTGATCCATAATCAGTTTTATTCTATCATAGCATCAAACTCCATAACTGTTTTACAATTTTAATAAAATAACAAAAACAATAAAGAGAGAGAGAGATAGCCAGAGAGAGAAACAGGAATAGAGAGACAGGGATAGAGAGAGGGAGGTGGGGAGAGATGAATAGGTAGGATAGAAAGACAGAGAGAGGGAGAGAGATGGATAGAAAGAGAGAGAGATGGATAGAAAGACATAAAGAGATGGATAGAAAGAGCAACAGCAAGCTAGCTAAATAGGAAAAATTAGCTAGCAAGTGCAAGCTAACTAGCTAAATTGCCATACATGTTTAATGCTTTTCGATCTGTCCCCAAATTAATGTAATTGGTTCAGAGTTTGTTTTGATATTTTACCCTGCGTGTCGTGATTGCATTTGGTGTAGGGGCATGATGGCACACGCGCGTAGCCGGTTTGGGTTCCGTGTAAGAACCCTCTCTTGTTCAGGTTGTGTGATAATTAAGCAATAGGGCCCGAGGGGGTCTGGTATGTGGCCAATATACCACGGCTAAGGACTGTTCTTAAGCATGACACAACGCGGAGTGTCTGGTTACAGTCCTTAGCCGTGAGGTGCCTTATTGCTATTATAAACTGGTTACCAAGGTAATTAGAGCAGTAAATACATGTTTTGTCATACCCGTGGTATACGGTCTGATATACCACAGCTGTCAGCCAATCAGCATTCAGGGATCGAACCACCCAGTTTATAATAGTGCATAGTACATGTTAGGGCATAGGCTATATCCAACAAGTCAAACAGACAGTGATGCTGGCGTTCCAACATTTTCAGTCTCCTTTCACTATTTTTCTTTCATCCTATGCAGGTCTGACGATAAATCAGGGCTTGGCCGACAGCCCCCTGAAGGCATTGCACAGGATACCGCCCATCCATGTGAGAGAAAGATGGGGATGTTGGGAGAGTATGTATATGTCCTAAATGGCACACTATTCCCTTAATAGTGCACTATTTTTGACCAGAGCACTATTCCCTATGTAGTACACTACATAGGGAATAGGGTGCCATTTGGGACAGTTATCATTGTGTTCTTTTATGGTTCTGTACTCTGACTAACTCTGAGTGTGTGTAGCCCTGGGGCCCTGCATGGGTTATTACTATTCCTCCCTAGTCCTACTCTACCCTATCATGGGCTGGGCCTGCGTGGGACGCTCTGTGATGGCACCTTCTGTAGGAATGACAGGACAGAGAATGACCCCCGGCCAATATTCACAGAGCTGTTGTTGTCTTTACAGGATAATAATGCTTACTATTTTCACTTTGACTGGGGCAAGCTGAAGCTACCATCTTCAGATATCTAAGCCAGACATCTGACTTGAGGCGAAATAACCTTTCTAATCTTACCAGACACTTTGATTAGTGTATATGAAGGAAGGAAATAATCTCTCCGGTGCGCCATTCATAATATAATGTCATAAGCATGTCATAATGCATAAAGCCTTCCCTGGTCTATTGTGAGATTATCAGTGGTGTGCTGAGATACTGTCACTCACATGGACACACATTCATATACACATTCACTTATAATTTGTATAAATATGTTTATAGAAATCACTGGTGACTCACGGTCTGGTGGCTGCGGTCACAGTAGCGCAGCCCGAAGAAGTCTGTCTCTGCCAGCTTCACATGGTCCAACACAAAGTCCAGCACCACCGAACCCTTAGTAGACTTCTGTGGAACACAAAGTGTTTTGGAACTCAGTGTCTGAGTCACAGGCAAACGTGTTCCCAGGCAAAGACATCAAGTTGATGTCAGTGTTTTTACTTATGGAATATAAACTGGCTGGATTTCACATTATAGCTATTAATGCATTCTGAGGCAACAGGCAAAGTGTTCTGAAATACCATGGTGGGCTTCTGTACTGACAGTCATGTTTTGAAGAATAAATAGCTTCAACAATATATGGCATATACAGTATAGTTCTTATTTTATTCTGAGGAGAGACAGTCTCTCTTTCAGCCAGCTCTCGGTGTCTGGATTCAGAAATGGCATAAAGAGACTCTGTAAGAGAGTAGACCTATGTCTTCAGGGAAATATCAATTAGATATAAATGATTACTTTGCTAAGCAGTGAAAACTGCCTTCCGCTGCAATTCACACGCCTCATGGTGCCTCTCATTACCATTTCTGAGGCTTACAAAAGCAATCTGCTAAAAGAAACAATATTAGGACTTTATTTTAGTATGAACCAGACAACCTCTGGTTCCAGGAGTATTTCCAGAACACCTATACCACTGTTGCAAGATAATCACATCTATTTCTCCTTTGTGGGGTGAAGAAACATCATTGACCGTATCTTATCTGTCAGCACTTCAGCCTTCTCTTGTAGATACAGCATCAATCCAAATGTATCCACTGACGATATAAGTATTTATTCCGATGGAAAACCAATTATGGATCACACCAACCAATCCACATTTGCCTCAGCGCGGACCACAACCCAACCAAACCTTCCTCTCTCTCACCTACATTTAAAATGTTTCTTTAGATTTATTCTGAGTACTATCTGATTGGCTACATCGATGCCTGTAATGAAAGATGGGGCTTTACTCACAGCTAACATCATCTCATGGTGAGGCTGAAACACAAACACCGACCACACTCACTTTCCAAAACAACCCAGGGATTTCTACCCTCCTCTCTTTCCTTTCCATATGAAAGTCAACGCACAAATGGATACACGCTCATTTCCCTGGTGTATGATGCAGAGATCGTATCAGGTGGATCATTGACAGACCAGCAGTGCATCTGCATTGGGTTTGTGTTCTTTAACAGGACACCAGCATCCGTCTTGGCTGGAGGACATCTCTCTCTTTACCTAATTATCTCTGTTTGCTCTTGACACAGAGAGGAGGAAACTGTCTGTCTGTGTGTGTGTGTGTGTGTGTGTGTGTGTGTGTGTGTGTGTGTGTGTGTGTGTGTGTGTGTGTGTGTGTGTGTGCGTGTGTGTGTGTGTGTGTGTGTGTGTGTGTGTGTGTGTGTGTATGTGTATGTGTGTGTGTGTGTGTTTCTCTCCGACTGCTCCTCTTAACCACAAAGCACATGTTTGATGAATCACAAGGTGTACACTGACAAACAGTCAGTATGATTTATGCCATCAAAGCATGTGAACACAGACAAACAGACCACACTCAGCTGGCTAGAGACCAAATGTAACATCTTAGAGCAGACTATGCCATCTTTCAGCAGTAGAACAATAAGCAGCAGTGTGGGACACCTAGTGAATACATATGTTGTCTCATGACAACTTACACTCCTTAAGAATTCAAGAAGACCAAGGATATCAAGTCCAAGAAGACCAAAGAACCACATAGGATGAGTGGGTCCAAGTTCATTCCTATGGCACCTAAAGTAGTGCACTTCCTCATGTTAATAGTTAATTACTTCCTCCTGTGTGATTCAGGGCTCATCTGCATGTTTTCATGATCTACTCCAATCTGCAGGTGTACTCCAAGGGAATCACAAGTGGGCTGCCTGTGTCTGACACAGGAGACAGGCTCTCTCTTCTTCTCTCTCTCTCCCTCTCTCCCCTTTCTCTTAAGTTACTCTCTATCTCCCTCGCTCTCCTTCGCTCCATCTGCTGTTGTCTCATCTCTGATTAAACCACATGATGCATATGCCTGTCACCTGCTAGACAGAAAGACAGCTGTTTCACAGTGTCTCTGTGCTTCCTTCTCTCTGACTCCCTGTGGGGACATCCTCTACACTTCCTCCCTCTGATACAGCCTGACATCCTTACATCCCCACATCCTGACATCCCAACATCCTCACGTCCTGACATCCTGACATCCTCACATCCTGACATCCTCACGTCCTGACATCCTCACGTCCTGACATCCTCACGTCCTGACATCCCAACATCCTCACGTCCTGACATCCCAACCTCCTCACGTCCTGGCATCCTCACGTCCTGACATCCTGACATCCTCACGTCCTGACATCCTGACATCGTCACATCCTGACAACCTCACGTCCTGACATCCTGACATCCTGACATCCTCACGTCCTGACATCCTGACAACCTCACATCCTGACATCGTCACGTCCTGACATCCTGACATCCCAACATCCTCACGTCCTGACATCCTCACGTCCTGACATCCTCACGTCCTGACATCCTCACGTCCTGACATCCTGACATCGTCACATCCTGACATCCTCACGTCCTGACATCCTGACATCGTCACATCCTGACAACCTCACATCCTGACATCGTCACATCCTGACAACCTCACGTCCTGACATCCTGACATCGTCACATCCTGACAACCTCACGTCCTGACATCCTCACATCCTGACAACTTCCCATCTTGACATCCTCATGTCCTGACAACCTCACATCTTGACGTCCTGACAACCTCACATCTTGACATCCTCACATCCTGACAACCTGACATACTCACATCTTGACAACCTCACATCTTGACGTCCTGACAACCTCACATCTTGACATACTCACATCCTGACATACTCACATCTTGACATCCTCACATCTTGACAACTTCCCATCTTGACATCCTGACAACCTCACATCTTGACATCCTCACATCCTGACAACCTCACATCCTGAAATCCTGACTTCCTCACATCCTGACATCCTCACATCCTGACATCTTGACATCCTGACAACCTCACATCCTGAAATCCTGACTTCCTCACATCTTGACATCCTGAAATCTTGACAACCTCATATCCTGACATTCTGACAAACCTTTAACAACATCATAAACAAGCAGTGAAATTGAAACTCCAACATCCTATAAACTCCAACATCATATAAACTCCTGAGTAGTTAATTACCACCTGTGAAGGCCTACTGTCTCTTTCCTGGTATTCACAGTTCTGCCAAGACTGAGCTGAGTGACTGTAGTACAGTTCTGTTAATTATTCTCAAAGCATGAATACAACATTGTCTCATCGTGTCCTCCTTCCTTCCATCCCTCCTTATGTCACATGGAATGACGCTGGCGTGAAAACCCCCTGTTCCATCGGTGGCGGAATCCACCCCGACTTCACCAACAAAACAAAAAACAACCCAAAAAACTCCTGAACCGGCTGGGCGAACAAGCACTTATGATCCGGCTGAGGCCCGACGTGGGATGGGCGCCATCCGAGCCAACCGGGGCAAGGAAACCTCTTGAGCCAGCTAGGGAGTGGAAGCCCAACGAGCTGGCTAGGCACCCCTGGTTCCATCGATGGTGACCCAGAGCTGATGTCTACATACCAACCGGAACGCCAGTTCTCCCCGATGCATCGTGTGTTGGCCGATGCATTCTGTCACATGGAATGACGCTGGAGAGACGAAGCAGGTACGGGGAGTAAAACATTTCATAAATAACGGACATGGAACGAGACAGGAACAGCGTAGGCAAACAGGTAACACAAACAAAATACAATGAATGCAGCAGCAGGGAACAGAGCTGGGGAACTGACAAATGTAGGGGAGGAAATAAACAGATGAGTGAGTGAGTCCAGGTGAGTCCAATATCAATGATGCGCGTGACGAGGGAAGGCAGGTGTGCGTAATTGATAACAGGAGTGCGTGATGCAGGGCAGCCTGGCGCCCTCAAGCGCCAGGGGAGGGAAGAGCGGGAGCAGACGTGACACCTTCACTCATTCCTTCCTTCCTTCCATCCCTCATCCCCCATTCCTTCATTCCTTGTTTTCATTTCAAAGACGCCACATATCGATTTCACTTGTCTCTCCGCATCACATTTATCATGAGACATTATGAATACGAGTGCTGTGATTCGACATGACATGAGTTCTGTGATTATGACTGCTTTTGACAACCTTCTCCCAGCACAACTCTGCTACGGTGAATTAGGAAGCAGCAGGAACAGCAGAGTAGCAACATTTCAAACCTACACTTATAATAATACAACATACTGAGTCTGATTACTTTGGATGAGAGTGTCTGTGTGAGAACAGTATCTCTAATGCACCCCATGTTGCTTATAGAGCATGCAGGATCGTGGCATGATCACAGCCACACATTTTTAGTGCTTGTGCTCATTCACAGATTTACCATAACACATGTTAACATAGTTTTTGCATTCAGTTACCATTGCGTAGGGTTGCAAAGCTACCGTTAACTTACAAATGTTACCGTAATCTTCTGTAGTTTTGGTAATTAACAGGTAATCTATGGCAATCTATGGTAAATTTGATAATTTATAATTGAATAATACGTTTAAAAAAATATTTCTATATCATATATATTTTTAAACATCTGTGTCCATATTGTCCATGAGTTTCCAGTGGATAGACCATAATGGTTCAAGAGAAAATAGCTTAATTAATGAAAAAAACATCTAAGCAACAATTTCATTATTTTAAATGAACTCTGCAACTCTTCAAACTATTGACTTTTTTCACAACTAACACCAGCTTGGTGCCAAAACATTGACAACAAAGACATACTGACATGGTAAAATAAAGGTTGATAAAAAAAAAAGATAAAGGGTATTTCATGCTAAAGCCCTCATATCAGCCCTCACTGCATCTCAGTGCTAGAGGTGTCACTACAGACCCTGGTTCAATTCCAGGCTGTATCACAACTGGCCGTGATTGGGAGACCCATAGGGAGGTGCACAGCGTCGTTAGGGTTTGGCCCAGGGTAGGAAGTCATTGTAAATAAGAATTTGTTGTTAAATAAAGGTTAAATAAAAAATAAAACACCAATGGTATTGACTAAGTTGATAGTTTATATTTGGAGAATGTTTCACAGCTTTGACATCATTTTTTGGGTTATCATATTATTTGATTATTTGATATATTTTACATGTGATAAGGCCACACAGAGTGTCAGACATAATTATAGACACCTGTGATAATCGGAATTACCCAAAAGGACCACTAGATGTCTAGTGATAGATTACATAAAATCCTTGAAAGTTACCAAAATTCTGGTAGTTTACTGGTCAACTTTGAAAGATTCCAGTACAAAACCCTCCCTTTTGCAACCCTACTATTGCTTAAGTAGCTTTGAAGAAAAATGCATCCAACTCCTTTTCGGACTGGTCAGTCAAATAATTTAGATTGCTGCTGCTTTCTCTGTCCATGTGTACCCAAAGTGGACAACCCACTGAGTGAGCTACACATTTATCATCCATTCTTACTGCAATGTTTTATCCTCGTTTGACATTTTACTTCCTGCTTTTTGACTTGTAACCTCTCTGACCAGTTTGGGAATCACATTGAAACATGCAACTCTGATTTTCTGTGTTGGGCTAGACTAGGCAGCCCCCAGCTGTCAGCCCATATAAGGAGTCCAACTCCAGAATCACACAGAATCACATTTTCTGTTTTAAGACCAATGACTGGAAATAAGGAAATTAGTGAGTGGCTGTTACAACTTACAACATATATTTCCAGTAGGAACGTCTTAGTACATGGTCTCAGTGAATGTATGTACACTACATGCTATGTACGTGGTCTCAGTACAATATGTACGGCTGGTGTCAGTGGGTCTCAGCACTTCAACCAGGCAGGGAATCCATGCTACTATGTTACCGGTCACAGTGCCTCCCAGAGAAGAGGAACAGACATTATTGCAGAGCTCCTCCTGACTACAGTAACTAACAGTAACTGAAAACCATGACCCCCGGCAGGAAAGAACTGAGGTGTGACTGACTATACTATGACATCATCCAGGGCCAACCGGACCAACACCCCCAGGGTCTGCAGAGAATCCAGGGCCAGGCAGCAGCTAGCACTGTCATGTTTCCCATAGGGGCCCTTTCCTACCAACCCTGCGTCCATCCCTCCCTCCCTCCCTACCAACGCTCTCATTCATACTCCCCTCCATCCCCTCCCTTCCAACCCTCCCATAAATCCTCCGTAGCCTCCATCCCTCCCCTGCCATACAGTCTCCCTGCCTGCATTCCTCCTCTACTGATAAGGTAGCTCTGGTAGTCAGGGTGGGATTGCTAAAATAACAATCTTAGAAAAAAGGGTTCCAAAAGGGTCGTCCAGCTGTCCCCATAGGAAAACCCTTTATGGTTCCAGGTTGAACCATTTTGGGTTCCATGTACAACCCTCTGTGGAAAGGGTTCTACATGGAGCCTAAAACGGTTCTACTTGGAACCAAAGGATTATCCTATGGGGACAGCCGAAGAACCCTTTTGGGTTCCAGATAGCACCTTTTTTTCTAAGAGAGTAGACTAGTTTTGTTTTGGATGGAATCTTTGTCTCAGGGTTATCTTTGTATATTTCTATTTGTATTTATTATGGATCCCATTAGCTGCTCCCTGCGTCCATCCCTCCCTCCCTCCCTACCAACGCTCTCATTCATACTCCCCTCCATCCCCTCCCTTCCAACCCTCCCATAAATCCTCCGTAGCCTCCATCCCTCCCCTGCCATACAGTCTCCCTGCCTGCATTCCTCCTCTACTGATAAGGTAGCTCTGGTAGTCAGGGTGGGATTGCTAAAATAACAATCTTAGAAAAAAGGGTTCCAAAAGGGTCGTCCAGCTGTCCCCATAGGAAAACCCTTTATGGTTCCAGGTTGAACCATTTTGGGTTCCATGTACAACCCTCTGTGGAAAGGGTTCTACATGGAGCCTAAAACGGTTCTACTTGGAACCAAAGGATTATCCTATGGGGACAGCCGAAGAACCCTTTTGGGTTCCAGATAGCACCTTTTTTTCTAAGAGAGTAGACTAGTTTTGTTTTGGATGGAATCTTTGTCTCAGGGTTATCTTTGTATATTTCTATTTGTATTTATTATGGATCCCATTAGCTGCTGCCAAGGCAACAGCTACTCTTCCTGGGGTCCAGCAAAATTAAGGCAGTTTATACAATTTTAAATACATTACAATACATTCAGACTGTGTGCCCTCAGGCCCCTACTCCACCACTACCACATATTTACAGTACAAAATCCATTTGTACGTGTGTAATAGTGCGTATGCTGTCGTATGTGTGTGTGTGTATATGCGCCTATGTTTGTGTTGCTTCACAGTCCCCGCTGTTCCATAAGGTGTTTTTTTTATCTGTATTTAAATGTAATTTCACTGCTTGCATGAGTTACATGATGTAGAATAGAGTTCCATGTAGTCATGGCTCTATTTAGTACTATGTGCCTTCCATAGTCTTTTCTGGACTTGGGGACCTTGAAGAGACCTCTTGTGGCATGTCTTGTAAGGTATGGGTGGGTGTCCGAGCTGAGCGCCAGTAGTTCAAACAGACAACTCGGTGCATTCAACCTCTCATAAATACAAGCAGTGATGAAGTCAAACTCTCCTCCACTTTGAGCCAGGAGAAATAGACATGCATATTATTAATATTTATCAGGGATCAAAGTAAGCCCCAAGTGCAGACCGTGTGAAGTAACAATGTTTATTGTAACAACAGGGGCAGGCAAACGACAGGTCAAGGCAGGCAGGGGTCGGTAATCCAGAGTAGTGGGGCAAAGGTACAGGACAGCAGGCAGGCTCAGGGTCAGGGGCAGGCAGAGTGGTCAGGCAGGCGGGCTCGGAGTCAGGACAGGCAAGGGTCAAAACCAGGAGGGCGAGAAAAGAGAAACTGGAAAAATGAAAAAACAGGAGCTGAGACACAAACCTCTGGTAGGCTTGAACAAACAAGACGAACTGGCACAGACAGACAGAAAATACGGGTATACTGTAGATACCCAGAGGATAAGTGGGGAAGATGAGCGACACCTGGAGGGGGTGGAGACAAGCACAAGGACAGGTGAAACAGATCAAGGCGTGACAATATTAGTTCGCTGTGTACATCCAAGGACGTGCTGCCGTGCTGCCCTGTTCTGAACCAATTGCAATTTTCCCAAGTCGTTTTTGTGACACCTGAACACACAACTGAACAGTAGTCCAGGTGCGACAAAACTAGGGCCTGTAGGACCTGCCTTGTTGACAGTGCTGTCAAAAAGGTAGAGCAGCGCCTTATCATAGACATACTACTCCCCATCTTAGCTACTGTTGTATCAATATGTTTTCACCATGATAGTTTACAATCCAGGGTAACTCCAAGCAGTTTAGTCACCTCAACTTGCTCAAATTCCACATGATTTATTACAAGATTTAGTTGAGGTTTAGGGTTTAGTGAATGATTTGTACCAAATACAATGCTTTTAGTTTGAGAAATATTAAGGAATAACTTATTCCTTGCCACCCACTCTGAAACTAAATGCAGCTCTTTGTTATTAAGTGTTGCAGTCATTTCAGTCGCTGACATGTATAGTGTTTTAATTTATTTTTTTAATATCTTTTAGGAGTGGATCAGCTTAATATTGCGGAAAGATTGTTCCATCAATGTAATTGTCTGCATCATTTCCAATCACCCATATCTTTTTTTGGTAAATATATATATCCACATACATACACATACATATACACATATGCATACATATACACATACACATACCTACAGAGCCTTGCGAAAGTATTCGGCCCCCTTGAACTTTGCGACCTTTTGCCACATTTCAGGCTTCAAACATAAAGATATAAAACTGTATTTTTTTTGTGAAGAATCAACAACAAGTGGGACACAATCATGAAGTGGAACGACATTTATTGGATATTTCAAACTTTTTTAACAAATCAAAAACTGTAAAATTGGGCGTGCAAAATTATTCAGCCCCTTTACTTTCAGTGCAGCAAACTCTCTCTAGAAGTTCAGTGAGGATCTCTGAATGATCCAATGTTGACCTAAATGACTAATGATGATAAATACAATCCACCTGTGTGTAATCAAGTCTCCGTATAAATGCACCTGCACTGTGATAGTCTCAGAGGTCCGTCAAAAGCGCAGAGAGCATCATGAAGAACAAGGAACACACCAGGCAGGTCCGAGATACTGTTGTGAAGAAGTTTAAAGCCGGATTTGGATACAAAAAGATTTCCCAAGCTTTAAACATCCCAAGGAGCACTGTGCAAGCGATAATATTGAAATGGAAGGAGTATCAGACCACTGCAAATCTACCAAGACCTGGCCGTCCCTCTAAAATTTCAGCTCATACAAGGAGAAGACTGATCAGAGATGCAGCCAAGAGGCCCATGATCACTCTGGATGAACTGCAGAGATCTACAGCTGAGGTGGGAGACTCTGTCCATAGGACAACAATCAGTCGTATATTGCACAAATCTAGCCTTTATGGAAGAGTGGCAAGAAGAAAGCCATTTCTTAAAGATATCCATAAAAAGTGTCGTTTAAAGTTTGCCACAAGCCACCTGGGAGACACACCAAACATGTGGAAGAAGGTGCTCTGGTCAGATGAAACCAAAATTGAACTTTTTGGCAACAATGCAAAACGTTATGTTTGGCGTAAAAGCAACACAGCTGAACACACCATCCCCACTGTCAAACATGGTGGTGGCAGCATCATGGTTTGGGCCTGCTTTTCTTCAGCAGGGACAGGGAAGATGGTTAAAATTGATGGGAAGATGGATGGAGCCAAATACAGGACCATTCTGGAAGAAAACCTGATGGAGTCTGCAAAAGACCTGAGACTGGGACGGAGATTTGTCTTCCAACAAGACAATGATCCAAAACATAAAGCAAAATCTACAATGGAATGGTTCAAAAATAAACATATCCAGGTGTTAGAATGGCCAAGTCAAAGTCCAGACCTGAATCCAATCGAGAATCTGTGGAAAGAACTGAAAACTGCTGTTCACAAATGCTCTCCATCCAACCTCACTGAGCTCGAGCTGTTTTGCAAGGAGGAATGGGAAAAAAATTCAGTCTCTCGATGTGCAAAACTGATAGAGACATACCCCAAGCGACTTACAGCTGTAATCGCAGCAAAAGGTGGCGCTACAAAGTATTAACTTAAGGGGGCTGAATAATTTTGCACGCCCAATTTTTCAGTTTTTGATTTGTTAAAAAAGTTTGAAATATCCAATAAATGTTGTTCCATCTTCATGATTGTGTCCCACTTGTTGTTGATTCTTCACAAAAAAATACAGATTTATATCTTTAGGTTTGAAGCCTGAAATGTGGCAAAAGGTTGCAAAGTTCAAGGGGGCCGAATACTTTCGCAAGGCACTGTATATAAACTCTTTGAAACGTTGAATTTTCAGAACCCTGTCTTTCAAAGATAATTCATAAAAATCCAAATAACTTCACAGATCTTCATTGTAAAGGGTTTAAACACTGTTTCCCATGCTTGTTGAATGAAACAAACAATGAATGAACACAATACAATATATTTTTAATATACTTTTATTATTCCACGGAAACCCTACCACCCTTCCCCCAATTGGAGTAAACTAATAAACAATAACACTTAGGCTTCTACCTTCAGTTTATACATCTTATACACATCTTACAGACACAATCTATTTTACAATATTTAGATTTTGTTTGTTTTTAGTCCTTCCTCTATTTCTGATGTCCATCCAGTTTGGTTTCTATTTGTAACTGTGCTATTTCACAAAATTTCTGAACCTATATACATTTTACAGATCCCGTATGCTTTACATTGGTTATCTTGTTATTAGTCCCACCCTTCAGCTCCATTCAACCCCTCCCATCTATCTCTTAAAACCATTCATTTTGGATTTATATATGTCATATATTTTTCAACTGTGCTGTGATGCTTCACTGAACGTTTCTATTCTCATAGCTTCCACAGATTGTACATTTTGCTAAAATAATTATTATATTATTGATTGATTGACTATGGCTTTTCGAATCACCCAGTATTGCTATCTGCAGCGTTAGTTCTATGCAAATGTTGCAATTCTTCAGCCATTCCAGGACCTGTGACCAAAAATGAGCTACATATGGACAATACCAAAATAAATGATCTAATGACCCTGCCTCCTCAAGGCAACAAAATCTATATAACATTCTATTGGTTGCAAGAATTTTGTATAGTAATTTAAATAGAAAAATGTGAAGTTTTGAATCCGGCGTTGTTTTGCGTATTAATTCATAAACCATGTGCCATGGAATAGGTACATCGAAAATCTCTTCCCAACTATTTTGCAATTTATATGGCACAGCTGTCAGTTTTTTGGTCCTCAAATTAAATTGGTGTATGTTTTTATTTATCACACTTTTCTTTAACCATTTATGTTCTTTAATGCAGGGCTGACATACAAATTTAAAAAACTTTTTTCACCTTCTACTTACCTTCCATTTTTGTGGTAATGCTGCAATTAGTTGGTTGTAATTTTGGGTAGAGCAGACATTTCCATATGTCTGTGTTAGCTGCATGTGTGACAACTCCACCAGTCCTATTTATGATATCATTCACTAAAATTACACCTTTTTTTTAAATTTAGTATACAGTATTTGAGTATAACCATAATATTGGTTGTATTATTTGTTCTGTCATTTCAGGTGGATTAAACTGAAATTGCAACCAACATTCTAAAGCTTGTTTAAAAAATAACGATATTTTGGAGATTATTTCCTTTTCAAACAACCGAAAGTGAGCAGTTGTAATCTGAATAAACGGAAAAAGACCATTCTTGAACATGGGATGAGATGTTCCTACCAATTTCCTAGAGAACCAGTTTGGATTTAAGTATAACTTTTGTATGACTGATGCCTTTAGTGAGAGGTCTAAAGCTTTAATATTTAATCATTTCTGCCCTCCGAATTAATATTTGTTATATAAATAGGCCCTTTCAATTTTGTCTTGCTTGCCATTCCAAATAAAATGGAATATTTTTTGTTCATATAATTTAAAAAGCAGGTCACTAGGTGTAGGCAAAACCATAAGCAAATAGCTAAACTGTGATAAGACTAAATAGTTAATCAGGGTGATTTTTCCACAAATAGACAGGTAAGATCTTATCTATTTTTGCTAACTTTATATAAAAATGTATTGGAGTGAGATCATTTCTTTCTTTTGGGATTTGTATACCGAGTATGTCCACATCTCCGTCAGGCCATTTAATTGGTAAACTACACGGTAATGTCAAATTAGCTTTTTTTTGTGATCCAATATGTAATATAGTACACTTCAATCCAGAGAGGACAGCAAAAGTATCTAGACCCTCTATGAAGTCGTGGAGAGATTCAAATTGTGGTTTTAAAAGAAAACATGAATCATCAATGTACAATGACACCTTAGTTTTTAAGCCACGGATATCTAATCCCTTAATATTATTATTGGATCTAATTTCAACAGTTAACATTTCGATGGCAATATTAAATAGATATGCCGATAGTGGACAACCTTGTTTTGACTCCTCTAGATAGTTTAAAACTTTCGGAGATGTAGCCATTATTTACTATTTTAAACCTAGGGTTACTATGCATAACATTAACCCATTTTATAAGAGATTCCCCAAAATTGAAATATTCTAGGCATTTATATATAAACTCCAGTCATACTTTATCAAAAGCCTTTTCAGAATCAGCTATGAAAACCAGGCCTGGTGTCCACAATATTTCATAGTATTCTAATGTTTCCAGTACTTGTCTTATATTATTTCCTATGTATCATCCATGTAAAAAACCTGTCTGATTAGGATGAATAATAGATGACAATACTTTTTAAATTCTATTTTATTTGAGATTTTATTTATTTCACCTTTATTTAACCAGATAAGCTAGTTGAGAACAAGTTCTCATTTACAACTGGCCAAGATAAAGCAAGATAAAGCAAAGCAGTTCGTCACATACAACAACACAGAGTTACACATGGAATAAACAAACATACAGTCAATAATACAGAAAAAAAACAAGTATATATATATACAGTGTGTGCAAATGAGGTAAGATAAGGGAGGTAAGGCAATACAATAGGCCATAGTGGTGAGGTAATTACAATATAGCAATTAAATACGAGTGATAGATGAGCAGAAGATGAATGTGCAAGTAGAGATATTGGGGTGCAAAACAGCTAAATAAATAAATAAATACAGTATGGGGATGAGGTAGTTGGATGGCCTATTTACAGGTGCAATGATCTGTGAGCTGCTCTGACAGCTGGTGCTTGAAGTTAGTGAGGGAGATATGAGTCTCCAGCTTCAGCGGTTTTTGCAGTTCGTTCCAGTCATTGGCAGCAGAGAACTGGAAGGAAAGGTGGCCAAAGGAGGAATTGGCTTTGGGTGTGACCAGTGAAATATATCTGCTGGAGCGCGTGCTATGGGTGGGTGCTGCTATGATGACCAGTGAACTAAGATAAGGCGGGGTTTTACCTAGCAAAGACTTGCAGATGACCTGGAGCCAGTGGGTTTGGCGACGAGTATGAAGGGAGGGCCAGCCAACGAGAACATACAGGTCGCAGTAGTGGGTGGTATATGGGGCTTTGTTGACAAAACGGATTGCACTGTGATAGACCCCATCCAATTTATTGGGTAGAGTGTTGGAGGCTATTTTGTAAATGACATCGCCAAAGTCGAGGATCGTTAGGATAGTCAGTTTTATGAGGGTATGTTTGGCAGCATGAGTGAAGGATGCTTTGTTGCAAAATAGGAAGCCGATTCTAGATTTAATTTTGGATTGGAGATGCTTAATGTTAGTCTGGAAGGAGAGTTTACAGTCTAGCCAGACACCTAGGTATTTGCTGCTCATGCATTGAATATACTCCTCAAGGACATCATGGCACTGAAAACAATGGATACACTCTACAAGAGAGCCAAGGAAATGTTTAGGTATGTGAAGGGTCATCAAGTTATAGCAGTAATCTACCTCACCAAGCAAAGTGAGAAGAATAAGAGCACCACATTGAAGCTGCCCAGCAACACCTGTTGGGGTGATGTTGTCATCATGTTTGACAGTCTCCTGGATAGGAAGGAGTCTCTCCAAGAAATGGCCATATCACAGTCGGCTGATATTGACAGCCCCATCAAGAGTATCCTCCTGGATGATGTATTTTGGAAGAGAGTGGTAAGCAGCCTGAAACTCCTGAAACCTATAGCAGTAGCCATTGCATGGATTGAGGGAGACAATGCCATCCTGGTTGATGTTCAGACTCTGCTTGCAGATGTAAGAGAAGAAATCTGTACTGCCCTGCCCATTTCACTGTTGCTTCAAGCAGAGGAAACTGCAGTTCTGAAATACATCAAAAAACACGAAGACTTCTGCCTGAAGCCAATACTCGCAGCAGCATACATGTTGGACCCCAAGTATGCTGGCAAGAGCATCCTGTCTGGTGCAGAGATCAACAAGGCCTATGGTGTCATCACTACCGTGTCTCGCCACCTTGGCCTGGATGAGGACAAGGTTTTTGGCAGTATGGCAAAGTACACTTCCAAGCAAGGGCTTTGGGATGGAGATGCAATATGGCAGTCGTGCCAACAAATCTCATCAGCCACCTGGTGGAAGGGACTTTGTGGATCTGAGGCTTTCCCATGTTGCCTCCATCATCCTCCACATCCCACCAACATCAGCCGCCTCAGTGCGCAACTGGTCCTTGTTTGGGAACACACACACACCAAAGCACACAACAGGCTGACCAATACAAGGGTTGAAAAATATGTGGGCATCAGGGCAAATTTGAGGCTTTTTGAGCCTGACAATGAGCCAGCCTCAACAAGGTTGGAAAGTGACAGTGAAGATGAGGCCTCAGAGTCTGATGTTCAAGAAGTGGACATTGAGGAGGTCCAGAGAGAAGACATGGAAGCCCGAGAGGAAGACAACCAAAGCTTTAGTTTCTAGACTATCATTTTATAGATGTATGTTAAAAATGTTTTTGGGAGATGCGATGGATCATTGGGGATCATTCAATATTCCCTTTCTTTTGTTGTTCAGAGAAATCATCCCATGTGAAGAGTCAACTCATTTAGTTAAAGTTCAATTCGTAACTAAATAGTTTTTTGTTATTTCTATTGGAAAGATTTAATAATTTACAATTATGTCTACTTATGATAAGGTCAAATATGTATGTTTCTGTATCCATATGATATGGTAAATATATCTAATGCAAAAAAACATCTATTAATTTGCATATATTTCCGTTAATTTCCATATATTCCCGTTAATTCCCATATATTCCCGTTAATTCCCACGTAAAGTTTCCACCTCTGAATATTCCCCAAAATGTGCAAACCAAATAGACAACAATGTTTTTTTTCACCTCTCCCACACTAACTTCACGGAATTTAAAATGACAATGCTTGTCTTTCAGAATTTGGTCAGATATACTTGGATGTGTAGTGTTAACATTTGTTGCTGGCATGTTATGCCTAAATTTGATAATCTTGCCAATGTCTTTTGTTTTTTGCATTGTTGTTTTCTGTTTTCCTTTGTTTTTCTATTTTTTCTCTTTCGTTCATTTTGTTGGTTGTTGGTGCAGTGGCTGGGGGGGTGTCTTGGGGGTGGGGAATGAAATTATTTGGATATTTTTTTTCTCGGGGGGGGGGGGGGGGGGGTCTCGGATGGTTGAGGGTCAGCACTCGGGGAACTGTGGAGGGTGATCTTGGAGGGCTGGCGGTTGGGAGCTTTGGCCGGTGGCTGATAGGTCGCTGGTTCGGGTTTTTGACCTTGTTGGAGATCTTTCGACATGCCCTTGAGAAGGGCATTGACCCTGTTTGCTTCTGTGGGTCGTTCTGTTCTAAACATATTGCTCACCATGTCTTTTGCAGAGGGAAAAGAGCCATGAGAAAACAAGTTTTTTCTTCTTCATAGAATCAATATATCGTAAAACATCATATTCCGATAGCTGCCCCTCAGTCCGGAGCTGCCCCTCAGTCCGGAGGAGTTTGTTTAGTGGAGTGGGGCCCTTTAGTAGGGTTGCCAATACTAGGTCGGCGGCGAGGGTCGCAGTTCCTAGAAAGAGACTAAAGCGGACAAAGACTATGGTGGAGTGGGGTCCACGTCCCGCGCCAGTGCCGCCACCGTGGACAGACGCCCAGACCCTCCCCTATGGATTTAGGTGTGCGGCCGGGAGTACGCACCTTTGGGGGGGGGTACTGTCACGCCCTGGCCTTAGTTATCTTTGTTTTCTTTATTATTTTGGTTAGGTCAGGGTGTGATATGGGGGATTTATGTGTTTTGTCTGGCCTAGGGGTTTTGTATATTTATGGGGCTGTTTCCTTTCTAGGTAGTTTTGTATGTCTATGGTTGCCTAGATTGATTCTCAATTAGAGGCAGCTGTCTGTCGTTGTCTCTGATTGGGAACCATATTTAGGCAGCCATGTTCTTTGGTCATTTTGTGGGTGATTGTCTTCTGTCTTTGTGTCATTGCACCAGATAGGACTGTTTCGGTTTTCACTTTTGTTGTTTTGTAGTTTGTAGTGTTCTCGTTTATCGTCGATATTAAAGATGTTGAACACTAACCACGCTGCATTTTGGTCCTCCTCTCCTTCCCAGGAAGATAACCGTTACAGTCACGTGCACTAGTACAGTGAAATGCCTTTCTTGCTCTTTCCCAACAATGCAGTAATCAATATCAGTAGTACTATATTATATTTTTCAAGTAGAACAAAAACACAAGAGAAATAGAAATAAGAAGAGAATGAGAAAGTAAGTAAGCTTTATACAGGGTCAGTTCCAGTATCATATTTACAATGTGCAGGGATACTGGAGTGGTAGGGTTAGATATCTATAGAGGTAAGGTGACTAGGCATCAGGATATATGATTAACAGAAGTATGTAAGCCATGTTTCAGAAAAGCGGAGAATATTGCAGTTATGAGTGCTACTAGTTATGGCAGTGCATATGGGGGGGGGGTTAGATGAGCACCACTGAATCCTTTCAGTCCAGGCACATCAACTCCATGGGGAGGGAATCTATTGTTCTGACTACCTGGACCTAAAATTAGGTTTTGAACTATTGAAACCAAACAGTATGATTTGAAAGAAAAGTATTTTAATATACATGAAAAGGGGAATGTAAGAAATGCACATACTTTCAAATAGGCTACATGTCATATTAAACAGCATGTAAACACTCTAAATAGGTTAGGAGCCAGACAGGGAGCCTAAGAAGGAACGAAAATGTATTATTTAAACTATATTATTTCAATTATAAAGGTTATAGCCTACAAAGAAATACATTGTGAAACATTTGCTTCACAATAGGCTGGAAAGGACTTAAAACGCTCAGCATTTAACATTTTGTTGCATTAAATCATTATAGGCTGTTTCTTACTTATTCTATTATCTATATAATAGGCCTGGCGTATTGTGAACTCCATGACAGTAGCTAAAGAGAGAGAGAGAGAGAGAGCATATGGGTCTGTTAAAGCAAAACATATTGCTTAGCTAGAAGGGTGTCTCCTCTCGACCCCTATAGCTGGCAGGGTGTCTCCTCTCCACCCCTATAGCTGGCAGGCGGTCTTCTCTCGACCCCTATTGCTGGCAGGGTGTCTCCTCTCCAATCCTATAGCTAGCAGGGTGTCTCTCCACCCCTATAGCTGGCAGGGTGTCTCCTCTCCACCCCTATAGCTGGCAGGGTGTCTCCTCTTTACCCCTATAGCTGGCAGGGTGTCTCCTCTCCACCCCTATAGCTGGCAGGGTGCCTCCTCTCAACCCCTATAGCTGGCAGGCTGTCTCCTCTCGACCCCTATAGCTGGCAGGCAGTCTCCTCTCCACCCCTATAGCTGGCAGTGTGTCTCTGTCTCTACTCCAGGGACTGGAGCATGGTGGACAGCAACATACTACTTACTCAACCATGTAAACATGTTTCATTGGCAGGGTGTCTCCTGTCTAGCTGTAGCTCTGGGACTGGAACAGTGGCCTACTGCCTGTAACTGCCTTGAAGCCACACAGTTAGTAGTTCCTCCTCCTCCTCCTCCTTCCTAGTTCATATTCCTGTCTAGTTGCCATTGGAAACCCTCCAGATGCCCATAGAGATCGTATTATAATCAAATTCCTAATTCTATGCCTGTGCCATTCCATCAGTCAGATGCCAGAGCAGACCCCTCTCCATTGCCATGGCTACCCTGCTGTAAACACAAGCCTTTGTTGCCGTGGTATGAGTTGGCCACAGATAATACTGGTTTCTAGGTTCGGCATGTTTTTGTGAGACTGTTAAAGATATTACCAAAACACGTTTAGACAACAGCTTTGTGTGTTTTGTATGTTTGGGTCCAAGGTTCCGTTATTCTTTAGGCTAGACGGTGTCTCCCTTTGTAACAGTCGCTTGAGTTTGTTTGTATATAAATTACTATGCTACTCTTTGGTTGTCTTCAATATGCACCCGGGCTGGATTTGAATAGCTATTATCTGATCTCTCAGTTTATCTTTCCCTTATCATTATCCTGAACGCCCAAGAAAACCAAGGTAACCTGCCAAAATTACCATCTGCTTTGAAAGGCTGGTCATGGCTCACATTAACACCATCATCCCAGACACCCTGGACCCACTCCAATTGTGGGTATAACCTCCGTAGGTATAATTCTGTGGGCCTAATTCAGATAATGCATAAAAAACAAGATGCCCAGCGCTTCAAGGCAAGCATCCTCCTCCAAACTTTCTGTGCACTACACTTGTCTGTCCAATGGATATAAACAACTATAGCTTGCCCACTCCATACCAAGCTGGTCTAGCCGCACTGATTGGTAAGTAATTTAATGTTGAGCTAAATGTTCAAAATAATAATAATAATCATTCAGAGGTTTAAAAAATAACAGAATGGAAAGTTATATTAACTGTTACTTTTTTCAGAACTTTCTTTTGCTGGTCAGAACAGTGAAACAGAACGGGGAAAATGGTTTGGTTCAGAACGAAACGATTGGAATATCATTTTGGTTCCAACCCCTGATAAGGAGTGACCTTGGCTCGCTGAGATTTCAAATGTTCCAAAACACACACACACACACACACACACACACACACACACACACACACAATCGTGCCGTGTCCTAAATGCTGAGTCCTGCCTGGTCACCAAGGAGACTAAAGTCAAATATAAAACTAGACCAGAGGAAAACACAACATAATGGAGTTTTAATGGATATAGGCTACATTATGAAGATGATAACGACTACTCTAATCACCAGGCAAGATGGTAAAGCTAAATACATGATAACAACTGTGACATTACCATTGTATTATCTGGGGAATACGTATGTGCTAAGAAGTGAAATTGATAATTGAGATGCTTTAGTAGCAATTACAGTATTGTAATGTGAATTACATGGCACAGTAGGACAGATAAGGAGACTGTTCAGCTCCAAAAACATCTCAGATGTGAGTATTTGGATCTGAAGCAACAAACATGAGACCTCACAGCCAGACTGTAAGTGAAAGTTTATCTGCAACCTTACAGACAGAGAGAGAGAGAGAGAGAGAGAGATAGATAAAGAGACCGAGAGAGGGGGGGAGAACGAGAGCGAGAGACTGAGCTATCTGACTGGGGTGAAGTCTGCAGTACAGTGGTTTAAAAATTTGATTTTCAAACAACTAATAATTCATGTTGAAAGTTCTTTAATAATGTTTCTGACACTAGTTTTGCTTGTCGTTTTAATATCACATTCTGAAAATGTGGCAACTCTCAGTGCTCCCATTTGTAATACAGAGGATCTCAATCTCTGCCTAAGGAGAAATAAGCACTTGCAGCAAGTGGCCAGTGTCATTGACTTCAGCAGAGTTGGGTTAGAGCACAGTGTTGATGACTTCACAGAGTTGGGTTAGAGCACAGTGTTGATGACTTCACAGAGTTGGGTTAGAGCACAGTGTTGATGACTTCAGCAGAGTTGGGTTAGAGCACAGTGTTGATGACTTCAGCAGAGTTGGGTTAGAGCACAGTGTTGATGACTTCAGCAGAGTTGGGTTAGAGCACAGTGTTGATGACTTCACAGAGTTGGGTTAGAGCATAGTGTTGATGACATCAGCAGAGTTGGGTTAGAGCACAGTGTTGATGACTTCACAGAGTTGGGTTAGAGCACAGTGTTGATGACTTCAGCAGAGTTGGGTTAGATCACAGTGTTGATGACATCAGCAGAGTTGGGATAGAGCACAGTGTTGATGACATTAGCAGAGTTGGGTTAGAGCACAGTGTTGATGACATCAGCAGAGTTGGGTTAGAGCACAGTGTTGATGACTTCACAGAGTTGGGTTAGAGCAGAGTGTTGATGACTTCACAGAGTTAGGTTAGAGCACAGTGTTGATGACTTCAGCAGAGTTGGGTTAGAGCACAGTGTTGATGACATCAGCAGAGTTGGGTTAGAGCACAGTGTCGATGACTTCAGCAGAGTTGGGTAGAGCACAGTGTTGATGACTTCACCGAGTTGGGTTAGAGCACAGTGTTGATAACTTCACAGAGTTGGGTTAGAGCATAGTGTTGATGACTTCACAGAGTTGGGTTAGAGCACAGTGTTGATGACTTCACAGAGTTGGGTTAGAGCACAGTGTTGATGACTTCACAGAGTTGGGTTAGAGCACAGTGTTGATGACATCAGCAGAGTTGGGTTAGAGCACAGTGTTGATGACTTCAGCAGAGTTCGGTTAGAGCACAGTGTTGATGACTTCAGCAGAGTTGGGTAGAGCACAGTGTTGATGACTTCACCGAGTTGGGTTAGAGCACAGTGTTGATAACTTCACAGAGTTGGGTTAGAGCATAGTGTTGATGACTTCACAGAGTTGGGTTAGAGCACAGTGTTGATGACTTCACAGAGTTGGGTTAGAGCACAGTGTTGATGACTTCAGCAGAGTTCGGTTAGAGCACAGTGTTGATGACATCAGCAGAGTTGGGTTAGAGCACAGTGTTGATGACTTCAGCAGAGTTGGGTTAGAGCACAGTGTTGATGACTTCATCCGAGTTGGGTTAGAGCACAGTGTTGATGACATCAGCAGAGTTGGGTTAGAGCACAGTGTTGATGACATCACAGAGTTGGGTTAGAGCACAGTGTTGATGACTTCACAGAGTTGGGTTAGAGCACAGTGTTGATGACTTCAGCAGAGTTGGGTTAGAGCACAGTGTTGATGACATCAGCAGAGTTGGGTTAGAGCACAGTGTTGATGACATCACAGAGTTGGGTTAGAGCACAGTGTTGATGACTTCACAGAGTTGGCTTAGAGCATAGTGTTGATGACTTCACAGAGTTGGGTTAGAGCACAGTGTTGATGACTTCACAGAGTTGGGTTAGAGCACAGTGTTGATGACTTCACAGAGTTGGGTTAGAGCACAGTGTTGATGACATCAGCAGAGTTCGGTTAGAGCACAGTGTTGATGACTTCAGCAGAGTTCGGTTAGAGCACAGTGTTGATGACATCAGCAGAGTTGGGTTAGAGCACAGTGTTGATGACTTCAGCAGAGTTGGGTTAGAGCACAGTGTTGATGACTTCATCCGAGTTGGGTTAGAGCACAGTGTTGATGACATCAGCAGAGTTGGGTTAGAGCACAGTGTTGATGACATCACAGAGTTGGGTTAGAGCACAGTGTTGATGACTTCACAGAGTTGGGTTAGAGCACAGTGTTGATGACATCAGCAGAGTTGGGTTAGAGCACAGTGTTGATGACATCAGCAGAGTTGGGTTAGAGCACAGTGTTGATGACATCACAGAGTTGGGTTAGAGCACAGTGTTGATGACTTCAGCAGAGTTGGGTTAGAGCACAGTGTTGATGACATCAGCAGAGTTGGGTTAGAGCACAGTGTTGATGACATCACAGAGTTGGGTTAGAGCACAGTGTTGATGACTTCACAGAGTTGGCTTAGAGCATAGTGTTGATGACTTCACAGAGTTGGGTTAGAGCACAGTGTTGATGACTTCACAGAGTTGGGTTAGAGCACAGTGTTGATGACTTCACAGAGTTGGGTTAGAGCACAGTGTTGATGACATCAGCAGAGTTCGGTTAGAGCACAGTGTTGATGACTTCAGCAGAGTTCGGTTAGAGCACAGTGTTGATGACATCAGCAGAGTTCGGTTAGAGCACAGTGTTGATGACTTCAGCAGAGTTGGGTTAGAGCACAGTGTTGATGACTTCATCCGAGTTGGGTTAGAGCACAGTGTTGATGACATCAGCAGAGTTGGGTTAGAGCACAGTGTTGATGACATCACAGAGTTGGGTTAGAGCACAGTGTTGATGACTTCACAGAGTTGGGTTAGAGCACAGTGTTGATGACTTCAGCAGAGTTGGGTTAGAGCACAGTGTTGATGACATCAGCAGAGTTGGGTTAGAGCACAGTGTTGATGACATCACAGAGTTGGGTTAGAGCACAGTGTTGATGACTTCACAGAGTTGGGTTAGAGCACAGTGTTGATGACTTCACAGAGTTGGGTTAGAGCACAGTGTTGATGACTTCATCAGAGTTGGGTTAGAGCACAGTGTTGATGACATCAGCAGAGTTGGGTTAGAGCACAGTGTTGATGACATCACAGAGTTGGGTTAGAGCACAGTGTTGATGACTTCACAGAGTTGGGTTAGAGCACAGTGTTGATGACTTCAGCAGAGTTGGGTTAGAGCACAGTGTTGATGACATCAGCAGAGTTCGGTTAGAGCACAGTGTTGATGACTTCAGCAGAGTTCGGTTAGAGCACAGTGTTGATGACATCAGCAGAGTTGGGTTAGAGCACAGTGTTGATGACTTCATCCGAGTTGGGTTAGAGCACAGTGTTGATGACATCAGCAGAGTTGGGTTAGAGCACAGTGTTGATGACATCACAGAGTTGGGTTAGAGCACAGTGTTGATGACTTCACAGAGTTGGGTTAGAGCACAGTGTTGATGACTTCAGCAGAGTTGGGTTAGAGCACAGTGTTGATGACATCAGCAGAGTTGGGTTAGAGCACAGTGTTGATGACATCACAGAGTTGGGTTAGAGCACAGTGTTGATGACTTCACAGAGTTGGGTTAGAGCACAGTGTTGATGACTTCACAGAGTTGGGTTAGAGCACAGTGTTGATGACTTCATCAGAGTTGGGTTAGAGCACAGTGTTGATGACATCAGCAGAGTTGGGTTAGAGCACAGTGTTGATGACATCACAGAGTTGGGTTAGAGCACAGTGTTGATGACTTCACAGAGTTGGGTTAGAGCACAGTGTTGATGACTTCAGCAGAGTTGGGTTAGAGCACAGTGTTGATGACATCAGCAGAGTTGGGTTAGAGCACAGTGTTGATGACATCACAGAGTTGGGTTAGAGCACAGTGTTGATGACTTCACAGAGTTGGGTTAGAGCACAGTGTTGATGACTTCACAGAGTTGGGTTAGAGCACAGTGTTGATGACTTCACAGAGTTGGGTTAGAGCATCATTTTACCTGTCAGTTATAACCATAGGGATAGGGCACTCTTTCTTATGCCAGAAATTAGCATATGTCAGAGAGCTTGTGATGATTAAACTAAAGATGCAAGCGAATGTGTGTGTGTGTGTGTGTGTGTGTGTGTGTGTGTGTGTGTGTGTGTGTGTGTGTGTGTGTGTGTGTGTGTGTGTGTGTGTGTGTGTGCGAGAATTTGAACGGTATTTGCTGATCCATGCCTAAAAGGACAAGTGGTGCAGAAATCAACAACATCCTCCTATTTTGCAAATTCACAAATAACACATGAAATACTTCTCAAAAACCCCAAGGATATAACTCAATCAGAATGGAATTCCATTGTAAAGCTGAGTTAAAACCCTGTCATGTGTAGGTGTTTAAATAAGGTATGTGAATGACAACAATTGAATCTGATTTAATCCCGACCTGTCAGAGGAGAGATTACACTGCTCAGGGTGACTAAAGACAGGCAGCCATGCAGAGTTTATCGCACTGTTCTTCTCCAGTCCCCCTGAAATCCCACAAAATCTTCCCTCTCTCTTTCTCCCCTCAGCTCACACCCTCCTGTTTGGCTGACTGAGCAAGGAGGTGCTCACTCACACCTCAGTACTTCTGGTTCTACCCACTACAGCTCCCCTCCCCTGCCCTGTCGCTATCTGTTGCTCACACTTGTTTATCGACTGGTGACATATCAGGGTGAGAGATCAGATTACACCACTGTCTGCTACTTAAACATTTGAATTTGTATTTACCGCAATCCTAATTTAGCACAGCGTGCCGTTTACCTGTTATAATGAGAAAGGAATGGTTTGCGATTGTGACAAGCAAGCCTTGCGAATCAAAAACTCAATCTAGTTTTGTTTGGCTCCTTTCAAAAATAGATATATAGGAGGGCTTGTGATAATTAAACTAAAGATACATGTGAATGTGTGTTTGTATGTGTGTGTTTGTATGTGTGAGTGTGGGCGCGCACACACAGATCTAGTCATCCAGGGCCCAGAATCTACCATTGTTAATTATCACTTTAAACCTGTGCCGACAGCAGTTGAAGGTAAGTAGACACTGCAGCTGTTGCTAAGTAGTTATTATATCTATTTCATTAGTTATGTGCTAATAATAAGCTAACACCGCCACACACTGTCAACCTCAAAGACTAACCTAGAAGGCTGTACCCTCACCCTGGCTTTTAGCGGGGTGAACAGGCAGTGGCTCGGGTGGTTGATGTCCTTGATGATCTTTATGGCCTTCCTGTGACATCGGGTGGTGTAGGTGTCCTGGAGGGCAGGTAGTTTGCCCCCGGTGATGCGTTGTGCAGACCTCACTACCCTCTGGAGAGCCTTACGGTTGAGGGCGGAGCAGTTGCCGTACCAGGCGGTGATACAGCCCGCCAGGATGCTCTCGATTGTGCATCTGTAGAAGTTTGTGAGTGCTTTTGGTGACAAGCCGAATTTCTTCAGCCTCCTGAGGTTGAAGAGGCGCTGCTGCGCCTTCTTCACAATGCTGTCTGTGTGAGTGGACCAATTCAGTTTGTCTGTGATGTGTATGCCGAGGAACTTAAAACTTGCTACCCTCTCCACTACTGTTCCATCGATGTGGATAGGGGGGTGTTCCCTCTGCTGTTTCCTGAAGTCCACAATCATCTCCTTAGTTTTGTTGACGTTGAGTGTGAGGTTATTTTCCTGACACCACACTCCGAGGGCCCTCACCTCCTCCCTGTAGGCCGTCTCGTCGTTGTTGGTAATCAAGCCTACCACTGTTGTGTCGTCCGCAAACTTGATGATTGAGTTGGAGGCGTGCGTGGCCACGCAGTCGTGGGTGAACAGGGAGTACAGGAGAGGGCTCAGAACGCACCCTTGTTGAGTGTTGAGGAAAAACAGCTTCTATCTCAAGGCTATCAGACTGTTAAACAGCCACCACTAACATTGAGTGGCTGCTGCCAACACACTGACACTGACTCAACTCCAGCCACTTTTTTATTCGGAGTTGATGGGAAATTATGTAAATATATCACTAGCCACTTTAAACAATGCTACCTTACATAATGTTACTTACCCTACATTATTCATCTCATAGGCATACGTATATACTGTACTCTATATCATTGACTGTATCCTTATGTAATACATGTATCACTAGCCACTTTAACTATGCCACTTTGTTTACATACTCATCTCATATGTATATACTGTACTCGATACAATCTACTGTATCTGCCTATGCTGCTCTGTACCATCACTCATTCATATATCCTTATGTACATATTCTTTATCCCCTCACACTGTGTACAAGACAGTAGTTTTGGAATTGTTAGTTAGACTTACTTGTTGGTTATTACTGCATTGTCGGAACTAGAAGCACAAGCATTTCGCTACACTCGCATTAACATCTGCTAACCATGTGTATGTGACAAATAAAATTTGATTTGATTTGATTTGATTTGAACATTCACATTCTTGAACTCTGTCTTCAAAGACTCCATTGAATGTTTTCCACGTCAACCACTTAACATAATCTGATTATGTGGGTGGTTTTTCATCAGGCCTACAATGGGTCATCTCAAATCTGAGAGGACAACAGTGAGAGTATCCTACTGAATCAATAAACAGATCACTTCCATTTATTAGATCCACACTTACATGCCAGTCCCAGAGTTGAGAATCTGAGCATCCCAAATTACACTATTATTGCTCCCTGCGCCATTAACAGGAACATGTTAGTAAATAATTCACACCAGAGGCTGTGAGTGTGTGTGTGTTTAGTAACACCAGCATTAGGAGCTAATATGTGGATCAATACTCAGTCCCAATTACATAATGAGCTGCTACCTGGTCTGCCTGACCAACAGGTAGATACAGTATGAGGGCCGTATGAGAGAGAGAGAGAGACAGAGCGAGAGAGAGAAAGCGAGAGGCAGTGTGAGAGAGAGAGAGACAGAGCGAGAGAGAAACAGAGCGAGAGAGAGAGACAGAGCGAGAGACAGAGAGAGACAGAGCGAGAGAGAGACAGAGCGAGAGACAAAGCGAGAGAGAGACAGAGCGAGAGAGAGACAGAGCGAGAGAGAGAGAGACAGAGCGAGAGAGAGACAGAGCGAGAGAGAGAGAGAGAGTGAGACACAGAGCGAGAGAGAGAAAGCGAGAGACAGTGTGAGAGAGAGCGCGCGCGAGAGACAGACAGAGATATGGCACCAACACACATCATTTTAGTGGTTTTCCAGTACTGTTGTGCCTCTGAGCATTTGTTATTTGTTGTTGTGCAATGTCAGCTAACAGAGGAACAAGTTTTGGGCATTTTCCGCCCACCTGGTACAGTAAATATACTGTATGTGATGGAAATGAGCTGTGTCATCTCAACCTTCCCAAGTTCTCCTATGTCACCTCGCTCTTCCGTACACTCCACTGGCTTCCCGTCGAAGCTTGAAGAACATGGTGCTTGACTACAGAGCCCTACCTCTTAAAGAGTATCTTAAATAAGACATCTAAGTCTTATCTCCCCCCCAAATTAAATGTAAAAATAGATAATAATAACCTTGCAGTACTAGCACTGACTTTGCTAATAACTTCTATAGAGGGGATAAAAATATCACTACAACTGAGATATGATGTTGTCTCATCTAGCTATCTAAAGATGAATGCACCAACTGTAACTGTCGCTCTGACTAACAGCATCTGCAAAATAACTAACATGTAAATGTGTTAGTTATCATTTTCCTACCTAAAGACATACCGTTTGTGTCTACAGAAAAAACAAACACACATTTCACACAGTCTGGGGTAGAGTGCATCCACATCATGCAGAAATTCTTCACGCTTTCAAAGAGTGAAATGGGAATGTCTCTTCACCACACAAAAACAGCCCTGAGTCAAATTGGAGTAAAACAGAGCACGGCACTAATGATTGAACAGGGAGGAATTTGTTTACTTTCCCTCCGGTGACGTATCAGCAGCAGATCCCACATGATCCTCCAGTAGCCATCAGGTGCATTAGAAAGTAATGAGCTTCCATAGCAACCAGCTCTTGACTTTCACTTTTAGGAATTCACTGATTTTACATATCAATCTAATGTCTGAGGATATTAATGCGAGAAATGTATTTTGAAAACTGTCAAAAACTATTATTTTATGTCTAAATTATTATTTATTTATTTCTAAATAACGTGATTCAAAATGGTATTTTGTTTAACTTCCCTAAGTCCCAAATACCAATCTAGATCTCTAAAGACACAATGGAACTGACAGATTACGCACACGCAGGAATTTGTATGTATTCCTAATTACAAAATGTCAAAACTTTGCCTTAAGCCAAGCCTATGAATGTCTGTCCCACACATGCATCATTCTCCTGGTGTACGCAGTCTGCCTCTCCTGTACAGGGCTCTACGGTGACCTTTTTTACAAGGAGCACAAGTTGAAAAATGTAGGAGCACAATTACAAATATTTGAAGTAACAAGCCGTTTTCTTTATAGTAATGGTGAAACAGTCATGAATCTGCGCTCAGTGTATTCTCCATGGCACTCAGGGGCTGCAGTACAGTGAAGTAATCATTGCAACCATTATCATCTGGGTGCACTGGTGCTCCTAAATTATAATTCCAGGTCGCACAGCAAAACATTTAGACACATATGCGAGTAAAATGGTCACACTGTAGAGCCCTGCTCTCCTGACACCGGCATGAAATGATGCCTATTCTTTGTGACAGCCTTAGGAGGTGACCCGTCGTACAAAAAAACACCATGCTCATTGTATTTAGTGGAAGTTGGAGAACAAAGACATGACGACAAGGAAGGAAGCAGCTGCGGCTAGCTGCTCCCAAAAAGCAGCATTGTTTTCGTTAATTATTATCCAGAAAGCTAAGAGGCCAGTGCCTCTCTATCCAAGGCCACAGAAAACAGATGGGTCTTGAGGGTCAGCGGCCGCTGTCTTTGCGATTGTTCTGCACTGGTTTGATGTGGTAGCAACACGTGAGCAGATCTGTACCTCACTAAATCGAACACAGCCCACGGGCCATAATCAATGGAGCCTTTGTGTAAGAGGCTCAGTGCTGCTCACTGCAATACAGCTACGGCACAGACTCTGGGTTTATCTCAGCTCACCTCAGACTCTTACTGTATGTGTTCCCAGCAGCCAAGCATAAAAGCTTTGACAAACATATGAAATAATGAATAATTTCAATCTATCATTGCACAGCACCAGCAGTAAATCAAGGACCTAACTTCTGTTCATATTTGGAACCCTTTCAAGTCTAAAATAAAGTAAAAAGCATAAAATAAAAAGCATAGATGAAGGTCTCGAGGTGGGTGTCAGGACACCAGCATGAAAGCTGGAGTGGTGTTGCGCAACCCCTTGGGGACACGCGTGTGGAGGTCAACCCCTTGGGGACACCCGTGTGGAGGTCAACCCCTTGGGGACACGCGTGTGTTCAACACTTTTTGGGACATGCGTGTGGAGGTCAACTAACCAGCATGTTGGTTGTTTGATTGGTTAGTTAGTTAGTTGGGCTCGTTGTCTGAGAGGAAGAGAAAAATAAGAAATCTGACTGACAGACCGAGTGCCTCACTCTATGATCGACGCTCCGGGAAAAAAAATGTGTTACCCGAATGCACACTTTGTTCAGCCCCGCATTCCATCTCTTTCTTTTGGCCCAAAGCCTTTTAACTCAAACCATTTCATTGTCTCTGTCTGGTCTCTCATTCATGTGGTTTTCAGTAGCAGTAGTGTCACTAGGTGCAGGGGCGAGGGAAATATGTCACGCCACACTGCTGAACGTTAAGCTAATCTTCGACAGCAACAGAGAGCAGTATCAATAGGATTAGATCCACTTTCACTTCAAGAGTCTGTCACTTGTTTGTGAGAACCAACTACAAACCACCCCCAACAAACTCAAACGTTCTTATAAATTGTCATGCTGGGATCTGGTGAATCCTAGAGCCCAATACATTATTCTCTGAATATAGCTAGTAACATCCATGGGACCAACCCAGAGGTAAACTCCACTGCGGTGAGCTAATCCAACCACTGACTAAACCAGGATTATAATCCTACTCTGCTGAATCAATACAGTGAGAATGCATTCATTCGAAACCTCCCCACAACAGCCTTACACCAGAGCCATACACAGAGAATATGCAGCCTATACATATTGCTCTGCCTTACATATAAGTGCATAATATACAGCTGATACTGTGTATTAGACCTGATACTGCACCATGGCTGCCAATGAGCCCACTCGCTCATGCTCAGCCTCTCACATTAACAATTAAAAGAGGATGAGTAACCTGATCTCTCCAATGGACTAGTGGAACACACACAGGGAGAGTAAAGACAAGACAAGAGAGTGTCAGAGGGCAAGGCGAGGCAAAGCAACCAGATGCTGTTTAGCCCTAGCAGTCATCATGCATTACTACATCCCTGTCTGCCTCAGGCCTTCCGACATGCAGCCAGACCTGAGTTTCTTCAGAGATTATAGCCGACCCATAAACTAAACCAATATTCGTAGCTTCTAATGCTCCCAGTCTGGCCATGTGAGTTGGGATTCTCTAGTCAAGAGAAAAATGGAACATAAAAACCAATAGCAACATAACAGTCTTTGATTAGCAGTCATAGAGGGGTTCTGTTTAACCTTTAGAACCCTGGTAGAATGGCAGACAGTTTGCTCTCCTAAAAGACTTTTGTGAAACTGAAGTTAAGTTGCACCAGTATTGCACCAGTGTCTCTATCATCATGAAGTCTGGGTTTACACTGAGCTCCAAGGTGAAGAAACCAGAGAACAACACTGATATTGATACATTTAAGTCTTTGTTTTCCACTTAGACAAAAAATGTAAGGCATGCTCTGAGTTTTTCTTTCTCGATGCAGTATTTGACTGTGTGTGGTGGCAGACTTGTGGAATTAACATACCATCTGTTAATATAACATTATGAGGATTAAAAGGAGCATTAATGTACTGAGAAACTGTGGCCTGTACAGTAGGCTGCTATAAGTCAAATACTGTACAGACACATGACCAAGTTAAACAAGAAAACTGGCCCTAGTTGGTTCTCATCCAGTTTCAGGCATCCAATGATGTCATTCTTATGCTTTTGTTAGGATGAAAATCACTTATAGTATCATTTCAGATGTCATTCACAACCAGAAATAAGTAATGGAGACTATGAAAGCCACTTCAATAGCCAAGTCATGTTTCTTTACAGCCCTTGGGTCCTGTATTTTGTTTCACAGAGTCAGAGAGTTCACAGCAAATTACAGTAAGACTACAGGCTAATTTAATGGCTCCTGTAGGACACTTTCTTTCGTAATAATGTCGCCTCAAAAGACAACATACATAGCCTATATGGTCGGCAACCTGCCGCGTTGGGCTTTCAAACGCCATCTCAAACGTTGAGTAGAAGTGAGTCAAAAATACAGACTCCAACAACCGCATGCATCAGTCAAAGTAGCAGCACAGATTCTTGACAAGCCTCATCGCGCGCACGGTGATGACAGACCCCTCATTAAAGCAAGGCTACCTGTCAACCGCCTCACCTGACAGACAGGTGAGGACGTGTAAAGGGATCGTCTCTTACCTTTATTCCTTGTTGTTGAGTAGTTAACGTCAATTTGGTTTCATCCAACAGTAGAACTTCACAATAAAACTCCTCCTGAGCAGTGCAGAAGCAACTCATGTCTTTTCTTTTGAGGGTATACAAGAAGAGCACTGATTTAGCTGACTTCTGACAGTTCAATGATAAAGGAGTGTTTGTTCATAAGAAATTATGGACTAATGTTGGGAGTAAATAAAAGTCAAATTCATCAGGGGGTTTTCTTCAATAGACCACTCCTTCGCCAATCCTTTTGTGATTATCCCTGATCTGCAAAAGAAAATACACAACCATTTAAATTATTATTGAATTATCAATTGACATTAATGCATTGTAACGAAACTACACCTGCTAAAACAAGGATTAAAGAAGCTTTTATAAAATAGTCACAATACTGTAAACAAATGCTTATAATAACATTGTAGTTGTAAGGGTCTCAATAGGCTACACACCTTTATGCTCTCTCCCAAATATTCCCAAAACTTTTGTTTTGAATTGCAGGTCGGTCTTTCAACAAATCAGCCTTCTTTCAAATTTAATCCAAACCGCAGCGCTCCTTCCTTGTCTTGTAAATCCAATAAACACATGGGTTCTGCGCTCTTCAGTGTCACCCAGGTCCAATGTTCAGGGATGTCCAAGAAAAATATGAATTCCTTTAAAAGTGATCTGCTTTTGATCTCCAAGTCTTTCGTTTTAATTTGGTTTATATCCAGCAATACTAAACGTGAAGGTAGAGGCGTAACCTGCACTTGTCGGCTTAGAAAAATGAGCCAAAAATGAGCCACTCTTCAGCATTTCAGGCAGTCGGTTGCTAAGGAGCGGTGACCATCTCTCAAGACAAAGCTCCCCGACATAAATGACTCCGCCCCTCTGGACTTTCCACCCATTGAAGCCATACAGCCAAAATGCATTCATAGATGATACAATTATGCCACCTGTCGGGGATTTGTAGTGGTCGCGCTCTCGTTCTCTCTCTCTTTCTGTGTATGTGTGGACATTGGTATGCCTGTACATAATTTCAAAATACCTATTTTAAAACCCACTGTAGGCTACAGTAGATAGGCTACAGGATATTTTCAGTTGATTTGTGCTCACATATTTTTAGAGCTATAAGTGCTACCTTGCTTTGTCGTAATATCTGGTGGTTGGTCTTTGCCAATGTCTCTCCAGAAAAAAAACAGGTGGGAAACTAAAAAGTTATCATCCCCCTCCATTACAATAATCAATTCAGTTCAACCAATACTCAACTATTGTTCTTATGTTATGTTGGTCTGTGTGGAATGCACATGATGACCTTATTTCCTCTGTTTCCAGATAAGGGTAGCCCAATATAAAGTGCCTTGCGAAAGTATTCGGCCCCCTTGAACTTTGCGACCTTTTGCCACATTTCAGGCTTCAAACATAAAGATATGAAACTGTATTTTTTTGTGAAGAATCAACAACAAGTGGGACACAATCATGAAGTGGAACAACATTTATTGGATATTTCAAACTTTTTTAACAAATCAAAAACTGAAAAATTGGGCGTGCAAAATTATTCAGCCCCTTTACTTTCAGTGCAGCAAACTCTCTCCAGAAGTTCAGTGAGGATCTCTGAATGATCCAATGTTGACCTAAATGACTAATGATGATAAATACAATCCACCTGTGTGTAATCAAGTCTCCGTATAAATGCACCTGCACTGTGATAGTCTCAGAGGTCCGTTAAAAGCGCAGAGAGCATCATGAAGAACAAGGAACACACCAGGCAGGTCCGAGATACTGTTGTGAAGAAGTTTAAAGCCGGATTTGGATACAAAATTATTTCCCAAGCTTTAAACATCCCAAGGAGCACTGTGCAAGCGATAATATTGAAATGGAAGGAGTATCAGACCACTGCAAATCTACCAAGACCTGGCCGTCCCTCTAAACTTTCAGCTCATACAAGGAGAAGACTGATCAGAGATGCAGCCAAGAGGCCCATGATCACTCTGGATGAACTGCAGAGATCTACAGCTGAGGTGGGAGACTCTGTCCATAGGACAACAATCAGTCGTATATTGCACAAATCTGGCCTTTATGGAAGAGTGGCAAGAAGAAAGCCATTTCTTAAAGATATCCATAAAAAGTGTTGTTTAAAGTTTGCCACAAGCCACCTGGGAGACACACCAAACATGTGGAAGAAGGTGCTCTGGTCAGATGAAACCAAAATTGAACTTTTTGGCAACAATGCAAAACGTTATGTTTGGCGTAAAAGCAACACAGCTCATCACCCTGAACACACCATCCCCACTGTCAAACATGGTGGTGGCAGCATCATGGTTTGGGCCTGCTTTTCTTCAGCAGGGACAGGGAAGATGGTTAAAATTGATGGGAAGATGGATGGAGCCAAATACAGGACCATTCTGGAAGAAAACCTGATGGAGTCTGCAAAAGACCTGAGACTGGGACGGAGATTTGTCTTCCAACAAGACAATGATCCAAAACATAAAGCAAAATCTACAATGGAATGGTTCAAAAATAAACATATCCAGGTGTTAGAATGGCCAAGTCAAAGTCCAGACCTGAATCCAATCGAGAATCTGTGGAAAGAACTGAAAACTGCTGTTCACAAATGCTCTCCATCCAACCTCACTGAGCTCGAGCTGTTTTGCAAGGAGGAATGGGGAAAAAATTCAGTCTCTCGATGTGCAAAACTGATAGAGACATACCCCAAGCGACTTACAGCTGTAATCGCAGCAAAAGGTGGCGCTACAAAGTATTAACTTAAGGGGGCTGAATAATTTTGCACGCCCAATTTTTCAGTTTTTGATTTGTTAAAAAAGTTTGAAATATCCAATAAATGTCGTTCCACTTCATGATTGTGTCCCACTTGTCGTTGATTCTTCACAAAAAAATACAGTTTTATATCTTTATGTTTGAAGCCTGAAATGTGACAAAAGGTCGCAAAGTTCAAGGGGGCCGAATACTTTCGCAAGGCACTGTATGTCTATATGGACTTATGTATGTGAAGCCTACGTCTGTGTGTTATAGCCTGTGAATACATAAATGAATAAGGTGTAGTTGCCAGTTAAAGGTGGGATACGTATGTCTACTGTAGGAAAAGTGGGTCAGAAGGCTAATCAACCTTCCATAAGTAGGCTGGCATAGGCTAGGCTACACACTTTTTCACATAGAAATAGGATTCTAGTTCTATGCCCCCCAAACACAGATATCATATAGACAAGAAAAAAATCAAACAAATTAAGCCTACAAATGACTGTCGCTGAGGAAAGTGGGTCAGTAGGGTATAGGGTATAGGGTATGAGACCTCCCATAGAGTAGGCTGGTAGGCTACACACAGATAGAGGTTTGTTCCTAGGTTCCTGCCTTTCTAGGGATTGTTTCCTAGCCACCACGCTTCTACATCTGCATTGCTTGCCGTTTGAAGTTTTAGGCTGGATTTCTGTATAAGCACTCAGTGACATCTACAGATGTAAAAAGGGCCTTGTAAAAAATATATATTTGATTGATTGACTGACAGGAACATTTCAAACAGTGTTGAATCTGTTTAAAAAAGTAACTCATATTTTCTTTTCTTTCTCTGTCCTTATATTTGGAATCCTTGGGACGTCCCACTCTGACATCACCCCATTAAAGTAGACATTTAAAATTGCTAATATTAGGGTAGCTGTAAGAGAGCCTGTCCCTTTTAGAACTTAGGGATGACATAGCTATTGCACACTTGCAAAGTCTTCAGTTCGTTAGCTAAAGATATTTTTGCCAGAAAAGACTTGGGTCATGGAAGTAGATGGGAATTTTTCAAAAATAAAGTCAGAGTGGTAGCCATTAAACGCGCCAAAGAGCTGATGCACTTAAAGAACCTTAGAGAAAAAGAGATGATGAGCAAGCTTGACAGTTTTCTAAAGAAAGATAATCTATCTGAAGAAGAGGAGTCTGTGTTCAAGTCTTTACAACTAGAATTAGAACAGCTTTACACGGATCTGGCAACGGGTGCCTTTGTAAGGTCAAGAGCAAAATGGATTGAGGAGGGGGAAAGAAACACTAGTTACTTTTTTGCACTTGAAAAGAGAAACTACAAAATAAAATCTATAACTGCACTCAAAATAAATGATGTTTTATGCAAAGATCCCATTACAATATCATAATTTGTCAATTCCTTTTATGAAAACCTTTACAGCTCTCAATTTCAGGAAGATGGTTGTGAAAGCTACATTTGCCACATTCATAATTATGTCCCTGTAATTGAGGATGATTTCCACTCAGTTTGCGATTCACCTGTGTCAATTGAAGAAATTAGAGAGGCTCTGAATTCAATAAAAAAAGGGAATTCACCTGGCCCTGATGGCCTGTCAGTTGAATTCTATAGACAGTTTTGGGAGATACTAGAATACCCCATTTTTAATATGTTTCAAGATTGCATAAAAAATGGGGAAATGGTCTCCACTATGAAACAGGGCCTTATTTCATTGATTTCATTGTCAATATTAAATATTGATTACAAATTGATTGCTCTGGTTTATGCCAAAAGATTAAAGAAAGGAATAGATTCCATTATAAATGAGACTCAAACAGGATTTATGAAGGGCCATCACATAAGCTCTAACATTCGTTTAGTCTTGGACCTTATAGATTATTCAGATGCAATTGACTCAGATGCGGTTGTCTTATTTTTGGACTTCTGTAAAGTCTCTTCAATGTTTTGGATTCGGTGAAAATTTTATCAAAGTAATTTGCATGTTTTACAAAGATATAAATAGTTCTGTGTTACTAAACCTTAATACATCCAAAAGAATCAGTATCAACAGAAATGTAAGACAGGGATGCCCAATTTTGCCATTTTTATTCATTTTGGTTGTGGAACTTTTAATTCTAGATATTCTGAATAATGCAAATTTGTGTGGCTTAACCATTTTTAACAAAGAAATCAAAATTTCCCAACAGGCTGATGATACTACTCTTTTCTTAAAACTTCTTATGGCTGGGGGCAGTATTGAGTAGCTTGGATGAATAAGGTGCCCAGAGTAAACTGCCTGCTACTCAGTCCCAGTTGCTAATATATGCATATTATATGCACTCTGATATATGCACTCTGAAGTTTCTAAAACTGTTTGAATTATGTCTGTAAGTATAACAGAACTCATTTGGCAGGCAAAAACCTGAGAAATAATCCAACCAGGAAGTGGGAAATCTGAGGATGGTCGTTTTTCAACTCATTCCCTATTGAAAATACAGTGGGATATTGATCATATTGTACTTCCTAAGGCTTCCACTAGATGTCAACAGTCTTTAGAACATTGTTTGATGCTTCTACTGAGAAGTGGGGCCAAATGAGAGGGGAATGAGTCAGAGGTCTGCCAGAATGCCTTGAGTTCGTGATGCTCGTTCACGTGAGTGCGAGCTCTGTTCCATCGCAATTCTACAGACAAAGGAATTCTCCGGTTGGAACATTATTGAAGATTTATGTTAAAAACATCTTTAAGATTGATTCTATACATCGTTTGACATGTTTCTACGGACTGTAACGGAACTTTTTAACATTTTGTCTGCTCCAGTGAACGCGCCACGTGAGTTTGGATTTGTTTACAAAACGCGCAAACAAAAGTAGCTATTTGGACATAAATGATGGACATTATCGAGCAAAACAAACATTTATTGTGGAACTGGGATTCCTGGGAGTGCATTCTGATGAAGACCATCAAAGGTAAGTGAATACTTATAATGCTATTTCTGACTTCTGTTGACTGCACAATATGGCGGCTATATTTTTGGCTTTTTTGGTCTCTGAGCGCCGTACTCAGATTATTGCATGGTTTGCTTTTTCCGTAAAGCTTTTTTGAAATCTGACACAGTGGTTGCATTAAGAGGAAGTGTATCTAAAGTTCCATGTATAACACTTGTATTTTCATCAACAGGTATAATGAGTATTTCTGTAAATTGATGTGGCTCTCTGCAAAATCACCAGATGCCCTTAATTCTATAACTGCATTTTCTATTGCATCAGGTTTAAAACTGAATGTCTCTAAATGTGAAATCTTATGTTTATTTGACTCTGATGAAATAGAAAATATTCCTGTAAAGGACTGTGTTAAATATTTAGGAATACTTCTGTCAAAAAAACACTCAGTCAGACAACATTTGAATTTCTCTCCTAAAATTAAGAAAACCAAAAATATACACTGCTCAAAAAAATAAAGGGAACACTAAAATAACACATCCTAGATCTGAATGAATGAAATATTCTTATTAAATACTTTTTTCTTTACATAGTTGAATGTGCTGACAACAAAATCACACAAAAATTATCAATGGAAATCAAATGTATCAACCCATGGAGGTCTGGAGTTGGAGTCACACTCAAAATTAAAGTGGAAAACCACACTACAGGCTGATCCAACTTTGATGTAATGTCCTTAAAACAAGTCAAAATGAGGCTCAGTAGTGTGTGTGGCCTCCACGTGCCTGTATGCCCTCCCTACAACGCCTGGGCATGCTCCTGATGAGGTGGCCGATGGTCTCCTGCGGGATCTCCTCCCAGACCTGGACTAAAGCACCCGCCAACTCCTGGACAGTCTGTGGTGCTACGTGGCGTTGGTGGATGGAGCGAGACATGATGTCCCAGATGTGCTCAATTGGATTCAGGTCTGGGGAACGGGCGGGCCAGTCCATGGCATCAATGCCTTCCTCTTGCAGGAACTGCTGACACACTCCAGCCACATGAGGTCTAGCATTCTCTTGCATTAGGAGGAACCCAGGACCAACCGCACCAGCATATGGTCTCACAAGGGGTCTGAGGATCTCATCTCTGTACCTAATGGCAGTCAGGCTACCTCTGGCGAGCACATGGAGTGCTGTGCGGCCCCCCAAAGAAATGCCACCCCACACCATGACTGACCCACCGCCAAACCGGTCATGCTGGAGGATGTTGCAGGCAGCAGAACGTTCTCCACGGCGTCTCCAGACTCTGTCACGTCTGTCATGTGCTCAGTGTGAACCTGCTTTCATCTGTGAAGAGCACAGGGCGCCAGTGGCGAATTTGCCAATCTTGGTGTTCTCTGGCAAATGCCAAACGTCCTGCACGGTGTTGGGCTGTAAGCACAACCCCCACCTGTGGACGTCGGGCCCTCCCACCACCCTCATGGAGTCTGTTTCTGACTGTTTGAGCAGACACATGCACATTTGTGGCCTGCTGGAGGTCATTTTGCAGGGCTCTGGCAGTGCTCCTCCTGCTCCTCCTTGCACAAAGGCGGAGGTAGCGGTCCTGCTGCTGGGTTGTTGCCCTCCTATGGCCTCCTCCACATCTCCTGATGTACTGGCCTGTCTCCTGGTAGCGCCTCCATGCTCTGGACACTACGCTGACAGACACAGCAAACCTTCTTGCCACAGCTCGCATTGATGTGCCATCCTGGATGAGCTGCACTACCTGAGCCACTTGTGTGGGTTGTAGACTCCGTCTCTTGCTACCACTAGAGTGAAAGCACCGCCAGCATTCAAAAGTGACCAAAACATCAGCCAGGAAGCATAGGAACTGAGAAGTGTTCTTTGGTCACCACCACTCTAGTGGTAGCATGAGAACCACTCCTTTATTGGGGGTGTCTTGCTAATTGCCTATAATTTCCACCTGTTGTCTATTCCATTTGCACAACAGCATGTGAAATTTATTGTCAATCAGTGTTGCTTCCTTAGTGGACAGTTTGATTTCACAGAAGTGTGATTGACTTGGAGTTATATTGTGTTGTTTAAGTGTTCCCTTTATTTTTTTGAGTAGTGGATTTAATAATTGGCTACAAAGAGATCTTTCTATACTTGGGAGAGTACTTCTGTCCAAGGCAGAGGGACTGTCTCGTTTTGTGTGCCCCTCATTATCTTTATGTGTAATTTCTTGACTTCATCTGGAAAATGAAGTCTCACAAACTAAAAAAGTCAGTCCTTTCTAATAAAAGAGCCAAAGGCGGTCTAGAAGTGTTGTATTTTGTTGACATAAATAACACTTTCAAGATCAACTGGTTGAAAAGATGTTTGATCAATACTGATTCAATATGGTATTTCATTCCAAATAATGTATTTAATAAGTTGGGAGGTCATCAATTTTTACTGAAATGTAAGTATATTCCTGAAAGATCACCTGATAAATTGACTAGGTTTCACCAACAAGCTTTAATGGCCTGGAAAATATGTTCCCTACATAATTTTCCCCAGATAAAGCTCTTTTGTGGAATAATTCAGAAATAACTGTAAGGAATAAGTAATTGTTCTACCCCAGCTGGCATGAAAGGAATATTGACTTTGTTCTTGATGTTTTCAACAACAAGGGTAATATTCTCACATATGAACAATTTATAACATTGGAAGAGTTTCCAATACCTTTCAGAGAGTTTATTTATGTGATCAAAGCCGTTCCCAGTGGTCTAACTACACTCATGAAAACTCATCTTAGCTTTGGTAATGATTTCAAAACGTATCCAGAACTCAGATTGGAAGGCGTGGGCTTACTTGAGAAATCTTGTTGTAATAAATATATAAGACAAATTCTTCATTCACAAAACTTACACCGAGAGGGACATTTTTCTGGAACATTCTTATTCCTGACATTGTCTGGAAAAATGCATGGTTAAGGCCTTTGCAAATATTGTATACCAAACAAAGTTAAGGAAGTGCACTTTAAAATTTTACATACGATATATCCGTGTAATTCTATGATTTCCAAATTTGTGGACATTGATGATATCTGCGTTTTCTGTGAAAAAGAAGGTGAGAATCTGTCTCACTTGTTCTTTGAATGTAGATTTGTGTCAGAATTTTGGGAAAATCTTGCAAAATACGTATTTACCATTATGAACACTACTCATGTTTTTGACATGAAAGACATAATATGTTACTATTGCAATGATAACAAGACCATTGAAATGATTGTGAATTTTTTTATTCTTGTTGCCAAATACTTTATACACAAACAAAAATAAAAAAATTCTATACCAAAATTACACATATTTTTGATTGATTTTAATTATCTTGTTAAGACATTATCCCTAATAAATAACAACAAGGATAACATCTTCCTGAATCGTTATAATTAGATTTTCTCAGAGTGAATTCAATTGCATTAAAAAAAATGTTTTTAATTTTTAAAATTGTTTTATTGATATTTTTTGTATGTTTGAGTATTTTCTTGTTTTGTTTTGTTAGACATGTTTGATGTAGCAATGTAAGTTGATTTTTGTATTATGAATAATGAATAACTGTCTCCGTGCTGATCGCCTGTGAGTGAGACAACGCTAGCTAGCCAATGCGACCGTAATAGAACGCCCCTCTGAATAACGGGGCGAGGTTTTGGCTTAACTGCGTTGGGAAAAAGATGCGCCTTATCTTAGTATTAACGCCATTGTATTCATGTTAATTATTTCCAGACCACATCTTGCAAGGATAAATTGACAGTTAATTGGATAATCAAAGCTTAGTGACATGGCACAGATTTGCAAACATTATTAATTTCCAATCAACATTAAAGAACCCTAAACTGAGGAACTGTCTCTTTCACCATCTCTCTAATAGGAGTGCAATCTCCATAACTTCACCTACTCAATCAGTGTTTAAATTCCAGAGGCACCGCCCTCCACTTCATGATCCTTCACAGTCGGATTGAGTAAACAACCCGAAGATATGGATCCAACACATACAGAAACACCTGACCCATCCACACGGCCCCATTCACAGAGAGAGACATCCCCCCCAGCTCACCTGGGTGATTTTGCTGTTGAATATCTCCCTCACCAATGACCTACAACATCAGCTAGAGCAAGATCACAACGTCAACGTAGAGTGTCAACGCCTAATTGAAGCCAGAGAGGCTCAGCAGGAACAGGAAGAAGCTCACCGTCGACAGGAGGAAGCTCACCAGGCCCAATAAGCAATACCTACACAACTGAACAGGCAGCGGCATCTACAGAAGGTAGCTGATGATCTAGAGCTAGCAAAGCTTGTCACATGCTGTCTTAAAGTAAAAGATGAAGGTGTTGATGCAGCCAGAACCCAGATGACTCAGCCAGAGCAGAGGTGCTTCTCACCAGCACTGTCTGATGAATCATGTGACAGCTTTGTGTCTGTCCTACCGACACAGCCACAACATCACAACCTAGGAGAAAGAGGCAGAGCCTATGAAGACTCAAATCCTCTTCTCCCTGCTTACCTGAGGCACTCATCACCCAGCTCACGTAGTTCCACACCCTGCTCCAGCGTCCATGGTTCCACGCCCTGCTCCAGCGCCCATGCCCCAGCACCTGCCCTGGACCAGTACCTGCAGTTCCATACCCCGGGCCAGCATCAGCAGCTCCTGTTCCAGGATTTACACCGTACCCTTTTCCAGGTGAACCCTACTTACCACCAGGACAACTTATGCTTTATCCAACTCCAGCAGCGCCAGGCTTCCATCCAGGCTTAGGTATGCCCTACCCCAATCCAGCATCACCATATCTGGGACAGATGGCACCAACCAAGACCTTCTCCGACACCTGGCATGGATGGTGACAGCCCCGTCGGCCAAGGTGTACCTGGACAGACCTAACCGATTGGCGAAAGTAATGAAGGTCGTGAAAGTCCTACTGCTGATGCAATGGACACCGAGCCCTGGAGCCATGCACCGTGCTCAACGATGGCTTGGAGCATAGCATCATCCTGCCACAGGCTGTTCAACAACTAAACTTTACTTCTGAGCCTAAGACCCTCAAGAGAGTTCGACAAGACATTGTGCGACTGCAAGGCACCTTAGTTACCTTTGATGTGTCCCCCAAAGGCGATACAACCACCTCTGTAAGCTGCCTTTGCCACCAGTGGACCACCCTCAACCGTTGCTGCTGATTGGTTCTGACATGCCTCACCTTCCTATACCATACAGCCAGTGTGTACAAGCCCATCTGGTGAATACATCTGTCCACACTGAGCTCAGCTGGTCCCTGCAAGGCCCTACTTGCTTTGTCCACACAGCACCAGCTGTACAACAGTGCCTGCTCACTACTAACATTTCTCCTTCCGCCAAGCTCTTCAGAAATGTGGAGCAACTTTGGCTGATCGATACCTTTCCTTATGTGACTGAGAAGCTGGTGACTATCCAAACAAGACCAGCAAGCACCGTACTCCTTGGGCTACAAGCACTGCACTGTTCTCCGAACCTACAATGAGGAATATCTACAGTTTGCTCACCTGTCAATACGACCTGCTAGGCTACATTGTGCCTTTCGCAACCCGAGCAAAGGTACTAGTCCATGACCTGTGGAAAGAAGAGATAGGTTGGGACAACCCCATTCAGCCTTAGAGCCTGCTGGACAGATGGCTTGGCTGGGAACAAGAGATTCCTGACCTGATGCAGATGGAACTCCCCAGAAGTTATGCACCACAATATGCTGACACACAAAAGTCGACCAGAGACCTCCACATATTCTGTGATGGGTCAGAGAGAGCATATGGCTCTGTTGCCTACATGCGGACTGTGGATGACCAGAAGTAGGTACACATCTCCTTCGTTCTGGGCAGGTCTTGCATTGTGCCAAAGAAGCAGCTGTTGATGCCATGCTTGAAGCGGAGTGCCACACTCACTAGAGCTCAGCTGGCCAGCTTCCTCCAAGCAGAACTCACTCTGTCCATCGGACAAGTCATCCTGTGGTCCGATTCAACCACAGTCCTTCATTGGCTCAAGTCAGAATCTTGTAGATACAAGGTATTTTTAGGAATGCGTGTTGCAGAGATTCAGAACCTTACGGATGTGGCTAACTGGAGGTATGTGGATACTGCGAATAACCCGGCGGATGACATCACTCAAGGCAAGAGCTGTCCCAACAGCATCGATGGCACCAAGGCCCTGAGATCCTCCAACACTCAGAAGATCAGTGGCCTTCAATGCCTTCTGCTGACCCATAGCCTGACGACAGCAAACTGAAGAAATCAGCTTTCTGCAAACATGTGTCTGTCAGTTACAGTCCTCAACTCCTATATATCAGCAAGTTCAATACATGGAAAGATCTCATGAAGGCAACAACTAGATCCCTATATGGGGTTGCCGATCCACTCTCTATTTCCCCCAGTGAAGCAGCAGAATACATAGCCGCAGAGAATCTCATCCTGAAGCAAGCTCATATGGAATTGTTTCCCGAAGAGGTCAGTGCCCTCAGGTCTATACCTTCTAACAGTCATCTGGGTCCCTTGTTTCCTGAGTACGATTCAGGTCTCCTCATAGTTGGCAGTAGACTGTGCAGAGCAGAGCACCTGGAGATGGATGCTGTGCACATTGCTATGCACCTTCCACATCATCCGCTGACCAAGCTGCTCATTCAAGATTTCGACGAGACTCTCCTTCATCCCGGTCCAGTGAGGGTTCTGTCAGAACTGCATCGTAGATACTGGATTCTGTGTGGAAGGGAGGCCATCTGGAATTTTCAGCACACCTGTTTTCAATGCCAAACATGTTGAGCCAAACCTGAAGTTCCTAAGATGGCAGACTTTCTTCCTGCTCTTCTGTGACTGTACAAACCACCCTTCTACTCTACCATAGTGGATTGTTTCAGATCATTCAACAGTGAAGACTGTTCTCAATGTCATATTTAACTAACAGACCGTCACTGAAACTATGCTCCACACTGTGCTTACGAAAGTGGAGGGACTCTTGAACGCAAAACCCCTCGGGTACATCTCCTCTGATGTCGTGGACCCAGATCCCGTCACACCAAGCCTCCTACTCATTGGACACTACAACGCATCTCTTCCCCAGGATTTGTATGACTCCAGTAAAATCCTAGGAAAACGCCGCTGGAGGCATAGCCAAGTATTTGCCCATCACTTTTAGTCCCAGCTTGTCCGTCACTACCTGCCATGTCTACAGGAAAGACAGAAGTGGAGGATGGGTGGAAAGGAACTTATTGTGGATCAAGTAGTTCTCATCGTGGACCCTCAGATCCCACGAGCTCTCTGGCCTGTTGGGAAGGTGACTCATACTTACCCTGGAGCTAATGGACGCATTAGGACTGCTGCTATTGAAGTCAAGGGTTGGACTTACCTACAACCAGTAGCCTGGCTGGTGCAGCTCCCAGCCATCCTTGATGAGGATGCAGAAGTACCTGCTACCTATAACAGACTTTCCCTCTGGTTAGAATGTCTTAGCAGACATTCAGGGAGGCTGTGTATGAAAGCCTGTCCCTTTAAGAACTCAGGGATGATGTCACAGCTATCACAAGCTTGCAGAGTGTTAGGTTCATTACAAAGTGCATCTGGCCACCTACTGCTGGGAAAACAAATCTCAGTTTTGTGACATTATTCCTTTCTAACCAATGTATTAATCACTTTGTGTAAATACCAGAACTGTAAGTATGGTATTTGTTTTCCCCCATGTTTTACTGATGAAGTTGTCAATAGTTTAAGAATATTTTTGTAATTATTACAGCATTATGTATCTCGTTTTTTATGCTAGCTATCTAACATTGTTAGCTGGCTAGTTTGATGTTGCTAGCTACTTGTATTTTCGTTTCAGTTATTGAATTATTATAGATGAGAGCTGTATATTTATTTATTTTTATTTCACCTTTATTTAACCAGGTAGGCAAGTTGAGAACAAGTTCTCATTTACAATTGCGACCTGGCCAAGATAAAGCAAAGCAGTTCGACACATACAACGACACAGAGTTACACATGGAGTAAAACAAACATACAGTCAATAATACAGTATAAACAAGTCTATATACGATGTGAGCAAATGAGGTGAGATAAGGGAGGTAAAGGCAAAAAAAAGGCCATGGTGGCAAAGTAAATACAATATAGCAAGTAAAACACTGGAATGGTAGATTTGCAGTGGAAGAATGTGCAAAGTAGAAATAAAAATAATGGGGTGCAAAGGAGCAAAATAAATAAATAAATACAGTAGGGAAAGAGGTAGTTGTTTGGGCTAAATTATAGGTGGGCTATGTACAGGTGCAGTAATCTGTGAGCTGCTCTGACAGTTGGTGCTTAAAGCTAGTGAGGGAGATAAGTGTTTCCAGTTTCAGAGATTTTTGTAGTTCGTTCCAGTCATTGGCAGCAGAGAACTGGAAGGAGAGGCGGCCAAAGAAAGAATTGGTTTTGGGGGTGACTAGAGAGATATACCTGCTGGAGCGTGTGCTACAGGTGGGAGATGCTATGGTGACCAGCGAGCTGAGATAAGGGGGCACTTTACCTTGCAGGGTCTTGTAGATAACATGGAGCCAGTGGGTTTGGCGACGAGTATGAAGCGAGGGCCAGCCAATGAGAGCGTACAGGTCGCAATGGTGGGTAGTATATGGGGCTTTGGTGACAAAACGGATTGCACTGTGATAGACCGCATCCAATTTGTTGAGTAGGGTATTGGAGGCTATTTTGTAAATGACATCGCCGAAGTCGAGGATTGGTAGGATGGTCAGTTTTACAAGGATATGTTTGGCAGCATGAGTGAAGGATGCTTTGTTGCGAAATAGGAAGCCAATTCTAGATTTAACTTTGGATTTGGATATCATATTTTGTTATTGCTAAATGAATGTGCCTTATTTTAGTATTGATGCCATTGTATTAATGTGTATTACTTCCAGACCACATTTACATTGTTTATGGTAAATAGACAGTTAATTGTTTAATCACAGCTGAGTTACATGGCACAGAATTGCAAACATTGTTAATCTCTAATCAACATTAGAGAACCCTGAATTGAGGAACTATCTCTCTCACAATCTCGCTAATAGGAGTACAATCTGCTCACTCATAAGTGTTTAAATTCCAGAGGCACCGCCCTCTACTTTGATAGGGGGTTAAGGCAGTGTTTCCTAAATTCGGCCCTCCACATTAAGGGGTGCATGTTTTGGTTTTTGCCCTAGCACTACACATCCGATTTAAATAATAAAGTAATCATCAACCTTTGATCATTTGAATCAGCTACGTAGTGCTAGGGGGAGAAAAAAAAAACGTCACGAGGACCGATTTTGCTAAACGATGGGTTACGGTTAGAATGGGGCTCCCGGGTGGCGCTGTGGTTTAAAGCACTGCATCTCAGTGCTAGAGGCGTCACTACAGACCCTGGTTCGATTTCGGCCGGGATAGGGAGTCCCATAGGGCGGCACACAATTGGCCCAGTGTGGGCCGTCATTGTATAGAATAATTTGTTCTTAACTGAATTACCTAGTTTAATAAAAAAATAAAAGGGTAGGGACATCCCAAGGATCCCGGATAGCGAAACAATTTATTTCTCACGGCCTGAGGGCGGATATCCTTTGCGCATCATCATCAAGCATGCGCGCAAGCTGACAGTAGAGACAACATGGCGTAACGAAGGAAGCAGGAGTACAAAGAAAAAAAGCGGAGGGAGACACAATAGAAAAAAGTTTAGTTCGAGTCTTGAAGACTGTAACATTTCAAAGTATAGGAATGGACCCACGTCTAAAGTTAGATTCGAGGTTTTGATAGTGATTTTTCACCCTGGAATACACTATAAACTACTTGGTGCAAATTGGAGCGAATGTTGATAACGTTACAGGTAAGATAATTTACCTTGGCTAAATGTTAGCTCGCGAGCTAGCTAACGTTAGCTTTTTAGCGAGCAATCTGCTACACGTTCGCTACAAAGCAGCCTGTTTTGACTGGAAGAAAACTACACATTTATCTGGCAATGCAAGTACCTCCGGTAGACCTTTTCAACTGAGTAGGACACGAACTCATGTCAACTATTTTGAGCATGGCTATGGAAATGAGCTGGCATGAACTTAATTTAGCTTGCGTGCTAGTTTCTGATAGGTAGCCTACAACTATCCCAGGCTACTGCTAGCTATCGGAAATGTAATAAAGAAGAGGACGACACTTTTTTTTATGGGGGGGCAAGCTGCCAGCCAGCACTTTGAAGAAACCTTATGTTAGTTACTTTCTTACACATAAAAAATTATGGACGTCAAAGTTGTTTTAAAATAACCGTGCAGCGTCCCGTGCAGTAAGGTAATTGAACGTTTTCATCTATCATGAGCTTGTTACCAGGTTTAGTAATGTGCGAAGAACTTGCTAACTAAAATATTACAATCGCCACAGCTACTTTACGTTCCATCAAGTTAGGCTTGCTACTTTGTATCCATTAGGTTGTATTGCATTGCTTAAACAAACCCTTTGTGTGACAGATTAGCCACGTACACTGTTATTGATCAGGCGCTAGGATGTTGTGAAAGTATTTTTGTTTCATTAATGTGAGACAGCATTATATTCTACCGGTCCCTCCAATGTTGCACTTCTTTGCACCATCTGGTAAACTTTGTGGTTACCTAAAAAAATGTGGCAGTTAAGTGTTAACTGTTAGACCTATATCCATCCTGCCCTACCTTTCTAAAGTCTTCGAAAACCAAGTGAACAAACAGATCACCGACCATTTCGAATCCTACCATACCTTCTCCGCTATGCAATCTGGTTTTCGGAGCTGGGCACGGATGCACCTCAGCTACGCTCAAGGTCCTAAACGATATCATAACCGCCATTGATAAAAGACAGTACTGTGCAGCCGTCTTTATCGACCTGGCCAAGGCTTTCTACTCTGCATCACCGTATTCTTATCGGCAGACTTAACAGCCTTGGTTTCTCTAATGACTGCCTCGCCTGGTTCACTAACTACTTCTCAGAGTTAAGTGTGTCAAATCGGAGGGCCTGTTGTCCAGACCTCTGGCAGTCTCTATGGGGGTGCCACAGGGTTAGATTCTCGGGCCAACTCTTTTCTCTGTATATATCAATGATGTCACTCTTGCTGCGGGTGATTCTTTGATCCCACCTCTACGCAGATGACACCATTCTGAATACTGGCCCTTTGGACACTGTTTTAACAAACCTCCAGACGAGCTTCAATACTAAACAACACTCCTTCCGTGGACTCTAACTGCTCTTAAATGCTAGTAAAATTAAATGCATGCTCTTCAACCGATCGCTGCCCGCACCCGCCTGCCCGTCTAGCATCACTACTCTGGACGGTTCTGACTTAGAATATGTGGACAACTATAATACCTAGGTGTCTGGCTAGACTGAACTCTCCTTCCAGACTCATATTAAGCATCTCCAATCCAAAATTAAATCTAGAATCATCTTCCTATTTCGCAACAAAGCCTCCTTCACTCATGCTACCAAACATACCTTCGTAAAACTGACTCCTACCGATCCTTGACTTCGGTGATGTCATTTACAAAATAGCCTCCAACACTCTACTCAGCAAATTGGATGCTGTCTATCAGAGTGCCATTGGTTTTGTCACCAAAGTCCCATATACTACCCACCACAGTGACCTGTACGCTCTCGTTGGCTGGTCCTCGCTACATATTTGACGCCAAACCCACTGGCTCCAGGTCATCTTTAGTTTTTTTTAAAGTGCTGCCTTATCTCAGCTCACTGGTCACCATAGCAACACCCACCCGTAGCATGCGCTCCGGCAGGTATATTTCACTGGTCATCCCCAAATCCAACACCTCATTTGGCTGCCTTTCCTTCCAGTTCTCTGCTGAGCCAATGACTGGAACAAATTACAAAAATCACTGAAGTTGGAGACTTATATCTCCCTCACTAACTTTAAGCATCAGCTGTCAGCAGCTTACCGATCGCTGCAGCTGTACACAGCCCATCTGTAAATAGCCCAACTACCTACCTCATCCCATATTTGTTTGTTTTTCTACTCTTTTGCACACAATTATTTCTACTTGCACATCCTCATCTGCACACCTATCACTCCAGTGTTAATTGCTAAATTGTAATTACTTCGCCACAGTTGGCCTATTTATTGCCTTACCTTCTTACTTCATTTGCACACACTGTATACAGATTTTTCTATTGTGGTATTGACTGTTTGTTTATCCCATGTGTAACTGTGTTTGTGTCGCACTGCTTTGCTTTATCTTGGCCAGGTCAGTTGTAAATGAGAACTTGTTCTCAACTGACCTACCTGGTTAAATAAAGGTGAAATAAAAAAATAACATTCTTATTTACAAAGATGGCCTAGGAACAGTGGGTTAATCTGCCTTGTTCAGGGGCAGAACGACAGATTTTTACCTTGTCAGCTCGGGGATTCAATCTAGCAACCTTTCGTTACTAGTCCAATGATCTAACCGCTAGGCTACCTGCTGCCCCGCGTTCCCATGTTTTCCTGTCTCACCTTTTTTGGTGACCACAAACACCCACAAGTTATTCTGGGATAGTGTTTTTATTGCATTGCTCATTCCATGTTGATAGAAAACTCCTGTATATTACCATGACATGTGTTTGATGTATTACATTGCCCCTTGTGGAAACCCTAACAGTGTTAGCAGTAGGCCTATTATCTTGTCAAGTGGCCCCATTATTGAAATTACTGTTATTCACGTTGGTTACCCCATTAATGCGTTGACTGGGTTGGAGGACTGTCAGTGTTTGGTCTCTATGATTATATTGTTAGCCTGTTGCCTTGAATTGAACTAAGTTGATGAAAAATGTATCCCACACATAGGCGAATGAATGTGTGAGAACTATACTAAGGACAACACCAACAATGGGAGAGGGGACCAGGCCAGCCAACAAGACGGTGTCCCGAATGGCACTTTATTCCTTACAGGGGCATTGTCTCTGGTTGAAAGTAATGCACTATATAGGAACTAGGGTGCCGTTTGGGATGCGGTCCAAGGGTCCTTGGCTGCCAACGTCTGGCTTCCTCTTGCTCTTTCAGTCTTAATTTGTATGAAAAAACCTGCATTTAGAAATACGTTTTCATTTCCCCATCATTCTCTGTTGCGTGGTGATACAAGGCCAACCATTGAGAGGGAGAGAGATGAGTATGATTTAACACTAACAAGAAGTTCATTCAGATGTCTTATTTGTCAGGTTTTTAATTGAGTAGGCAAATATAGTCAACAATGGTACTGTGTCGCTGTGAATCCAAGATGGAGGAGACAATTACAGTATTGTTCAAAAGTTTGGTCTCTTAGAAATGTCCTTGTTTTTGAAAGAAAAGCAAATTCTTGGTCTTAAAATAACATCAAATTGATCAGAAATACAGTGTAGACATTGTTAATGTTGTAAATGACTATCGTAGCTGTAAACGGCTGATTTGTTATTGATTTTTTTTCTAAAAATGGAATATCTACATAGGTGTACAGAGGCCCATCATCAGCAACCACCACTCCTGTGTTCCAATGGCATGGTGTTAGCTAATCCAAGTTGATCATTTTAAAATGCTAATTGATCATTATAAACCATTTTGCAATTATGTTAGCACAGCTGAAAACTGTTACGCTAATTTGAAGAAGCATTTAAACTGGCCGCCTTTGGACTAGTTGAGTATCTGGAGCATCAGCATTTGTGGGTTCGATTACAGGCTCAAAATGGTCAGAAACAAAGTTCTTTCTTCTGAAACTCGAGTCTATTCTTCTTCTGAGAAATGAAGGCTATTCCATTCCAGAAATTGCCAAGAAATTGAAGATCTTGTAAGTTGAAAAATGTAGCCATACAATGACAAATGTAGCAACACAATGGAAAAATTATATTGTATTAAAGCTAGAATCCTTAATTTTTCTGGGCAAACGGGTGTTGGAAAATAAACATGCCAGGTCACGCAGCTAAATATTTAAGCGCATATGCGAGAAGAATGGTTGCACTGTAGAGCCCTGTACATCTGGCTATAGCCCTAATCCTATAACAGCATCAGTCTATAGCCTAAACACTTTAGTACTATTTTCTGCTTGGTTGGAATATGAGCTCCTCCTGGCAGGAAAAGACTCCTGAACCCAGGTCCCGCTGTGAAGGCCAGGACAACCAGTATTCTCTCTGTGATCCTCCACTCACATGATGGGTATCTATTGTAGAGGTCGACCGATTATGATTTATCAATGCCGATACCTATTATTGGAGGACCAAAAAAAGCAGATGCCGATTTTATTTATTTTTTTAAAGAAGGAAAAAAAAGCATTTGTAATAATGACAATAACAACAATACTGAATGAACACTTATTTTAACTTAATATAATACATCAATAAAATCAATTTGGCCTCAAATAAATAATGATACATGTTCAATTTGGTTTAAATAATGCAAGAACAAAGTGTTGGAGAAGAAAGTTAAAGTGCAGTATGTGCCATGTAAACAAGAGCTAATGTTTAAGTTCCTTTCTCAGAACATGAGAACATATGAAAGCTGGTGGTTCCTTTTAACATGAGTCTTCAATATTCCCAGGTAAGAAGTTTTAGTTTGTAGTTGTTATAGGAATTATAGGACTATTTCTCTCTGTACGATTTGTATTTCATATACCTTTGACTATTGGATGTTCTTATAGGCCCTTTAGTATTGCCAGTGTAACAGTATAGCTTCCGTCCCTCTCCTCGCCCCTACCTGGGCTCGAACCAGGAACACATCGACAACAGCCACCCTCAAAGCAGCGTTACCCATGCAGAGCAAGGGGAACAACCACTCCAAGTCTCAGAGCGAGTGACATTTGAAACGCTATTAGCACGCACCCTGCTAACTAGCTAGCCATTTCACATCGGTTACACCAGCCTAATCTTGGGATTTGATAGGCTTGAAGTCATAAACAGCTCAATGCTTGAAGCACAGCGACGAGCTGCTGGCAAAATGCACGAAAGTGCTATTTGAATGAATGCTTACGAGCCTGCTGGTGCCTATCACCGCTCAGTCAGACTGCTCTATCAAATCAGAGAATTAATTATAACATAATAAAACACAGAAATATGAGCCTTAGGTCAAATGGTAGAATCTGGAAACTATCATCTCGAAAACAAGACGTTTATTCTTTCAGTGAAATACGGAACCGTTCCGTATTTTATCTAATGGGTGGCATCCCTAAGTCTAAATATTCCTGTTACATTGCACAACCTTCAATGTTATGTCATAATTATGTAAAAATTCTGGCAAATTGGGCATCCCAAACTGTTGCATATACACTGACTCCGTAAACAAAGAGAGCATATTTCAACCCTGCAGGCGCGACACAAAACTCAGGAATAAAAATATAAATCATGCCTTACCTTTGACGAGCTTCTTTTGTTGGCACTCCAATATGTCCCATAAACATCAAATGGTCCTTTTGTTCGATTAATTCTGTCGAAAAATATGAATTTATTTGGCGCCTTTGATCCAGAAAACACCGGTTCCAACTTGCGCAACGTGACTACAAAATATCTCAAGAGTTACCTGTAAACTTTGCCAAAACATTTCAAACTACTTTTGTAATACAACTTTAGGTATTTTTTAACGTAAATAATCAATAAAATTGAAGACGGGATGATCTGTGTTCAATACAGGAGGAAAACAAACTGAAGCTAGCTTTCTGGTCATGCGCCTCTATCTAACAGTACACTTCAAGTGACCCTCGTTCAAGATGGCCGCACTTCTTCATTACACAAAGGAATAACCTCAACCAATTTCTAAAGACTTGACATCCAGTGGAAGCGATAGGAACTGCAAGTAGGTCCCTTAGAAATCTGGATTCCCAATGAAATCCCATTGAAAAGTGACCTAAAAAAATCTGAGTAGTTTGTCCTCGGTTTCGCCTGCAAAATAAGTTATATTATGCTCACAGACATGATTCAAACAGTTTTAGAAACTTCAGTGTTTTCTATCCAAATATACTAATAATATGCATATCTTATCTTCTGAGGATGAGTAGCAGGCAGTTGAATTTGGGCATGCATTTCATCCGGACTTGAAAATACTGCCCCCTGTCACCAAGAAGTTAAAAATATATACTTGTGTATTGATTTTAAGGCATTGATGTTTATGGTTAGGTACACATTGGAGCCACGACAGTCCTTTTTCGCGAATACGCACCGCATCGATTTTATGCAACGCAGGACACGCTAGATAACTACACATGGTTGATGATATTACTAGTTTAACTAGTGATTATGATTGATTGTTTTTTATAAGAAGTTTAATGCTAGCTAGCAACTTACAGTGGCTTCTTACTGCATTTGTGTAACAGGCAGTCTCCTCGTGTAGTGCAATGTAATCAGGTGGTTAGAGTATTGGACTAGTTAACTGTAAGGTTGCAAGATTGAATCCCCGAGCTGATAAGGTAAAAATCTGTCATTCTGCCCCTGAACAAGGCAGTTAACCCACCGTTCCTAGGCCGTCATTGAAAATAAGAATGTGTTCTTAATTAACTGACTTGCCTAGTTAAATAAAGGTGTAACAAAAAAAATCCTCAATCCGTTGAGTTGGGCATGGGGTTGCTATTGTTATGGAATTAGATCTCACAGGGGAATGTGTTTGACTTCCACGCAAGCTAGCGGGTTCCTTCCAGGCAGTCAGTAAATGCTTTCACTCTGACTCTGTCTCACAACCAAATATGTAGGCCTATGCTATGTCAAGTATTTATTGGAAATGTATTTATTTACTCGGGTGTCAATTGACACTTTGCTAAGTCCCACCCCCCTTGGTTACCTCAGACAACATTTTCCCGGGAAGCCTCATTCCCCATTCAACCACTGGCAAAATGCCCCTCACAATGATCTCAAACTGTTGTTAATACACAATATAATTAAACAGACTACCTGTTGCTAATCAGGAGACTCTCGGGTATGTTGTCGTGGACTGTCATTACAATTGCTTTAAGGGAACCTGGTCAAATGCTAGTAGTGTAGCTAGCACCTGGATGTCTAACTGTCGGCATGCAGCCCAAGTTACTAACCACTTTTGGAGCTAACTGGTGTCCTCATTGTATCCTGATTTCAACAGCAGATGAGTGTTATTCATAACATGGCTAACTTAGTTAGCTTACATTTTGGGGGGGAAAAGTTATATTAACTGGCTAGCTAGCAGTTAGGTGGTCAATAAGGGAAAGGGGGATACCTAGTCAGTTGTACAACTGAATGCATTCAACTGAAATGTCTTCCACATTTAACCCCCCTCTGAATCAGAGGTGCGGGTCTGCCTTAGTCTTATCGACGTGGATGTCGATTATCTATAATTGTGTGTTCTTTTAGTTCTTAGGCTGTTCTGTACGATTCAAATTTGCATGTTTTTATTTGTCTGTTTATTTCCGGGGAACACTAAGCTAATTTGTTTAAACGGTTTATTTCATGTTTATGATGAGATCCTTTCTCTAACAGGCTGTCTAAGCTAATCCTCAAATCGCCTATTAGCTTAAGGTCGCAGTTGTTCTCAACTGGCCTACCTGTTTAAATAAAGGTGCATTTAAAAATAAAAAATGTAATAAGGGCGGGTTAACCCAATTGTGCAGGTTGTTAAATCAGTGTTTGGTTTTGGTCCTGGGTGTTTGCCACATATTTGTGTTTGTCACTATTGATTTTCTGGGTGTTGTTTTTGTGTTGCTTTCAGATGTGTGGTGCCCTCTTAACCTCCGCCCCCTGCAACCCGGTCAATGGTGTGACCTTCAGGGCTCTCAAATTTTCTTGAGTTTTCTCATGACATTCCCGGATTACTCATTATAGTAATAAAGTCCGATTTTAATCAACAAATATGATACAGTTGAAAAAAAAGTTAACGGTACAAGACAGCGTACATATCTGTCTGTGTTGGCAGAATCACTACATATCCCATGGACAGGCCCAGGCAATCAGAATTACTTTTTCCCCATAAAAGGGCAATATTAGAGACTGCGATACTCCTCAGCAACACCCAACCCCCTTCTCCAGACGATCCCGCAGGTGAAGCCGGATGTTTAAGTCCTGGGCTGGCGTGGTTACACGTGTTCTGTGGTTGAGGCCGGTTGGAGGTACTGCCAAATTCTCTAAAAATTAAGTTGCAGGCAGTTTATGGAAGAGAAATTAATGGCGGGGCAGCCCTAGTTAAATAGCAATGATATCCTTTGCCACTGTTATCTTACAACATATCTCGAACCAGTCAAACTATTCAACCAAACAATAAATTAATACATTAAGTTTCTTTCCAGCAAATTTCTAAGTTACACATTTATTGTACAACCAGTAAAGGAGTTTTGAAGCTGAGGGTTCAGTATTTATGAAGTTTGGTAATGAAGACAAACTAGCATAGTTCAGCTAGTTTAGCCAGGGAAAAAGAGTTTGGGCCTGGTGCGCATGTGCAACAGCTGGGCGCACGTATGCGCACTAGGCTAATTCAGGAGACTGAAGGGGAAACATTTGATTTAAACAATTCAGAAACAAATAGATTACTTATATTTAAGGAGAGCAACTTCACAAACAACCCTGAAATCAGATGTAATTTTCAACAGTAAAACCAATCTTAAAATTATATTTGTGTGAACCCGACTCCAGAAAATTGTGAATTCCCCTCTGGACACGGTCCACCGCTTTATAAGTGCCCGAATTGAGTCGGCTGGGAGAAGCAGCTGTGCCACAGAGCTGGAAGCCAGCCAGCACCGGTCACTGCAGAACCAGCCACGGAAACAGCAGAACAGGGCTGTCCCTGCCTGATCCTCGCTGCCAGGCGATTGGCTGTACCGAGTGGTCATGTGACCGGGTGCTGGCTGGATGTGCTTTCAGCATCGGACACAGTTGAGAAGGAGATGGGATGGACACTGTCACTGCTATCGAAATGGGGTAAGGTTTTGCTTTTTCAATTATTGAAAATACCTCCACTTCTCCTTTCTACAACGGACAAAAATTGAGACGTTTAAAAAAAAATTCTGTCTGTTAATGGGGATTAGGGGCAGGCAGGGAGCTCCTGGGGGAATAATGGTGTGTTTGTGTGAATAGCGAGGCGTAGCCGCTAAGCCTTTTGGAGGGAGAGACTTCTGTTTAGCCTAGCTACCGGTTATGCTCCAACAAAGCAGACGTGTCATTGTGACTGTGCGATGCTGTCTTTCTTTGGACGCTGTAGGGTTGCTATGGGGTCAGTCTGACAGTGGCTGTGTCGTCTTTGTCTGGGTTGACGTCGTCATTGGTTAATCCCTGGTTGTATTGTGCTGTGAAGGGCTTGGTTAGTTGGGTTGTGTGTGTGAGCTCACACCACTGTCTGCCTACTCTTTCTTTGTGGTGTCAAGGGAAGGGCATTTGTCGCTCAGCAGCTGACTGCTGGGGTTTTTCTGGTTTAGCTATCTGTTGAGGGGGGGGGTCTCCATCCATAGTGTGTCTCTCTCTCTCTCTCTCTCACACACACACACACACACACACACACACACACCCTTTCACAGATTCACAAAAAGCCTCATCCATCCAGTGCAGTGCTACGTTCACTGCCAGTGTTAGACGAAAGGTAAATGTGAGCGCCTGCCTGGTTGTTTTTATCGTGTCAAGGTGGAATCCTCATTTTCGAGAGAGGAAGATGTTAATTTAGAGAATTGGACACAAGGAGGATTTCTCATTTTCATTATACATTTTAATGCACCAGGAAGCATCAACCTGCAAAATGGATACCCAGAATTAGCCAATTTAAGGGGAGGATGTATTTTGAGAACATTGATGCAATATTCATGAGGTAGAAAGAGGATGCAGTCCCCTTCTTTCTCAGCCCCTGCTCTGTTGTTCTTTTCAATCATTTGTTCATTCCCCCCTTCGTGTTTCTTCTCGCTCGCGCCCCCTTCAAACCCTTTTGTAAGCAAAATTTGACAGGTTTAGCATATATGGTGCCAGTAGCGGTTTGCTTTGTTCAATGTTGTGTTGCTTTGTTTTCTCTATCTAGAGATATTACTGACTGATTTTTAGTGGGCTGAGTTCTGTGGGTGTATAGCTACATGATGCAGAGGGAGAGGACATGGTAAGATTCTAGATTATTTAAAAAAATGTTTACTTGCAAGCTTTGTGTGTATTGTACAGTTACAGCATACACATTGTATCCGTTGAATTTAATTGTACTAAAAAAATGTTTTGATTTCATCCATGACCTAGCCTACGTTTACTGCACACTAGTGAATGATCAATGTTGTCTACTAGCCTAATTAAAATAACAGCGCATTAGTCTAATATCTGGAGGAAATACATTTTGTGAAATATAGGTTAAAACTGTACAGTAAGGGGCAGGAGAAGTAGCCTAATACGGAAATGGTGTGGTGATGACAGGGAGCTCATGCAGATGGGTCTAACTGATATGATTCTGAACTGATGTGGATGTTGACGTAATTGATAATGCAATTATGAAACTGATATAAGCCTAAGGAGTTGTGTAATTTTTAATACAATTTGTGTAACTGTAGCCTACCTTCCTGCCAGATATCTATAACCGCCATATTCACTATAATACTATAGCATTTGTTGATAGTACACTGGGGCACAGTACAATGATCATTGTAGCATTGCAACCTCATTCTGTGTCCCATCCTTCTTCATAGTCAGCAGTTGTAGACGCTAGCTGTTAAATGATGGTGATGATAAGCTCTCTCTTTTATGGCGTAGGCTAGAATTGAATCTCCAAAATGGCTGCCAATTGAACTACTTCAGTCTGCATCTGCCAACAGGGGCTTGTCTTTTGGCTCACCTTCTGCAGTTCTCCACTGTATTGTAAATGCATGAAGTGGCAGTGTATCCATACAGTAACTTTTTTTTTAATACACATCCCCGAACCAATTTTGGTTACCCCTTTGCATCAATAGATATAGAACCCTGATATATGTGTTCATTAGCCAGTGCATTGACAGAACTCACAGGGTGATTCTGGAATGCTGTCTTGTGTTCTTCTCTTCCCGTCCTGTGTATAGGATCCAGCCTAGTGAGGGCAGTATTGACATTTTGGGACAGACTCGCTGCCCAATCAACCCAGCCTAATTGACTCACTGAATTCGATTGGCGCTTCATTGAATCTTTGGCAAACATATGCTGCTCTAGTCTAGGGAACCAGGACATTGTGTCAAACAAACCAATATCATGGTTCTGAATTATTAATATTGCACTGTGAAGTTGATTGTTTAGTCAATGTCGACCAGGGGATAATATAAGCCACTGTTAAGGTTAGTTAGTTAGGTCTGAATGCTTCTGCCGGAGTCTGTTCTAGTGGTAGCATTGCTAAAGAGTTCCAAAGAGTAAGCGTCCATGCCAAGGCCTTTGCTGATATTCAACATGTCACTCACTGATCATTTGGTAACCAAAGCATTTTTGATACATTTTCCACCTCAGTGATCCAGTTACTACTCATCCCCGCTTGCTTGCCTCCTACCCTCTCCATGATGGATGATCTAAAAATAAAAACTTTTCCTCAGCAAGACAAACGAGTGTCCCCCCTCTGTCATGTAGAGTTGTCTTCATAGGGCTGTAGGGGGCTCTGTGGGGCGTGAGTAACGGGTGTTCCCTTAGCTGGCCGACTACATCTTCGGTCTTCTAGATCCTCTCTTCTCAGCTGCTCTCAGAGAAACCCAAGTTAACACATTAGTAAACCACAGCCTGCCCTACTCATAGTAGATGCAATGCACAGTCTCTGTGGTATGGCCCTTGCAAACGTTGTTGGTTGCAGTAGATAGCAGAGATTTTTAGTTACATTAACAAGGAGTATAGTGTAAACCATGCCCATTTTGGCCTAGGCTTAAATTGTACAGATGTGGTCAGTGAACATGTGTGATATGGATTATCAGTGTTGGAGGATGAGGTTAATATTGAAACTATAAGGTTCTAATCTATTGGACTTTGTGGTGTTTAGACAATGCCATGTGCATTGAGATTTCAGTGGATGGATATCAGTGGTAGTTGGCCATGAACCATTTGACAGGTGGTATGGCAAGAGATGGTATGGCACCGTTGTGCTCTTGCTGTAGCTTCACAGTGGTGGACTGGGCGTTTGTCAGCTGGAGACTTGGAAAAATTGAACCTTGCATTTAATCCTCTTTTTTTTGTCTTTTTGTTCTTGCATCTAAACAAAATGAATGTTTCTCAATATTTTTTGCTAAAATGTAGGCTAATAACTATGCTATTATTGAACGGTTATCGTAATTACGATGATCCACTTCTTCCATCAACCGTTTGTCTGATAAAAATCCTTGTTAAAAAATTAAATGCAGTTAAGCTAGTCCAACCACTGACACGGCTTGTAAAATCTGCCCAGGCGTGAATTAACAAGCCTAATGTTTTTAAAACCTGTGTGAATTGCTCTTAACCCAAAGCCATGTAAGGCATTTACAACTTTTCTTCTCCAGATCTTATTCTCAACTGTTTTTCATAAAATCTTGTGTGCTGCTTTTTGTTTTAATGTGACTTGCTTTGGCCCTCGCAACTGGCCTCGTCTTAAGTCCTGCCGCTCTGATTGAAAAAGGTTTTAATTCTTAGAACCTTTGCTGGACTGTAGTTTTCCAGTGTAATGGTAGGATGATATGGTGCTATAAATGTATCAAGGCTTTTTAAAGCCCATTTTCCATGAAGAGCTGGATATTAATTGGCATTGTGTTATGGACACTGTCACCACTGACCATAATGTAGCCTAGCTTAATTATATCCATCAATCAAATGTAGGCTTCCAGATTAATTGTGATTGAGGCGGTCTGTCTGTTTTTATGGGCAATTTTCCAGTGCTAGTAGGAGTTGATTCAACCTTATTAACCGTTGTTAATGTGTTCTTGTCCTTAGGTCAAGAGGTAGTCCAAGATGGCTGCAGCGTCTTATGATCAGCTGCTGAAGCAAGTGGAGGCACTGAAGATGGAGAACTCCAACCTTCGACAAGAGCTTGAGGACAACTCCAACCACTTGAACAAACTGGAGACTGAAGCCTCAAATATGAAGGTAATCAGACCTCTTCTATGGTACACTAAGAACCCTGGGTCGAAGGTCGTGTTCAATATGGCACATTGGGTCGAAGGTCGTTAATTATGGCACATGTAGCAAAACATTTAGCTATGTAAACTGACTTACTTCTTATTTGACAAGTACAGACAAAGCGTTTCTGATTCATGTCTACTGAACACAAGCCAGCTTTTCCTCTTCACTCAAATGCTTGTACGAACTCAGTGACCTTAGTGTCCACTAGAGGTCTACTGATTATGATTTGTATTGGAGGACCAAAAAAAAGCCGATGCCGATTTTATTTATTTTTTTAAAGAAGGAAAAAAAAGTATTTGTAATAATGACAATTACAACAATACTGAATGAACACTTATTTTAACTTAATATAATACCTCAATAAAATCAATTTAGTCTCAAATAAATAATGATACATGTTCAATTTGTTTTAAATAATGCAAGAACAAAGTGAAGGAGAAGAAAGTAAAAGTGCAATATGTGCCATGTAAAAAAGCTAATGTTTAAGTTCCTTGCTCAGAACATGAGAACATATGAAAGTTGGTGGTTCCTTTTTAACATGAGTCTTCAATATTCCCAGGTAAGAAGTTTTAGTTTGTTGTAGTTATAGGAATTATAGGACTATTTCCCTCTATACCATTTGTATTTCATTAACCTTTGACTATTGGATGTTCTTATAGGCACTTTAGTATTGCTAGTGTAACAGTATAGTTTCCGTCCCTCTCCTCACCCCTACCTGGGCTCGAACCAGGAACACATCGACAACAGCCACCCTCAAAGCAGCGTCACCCATGCAGAGCAAGGGGAACAACCACTCCAAGTCTCAGAGCGAGTGACGTTTGAAACGCTATTAGCGCGCACCCTAGCTAGCCGTTTCACATCGGTTACACCAGCCTAATCTTGGGATTTGATAGGCTTGAAGTCATAAACAGCTCAATGCTTGAAGCACAGTGAAGAGCTGCTGGCAAAATGCACGAAATGCTGTTTGAAAGAATGCTTACGAGCCTGCTGGTACCTACCACCGCTCAGTCAGACTGCTCTATCAAATCAGACTTAATTATAACATAGAAACACACAGAAATACGAGCCTTAGGTCATTAATATGAATCTAGAATAGAATCCGGGAACTATCATCTCGAAAACAAGACGTTTATTCTTTCAGTGAAATACGGAACCGTTCCTTATTTTATCTAATGGGTGGCATCCCTAAGTCTAAATATTCCTGTTACATTGCACAACCTTCAATGTTATGTCATAATTACGTAAAATTCTGGCAAATTGGGCAGCCCAAACTGTTGCATATACACTGACTCTGCGTGCAATGAACGCAAGAGAAGTGAGTGACACAATTTCACCTGGTTAATATTGCCTGCTAACCTGGATTTCTTTTAGCTAAATATGCAGGTTTAAAAATAAATAATTCTGTGTATTGATTTTTTTTGACACATTGGAGCAACGACAGTCCTTTTTCCCGAATACCCATCGCATCGATTATATGCAACGCAGGACACGCTAGATAACTACACATGGTTGATGATATTACTAGTTTAACTAGTGATTATGATTGATCGTTTTTTATAAGAAGTTTAATGCTAGCTAGCAACTTACCGTGGCTTCTTACAGCATTTGCGTAACAGGCAGTCTCCTCGTGGAGTGCAATGTAATCAGGTGGTTAGAGTATTGGACTAGTTAACTGTAATGTTGCAAGATTGATTCCCCGAGCTGATAAGGTAAAAATCTGTCATTCTGCCCCTGAACAAGGCAGTTAACCCACTGTTCCTAGGCCATCATTGAAAATAAGAATGTGATCTTAATTGACTAGCCTAGTTAAATAAAGGCATAAAAAAATGGCCAAATCGGTGTCCAAAAATACAGATTGTTATGAATAATTAATCGGTCATTCCGATTTAATCGGTCAACCTCTAGTGTCCACCCTGAGATTGGAAGGGTGTGATTTCAATCCCTGGCTGAGTCATACCAAATACTATAAAAATGGGCATTCCACATTAAGGAGAGAGATCTGGGGTAAGGCGTCCTGTCCATGGGGTGTACTTGTACATTAAGCTTTCCTCACGCAACAGTCGTTACTGTGTTTGTCCCAGTTATTGCTTCACTCGGTAGGCTACATCAAGCACAACAGTGGGATATTTCCCTAGGCAAGATCTTAGAACATAGTCTGTCTTCCAGCTTTGAACAACCAATATGCCTGAAGTAAGGTGTTAGGGTTGAGTGCTCCGCTGAATTTTAGGAAGTCATTTAGACTCTCTAATCCGCTCCCTCTCAATATAGGCCTAGCTATTGAGGAAGACACCATGATGTATCATGGATAGAAATGTTAGCTAGTATCCAAGACATAAATAAATATATCCTCCTCATCCTGTCAACATTCTCACAAAACCCCTTCACAGGCCTCTCGCTCTCCCGACACATTCCCCTGTATTGCCACTCAAATTAGCCCCTCAGCTTCAACCTCCCTATCTAAAACCCAGAGTCTGTCTGTCTCTGAAAACGTTATTTGGCTGTCATCCTCGTTCCCTCAATTCCTCTCTAAGCCTATTGGAAAATGGGGGGGTTGAGGGAGGCCCCTTGGATCCTCTCCGCCAATGCATTTTCATCGGAATTGAGGAAACAAGGACTGAGGAATGAGTGATTTGGCGGTTAGTAACATTTTCAGACACCAGGACTCTGTTCACGAGAAGAGCTGCCATCCTGGACTAGGCTGCTGAATCTCTCTCTTTCTCTCACACACACACACACACACACACACACACACACTCGTTGAATGTACCAGCCTGCTAGGTGCCGTTGCTTTAATTGGATGATGTGACCTGGCAGGCTGAGGCTTCAGGAGGTGATTTAAACTCCTAGGGCTTTTCTGTTCTCACAGGAACATTTGGGTTCTCAACTATCTCTGTCAATGTCTTCTACCCCGCAATGCACCCTTGGGTAGTGAGTGGTGCCACCTCACATTAGGGAGCACTACTTTCTTAAATGTACGAGTGGCAGTGAATGTAGTGGACTACTCATTAGCCCACGAACTAAGGACAAGAGACTGCAAATCCTTCCCTCAATCACAAATCAACCCCTAGGGGTTGATACTCTCTGATCTTTTAAAATACCTAGGGGATATGGGCTAGGGGTTAATACACTGATCTATTAAAAGGCCTAGTTGCTTTTGTAGAGTTTCCTGGTAATGAGGGAATGAGTGTCACCGTGGAAGGACTCACAGCGTGTTGGGACTGGGTGAGGTGTATGTTTGGTGCAGGCTTAGTCAGTATTAGTTATTAGTAATTTCTGGGGAGCGTCTTAATGTGAGTAACACTGACACATACTTTATGTAAGACTGTACTCACTTTCCAGTAGCATTGGAGCTGGTTGAGGTTTCTCTCCCACTTTTGGGCATTTTAAATGAGGGGGTCTTCTCTGCCCTTGTCTGAGGAGAGTCCTACTCTGTGAGTAGCCTAACACTGATTATGCGTCCTTTATCTCAGTATGTTTGGAGCTGGGTTTGAGGTTAGCCTGATTCTCACTTTTGGGGGGGGTCTGATGGCTGTACTCTTAGACTGGCACATTCAGCACTGCTGCTAAGCTATCTATTAACAATGCACCCCATCAGCTCTGCTCTGCCTCTGCATCCGCTCTGGCTCAAATTGAAAACCTGCCAACTCAGTCAGTTTAGTAAGCCAAGGGCTAGGCTACCTGCTACTCTGCAGTCTGATATTTCATGCTAGAGGGAGGTGGCTGTTGCACACCCCTTTGTGCTGCTGCAGATACAGAACCAGCCTGGGTTTGGCTTAGGGATTTCTCTGGCACTAGCTTAAGGAGAGCAAAGGAGAGAGTGATTTAAAAAAAATAAATTAAAGTATAATTTCTGCCTTAGATGCAACGACGCCATCCATTGTGTTGACCTGTATTGTTGAGAAATCCTTCCTGGACTGTGAACTATATTGTTGGAGGTTAGGTTCCTGCATCCTGCAATGCTTACTAAATAGAGTTTAGCTTAATGCTTATTGTAAGTGGGCTGTTTTGTTGGTTAATGGTAGCCTAAGTAAGAATAAACTCTAAAGTACTGTAATGCAATGTTTCTATATAGTCTAAATAGGGGGAAGGGTTATCATTTGCAACCAAGTGAGAATTATTAGGCCTATCTTGTGGAAAAATGGCCTGTTAGTATTCCTTACAGGGGAGAACCCCTGTTGAGATCATAAAAGATGAATCATAAATAATGAGATTATTCAGGGGGTAAATAATGATATTGTTTATGACTAATGGATGAAATTTAAAGACAGTCTGCCTTTTCCCTTTGTGCTAATCAGTTTCATATTCATCAGAAACCCTATCTCCCTCTGGCACTTTGAGATCGATGTAGGCTGCTTGCTCTCTCTCTCACTGCTCGCTCTTAGACGCTCCCTTCCCTCTGCACGTTGGGGAAAGCTGTCTTTTTTTAGCGTCTCTCTCCCTCCCTCTCATTGTATCTGATGAATGCGCCTCTCTCAGTTCCGACATCCAGACATTTCCTCTCCCCTCGGGGCTCAGGGTCTGCGTCCCAAATGGCACAATGTTTCCCTTTTATAGTGCACTACTTTTGACCAGGGCCCATAGGGTGCACTATATAGGGAATGGGGTGCCATTTGGGACACAAACAGGCTGTCACAGGCTCACAGCTGCAGGGAGACCAGAGGAGAGCATGAACAACAGCCTCTCCATCAATGAGTACTGAGCAGGCTTCCTCTCTCCTACACACCAAGCCAATTACACACAGCACAACAAGAGCTCAATTTCAGTTCAATAATTATGTTTACGAGCACGCGCACTCACACACGCACAAAGACACATCGAATTGTACTTGCATCTTATGTAACCCAGTTCTAACATAAACCATACAGCTTTAGATGAGCACTAAACCTCTATAAATCCTCAGTCATTCCATCCTGTATGTGGAAAGGGATGCTATAAAGTGACATTTTGCATTTGATATCTCAAGTTTCTGGCAGAAGGTTTCTTCATAAGAAGTTACTAGTGAAATTGAAATGGCCTTTTGTGGGATCAATAATAGTGGCTCATTCCACAACATAGTAGTGTAATAGTGCCACTGGGAGTGTTGAAACAGACTTAGTTCTCAGAACAGACAGGTTATGATTTAAGCTTTCTACTTTACGCATATCTTGGTACTTTATATTATTGTGAAAAGTTCAGACCTGGCTACTTGCATAAGTGTAAAATATTTGGGGCCCTGAATCTCCTAGGTATTTTTAGGAATCCACTTTGTTAAGCAGAAAAGTTTAATCAAGGAGTTTCAGACATGGAAATTAAGGGTTTCCAATCAATGAATAGCTTTTGAACAAAACAGAACACTCCTTTTTCATTTTTTATACCATGCTTTTTTCTATTTTGAAAAGTCTTATTTCTGGTGGTCTGGGTCTCTCGTTAAGTACAGCCTAGTTAGTAAGGTTACTTCACACATTAGTGTTCTAATTTAAACCCTCCAGGCCTGCCTTCCCTTGACATCAATGCCTGTTTTTTTCCTTATTACACACCACACACGCTTAACAACAACAATATTGCATTCTCAAGGACAGTCTACCTTTTTCCAGTCAGAGTGCAGTACAAAAGCCGGACATAGCATGGTTCAGGGCCTCAACCAGAGCCGAATGAGAGACCCCGACATGCTCGGTGGGTTTTGGCTCTGCAGATGGGTACTTTTACAGCATTGATTTGAGTTACTAGGACTATTGGATGACAATTTTAAACCCTGTGTGTGTGAAAGGTATGCAGGACACTCAAACACTGCAGGGATGCACTGGTTTTCTAGCCCGTCTTTCTGTTGGATTTGTTTATTAGGGAAGAGTGTGTCCATTTTCCCATTTCGGATTGGGCAAACACATCCAGAATTCTGAGACTTGGACAGCAGTTGACTAAAAAAAAAGTTGACAACTTGACTTTGTATGGATGTGGCAGCTTCAAGGTTTACTTTACTTTTTTAACTAATTGAAGTAAGTTCAGACTTGATTGCATGTCCTCAATTTAATTTACTCTCAATGGCCCCATGGCTATTTGTTTTTATAGGTATTTTTATAGGCCAGATCAATCTATATGGATTCTCCTCTTGGTCTTGAATTTACGGTCAGCTAGTAGTCTACGTTATAAATGAGCTGTATTCTATTCACGTTAGCAACAACATGTCCGTCACCCCCGATGGTTGAATAGAGGAGTGGTTCTGCTAGGAACTGCTGTGAATAGAATGAGGGGCTCTTTATCATATGATCCCAGCCTGATAATGCAGCCGTTGTGTGGTGTGTCTAGACGTCACACATGCTTTACAGAGCGAGGGAGAGAGAGAGCATCGCACAGTCAGGGCTGTGTGTTTTTGTTTCCTGCCGTCCAGCCCTCCCGTCTGACCCCCTTTCAGCCTGCTCATCGATGCATGGGCCAGGGTCAGAGGTCACAGGGTAGAGGTTGGCGGACACTGTGACCGTCCGGGTCATGCGTTGGTTACATTGTGAGTAACCCTTCAATCTAAGGGGAAGCAGCTGTATGGACATAGCCTCTTGATGGCCCCTGGTCTCTGACTGACTGAGACGGGACAGGCAGGGTGGAAGGAAAACCCTGTTCTGTTTTCTGAGCGGGAGCCGTGTTGTCGCCGGACATCGCTTTGATGCTTTGCTCTCCTCTCGGACTCACTGGAGGACAGGAGACTACTCTTTCTATTCCACTTGAAAAATAAAATAAGTTAACGAACTGTTCAACCTGGAAATACTTTTTATCTAACTTTTGATTTTAATGACCCGCAGTAAAAATTTGCAGTTAATATAATGTCCAGATTGGTTGAAGGATTCTGCCTGCTGTGGAGACTACCACTACAGCTGTAGTACTGTACTCTGGGATTCCTGAGCTATATGGACATGATCGTATCCAGCCTCTCGTTCGCTATGCTGTATCCTTCTGATTATAGGCCTAGTTTTAACGCTGGATTTATTATTCTCCTCTGGAAGTATGCCTTTCCACCATTCACTCTGTCACCGTTGTAGGTTCATTGTGGTAAGTATTAGTCCTCCTGCAACAAGCTAGTTTCAATAGGCTAATCAAGTTCATGATCTTTTTCCAGTCATGTTTTGTAGAGCTGAGCGGTTAACTGATTATGGACGGGACACGTAGTTAAACAAACCCTTAGAGGGATCATGATCTTCATAATGTGTTGTATATTAGTTCAAGTAGGTTCAGAGTTCCATTTTGAGATAGGACATTACACCATTAAAGTGACCAAACTTTTTGCATTTGTGGATGTAGGCCTACAGCTAACAATGTATTGCTACTGTATGTCTTTGGATTGGTTGCCTGTGAAAAGGCTACAGATTAAGATGCATATACGACTATGCAGAGACCTTAACTGAAAGGATGGGATATGATTTCCATAGGAGGAGATAAAGTGCTCAAGGATAGCAATGCCATTGGTTGACTGAAGAGTAGAGTTCACTGAGAACAATATCAAGTCTAAAGAAAAGCGTCTCTCCCTTCAAGGTAAAGTCACTGATGCCCTCAAGGGGCCAGTTCTTAGAAAGCTATTAGTGGCATGCTCATTAGGAACAGAGAAACTTAGGGTCCAACCTACAATACATTACTGGATTTAAAAACAAACAAAAAAAAAGCTTTCTCCATAATTTCGTGGTATCCATTTGGTCGTTAGTTTGTCACATTGCAGCAACTCCCGTACGGACTCGGGAGAGGTGAAGGCCGAGAGCCGTGCGTCCTCCGAAACACGACTCAGCCAAGCTGCACTGCTTCTTGACACAATGTCCGCATAATCCGGAAGCCAGCCTCACCAATGTGTCAGAAAACATTGTACACCTGGCAACCGTGTCACCGTACATGCGCCCGGCCCGCCACAAGGAGTCGCTAGAGCGCGATGGAACAAGTACATCCTGGCCAGCCAAACCCTTCCCTAACCCGGACGACGCTGGGCCAATTGTGCTCCACCCCGTGGCTCTCCCGGTTGCGGCCGGCTGCGAGAGAGCCTGGACTCGAACCCGGATTTCTAGTGGCACAGCTAGCACTGTGATGTGCCTTAGACCACTGCTTAGACCACTGCGCCACTCGGAGGCCTATAGCTCCATTCTTGTGTATTTTATTCCTCTTGCGTTACCATTTTTTTTTTAAATGATGGTTTATAAACTGCATCATTGTGAAGGGCTCATAAGCAAGCATTTCACGGTAAAGTCTGAACCAGTTGTATTCGGCTCATGTGACAAATTAAATTTGATGCGGTTTTTGATAGTACATCAAAGCCAGTGGTTGGATGTTTTTCCTCTCACTGTTCTACCCTGTCCATCAGGCAGCATGACCAACCACCAGTTCCTTGTCTCTGGAATGGGATAGTGGTGGGGGGGTTGAGGCAAACATTCTATTTTGCACTGCAGTGGGCCAGTAGGTTTGGCTAGACTTTTTACAGGTGTGAATGGACTTTAACTTTGTTTTTATGGCTTAAATGTTTCTAAACTAAAAGAACATTGCTGTTCTTTCCTTTGGAAGTGTGTGTGTGTGTGTGTTCACCTAGATATTGTTCAGTGCTCTTATTTGCGGTTGTGTGTTTACAAACAATACATTTAAAACCAATTTGTTTTTCCTGTATTTCAGGAGGTGCTGAAACACATACAGGGAAGCATTGAAGAAGACTCTACCGATTCATCCGGACAAATCGATCTCCTAGAAAGACTGAAAGGTACACATCACACATGGGGTGACAGAATTAGCTGGTTGAAATGCGTTCTATTAAATAACCTCAATTCTGATATTCCTTCCTCCGGTAGAAATTAGCCTGGATCCTAACACTTACCCAGGGGTGAAGCTGAGATCTCAGCCGTCTTCCATGCAGGGTTCAGGCTCTGGGCGTTCAGGGGACAGCAGCCCCATGGGTTCCTTGGGCTCCCTCCCCAAGAGAGGGCTGTCCAATGGGGGCAGAGACAGCGCTGGCTACCTGGAGGAGCTGGAGAAGGAGAAGTGAGCACCTGCTTGCATTACTTTGTATTTTCACATTAGTTTGTCTTTGAGTAATGCAGGTTATACTTAGTCTCCACCCCAAAGGACACCCTATTCCCTACATAGTGCAGTACCAGAGCCCTTTTAGGCTATATAGCAAATAGGGTACCATGTGGGGTGCATTCACTGTGATTTACTGCTGCAATATTAATTGATGAGTGGTTTGCCTCTCTCCCGGCCAAATCACATTGAGTGCAATGGTGCAGTGTGAGGGCTTCAATCACACAGTACATCATGCTAACATTGTTAGGTTGCAAAGTGTATTCTTGGCATTAGTCACACAGGATGCATTAGGCGGTCGTATTCAGGACACCTACCCTGTTTTTATTCTGGTATGCTGTATATGTGTTTTTGTCTTAGGTCTTTGATTAGAGTTTATTTGGTCTGACTTCAGTCAGTTTTGAATTATAAAAATTAAAAAAACTTGGTCTCTGATTGGTGCGATTGTATCTGTCTTGTCAGGTCCTTATTGATGGCGGAGCTGGAGAAAGAGGAGAAGAAGAAGGACCAGTATTACGCACAGCTGCAGAACCTCACCAAGAGGATCGACAGCCTACCACTGACTGAGAATGTAAGTGTTTATTTGTCGTTCAGCATTATGCCGTGTGTTGGGATGGAGTATAGTGACGTATAGATACTCCCAAAATACCATAACTGACAGTATGCAGATATCCTCTCTGCATTATTAAATATGAAACATTTCGCCAAGCCTGATGTCTGTTGATCCTGTTTGCGGTTGCAGCAGTTCTCCCTGCAGACGGATATGACCCGTAGGCAACTGGAGTACGAGGCGAGGCAGATCAGAGCTGCCATGGAGAAACAGCTGGGAACCTGCCAGGATATGGAGAAGAGGGCACAGGTCAGGGATGAGAGGAATTTGGGGCGGCAGGTAGCCTAGTGGTTAGAGCGTTGGGCCAGTAACCGAAAGGTTGCTGTATCGAATCCCTGAGCCGACAAGGTAAAAATCTGTCGTTCTCCCCCTGTATAATAAAGCAGTTAACCCAGTGTTCCCCGGTAGGCCGTCATTGTAAATAATAATTTTTTTCTTAACTGACTTGCCTAGTTAAATAAAGGTTAAAATGATGAATGCATACAGTGAAATGAAAGGGAGAGCAGGTTGCCTCCTGACATGTATAGGATGAGTCATTGATTAGGAAACATACATACAGGAAGAACAGAATGGCCAGTAAGGATACTAAGTAGGATGGATATGTAGACAGTTGAGGTAGAACATTTAGTAAATTGACTTAGAATTACAAAATTCTACAACATCTGTCTGCATCTACGAATGCTTTAATTCAGTCAGTGTTACATCCAACAGCATGTCCAGTCTCCTCAACTAACTGGCGACCCATTGACTCTGTACCGGTGCCCCCTGTATATAGTCTCGCTATTGTTGTTTTACTGCTGTTATTTAACTACTTGTTACTTTCATCTCTTGTCCGTATTTTAAACTGCGTTGTTGGTTGGGGGCTCGTAAGTAGGAATTTCACTGTAAGGTCTACCTACACCTGTTGTATTCGGCGCGTGACTAATAAAATTTGATTTGGTAATTGTAATATCCGGTTATCATCCTCTGAGTGATTGCTTCCTGTAAATGTCCTGCTGTGTTTCAGGTGAGGGTGACTCGTATTCAGCAGATAGAGAAGGACATACTGAAGATCCAACAGCATGCCCAGTCTCCATCTGCAGAACCAGAGGTATGTGATACTCACCCCAGCCTCAGGTGTAATACACTAGAATGTACCTCTAGGCCTTGTTCTAGCTAGAATACAGAGAAAGTATTGCCGGAAACAATAGAGGTACCGAATTTCTCACTAAATATATTTAGGGCTGGTTTCCCGGACACATTATTCCTGTTTAAAATGACTACAATGCCCTTTGATTTGTCTGGGACTAAGCATAATCTGTGTCTGGGAAACCAGCCCTAAATGTATTTACAGTGATTTCTGGCAATACTTTCTCTGTATTCTGGCTAATGCCTGGCCTGTGTGGACATCTCCATTTCAACAGGCATTCTGTGGGAACAGTTTGTTGGCTTTGAGTCATGTAAAGAACCAAAAGCTGCTTACATCGGAGTGTCGTGCCATGTCAGACAGCCATCCCATTTGCTGATATCCATTTAATCCTCGATGTTGTACTGGGTGCGCTAACTGCACCATTCCCCTTTCTATGCAATGGGGATTGATGCGTAGCCTCCATCCCTGCATTACAGAGAGATGTCACATGGACAAGTGTACAATAATGCTTTGTTACTGATCCGATATGGTGATTTATCTGAACTGAACACAGTCCTCTTTCATCCAATCATTTTGCAGTGTTCTGCTCCTCTAAACAAGAGCGTCATTTATTTACAGCGGCTCCTAAGAACACTAGAATGCTGGAAGCAACTCTTGTTCCTTCCAGGTTTATAACTCCTGACCCTGATTCTGGGAGGTGAAATCAACCATAGGCGTTCTCCTGTCCTCTCTCCTTGTGTTAAATATGAAAAAGAGAGCTATTGAATGAATGATGAATGACATTTTTTTTGTGTAAAATCGGCAGTTGGAAACCCATCCCTTATGGGATTAATTCACACACATTACAATAGTTCACTGATAATTTAGTGATAATTCTTCTTCCGGTGTTCTCTGCAGTGCGTTGCATAAAGAGGGGGGGGGGGAAATATATCAATACATAATAGTAAATAATATAATCAAAACTAATTATATCCCTGGAGCAGTAAACATATACATGCATACATACAGTCGTGGCCAAGTTTTTAGAATGACACAAATATTAATTTTCACAAAGTCTGCTGCCTCAGTTTGTATGGTGTCAATTTGCATATACTCCAGAATGTTAGGAATAGTGATCAGATGAATTGCAATGTCCCTCTTTGCCATGCAAATGAACTGAATCCCCAAAAAACATCCACTGCATTTCAGCCCTGCCACAAAAGGACCAGCTGACATCATGTCAGTGATTCTCTCATAAACCTCTGGCCTAGGGGGCGGTATTTTGACGTCTGGATGAAAAGCTTGCCCAAAGTAAACTGCCTGCTACTCAGGCCCAGAAGCTAGGATATGCATGTAATTGGTAGATTTGGATAGAAAACACTGGCACTTATTATAGGGCGAAATCCTCCCTGATTGCAGTTCCTAGGGCTTCCACAAGATGTCAACAGTCTTTAGAAAGAGTTTCATGCTGGTTTTTGGGAAAATGAGGGAGAAGTTGTAATTTTTCTAGGTGGTTCCCATTTTAGCTGTAGTTTTTCCAAGCGCGTGGAGGAAAGCGCTTCTTTGTCATTTATCTCCGGTAAAGACAATAACGATTCTGTCTTAAATTGTATAGTTTATTTCCGTATTAGGATATCTAAGGTTTGATTATAAACGTTGATTGACTTGTTTGGATAAGTTTGTTGGTAACGTTTGGGATTCATTTTGTATGCATTTTGAAGGAGGGAAACTGGGTTGATTATTGACTGAAGCGCGCCAGCTAATTTATCTGTTATTTTTACCAGGTAAGTTGACTGAGAACACTTTCTCATTTGCAGCCATGACCTGGGGAATAGTTACAGGGGAGAGGGGGACAAAAATATCTAAAGACACTGAAGCAGCAAACTCAATTTCCACTAACATTTGTCATTCTCAAAACTTTTGACCAGAGCCTGTAATTGAACCCACAAATACTGATGCTCCAGATACTCAACTGGTCTGAAGAATTCCATTTTTTTTATTGCTTCTTAAATCAGAATAACAGTTTTCAGCTCTGCTAACATAATTGCAAAATAGTTTTCTAATGATCAATTAGCCTTTTAAAATTATGAACTTGGATTAGCTAACAGAACATGCTATTGGAACACAGGAGTAATGGTTGCTGATAATGGGCCTCTGTACGCCTATGTAGATATTCCATAACATTTTTCCAGCTACAATAGTCATTTACAACATTGACAATGTCTACACTGATCAATTTGATATTTTAATGGACAGAAAATGTGCTTTTCTTTCAAACAAGTAAATGTCTAAGTGACCCCAAACTTTTGAACGATAGTGTGTGCATGTATACATAGTGGCTTGTGAAAGTATTCACCCCCATTGGCATCTTTCCTATTTTGTTGCCTTACAACCTGGAATTAAAATTAATATTCTGGGGGTTTGTATCCTTAGAATTACACACTATGCCTACCACTGAAGCTTCATCCAAGCTACTCAATACTGCCCCCAGTCCCAAAGAAGTTAACTTCTTATGGATGGGGGGCAGTATTGAGTAGTTTGGAAGAATAAGGAGTAAACTGCCTGCTACTCAAGCCCAGAAGTGAAGATATTCATATTATCCAAGTTAGTAGATTTGGATAGAAAACACTCGGAAGTTTCTAAAACTGAAATGAAATGAAAATTGAATGATGTTTGTGTATAACAGAACTCATATTGGGGCGGCAGGGTAGCCTAGTGGTTAGAGCGTTGGACTAGTAACCGGAAGGTTGTGAGTTCAAACCCCCGAGCTGACAAGGTACAAATCTGTCGTTCTGCCCCTGAACAGGCAGTTAACCCACTGTTCCCAGGCCGTCATTGAAAATAAGAATTTGTTCTTAACTGACTTGCCTGGCTAAATAAAGGTAAAATAAAAAAAAATAAAAAAAATATGGCAGGCAAAAACCTGAGAAAAAAATCCAACCAGGAAGTGGGAAATCTGAGGTTTGTATGTTTTCAAGTCTGCCTATACAATATACAGTGGAAATTTGGTCCGATTGCACTTCCTAAGGCTTCCACTGGATGTCAAGTCTTTAGGACCTTGTTTCAGGCTTCTACTGTGAAGGGGGAGAGAATAAGAGCTGTTTGAGTCAGGTGTCTGGCAGAATGCCATGAGCTCGCTCTCGCGCGCGCCCGTGAGTTAGCTGCATTCCTTTTCCTTTCTAAAGACAAAGGAATTGTCTGGTTGGAATATTATTGAAGGTTTATGTTAACATCCTAAAGATTGATTCTATACATCGTTTGACATGTTTTTACGAACTGTAATATAACTTTTTTTGACTTTGTGTGCTTGCGCCTCATGAATTTGGATTTGTGAACTGAACGCGCAAACAAAAAGGAGGTATTTGGACATAAATGATGGACTTTATCGAACAAAACAAACATTTATTGTGGAACTGCGATTTCTGGGGTGCATTCTGATGAAGATCATCAAAAGTAAGTGAATACTTATAATGCTATTTCTGACTTCTGTTGACTCCACAACATGGCGGGTATTAGAGGTCGATCGATTATGATTTTTCAATGCCGATACCGATTATTGAAGGACCAAAAAAGCCGTTACCGATTCATCTTAATCCGATTTATTTTTTTATTGTATTTATATGTATATACAGTGGGGCAAAAAAGTATTTAGTCAGCCACCAATTGTGCAAGTTCTCCCACTTAACAAGATGAGAGGCCTGTAATTTTCATCATAGGTACACTTCAACTATGACAGACAAAATTAGAAAAACAAATCCAGAAAATCACATTGTAGGATTTTTTTATGAATTTATTTGCAAATTATGGTTATGGTCACCTACAAACAAGCAAGATTTCTGGCTCTCACAGACCTGTAACTTCTTCTTTAAGAGGCTCCTCTGTCCTAAACCCGTTACCCGTATTAATGGCACCTGTTTGAACTTGTTATCAGTATAAAAGACACCTGTCCACAACCTCAAACAGTCACACTCCAAACTCCACTATGGCCAAGACCAAAGAGCTGTCAAAGGACACCAGAAACAGACCTGCACCAGGCTGGGAAGACTGAATCTGCAAATCCGGCATAAAAAAGCCAGACTACGGTTTGCAACTGCACATGGGGACAAAGATCGTACTTTTTGGAGAAATGTTGTTTTGGTCTGATGAAACACAAATAGAACTGTTTGGCCATAATGACCATTGTCATGTTTGGAGGAAAAGTCTTGCAAGCCGAAGAACACCATACCAACCGTGATGCATGGGGGTGGCAGCATCATGTTGTGGGGGTGCTTTGCTGCAGTAGGGACTGGTGCTCTTTACAAAATCAATGGCTTCATGTGGCAGGAAAATTATGTGGATATATTGAAGCAACATCTGAAGACATCAGTCAGGAAGTTAAAGCTTGGTCGCAAATGGGTCTTCCAAGTGGACAATTACCCCAAGCATACTTCCAAAGTTGTGGCAAATTGGCTTAAGGACAAAGTCAGGGTATTGGAGTGGCCATCACAAAGCCCTGACCTCAATCGTATAGAAAATGTGTGGGCAGAACTGAAAAAGCATGTACGAGCAAGGATGCCGGCAAACCTGACTCCGTTAGGTAGGCCAAAATTCACCCAACTTATTGTGGGAAGCTTGTGGGTGGCTCCTTAACATTTGACCCAAGTTCAACAATTTAAAGGCAATGCTACCAAATACTAATTGTGTGTGTCAACTTCTGACCCGTTGGGAATGTGATGAAAGAAATAAAAGCTGAAATAAATCTCTCTACTATTATTCTGACATTTCACTTTCTTAAAATAAAGTTGTGAAACTAACTGACCTAAAACAGGTACTTTTTACTAGGATTAAATGCCAGGAATTGTTCATCTTTGAGTTAATGTTTTTGGCTAAGGTGTATGTGTACTTCTGACTTCAACTGTATACTGAGATCATGTGAAACTTAGATTGCACACAGGTGGACTTTGTGACTTATGAAGTTAATTGGTTGCCCCAGATCTTATTTAGGGGCGAATACGTAGGCACGCACCACTTTTCTGTTTTTTGAAGCAAGTACTTTTTCATTTCACTTCACCAATTTGAACTATTTTGTCCGTTTTATATGAAATCCAAATATAAATCTATTTAAATTACAGGTTGTAATGCAACAAATTAGGCAAAATGCCAAGGGGGATTAATACTTTTGCATGGCACTGTGCATTCATACATGCATACATGTACAGAAGGCATTTGAACACAGTCTGGCACAAAGAGAAGAGAGTGTGAGAGAGACCTGCACACAATCTATATACTCGTCTTATTTTCCATCCAATTTTAATTAAATGAAGGGGGACCTGTTCGACTGCAGCACACACATTAGCTGACCTGATGACTGAGCATGTGTGCAGTCAGTCAACCAGTGACCTACCTTCTGCTCCTGTTGGATGCACAGCCTAGAAGCCATAAGGCCTTGGTATGTGTGTTCATGCGTCAGTGTGCATGAATACTGTATTCAAGCCAGTGCACTCATGCCTGCATCATGTGAGATGTTTGTTTGGTGGCCCATACAGTATACGTGCTCGTGTGTTTTTGTCTGTTGGTAATTGTGTGTACACTACTTGTCTCATGCCCTGCATGTGTGCTGGCTTACATGCTTTTCCCCCTCTACATGAGTGGATAAATCATTGGACACATTTAATTCCCCCCTCTTCGACTGTCATCCTGCAGGCTGAGCTACAGCTTATGTAGGTCAGGGATGAGGAAGCCTGATGCTCCTGCAGCTGCCCTAGCTAGCCTAGTGACTGAATGCTCTATCCATCAGGGTTTCACATTTTGGGGAATATTCAGAGGTGGAAACTTTCCGTGGGAATTAACAGAAATATATGCAAATTAATATTAATTCCATTTAAATGTAAATGTTTTTTGCATTGGATATATTTCCATATCATATGGAGACAGAAACAAAAACCTTTAACCTTATCATAAGTAGACATAGTTGCAAATGATTAAATCCTAATAGAAATAACAAAAAACAATTTAGTTATGAAAAAAAAGAGCAGAAAAGTAAATAAATAAAAACAGTATGGGGATGAAGTAGGTCAATTGGGTGGGCTATTTACCGATGGACTGTACAGCTGCAGCGATCGGTTAGCTGCTCAGATAGCAGATGTTTAAAGTTGGTGAGGGAGATAAGTCCAATTTCAACGATTTTTGCAATTCGTTCCAGTCACAGGCAGCAGAGAACTGGAAGGAAAGGCGGCCAAATGAGGTGTTGGCTTTAGGGATGATCAGTGAGATACTGATTGTTGGTGGGTTTTTAAAGGCAACAGGGGAAAGAGCCTCAGATCCACAAAGTCCCTTCCACCGGGTGGCTGATGCGATGTTGGCACGACTGCCATATTGCATCTCCATCTCAAAGCCCTTGCTTGGAACTGCCTAGAACCTTGCCCTCATCCAGGCCAAGGTGGCGAGACACTGTAGTGATGCATCCAGCAAATGAGTAGATAAAGCATATCTGGTGGGAGGGGTGTATGCTGGGCGAAGAACATTCAGAAATCTCTTCCAATACACATTGCCTGTGAGTATCAGAGGTGAAGCAGCTGCATACAGAGCTTGAGCAAGACATTCATCAGCAGTTCTCTGACTACGTTCCTCCATTGAGTCAAAAAAAACTTCTGATTCCAGGAGGACCATGAGCTTTGTCTGATTCATCACTTTCACCACATGGAAGTAGAAGGATTTTTGTCAGAGGTCGCTTGTGAGTGCTGAGGGAACTTTATCCACTTGGCCAGAAGATTCTGCATCTTTGTTGCATTCTTCGCATATGATTTGGTACAGTATTAGCAAATGTACACAGTTTTTCCTTCTACATTCGCTGCAGTGAAATGTCTCCACACATCAGATAGTGCCTGTGGCATTTTCCTGTAAAGATGAGAAAAAAATCTCAAATACATATCCATGTACAGATAAATAGTTAAGCAGTTAGATTAAACAATCCTTTGTAAGATACATGTTTTAAAATGAAACATGTATGGAAACAGGTGAATTAACACTCAGTTAGCAGGCTCATGCAATAGAAAACCCACATGGTAGCAAAAACTAATTAGCAGAAATGGTTAACAAATTAAACACTTTGCTGTAGGCTATTTTACTAGTTTACATTTTTTGTTTGTGTCATATAACATCTATTCACCCCACCCAGTATTGTAATAAAAACGTATCATAAAATTTACCGGAACGCTTCCGACCCTTTGCAACCGTAGTCACCATTGCTCGGTTTCTTTGAGTTTTTCACGCCCACTCTCGATCTCTCTATTGCCATCACTCCCCTGTCTCCCTCGCCCACTCTCTCTCGTCCTCATTCTGTCTTGCACTCTCACTCCCTTTCCTTCCTTCCAGTCTCTCATCCTGCTGTTTTCTATTTCCTCTTTTTGAACGGATTCTGCCTCTTCCAGGTGACTGGTTCTGCGTTCTCTGACTCGTTACTCTCATTTAGCCTGCTACATGAATGCTTTTCTCCTTTTGGAGGTCTGACCCTTCTTTCCCTCTTTCTTTCCCTCATGCAGAGCAAGCATGACCCGGCTGCCCAGGATGAGGGAGGCCAGGCTTCAGGGGACAGTGGTGGGCCTAGCGCTGGGTGTTCTCAGGTACGACTCGCCTTCCATACCTGATCCAAGACAATCGGCGTGTTTGAAGGGATCATTATTAAATCATTGAGTCGGATATTGGAATGCAATGTGATTTGTAGACTGTGATATAGCATAGTTTGACTGCAATGTAGTCCATCTCAAACTAACACAAGGCTTGCACCCCCAGAGATTCGTAGTTAACATTTGACGGATTTATTTCCTTCCTTTGGTCCTATAATGCTCCAGAAAATATCTTCCGCCATTGGACTGACTGGAAATGTTGGTTAGGAGAGTTTAGCTGAGCTGTCGTGAGCTGCCTTTTTTGCCGTGCTTAGTGCCTTGACTTTCCATTTAATGCTAATGATTCGTGTCTTACTCCATAGTAGGCTTTATCCCTGAGACTTGCGATTAAACCGTTGGATTCATATTTTAATGACTTTTAAAATGTAATGTAGTCGGACTTCCCTTGATTCTTAGCAGAATGAATGAGATTGCTGGGATTGTTCTATGGAAGAAAACTGTCACACTGTGACACACTAATGGCTTTTGAGAAAGGCGAAGATGTTATACTGTAGGAAATTGCTAGCAAGCAATATGAATACATTTTAATTTAAAAAAAGCTTTTTAAAAGTTTAACAAAATACATGTTTCTCATCTAGGGTTCCAGCTCTCGCCTGGATCAGGACTCTGCCAGTGAAATGAGTTTGGGTGGGGGTAGTTACTCTGTGCCCCGCAGACTGACCAGTCACTTGGGCACCAAGGTATCCAGAGATTCTACTACCACTCAGGTTGATGTAGTATGGCTGTTCTCATCAAACGACCCCCCCTTAATAATAAACCACATGAGCTCTGTCTGTATGCCCAAACCAAAAATGTGAAATGTTATCTAGTTTAAAAATGTAATAGAAATTTGCTTTTTTAAACCGAGGGTAGCTCACAAATTAGATTGCATCCTAAGTGGGACAATTTGATACATTTCGATATAAATAATTGACCTATGTATCACCCGGGCGTGTCTTCAAAGTAGTTGTTCTCACGGTCGGCCCTCTAACCCTATAGGTGGAGATGGTTTACTCCCTTCTTTCCATGCTGGGGACCCATGATAAAGATGACATGTCTCGCACTCTGCTGGCCATGTCCAGCTCCCAGGACAGCTGCATCGCCATGCGCCAGTCAGGCTGTCTTCCCTTACTCATCCAACTCCTCCATGGCAACGACAAGGTTTGTAATGTTTTTGTTTGGTAACTTTGTCTTATTCTTTGTCATTGGGCTAGGTGTTATTTATTTAGTCGAGAACCACTTTGGAAAGGAGTGTTTTAATTAATACTTTCAAGTGATAAACTTTTGGGTTATTTGTAACTTAGTTTTTACATAATGTTTCTGCCACTGCATCTTACTGCAAAAAAAGAGCTTCTGGATATCAGGACAGCGATCACTCCCTTCGAATTAGACAAAGATTTTTTTTCTTCAACAAGCAGGACGCACAGGATGTACTTCGAACACCTGACAAGGCCAACATCCCCGTCATTGGCAAGAGAAAGATACGCAGGTACAGAGGACACAGCGCGGGGTGCCTCGATCCATAGACGGCGAGTGGGAAAGCTGCCGTTACGTCAAAATTACTTGCCAATGTGCAATCATTGGACAATAAATTAGGCGAGGTACGATCACGAATATCCTATCAATGGGCCATCAAAAACTGTAACAGCTTATGTTTCCCGGAATCGTGACTGAATGATGACATGGATATTTAGCTAGCGGGATAGAACAGCACACTCCTCGATAAGACGAGGGGGTCTGCATATTTGTAAACAACAGCTTGTGCACGAAATATAAGGAAGTCTCTAGATTTTGCTCGTCTGAAGTAGAGTATCTTATGATAAACTGTGGAACTCACTATTTGCTTTTCGTGGCTGTTTCATGGCTGTTTAGTTACCACCACAGACGGATGCTGGCACTAAGACTGCTCTCAGTCAGCTGTATTAGGAAGTAAGCAAACAGGAAACTGCTCACCCGGAGGCTGCGCTCCTAGTGGCTGGGGATTTTAATGCAGGGAAACATTTATCAGTTTTACCTAATTTCTATCAACATGTTAAATGTGCAACCAGGGGGAAAAAAATTCTAGAGCACCTGTACTCCACACAGAGACACATACAAAGCTTGCCCTCCATTTGGTAAATCTGACCACAATTCTATCCTCCTGATTCCTGCTTACAAGCAAAAATTAAAGCAGGAAGCAACAGTGACTCGGTCTAGTAAAAAAAGTGGTCAGAAGAAGCAGATGCTAAACTACAGGACTGTTTTGCTAGCACAGACTGGAACATGTACCGGGATCCTTCCAATGGCATTGAGGAGTACAGCACATCTGTCACTGGCTTCATCAATAAGTGCTTCTAGGACATCGTCCCAACATTGACTGTACGTACATACTAGAGGTCGATCAATTATGATTTTTCAACGCCGATACGATTATTGGAGGACCAAAAAAATCCGATACCGATTAATCGTCCGCTTTTTAAATGTATTTTTAAACATTTTATTTTTTATTTTTATATATTTATATAATTTTCGTAATAATGACAATTACAACAATACTGAATGGACAATGAACACTTTATTTTAACTTAATACATAGATTTAATTTATTTAGTCTCAAATAAATAATGAAACCTGTTCAATTTGGTTTAAATAATGCAAAAACAGTGTTGAAGAAAGTAAAAGTGCGATATGTACCATGTAAAAAAGCGAACGTTTATGTTCCTTGTTCTGAACATAAGAACATATGAAAGCTGGTGGTTCAATATTCCCAGTTAAGAATTTTTTCGGTTGTAGTTATTATAGGAATTTTGACACGTCGACTATTTATCTCTCTACCATTTGTATTTCATATACCTTTGACTATTGGATGTTCTAATAGGCACTTTAGTATTGCCAGCCTAATCTCAGGAGTTGATAGGCTTGAAGTCATAAACAGTGCTGTAAAGCAAGCATTGCTAAGAGCTGCTGGCAAATGCAGTAACGTTTTTATGAATGCTTACGAGCCTGCTGCCGCCTACCACCACACAGTCAGACTGCTCTATCAAATCATAGACTTAATTATAATAAACACAGAAATTTGAGCCATTGGCCATTAATATGGTCAAATCCGGAAACTGTCATTTCGAAAACGAAACGTTTATTCTTTCAGTGAAATACGGAACCGTTCCATATTTTATCGAACGGGCGGCAACCCTGAGTCTAAATTTTGCTGTTACATTGCATAATCTTCAATGTTGTCGTAATTATGTAAAATTCTGGTGAATTAGTTAAACTAGCCAGGTGACCAAACTATTGCATATACCCTGACTCTGCGTGCAATGAACGCAAGAGAAGTGACACAATTTCCCTAGTTGATATTGCCTGCTAACATGAATTTCTTTTAACTAAACATGCAGGTTTAAAAAAATATACTTTGGTGTATTGATTTTAACTTGACGCTACCCATCCCTGTAGCGGGATAATTGTCATCAACAACCGCTGAATTGCGTAGCGCCACATTCAAATAATATTACTACAAATATTTATATTCATATCACAAGTGCAATATAGAAAAACACAGCTTAGCCTTTTGTTAATCCACCTGTCGTGTCAGATTTTGAAAATATGCTTTACAGCGAAAGCAATCCAAGCGTTTAAGTTTATCGATCGCTCGACAAAATATTATGTACACCTAGCATCAAGTAGCTTGGTCACGAAAATCAGAAAAGCAATCAAATTAATCGTTCACCTTTGATCTTTGGATGTTTTCACCCACGACTCTGTTACACAATAAATGTTCCTTTTGTTCCATAAAGATTATTTTTATATCCAAAATACCTCAGTTTGTTTGGCGTGTTATGTTCAGAAATCCACAGGAAAGAGCGGTCACAATGCAGACAAATTCCAATAGTATCCGTAATGTCTACAGAAACATGTCAAATGTTTTTTAGAATCAATCCTCAGGTTGTTGTTAAAATATATAATCGATAATATATCAACTGCACCTGTCTTTATCAGTAGGAGAGGGAAAGGCAATGGCTGCCCAAACTCTGTTGCGTCAAGCAAAACGCTGCTGGCACCCGGCCATACAATGACGCAATGTTGTTTTTCTCGCTCATTTTTCAAAATAAAAGCCTGAAACTATGTCGAAAGACTGACACCTTGAGGAAGCGATAGGAAAAGGAATCTGGTTGATATCCCTTTTAAATGGAGCAAAGGCAGGCTATGGAACATGGAGTTTTCAAAATAGAAGCCACTTCCTGGTTTGATTTTCCTCAGGGTTTCGCTTGCAATATCAGTTCTGTTATACTCACAGACAATATTTTCACAGTTTTGGAAACTTTAGTGTTTTCTATTCTAATCTGTCAATTATATGCATATTCTAGCATCTGGTCCTGAGAAATAGGCAGTTTACTTTGGTAACGTTATTTTTCCAAACATAAAAATAGTGCCCCGTAGCTTCAAGAGGTTAAGAAAGGCATTGATGTTTATGGTTAGGTACATTCGTGCAACGATTGTGATTTTTTTTTTCAGGAATGCGCTTTTGTTAAAACCTACATTTGGCAAAGTAGGCTGTGATTCAATGACACATTAACAGGCACGGCATTGATTATTTGCAATGCAGAACAAGCTAGTTAACCTAGTAATATATCAACCATGTGTAGTTTGATTGTTTTTTACATAAGTTTAATGCTAGCTAGCAACTTACCTTGGCTCCTTGCTGCACTCGCGTAACAGCTTTTCAGCCTGCCATGCAGTTTCCTCATGGAATGCAATATAATCTGCAAAAATCTGCGTCCAAAAATGCCATTTACCTATTGTTATAACTTGAAATCGGCCCCAAATAATCGGCAATGCCGGCTTATCGGTCGCCCTCTAGTACATACCCCAACCAGAAGCCATGGATTACAGGCAACGTTCGCACTGAGCTAAAGGGTGGAGCTGTCGCTTTTAAGGTGCGGGACTCTAAGCCGGAAGCTTATAAGATGTGGCAGGGCTTGCAAACTATTACAGTCTACAAAGGGATGCACAGCCACGAGCTGCCCAGTGACCCGAAGCTACCAGACGAGCTAAATCGACTGTGTGAATACTCTCTCCGTAGCCGATGTAAGACAATTTAATCAGGTCAACATTCACTAGGCCGCGGGGCGAGACTGATTACCAGGACTTGTGCTCCGGGCATGTGCTGACCAACTGGCAGGTGTCTTCAATGACATTTGTCCCTGTCTCAGTCTGTAATACCAACATGTTTCAAGCAGACCACCATAGTCCCTGTACCCAAGAGCACTGAGGTAACCTGCCTAAATGACTACAGACCCGTAGCACTCACGTCCGTAGCCATGAAGTGCTTTGAAAGGCTGGTAATGGCTCACATCAACACCATTATCCCAGAAACCTTAGACCCACTCCCATTTAATACCTCCCAAACAGATCCACAGATGATGCAATCTATATTGCACTCCACACAGCCCTTTCCCACCTGGACAAAAGGAACACCTACATGAGAATGCTTTTCATTGACTACAGCTCAGCGTTCATAGTACCCTCAAAACTCATCGCTAAGGATCCTGGGACTAAACACTTCCCTCTGCAACTGGATCCTGGACTTCCTGATGGGCCGCCCACAGGTGGTGAGGTTAGGTAGCAACACATCTGCCAAGCTGATCCTCAACACTGGAGCCCCTCGGGAGTGCGTGCTCAGTCCCCTCCTGTACTCCCTGTTCACCCATGACTGCGTGGCCAGGCACGACTCCAACACCATTAAGTTTGCAGATGACACAACAGTGCCTGATCACCGACAACAATGAGACCACCTATAGGGAGGAGGTCAGAGACCAAGACAAAGGAGATGATTGTGGACTACAGGAAAAGGAGGACCGAGCACAACCCCATTCTCATTGTGTCCCACCACCTGCCAAACCCCTCTTTTACGCTACTGCTACTCTGTTTATCATATGCGTCGTCACTTTAACCATACCTACATGTGCATACTACCTCAATTAGACTGATTAACCTGTGCCTGTACAGTGCCTTGCGAAAGTATTCGGCCCCCTTGAACTTTGCGACCTTTTGCCACATTTCAGGCTTCAAACATAAAGATATAAAACTGTATTTTTTTGTGAAGAATCAACAACAAGTGGGACACAATCATGAAGTGGAACGACATTTATTGGATATTTTAAACTTTTTTAACAAATCAAAAACTGAAATTGTGCGTGCAAAATTATTCAGCCCCTTTACTTTCAGTGCAGCAAACTCTCTCCAGAAGTTCAGTGAGGATCTCTGAATGATCCAACGTTGACCTAAATGACTAATGATGATAAATACAATCCACCTGTGTGTAATCAAGTCTCCGTATAAATGCACCTGCACTGTGATAGTCTCAGAGGTCCGTTAAAAGCGCAGAGAGCATCATGAAGAACAAGGAACACACCAGGCAAGGTCCGAGATACTGTTGTGAAGAAGTTTAAAGCCGGATTTGGATACAAAAAGATTTCCCAAGCTTTAAACATCCCAAGGAGCACTGTGCAAGCGATAATATTGAAATGGAAGGAGTATCAGACCACTGCAAATCTACCAAGACCTGGCCGTCCCTCTAAACTTTCAGCTCATACAAGGAGAAGACTGATCAGAGATGCAGCCAAGAGGCCCATGATCACTCTGGATGAACTGCAGAGATCTACAGCTGAGGTGGGAGACTCTGTCCATAGGACAACAATCAGTCGTATATTGCACAAATCTGGCCTTTATGGAAGAGTGGCAAGAAGAAAGCCATTTCTTAAAGATATCCATAAAAAGTGTCGTTTAAAGTTTGCCACAAGCCACCTGGGAGACACACCAAACATGTGGAAGAAGGTGCTCTGGTCAGATGAAACCAAAATGGAACTTTTTGGCAACAATGCAAAACGTTATGTTTGGCGTAAAAGCAACACAGCTCATCACCCTGAACACACCATCCCCACTGTCAAACATGGTGGTGGCAGCATCATGGTTTGGGCCTGCTTTTCTTCAGCAGGGACAGGGAAGATGGGAAGATGGATGGAGCCAAATACAGGACCATTCTGGAAGAAAACCTGATGGAGTCTGCAAAAGACCTGAGACTGGGACGGAGATTTGTCTTCCAACAAGACAATGATCCAAAACATAAAGCAAAATCTACAATGGAATGGTTCAAAAATAAACATATCCAGGTGTTAGAATGGCCAAGTCAAAGTCCAGACCTGAATCCAATCGAGAATCTGTGGAAAGAACTGAAAACTGCTGTTCACAAATGCTCTCCATCCAGCCTCACTGAGCTCGAGCTGTTTTGCAAGGAGGAATGGGAAAAAATGTGCAAAACTGATAGAGACATACCCCAAGCGACTTACAGCTGTAATCGCAGCAAAAGGTGGCGCTACAAAGTATTAACTTAAGGGGGCTGAATAATTTTGCACGCCCAATTTTTCAGTTTTTGATTTGTTAAAAAAGTTTTGAAATATCCAATAAATGTCGTTCCACTTCATGATTGTGTCCCACTTGTTGATTCTTCACAAAAAAATACAGTTTTATATCTTTATATTTGAAGCCTGAAATGTGGCAAAAGGTCGCAAAGTTCAAGGGGGCCGAATACTTTCGCAAGGCACCGTATATAGCCTCGCTACTGTTATTTTTCACTCTTTATACGGTTTTATTTATTTATTGTTCACCTAATACCTATTTTTTTTACTTAATCGTACTGTTGGTTAGGGCCCGTGAGTAAGCATTTCACTGTAAGGTCTACACTTGCTGTATTCGGAGTACGTGACAAACTTTGATTTGATCATTAGGCTAGGTGTTATTTATTCCGTCAAGGACCACTTTGGAAAGGAGTGTTTTTATGATTACTTTCAAGTGATAAACAGTTTTTTTTATTCTATTCCATACAAGGACTCAGTGCTGCTGGGGAACTCCCGAGGCAGCAAGGAGGCCCGGGCCAGAGCCAGCGCCGCCCTCCATAACATTATCCACTCCCAGCCTGACGATAAGAGAGGGCGCAGAGAGATCAGAGTGTTGCACCTCCTGGAACAGATCAGGGTTTACTGCGAGACCTGCTGGGAGTGGCAGGAGAACCATGAGAGGGGAGTGGACCAGGATAAAAACCCCAGTAAGGCCTGCTCAGATGTATTTAATGCTTTGGTTAGGGTATGGTTATTTGGATGAGTAATGTAGGACAAAAACCCAGTAAGGACTAAAGCGACGGTTGTAATGAATTGTGTTGGTTTTGTTTTTCATTGTGTATTTGGAGGGGTAAACCACCAGTACCTCCTGCTCAGATCACTTGTACTTGATTTGTTTAATGTTTTAAATGGATAATTGGAAGGGTAATACAGGACAACTTGAGTAAGGCCTACTTATTTCAGATGGATGAACTGTGTTTTAGTTAGGGTATGGATATTTGGATGGGTCACTTGTTTTTATTAGAATGGATTGTGTTTGTCCCAGTGCCCTCTCCCGTTGAGCATCAGATCTGCCCAGCGGTGTGTGTTCTAATGAAGCTGTCCTTTGATGAAGAGCACAGGCACGCTATGAATGAGCTCGGTAAGCATCCACTTCAAAACTGTTGTTCTGACCAAATGCAATTTTTTATTTCGGCTATTTAACCAGTATAGTCCACTTGGTGACACTTGCCACTGCTTTCCAGGCAGTTATCTTAAAAAAAAAAGAGAAATTATGAAACAATCTTTATTTGATTGGTTTAATGTTTCATTACCCAAGAAACCAAAACAGAAAAGAGGTAGGTTAATGCATGTGTTCATCCCTGTAAAGATGTAGGCTCTTATGCAATGTCTTGCATGGGACATCATATAGTAGAACTTTCATGGGGCAGACTCATTCAATGATTGATTGACATTTATCCTGCTGTGCTGTGTGTTCCCAGGGGGGCTGCAGGCTATAGGGGAACTCCTCCAAGTGGACTGTGAAATATACGGCCTCACCAGTGACCACTACAGCGTCACTCTGAGGAGATACGCTGGCATGGCCCTTACCAACCTCACCTTCGGGGACGTGGCCAATAAGGTGAGCTTCTGGTTCCGGACGATTTAACCTTAGATGTAGTTGTGTGTGCAATTCTGACCTAATATCTTGCAAATGTTCTGCCTTAGGGTTGTTTTTCCAGACCCAAATTAAGCCTATTCCTGTATTTAAAAGCTATTTCAATCTCAATTAAGCACGCTTTGTAGTCCAGGAGAAGGCTGGATCTGGGAAACCAGCCAATATGTGTAAACGCACTTGAAAGTAAAGGCAGTAGTGTCTTCGAGGACAATCAATCTCTGTGCTTGTTCAGAAAGTATGGCTTCAAATTAATAGTAAGCATCTTTCTGTATCTTCCATCCTCAGGCCACTCTATGTTCCATGAAGGGATGCATGAGGGCCATGGTGGCTCAGCTGAAGTCGGAGAGTGAGGATCTACAGCAGGTGATTGCCAGTGTGTTGAGGAACCTGTCCTGGCGTGCGGATGTGAACAGTAAGAAGACCCTCCGTGAGGTGGGCAGTGTCAGGGCTCTGATGGAATGTGCCTTGGAGGTACAGAAGGTGAGACATCCACCACTCTCACTTTGATACAAATACATAAGGAGTACATGTATAAATATGTGAATGAAATGTACAATAGGAATTCGATAAAGATTTGCCTAAATATGTATTCACTGGCTGATCAAATTTGTCCTCTTTTCACAGGAGTCTACTCTGAAGAGTGTCCTCAGTGCCCTGTGGAACCTGTCAGCTCACTGCACTGAAAACAAAGCTGATATCTGTGCTGTAGAGGGGGCTTTGGCCTTCCTGGTTAGCACTTTGATGTACCGAAGCCAAACTAACACCCTCGCCATCATTGAAAGTGGAGGAGGCATCTTGCGCAATGTGTCTAGTCTCATCGCCACAAATGAAGATCACAGGTATGTCTATTCAATTTTTTAAAAATCATTCATTATTAGGGATGCACGATATGTCGGAATCGGCCGATATTAGCTAAAAATGCCAACTATCGGCCCGATGTCTAGTTTAACGCCAATGTTAAAAACCGATGTCAAAGCTGCTGTGCATACCTATATAATGTAGGTACAGGACGTAATGACGACACGTAAAATGTTGCGCTACACGTGCAACACAGCATTCCTGACCTAGCCCACAATGTCTGCTGTGTGGATCTAGCAGTCAACAAGTCGAGTAGGCATTTGAAAGAGTAAGAAAATTTCAGCGAGACAACTCAGAGGCGAAAGCCATTAAAGCCAAGATAATGGAATTCATGGATTCTTACCATAGTAATCCTGGTTGAGAATGAAATAATTGAACAGCACAGCAAGTTAGTCAAAGAAATAGGTTTTGGATTGTTTTACTGGTAATGGGGACATGCGTAAATGCCAACAAAATAACTTTTTGGTCTGTGTGTGACCTTTATTTAACTAGGCAAGTCAGTTAAGAACAAATTCTAACTTACAATGACGGCCCGGGCGCTGCTGGGCTAATTGTGCGCCGCCCTATGGGACTCCCAATCACGGTCGGATGTGATACAGCCTGGATTCGAACCAGGGACTGTAGTGATGCCTCTTGCACTGAGATGCAGTGCCTTAGACTGCTATGTCCATGTGTGTGTTAACTATTTAACTGTACTAGAATGCTTACAAGGCCTCTAAAATTAAATATTGCTATCCGTATCGGGGTTTTTTTGGCAAGGAAAATATCGGCCAAAAATGGCATCGGCGCATCACTATTCATTATAGTGTTGTGCTGTTAAATATTTGATATTTTATACGGACTCCTCTGTAATAATGTTTAATGTTCTTACACTTGAAAGCTTACAAGACCCTGTGTTGCTTTTTTCTCTCTCTCTGTAGACAAATCCTGAGAGAGAACAGCTGTCTTCAGACACTCCTGCAGCACCTGAAGTCTCACAGCCTGACTATTGTGAGCAACGCATGTGGCACGCTATGGAACCTCTCGGCCCGCAATGCAAAGGACCAGGAGGCCTTGTGGGAAATGGGTGCTGTGAGCATGCTGAAGAACCTCATCCACTCTAAGCACAAGATGATCGCTATGGGCAGTGCCGCAGCACTGAGGAACCTCATGGCCAACAGGCCCGCCAAATACAAGGATGCCAACATCATGTCACCTGGATCTAGCCTGCCCTCTCTTCACGTCAGAAAACAGAAAGCCCTGATCGAGGAACTGGACTCTCAGCACCTCTCGGAGACGTTTGACAATATTGACAATTTAAGCCCCAAGGCGTCCCACAGGGGTAAACCAAGCAGGCACAAGCAGAATGTCTACAGTGATTACGATGGTGTCTCTAGATCAGACGGGTTTAGCCCCAACAGTGTGCCTGTGCGCTCCCCTTATGTGAACACACCAGTTCTGTCGAGCCCGTCACCCAGAGACAACCCTAGGGGGAACATAGACAGTGTTAGGGCCGAGAGGGATCGGGGCCAGGACAGAGACAGACAGAGGGGTGCACCCAGTGGTTTCCACCCAGATCATGACTCTAAGAGAATGCAAATGCCCGCCACAACAGCTGCTCAGATTGCCATGGTGATGGAGGAAGTGAACAGCATTCACTTACTGACTGGCTTGGATGACCGGTCACCAGAGACCCCAAATCAAGACCCTCACTGTACAACTGCAGCACATGGTCATTCAAATGTATATCCCTACACTAAACCCGATCACTCGGGCAGACCATGTCCAATGCCCAAGTTGGAATACAAGGCATCCAACGACAGTCTCAACAGCGTAAACAGCACTGACGGCTATGGCAAAAGAGGACAGATGAAGCCATCTGTGGACTCCTACTCTGAGGATGATGAGGGGAAGTGTTGCGTCTATAGAAAATATCCTGCAGACCTTGCTCATAAGATCCACAATGCCAACCACATGGAAGATGATGACGGAGAAGTTGACACACCTATCAACTACAGCCTAAAGTATTCTGACGAGCAGCTGAACTCTGGTCGGCAAAGTCCAAGCCAAAATGAGAGATGGGCGAGGCCTAAGCACATGGAGGAGATGAAACAGACAGATCAGAGGTCTGTGCGATCTCAAAGCCCAGGCTACCCCATGTACACGGAGGGCAACAGTGAGGAGGAGGAGAAATTGAAGTACAAGCCCAGGTTTGTGCAAACCGAAATGCAACAAGGATTCAGATCAAGGAACACCAACCAACACCAACAAGATCAAAGCAATGCTGGTCCCACTCAAGGAATGAACAAAAAGATGAACAACCAGACTATGTGCCAGTCTGTGGATGATTACGGTGATGACAAACCAACCAATTACAGTGAGCGATACTCAGAGGAAGAACAACAGGATGACCAGCCGACCAATTACAGTATGAAATACAACAAGGGGCCTCATACGGAACAACCAATTGATTACAGTCTGAAGTACTCCGACACCTCCTCCCAAAAATCCATGTTTAGTCATTCAAAGTCATCCTCCACTCAGAGCTCAGTGAAAGACCATCTAAGCCAAGATGGTTCAACATCATCCGTGACATCCAAAAAGAATGTAGGGAGACAAATGCAGCTACATCCATCCTCGGCTCAAACGAGGTCAGGGCCAACTCGACCAGGCCAGAAGAACACAACATGCAAACCTCCTACCGTCAATCAAGAGACCCTACAGACGTACTGTGTTGAGGACACACCCATCTGTTTCTCAAGGGGTAGCTCTCTGTCATCCTTGTCCTCAGATGAGGACGAAATGGAAGGCTGCAAGAGGAATGTGAATGCTGCTAGCAACTATCCAACTCTTCCCATCTCTGAGAAAGAGTCCACTGGCAGTCACGCCCAAGAACAAGGCACAACCGAGGGCCAGTCGTCTGTGCAGTATGTCCGAATAAAGCCTCCAAGGACTAGTCAAGTTCATGGAGACGGATCCAGACATCACAAAGCCGTTGAGTTTTCATCAGGAGCTAAATCACCATCTAAAAGTGGTGCCCAGACTCCCAAAAGCCCCCCAGAACACTATGTGCAGGAGACGCCCCTCATGTTCAGCAGATGCACATCTGTAAGCTCTCTGGACAGCTTTGAGAGCAACTCCATTGCTAGCTCTATACAGAGTGAATTGTGCAGCGGGATGCCCAGTGGAATCATCAGCCCAAGTGATCTGCCCGACAGCCCTGGTCAGACCATGCCTCCGAGCCGAAGCAAAACGCCACCACCCCCTCAACATCCACCACCAATGAAACACAAAAAGGTGCCTCCGCCGCCGCCGCCGAGGGCGGATTTGGCTCCAAGGCATGCTGCTGTACACTCTGCTGTCCATAGAGTCCAGGTGCTTCCGGATAACGACACCCTCCTACACTTTGCGACAGAGAGTACCCCAGATGGATTCTCTTGTGCATCCAGCCTCAGTGCTTTAAGCTTAGATGAACCTTACATTCAAAAAGATAATGAGCTCAAGATCATGTCTCCTGTTCACGAAGACAACCAGGGAAATGAGGCTGAGCATGAGCATGATGACACTACAGAATCCCCAAGCCAAGAGAAGCATTCACCTGGTGAGGTGGAAAAAGACATTTTGGATGATTCAGATGATGATGATATAGAAATACTGGAGGCTTGCATAAACTCAGCCATGCCAACAAAGTCATCGAGAAAACCCAAAAAGCAATCTCCTTCCAACACTACTTCTAGAATACCACCACCTACTGCCCATAAACCAAGCCAACTTCCTGTGTACAAGTTACTCCCGTCACAAACCCGAGGACAACAGAAGACTGTTGGCTTCACCCATGGAGAGGACATGCCTAGGATTTACTGCATAGAGGGAACCCCCATAAATTTTTCAACAGCCACATCTCTCAGCGACCTCACCATTGATTCACCCCCAAATGAGCTGGCCAACGCTGAAAGCTGTGCTCCTCCTTGTGCAGAAGTATTCTCCAGTCAAATAAGGGATACTATTCCAGAAGGGGAAAGTACAGATGAAAAAGATGGAGGTGTTACTTCCTCCTTCACACAAGCTGCCGCTGTAGAAAATGAAGGGGATGACATCTTAGCAGAGTGTATCAGTTCAGCCATGCCAAAAGGTAAAATCCATAAGCCCTTTAGAGTACAGAAAATGAATGATCAACTACAGCACCCTTCATCAGCTTCTCCTGTTAGTCTAGTCAAACAAGAGGTTGAAAAGAAGAAGCCCACATCCCCTGTTAAACCAATGCCACAGAGTAGTGAGTACAGAGCTAGGATGATTAAAAAACCCCAGCCACCTTTCAACTTTGCTTCATACCCTGATAAAAACAAAGAAACCAAAATGCTTGAGCCAAAAATGGCCTCCAGAAATTTCCCAGATAAACCAACAAATGCAGATGAGAGGCCACGGCCAGGATTTGCTTTTGACTCGCCACAGAATTACACACCAATAGAGGGTACACCCTATTGCTTTTCACGCAATGACTCCCTGAGTTCCTTGGATTTCGAGGATGATGAACCTGATCTCTCAAAGGAAAAGGCACAACTTAGAAAAGACAAAGACCAGAGAAAAGTGTCAATGAAAAACCGTGGAGAGCCATCCGCAAGAACAAACAGGGCAAATGTACCACTGACTGCTCCAACAACACCTCTGCAGCCGAAGCAGGCTGTCTTTCCACAACCATCCAAAGAAAACGTGGGGCCAGTGCCAGATGAGAAGCAGAAGTTTTCCATTGAGGACACACCAATGTGTTTTTCTAGAAACTCATCTCTCAGCTCGTTAAGTGACATTGACCAAGAGAACAACAACAAAGACCTCCAGCCAAAAGAAGTGGAGGATGTAACTCAGGTAGAAGCTACTTCTAAACCCCAAGCCTCTGGTTACGCACCAAAAGCCTTTCATGTAGAAGACACCCCTGTGTGTTTCTCAAGAAACAGTTCACTCAGCTCACTAAGCATTGATTCAGAAGATGACCTTCTACAAGAGTGCATCAGTTCAGCCATGCCAAAAAAGAAGAAACAGACAGCCAGAAATAAGGGGGGGAATGACCAAGGAGATGCCACTGAGGAGAAAAGTATGGATAGAATTTTAGCTGAGGAGCCTGATATCACATTGGATCTCACTGATACACGTAGTCCAGTTTCTGAACAAGCCTTATCTCCAGACTCTGAATCTTTTGATTGGAAGGCCATCCAAGAGGGTGCCAATTCCATCGTCAGCAGTTTGCACCAGGCAGCTGCTAGCCTCTCTAGACAAGGCTCATCTGACTCTGACTCAATCCTCTCCCTCAAATCTGGAATATCCCTTGGCTCCCCTTTTCACTTGCCCTTAAATTCAGAGGATAATAAATCTGCATCCGACAAAGGACGCCCACGGATATTAAAGCCTGGTGAAAAGAGCACTTTAGAAGCCCAAAAAAAAGAAAAGGAAGAAGAGGCAGCAAAAGCTCTTAAAGGGGGCAAGAAAGTCTACAAAAGTCTCATAACAGGAAAACCACGTGCCAGCGCTGAGACCCCAGCCTCATTACAGCAGAGGCCGACTGCCCCTAGTGTTCCCATGATTTCTCGTGGGAGGACAATGATCCAGGTCCCTGGCGTTAGAAGCAGTTCTCCAAGCACAAGCCCAGTCCAAAAGAAGCCTCCACCCCGTGGTCCAGCCTCTGTCTCAAAAACTCCTCCCACTCAAGGGCAGAATTCCAGTAACTCACCCAGAAGCATCAAACCACCTGCTAAATCTGATCCTAGTCCAGCCAAGGATCAGCCTGGATCTCAATCGGGATCAAGTAAAGCTTCATCACGATCTGGATCCAGAGACTCCACACCATCCAGACCAGCTCAGCAGTCCTTGACCACCAGACCCATGCAGTCACCCGGTCGCACCTCTGTGTCACCTGGAAGAAATGGTCTTGGCCCTTCAAACAAATTATCCCAAGTGCCTCGCACTGCTTCTCCAAGCACATTGTCAACTAAGTCTTCTGGTTCTGGCAGGATGGCCTACACCTCCCCTGGGAGACCGATGGGTCAGCAAACTCCACCCAAGCAGACTGGCTTGACGAGAAGCACTAGCGGAATCCCTAGGAGTGAATCTGCCTCAAAGAGTCTGAACCAGTGTGGAGTTTCTGGCCCTTCTAAGAAGCAGGATTTGTCCAGGATGTCTTCCACAAAGTCTAGTGGAAGTGAGTCAGACCGGTCGGAGAAACCTGCCCTAGTTCGCCAGTCAACATTCATCAAAGAGGCCCCTAGTCCAACACTGAAGAGGAAATTGGAAGAGTCTGCTTCTTTTGAGTCTCTGTCCCCCTCCTCTACCAGCCAGTCTCAAACGCCTGTGTCGAGTCCATCTTTGCCAGATATGTCGTTAACTTTGCCCTGTCAAGGAAGCAACTGGAAAAAGTCCCCTCAGAATCCAAATTCCTCCGAAATTGGGGATGAGAAGCCTCAAAGAGGAGGGAAGCATGACATCTCCAGGTCCCATTCAGAAAGCCCCTCTAGGCTCCCTAATCTTAACAGGAAAGGTACATGGAAGAGGGAGAACAGCAAACACTCCTCCTCTCTCCCAAGGGTTGGCACCTGGAAGAGAACAGGCAGCTCATCTTCCATCCTCTCTGCCTCCTCTGAGTCAAGTGAAAAGGGCAAGAGTGAGGATGAACGACAGCCACTGAGTCCAGCCCAAAGGTCCCCACACGGCAAAGATGGAAACCCTTTAAAAGGAACATGGAGGAAGATGAAGGATAGTGAAATGTCTCAGTCAGAAGGCCGTGATTCTTCCTCCATAGAGTCCATGGACACCATGGCCATGGGGCACCAAATGAGCCCTGCAGTTTCCAAGACTGAGGATGTGTGGGTGAGGATTGAGGACTGTCCCATTAACAACCCGAGGTCTGGAAAATCCCCAACAGCAAACATCCCTCCTGTAATTGACAGTGTTATACTCAAAATGCCCTCTGTTGATCTCTTGACAAGTGAAACCCATCCAAAACATTCCTCAAATGAAAGTGTAAATGCTCTTAGGCTAGGTTCAGAGACTAATTTAAACTTGTTTAGGAGCAGTGAGAGTATTGATAAGAAAGGGCCAGACCTCAAGCCTGCTCAGAGTAACCCAAGCATCGTCCCAGAGGCCCATGAACTGTCTCTTGCTGAACGCACCCCTTTTAGCTCCTCCACCTCTAGCAAACACAGCTCACCGAGTGGGGCTGTGGCGGCCAGGGTCAGCCCTTTCAACTACACCCCTAGTTCCAGGAAGAGCAGTGCTGACAGTGCCACACTACCACGACCCTCACAGATACCCACGCCTGTCAGTGTAACCAACAGTGCAAAAAAGAGAGAGACTAAAGGAGAAAGTGCTGGTGAAAGTGGGTCCTACATTGTAACCTCAGTTTAAGTCACTTGAGGCTAGACTACACACAGATTATCTAGGGGAAATGTCTTGAACATACCTAGTGATCTCTGTTGTAAATAATTATTTACAACAAACCCAATCAAAGCAAAGAAAAGATTCATCACAATTTTTGGTGTAAAAAATAAACATGTAAATAGTGAGTCACTAGACTGTTATTGTAGTTGATACCTAATTGATGGACCCTGTTTTTTTGCTGGTAGGAATGTGGCTGGGACACTGGTTATCAGAGGGAGAGAGGGAGACCTCTGAAGGATAATGTATGTGAATTTGTACTGTACATATTTTAATTATGTATTTAATTTAAACCCCTGTCAAGATCCTGAATCTTGTCCGACTTGACAAAGATAATCACTTAAAGTTGCATATTTGGGATGTTAAAACACTTAAAGATCGACTTTAATACTACTCCGTTCGATTAGAAAAAAATGATATGCCTGTATTTAGGTCAGAAAGAAAAGTAATTCTAATTTTTACTAATGCAAATGTATTATAAGCTACCCATCCTTGCATGTAAACTGCCCAGATGGTAAAGATGAACATTTGTGGTCACATGACATGTTGGTAGCTGTAGTGTAAAGTTTTACACTATTTCATGTGTGCTCTGAAAGTAAAGGAATTATCCGCAAGTTAACCTGAGAAATATTTCCATTGGAAAATAGATTATATGAGAGTAGAGCGATACATGGCTCTGCTGTTTGTTGTTTAATTGTTATCAGGTTAGTTGGTTGCTTTTTAACTAAGAGACTCTGAAGGACTGAATGAACACAAATATTACTATAGGGTTTTGGTGTTGGTTTATCTATTTTTTTTTTTAAAGGTAGTTTTAGTTTCCCTGTAATCACTGTAATGCTAAAGCACATGATCAGAGGAGTTTATGTACTATTTTGTTCTACCCAAAAATTACACTGTCTGAAATACTTTTTTTTTCTTTTTCTCATGCAATACATTTGTGGTCGGCTATTCAAAGGAAAAAAGTCACATTCCAAATTGTAAATCAGCATAATAAATCATGTTAAAATGTTGGGGTGAAAAACTGGTGTCCAGTGTTACTGAACAGTGGAAGTGTTTAATTATCATCTGTCTTGAAGATATTTTGGTAGTGAATGGAACTTAAGATCTGCTTAAAGTGAATGATGAACTCGTGTCCTTAGTGCAGCTATGTTTTAATATACAAACCAAGGAGATATAGCTATAGGCATGAATTCATTACACAACTACATACACATTTCTTCTGTTGTACGAGTGCAATAACATAAGGGCAAGCCGCATTTGAAATGATGAAGTGGTCTCCTCACCACTGTTTTGGTAAAAAGCTGGGCAATGGGGCTGGAGAAATGTAACCACTTAAATTAATAGAACTATGGATGCACGGTCTGACCATCCATGATATCAAAATGAATAGTTTTGACCATGTTTTGAGGCTATACATTTTATTTACATGTATGTTTACAGAAATTGAAGAAAAAGCTTGTTTTGGGATTTGATGGTGTACGACAGTTGAACTAAGCTGGTGAGGCATTTATAAGTTCTATTCATCAAGAATCAATGGGATATCATGAATAAAATGTAGAAACTGGCGAATCCCCAGTAAATCAACTCACATCCGTCATAGCACTTTCCTTCAGTGTTGATTAATTTGACATATTCTCCAGGCATTACATATTACGTTTTGGGTAGCTAGGTGGGACAACTACATATCTCAGCTATTTTTAGGAAACTGCTACTTATGACTATCAGCAAAGTCTGAGCTAGTAAGGAGCTGAGTCAAGTTCGAGTGAGTGTTCACCAAACACATTTGAGGGGAGCTTTGACTGGGCTGAGGGTGGTGGATGGGCCGAGAGACCAGCGGTGGCTGAACGGAAGGCTCATTTTAGGGTGTAGGGTTTGAACATAGCCGGAAGGTAGGGAGGGGCAGTTCCCCTTGCTTTTCTGTAGGCTACCATGCTCTTGTAGTAGATGTGCGCTTCGACTGAAAGCCAGTGGAGTGTATGGAGGAGCAGGGTGACATTGGAGAACTTGGGAAGTTTCTCCCTGCATAAATTACAGAAATTATGAATTGATGTGTAGTTTGTGATGAAGGACACTGCATCACCCACAAAAGGTGTCACCTAGAAGGAAGCACCTTTTTGAGACCTCAGTTATGTTTAGCAGGATTATCATACAAAGCCTGTTATTAGAAAGAGCATTACTAGTTTGATCATTTTTGTACATTGCAATCTTTGGCCACTACCAAATCTGAAATATATCATTGTCTCTTTAAACGGAATTGTCCAATTACAGCAAGAATAAACCAACGTCCGGTGGGCTGACCAATCACAGAACTACAGATCAGCAAATTAAATCGCATGGTAAACAGGTTGTTGTCTCCAGGTGCATTTTGAGAAGACGTCTCCGTTAAGTGATAATCCATCAGAGAAAGGTAGGTAATATAAGATGCATGTCTCTTCTTGTCCCATGAAATGTTTGCGAGTATAAGTCATACATGTGACAAACAATTTAAACTTGGGTCAAAAGTTTTGGGTAGCCTTCCACAAGCTTCCCACAATAAGATGGGTGAATTTTGGCCCATTCCTCTTGACAGAGCTGGTGTAACTGAGTCAGGTTTGTAGGCCTCCTTGCTCACACATACTTTTTCAGTTCTGCCCACATATTTTCTATAGGATTGCGGTCAGGGCTTTGTAATGGCCACTAATACCATGACGTTGTTGTCCTTAAGCCATTTTGCCACAACTTTGGAAGTATGCTCGGGGTCATTGTCCATTTGGAAGACCCATTTATGACCAAGCTTTAACTTCCTGACTGATGTCTTGAAATGTTGCTTTCATATATCCACATAATTTTCCTGCTTCATAATGCCATCTATTTTGTGAAGTGCACCAGTCCTTCCTGCAGCAAAGCACCCCCACAACATGATGCTGCCACCCAAGTGCTTCATGGTTGTGATGGTGTTCTTTGGCTTGCAAGCCTCACCCTTTTTCCTCCAAACATGACGATGGTCATTATGGCCAAACAGTTCTATTTTTGTTTTCCATCAGACCAGAAGACATTTCTCCAAAAAGTACAATATTTGTCTCCATGTGCAGTTGCCGTAGTCTGTTTTTTTTTTTTTTTATGGCGGTTTTTGAGCAGTGGCTTCTTCCTTGCTTAGCGGCCTTTCAGGTTATGTCGATACAGGACTCGTTTTACTGTGGATGTAGATACTTTTGTACCGGTTTCCTCTAGCATCTTCACAAGGTCCTTTGCTGTTGTTTTTTTGTTTATTTCACCTTTATTTAACCAGAGGCTAGTTGAGAACAAGTTCTCATTTGCAATTGCGACCTGGCCAAGATAAAGCATAGCAATTCGACACACATAACAACACAGTTACTTACACATGGAATAAACAAAACATAGTCAATAATACAGAAGAACAAAAGAAAACAAAAAGTCTATATACAGTGAGTGCAAATGAGGTAAGATAAGGGAGTTAAGGCAATAAATAGGACATGGTGGCGAAGTAACTTCAATATAGCAATTAAACATTGGAATGGTAGATGTGCAGAAGATGAATGTGCAAGTAGAGATACTGGGGTGCAAAGGGGCAAGATAAATAAATACAGTATGGGGATGAGGTAGATAGATGGGCTATATACAGGTGCAGTGATCTGTGAGCTGCTCTGACCGCTGGTGCTTGAAGCTAGTGAGGGAGATACGAGTCTCCAGCTTCAGAGATTTTTGCAGTTCTCTCCATTCATTGGCAGCAGAGAACTGGAAGGAAAGATGACCAAAGTAGGAATTCGCTTTGGGGGTGACCAATGAGATATACCTGCTGGAGCGCATGCTATTAGTGGGTGCTGCTATGGTGACCAGTGAGCTGAGATAAGGCGGGGCTTTACCTTTTTAGGTAACCTGTAGCCAGTGGGTTTGGCGAAGAGTATGAAGCGATGGCCAACCAACGAGAGCGTACAGGTCGCAATGGTGGGTAGTGTATGGGACTTTGGTGACAAAACGGATGGCACTGTGATAGACTGCATCCAGTTTGATGAGTAGAGAGTTGGAGGCTATTTTATAGATGACATCACTGAAGTCGAGGATCGGTAGGATGGTCAGTTTTACAAGGGTATGTTTGGCAGCATGAGTGAAGGATGCTTTGTTGCGATATAGGAAGCCAATTCTAGATTTAATTTTGGATTGGAGATGCTTAATGTGAGTCTGGAAGGAGAGTTTACAGTCTAGCCAGACACCTAGGTATTTGTAGTTGTCCACGTATTCTTTGTCAGAGCCATCCAGAGTAGAGGTCGACCGATTTTATGATTTTTCAACACCGATACCGATTTATTGGAGGACAAAAAAAGCAGATACCGATTTTTATTTTATATATATATATATATATATATATATACATACATACATACATACTTTTTTGCCCCACTGTATGTATGTTTGTATTTAGTCAGCCACCAATTGTGCAAGTTCTCCCACTTAAAAAGATGAGAGGCCTGTAATTTTCATCATAGGTACACTTCAACTATGACAGACAAAATGAGAAAAAAATCCAGAAAATCACATTGTAGGATTTTTAATGAATTTATTTGCAAATTATGGTGGCAAATAAGTATTTGGTGTATAGAGGTGTATCAGAGAATCACCAGCAGCAAGAGTAACATCATTGATGTATACAGAGAAGAGAGTCGGCCCGAGGATTGAACCCTGTGGCACCCCCATAGAAACTACCAGAGGTCCGGACAACAGACCCTCCGATTTGAAAAACTAAACTCTATCAGAGAAGTAGTTGGTGAACCAGGTGAGGCAATCATTTCAGAAACCAAGGCTGTCGAGTCTTCCAATAAGAATGTGCTGATTGACAGAGTCGAACGCCTTGGCCAGGTCGATGAAGACTGCTGCACAGTAATGTCTCTTATCGATTGCGGATATGATGTCGTTTAGGACCTTGAGCGTGGCTGAGGTTCACCCATTACCAGCTCTGAATCCAGATTGCATAGCGGAGAAGGTATGGTGGGATTCGAAATGGTTGGTAATCTGTTTGTTAACTTGGCTTTCGAAGACCTTAGAAAGACAGGATAGGATAGATATAGGTCTGTAGCAGTTTGGGTCTTGAGTGTCACCCCCTTTGAAGACGGGGATGACCGCGGCAGCTTTCCAATCTTTGAGAATCTCAGACGATAGGAAAGAGAGGTTGAGCAGGCTATTAATAGGGGTTGCAACAATTTCGGCAGATAATTTTAGAAAGAGGGGGTCCAGATTGTCTAGCCCGGCTGATTTGTAGGGGTCCAGATTTTGCAGCCTTTTCAGAACGTCAGCTATCTGGATTTGAGTAAAGGAGAAATGGTGGGGGCTTTGGCGGGTTGCTGTGGAGGGTGCCGGGCAGTTGACTGGGGTAAACCAAGGCTTTTACGATGACAGAAGTCAACAAATGAGATCACCTGGGGAGTGGGAGTGGAGCTAGGCACTGCAGGACCTGGATTAACCTCTACATCACCAGAGGAGAAGTAGGACAAGGGTACGGCTAAATGCTATATGAACTGGCCGTCTAGCATGTTCGGAACAGAGTAAAAGGAGCATGTTTCTGGCCACGATAGCATAGATTCAAGGCATAATGTACAAACCAAGGTAGGATGTGAGTACATTGGAGGTAAACCTAGTCATTGAGTAATGATGAGAGAGATATAGTCTCTAGAGATGTTTAAACCAGGTGATGTCATCGCATATGTAGGAGGTGGAACAACATGGTTGAGCAGGGCTACCAAAATCCTAATTGAGTGGATGTAAACTTCTGACCCACTGGAATGTGATGAAAGAAATAAAAGCTGAAATAAATCACTCTACTGTTCTGACATTTCACATTCTTAAAATAAAGTAAAGATGGGGAATTTTTTACTAGGATTTAAATATCAGGAATTGTGACACTGAGTGTAAATGTATTTGGCTAAGGTGTATGTAAACTTCCGACTTCAACTGTATTTATCAGTATGGTCAACTCCTACTAAAGCACTAGGTCCACCCTTTACTACTCCTTCCTGTGACTCAATTAATTCAAACACCTGATTAACACCAGTGTCCGGCACAGATTCCATCCCTGTACATAGTTCTTGCCTCACCACCTTACCATCCCTGCCTATTCCTTCCTTTAGCTGCATAACACGACCACCTAGGCCTATATCAGCAGTCTCGTCTTTCTATAGCCACTTAAGCCGATTGACACTAATCCTTTCTGTGTTTTCTGTAGCAGTTGACCATTGCAGAATTTGGGCTACTTCCTTCAAAAATGTGTCATTCATCTTTTCCTTGTGCTGCATAATGGAATTAATTGCAATTGAAATAGCAGGGTAGTGCAGAGGTCTCTGTGTCCTCTTTCCATGTCTGACCATTCCCTGACCCTACCCTGCTGCCTGCCCCCTTCTGCCCCTGACTATTCCCTGACCCTACCCTGCTGCCTGTCCCTCCACCACCACCAGACCTCTGGAGCACCTTCCTTCCCCGACACATTTCTGGTGTGTAGCCTTCCTCCTCCTAGTCTTCCACTTGGGTGTGGTCTCTCACAGAGGTTCTCTCTGTACTCTGTAGGACTTGGAAGCACAGGAAGTCCACCTCCATGTCTTGCTGACCCTCTGGTATTCCTAGAGTTGCAGATGACCCCACCGTTCAATTTACCCTGTAATCAGATGGATATTTTCGGTTTTGCAGTGATTATTATACTTTCCAACACATGCGCTATGCAGAAATCACTCCGCCATTTCCTGTTTGCAACAATTCTAATATACTGAAAAAAAATATAAACGCAACATGTAAAGTGTTGGTCCCATGTTTCATGAGCTGAAATAAAAGATCCCAGAAATGTTCTATATGCACAAAAAGCAAATGCACTCAAATGTGTTTATCCCTGTTAGTGAGCATTTCTTCTATGACAAGATAATCCATCCACCTGAAAGTGTGGCATATCAAGAAGATGATTTAAACAGCATGATCCTTACACAGATGCACCTTGTGCTGGGACAATAAAAGGCCACTAGTAAATGTGTGGTTTTGTCAGACAACACTGCCACAGATGCCACAGTTTTGAGGGAGTGTGCAATTGGAGTATTTCTGTACTAAAAGCCCTTTTGTGGAGAAAGTATCCCCCAGTGGCTGGGCCTGGCTCGGCCTGTGCCTCCCCCCAGGCCCGCCCATGGTTGCGCCACTGCCCAGTCATGTAAAATCCATAGATTAGCGCCTCATTTATTTCAATTGACTGTCTCAGCCTCCAGTATTTATGCTGCAGTAGTTTATGTGTCGGGGGGCTAGGGTCAGTTTGTTATATCTGGAGTACTTCTCCTGTCCTATTCGGTGTCCTGTGTGAATCTAAGTGTGCGTTCTCTAATTCTCTCCTTCTCTCTCTCTCTCTCGGAGGAACTGAGCCCTAGGACCATGCCCCAGGACTACCTGACATGATGACTCCTTGCTGTCCCCAGTCCACCTGGCCGTGCTGCTGCTCCAGTTTCAACTGTTCTGCCTTATTATTATTCGACCATGCTGGTCATTTATGAACATTTGAACATCTTGGCCATGTTCTGTTATAATCTCCACCCGGCACAGCCAGAAGAGGACTGGCCATCCCACATATGCTCTCTCTAATTATCTCTTTCTTTCTCTCTCTCGGAGGACCTGAGCCCTAGGACCATGCCCCAGGAATACCTGACATGATGACTCCTTGCTGTCCCCAGTCCACCTGACTGTGCTGCTGCTCCAGTTTCAACTGTTCTGCCTTATTATTATTCGACCATGCTGGTCATTTATGAACATTTGAACATCTTGACCATGTTCTGTTATAATCTCCACCCGGCACAGCCAGAAGAGGACTGGCCACCCCACATAGCCTGGTTCCTCTCTAGGTTTCTTCCTAGGTTTTGGCCTTTCTAGGGAGTTTTTCCTAGCCACCGTGCTTCTACACCTGCATTGCTTGCTGTTTGGGGTTTTAGGCTGGGTTTCTGTACAGCACTTTGAGATATCAGCTGATGTACGAAGGGCTATATAAATAAATTTGATTTGATTTCTTTATATGAACTGTGACTTTGTAAAATCGTTAATTGTTGCATGCTGCGTTTGTTCTTGTTCAGTTTTTGACAAACAAGCAAGTGTAGAGAATCATTGTACCGGCTAACCCACTGCGAAATATAGCATAGAAATAGCAGACATAGAACAGATCTACTGCTTCTTAGACTTGCTTTCAATTAGAATGACAGATCGACAACACATTTCTGTGAATTTGGTTGGAGCACCCAAAAATTGACATATTGCAGCTTTTAAAGAAATGTGCATACTATTTCTGCCAAGAACAACAGTAAATAACATGCATACCCTCCGGATCATTTGAAAGTACGTTTTTGCACACCACTGTGGCACAAAAACCATCATGCCTCCTCATGGCTAAACTGATGGAGAAGGTGTAGGAGCAGGTGGGTCAGCAGGTGAAGCTGCAGGCAGGGGTTTTGCTGGGGGTCCAATAGAACTGGTGGTCTTAAGTCTTAGCTTAGCTACTGATGGAGAAGCCACAGCTGTTGGGGGTTTATCAGTGGTGGCATTGGTCTAGCCAACCTTGCCTCTGTCCCCGTCCCAAAATCATTGTGACGCATTAGACACCTTATTTGTGGACTGAACTTTGCATAAATGCAGAGAAACTGAGTAGGAAAAAATGACACGATTTAACATTTAAAAAATAAGATCTCTCACACTTTGGATCACAGCAGAAGTAGGCCTAGTTGCACCCATGTACCCCTCAGTCCCTCGAACGAAGTGTCTTTGATAAACATGACCAAAATTGGCATCCTGTAATTATCACTCCGGCGTACTTTATTGTGGGAGCAGAAGCACTGTTGGGAAAGCATTGGACGAAGCCCTTCTCTACTAAGTCACACCAAGCTCCCATGCTTGGCTTTTATACTCCAATTCCAGCTGCTCTTGGTATTGTAAACCATTTTTACCATTTATGCCACTTGGGAAGTCAAGGACAAAATCTGGAAATAATTGCCAGTAGCATTGCAGAGTTTTAGTAATTTGCAAAACATTGTCTTGGAAATTGTGAGTTTCACTTATGTTATGTGTTTGTGGAACTAGTAATGGTAATTACTCGAGTCCACTTCAACAGAGCAGCATGGAGTAGTTCTTTAAACTCTATTCCTGCCTGGTCGATGGATGGACGGTCTATAAGGTTGTTACTAGGAGCTAATAGACAATGTCCGGGACAAGGCCTTGTAACACAGTTCACAAACATCTGTCTCCAGGAGTGGACATGAAGCCAAGGAGGGTAGCATGACCTGTGAGACCAGCTCGGTTTTGCATGTGCACAATATCATCCACCACCAGGACAAACTTAAGGAAAGTGTTTTTGTAACCCTAATTCATTTTTGTTTCGTTTTGGAAATGATCCATATCCTAAAATGATCATGGTAAATTAAGACTGGGCTGTAGGTGTTACTGTAAAATGAATAATAAGGGGAAATAAAAACTAAACTTGTAAACCAGAGAAGATGCAATACAGAAGAGAGCGTCCTTATTTCAGTATGTGTTATTTTTTAGTGTTTATACAGTTATGCAAATTAACCACTTCTCACCTCTTTACCCGAGATCTGTCTCAGCCAGCGGGTTTTGTGGCGCTTGGGGCCAGTTGATAGCACTGTAACGGGAACCATACACATACAGAAAGTCTGGCATGACTGAAAGATGAAATGTCATTAATATGATTTGATAGGTGACTAGTGAGGGAGATTCCTTACTAAACTCAGCAAGAAAAGGAACGTCCTCTGTGTCAACTGCGTTTATTTTCAGCAAACTTAACGTGTAAATATTTGTATGACAATAAGATTCAATTACTGAGACAAACTGAACAAGTTCCACAGACATGTGACTAACAGAAATTGGATGTGTCCCTGAACAAAGTGGGGGTCAAAATCAAAAGTAACAGTCAGTATCTGGTGTGGCCACCAGCTGCATTAAGTACTGCAGTGCATCTCCTCATGGACTGTACCATATTTGGCAGTTCTTGCTGTGAGATGTTACCCCACTCTTCCACAAAGGCACCTGCAAGTTCCCGGACATTTCTGGGGGGAATGGTCCTAAACCCCACCCTCCGATCCAACAGGTCCCAGATGTGCTCAATGGGATTGCGATCCGGGCTCTTTGCTGGCCAAGGCAGAACACTGACATTCCTGTCTTGTAGGAAATCACGCACAGAACGAGCAGTCTGGCTGGTGGCATTGTCATGCTGGAGGGTCATGTCAGGATGAGCCTGCCGGAAGGGTACCACATGAGGGAGGAGGATGTCTTCCCTGTAACGCACAGTGTTAAGATTGCCTGCAATGACAACAAGCTCAGTCCGATGATGCTGTGAGACCCTGACCATGACAGACCCTCCACCTCCAAATCTATCCCGCTCCAGAGTACAGGCCTCAGTCTAACGCTCATTCCTTTGACGATAAACACGAATCCGACCATCACCCCTGGTGAGACAAAACCACGACTCATCAGTGAAGTGCACATTTTGCCAGTCCTGTCTGGTCCAGCGACGGTGGGTTTGTGCCCTTAGGCAACGATGTTGCCGGTGATGTCTGGTGAGGACCTGCCTTACAACAGGCCTACGAGCCCTCAGTCCAGCCTCTCTCACCCTATTGCGGACAGTCTGAGCACTGATGGAGGGATTGTGCGTTCCTGGTGTAACTCGGGCAGTTGTTGTTGCCATCCTGTACCTGTCCCGCAGGTGTGATGTTCGGATGTACCGATCCTGTGCAGGTGTTACACGTGGTCTGCCACTGCGAGGACGATCAGCTGTCCATCCTGTCTCCCTGTAGCGCTGTCTGAGGCATCTCACAGTATGGACATTGCAATTTATTGCCCTGGCCACAGCTGCAGTCCTCATGCCTCCTTGCAGCATGCCTAAGGCACGTTCACGCAGATGAGCAGGGACCCTGGACATCTTTATTTTGGTGTTTTTCAGAGTCAGTAGAAAGGCCTCTTTAGTGTCCCATGTTTTCATACCTGTGACCTTAATTCCCTACCGTCTGTAAGCTGTTAGTCTCTTAACGACCGTTCCACAGGTGCATGTTCATTAATTGTTTATGGTTCATTGAACAAGCATGGGAAACAGTGTTTAAACCCTTTACAATGAAGATCTGTAAAGTTATTTGGATTTTTACGAATTATCTTTGAAAGACAGGGTCCTGAAAAAGGGACATTTCTTTTTTAGCTGGTTTTAGAACAGAACAGGACCATGATTTGTATGTATTTTTACAAAATGTAGGCCTATACACTTTGAATAGTCAAATAACAAAGAAACAAACTATTGATAGCTGTTTACTTGAACACGGAGTAAAACACTACATTTAAGTGACTTGGATAGCCTTTGGAACATTAATGCATTGAATGCAGTGGGATCCTCATCTCATTTGAGTGTTGGATTTAGGCTTGGGGTCAGTTTGTATTGAATGCAATCAATTCAGAAATATAAATTATATTCCAATGCAATAATTGAAGAGGTAGGATAAAGCAATGAGGATTGTCTCTGAATGGATCAAGTTTAAGTTTGATTGACCAAGGTGTGTGTGTGTGTGTGTGTGTAAATGTCCATTGGCTCATTTCTCTGGTTGAGGGGATATGACGCACTCCCTTTTTACTGGTAGGCCTATCGGATGAGAGCATTCTGTAGGAAATTTCTTTAAATATAGCTTACACAATAGCTTTCAACATCCCAGTATTTGTATAAACTTTCAAAATAATTGGTGTAAAAAAATAAAATGCGTACAACTATCATTTTCTTTCTTCCAGAGGTGGTTGCAATGCTGTGAAAGACCGTTGTACTGCACTAGCGTGCAAAACAAAAAATGGATATTCCCTAAGTTAACATGTCTTAGCGGGAGGACTCTTATTTTGGAGGAAATAAATCTGCTATCATGCTGCCAGCATAATATCCTGCTGCTAGGAGAAATGTAATCATTTTCTCATCTTTCTTTTGCAGGTTTATCTGCATATACCGTTCCTATGTAAACAGACAGAAGACCCTTGCAGAGAGGAGACGGATAACCGCTGAAAAGGTAAACCAAACTTGCAGGATTCTTTTTATTTGTTTGGTTCAATACATGGTGGACCACTTGCTTTTGCAGATCTATCCTGGTGAATGTGTACACACACCCACCACTGGTCTACCACAAACTATTTCTGAAACCAATTTTTTGTAGTTTGTCACACGAGTGTTGAGGGACATGTCTGACATGTTGGTTTTCATCTCTGTCTCCCCAACCAGTCAGTGGAGAACCCTACTTGTGCTAAGATCATGTCATGTGTTGACAGTAGGGGGGGCAAATGTTCTTATGGAGGTAATGGATTGCATACGTTTGTGCTTTTACATGCTTTAAATAAGAGGGCAGCAGGAAAAGCAAGAAAAAGAGGAAGTAGCCACACAAAGTCCCCCATGTTGCTGTTTGTTGGTTTTGCACAGTAACAATACTAAGGAAGGAAGTATTTCGCAAGGAACTGGTACAGTGGAAGAAATAATGAAAGAAGATTCATTTATGTGATGTCATTTTGTATAGGCCTACATGTGATGTTTATGCCATCAGTCACATGTAATTGTAAAAAGACATATTTTGGGGATACGGTGCATTCGAAAAGTATTCAGACCCCTTGAATTTACAGCCTTATTCTAATTTTTATTTTTCCCCCCTCATCAATGAACACACAATACCCCTGAATGACAATGCAAAAACAGGTTGTTAGACATTTTTGTAAATGTATAATTATATTTTTTTTAAGTACAACTTTTACCTAAGTATTCAGACCCTTTACTCTGTACTTTGTTGAAGCATCTTTGGCAGCGATTACAGCCTCGAGTCTTCTTTGACATGACACTACAAGTTTGGCACACGTGTATTTATGGAGTTTCTCATTCTTCTTTGCAGATCCGCTCAAGCTCGTTCAGGTTGGATGGGGAACTACGCTGCACAGCTATTTTCAGGTCTCTCCAGAGATGTTTGATCAGGTTCAAGTCCGGGCTCTGGCAGTGCCGCTCAAGGACATTCAGAGACTTCTCCCGAAGCCACTCCTGTGATGTTTTGGCTGTGTGCTTAGGGTCATTGTCCTGTTGGAAGGTGAACCTTTGCCCCAGTTTGAGGTCTTGAGCAGGTTTTCATCAAGGATCTCTCTGTAATTTGCTCCGTTCATCTTTGCCTCGAACCTGGCTAGTCTCCCAGTCCCTGCCGCTGAAAAACATCCCCACAGCATGATGCTGCCACCACCATGCTTCACCGTAGTGATGGTGCTAGGTTTCTTCCAGATGTGACGCTTGGCATTCAGGCCAAGGAGTTCAATCTTGGTTTCATCAGACCAGAGAATCTTGTTTCTGGTCTGAGTGGAAAACTCCAAGCGGGCTGTCATGTGCCTTTTATTGTGTTTTAAAAAAAAATGTTTTTCTTATCAGTGTAGTTATAATGGGGTGTGGAGGAAGGAAGTACCACCACTGTAGATTACTCTGAAGACATACCAAATGAAAAAAGTTTTAGTCACCCACCCACCTTACACCTTCATGTAGCACTGCATCTATCATTTAAAAAAACAAACCAATAAATATCAACTGGGGCTGGTTGGTGTCGTTGGTCTCCCGAGTGGTGCAGTGGTCTAAGGCACAAAGGTTCGAATCTAGGCTGTATCACATCCGGCCGTGATTGGAAGTCTCATAGGGCGCAATTGGCCCAGCTTCGTCTGGGTTTGGCCGAGGTAGGCTGTCATTGTAAATAAGAATTTGTTCTTAACTGACTTACCTAGTTAAAGATTATATAAAAAGTCTCTAGATATGCACCACAATGTGGTTAAGAGCTTCGAGAAGCACCATAATTAAATTTGACTAACCCCATATGCTGCCAGTGTAGTTGTCCGTGGAACTGAATATATTGAAATGTTCATTTTCATGTGTCAGAACACTCAGAATACCCTTTTGCTGACAGGCCTACTCAGAGCTATCTCCTGTTATGTGTATGTGATGACATTCATTGGATGGGATGGAGTTTAATTGGGACAGGAGGAAGTGAACTATTAGCTGATCCTCTGCTGGGAAACTGAAACTTATATTTCACCCTGAGTTCCCTTTTTATCTTCCCTGTGTTACATTCCTCCCAATGGATGTAGGAGCTATATAAATAGGATGACGAAAATGAACAAATCCCCTCAGACCACAACAATGTGAAAGTACACTTAAGGGAATGTCCGTTCCAGTAAATATCTTTCTGTATTTAAACTTGGAATCTGCCTTCTATGTCCTGTATGACTATCATTGGCCAATGCTGTAGTGTATTGATGTGGACAATAATTACACTTAATTAAATGTTATACCATCCATCTGTTGCATATTTTATCAAATAAATCAATTCCATTTTGGTCAGTAGCTGTGTCCTTGGTCATTGATAATGTATGATGTCATACTTCAGAAAGAGTCGCATTTTTGAGGAGTGGCTTCCGTTTTGCCACTACCATAAAGGCCTGATTGGTGGAGTGCTACAGAGATGGGAGAACCTTCCAGAAGGACAACCATCTCCACAGAGGAACTCTGGAGCTCACCTCCCTGACCAAGGCCCTTCTTCCTCGATTGTATAGTTTGGTCTGGCGGCCAGCTTTAAGAAGTGTCTTGGTGGTTCCAAACCTCTTCCATTTAAGAATGAAGGAAGACACTGTGTTCTTAGGAACCTTCAATTTTGAAGACATTTTTTGGTACCCTTCCCCATATCTGTGCCTCAACACAATCCTGTCTCGGAGCTCTGCGGACAATTCCTTCGACCTCATGGCTTGGTTTTTGCTCTGACATGCACTGTCAACTGTGGGACCTTATATAGACAGGTGTGTGCCTTTCTAAATCATGTCCAATCAACTGAATTTACCACAGGTGTACTCCAAGTTGTAGAAACATCTCAAGGATGATCAATGGAAAGAGGATGTACCTGGGAAGTATGAGTATTTGTAGATGAAAAATGCATATTTGGCATACATTAATGTCATACATAGACAAGATATTGAGTTTCTTAAACTAAGGTGCAGACGGAACCGGGCAAATAGAAGTGGCTAGTCTTGCAAATGTATGATGAGTAATTTGTGTAGGTAGGAGGCGTATGTACTGGCCCAGACAATATTACAGCAATTGAGATATGGCTAAATTAAACTATAGTATAGAGCAAGCAAGCTTGATTAACCAAACCAGTAATCTTTCTGATGATACCAAAAGTTTTCTTCACTTTGCTACAGACAAATGATTGAATATGATCTTTCCAGGATAGCTTTTCATTATTTAGAACTCAGAGGAATCTAGTGGATGTGACTTGTTTCATTTCATTCCCACCGATTTAAGATTCTGGCACTTTTTTTATATATATTTTTTTACAATATTTCTTATTCTTACTTGTGAAGACAATAAAGTTAGATATTTTTTTTTTTTACATTTTAAAAATCATTTGTTTATCTGGAACCATTCAAAACATTTGTCTTCATTAATTAGTGTAATAAAATAAAAGCAAAGAGAATGGGAAGTACGGAACACAGCAGCACGGACCTTGATATAGATTAGGAAAAACAAAATTCCAATTACCAAACCCTGTGGCACTCCACAGGATATCTTGGCCCTGGTAGATGCGCAGCCGTTTGCATGAACAAATTGCTCTCTATCATAAACATAACTATATAACTAATTATATGTGTAATCATAAAAACCTTAATGCAATTTAGAAAGTAATATTTAATGATCAACCGTGTCAAATGCTTTGGATGTACTGTAGGTCTGTCTATAAGTCTACGCCTAGCCATCGTTTCAGCTTTCATTTGATGACAGCAGAGTTTATTCCAATAATGTGCAAGAGATGTATCTGTGGTTAGAATTGGGGGGAATTGCTTCAGTAAGGATTTGCCTACTGTATATATCGGATGTTGTTGGATAGATGGTATCAACAGCTGCTGATGTAGTTTCCTGTGGGTTTGCCTCAGTTCTCTCTTGTGGTTAAAAACTGAAAACAACATTTAGAAAGGAAAGCTCAAAGATGGGGTAAGTTTGATTTGTATTTTCAGTAGAATTGTAGGTGAACTTTTGTGTAGTACCTGTTTAAGTTATTTACTTGTGGATGGAAGATACTGTGATAGACAATAGCTTAGCAGTAAATTGTAAATTTACAGCAGCGTTGTGGCGTTGTGAGAAGGAATGTACCCTTCAGTTCCTAATTATGCAGACTAACAAACAACATTCTGACTACATTGTAGTCACCAGCCTAGTCTCAGAACATTTCGTATTATTCTGTACGTAAATCCGAGACACCTCATTTAGAATAATATGGTATGTTTGGTATGGTTGTATAAGACAGATGGTTACTTAAGGCAAAATCAAAAGTAGGGTGGATGGGCGGGCGTATAACACGAACAGCTTGATCATTTTAGCTAGTTAGCAACTTTTCAACTACTTGCTACACTACATTTGTATTTATTATGTATCCCCATTTAGTCACCAGCCTAGGCTCAGTACATTTCGTATTATTCTGTGCGTAAATCCTTGGGTCCAGCAAAATTAAGGCAGTTTATAAAATGTTTAAAACATTACAATACATTCACAGATTTCACAACACACTGTGTGTCCTCATGCCCCTACTCCACCACTACCACATATCTACAGTACTAAATCCGTGTGTGTGTGTGTGTGTGGGTGTGTGTGTGTGTGTGTGTGGAGTGCATAGTACATGTTATCGTGTGTGTTTGGTAATGTCTGTGCCTATGTTTGTGTTGCTTCACAAGGTGTTTTTTAAATCTGTTTTTTAAATCTAAATTTACTGCTTGCATCAGTTACTTGATGTGGAATGGAGTTGCATGTAGTCATGGCTCTATGTAGTACTCTGCGCCTCCAGTCTGTTCTGGACTTGGGGACTGTGAAGAGACCTCTTGTGGCATGTCTTGTTGGGTATGCATGGGTGTCCAAGCTGTGAGCCAGTAGTTTAGGCAGACAGCTCGGTTCATTCAACATGTCAATACCTCCTCCACTTTGAGCCAGATGATATTGACATGCGTATTATTAATTTTTAGCTCTGTGTACATCCAATGGCCAGCCATGCTGACATGTTCTGAGCCAATTGCAATTTTCCTAAGTCCTTTTTTTGTGGCACCAGACTTCTCCCCATCTTAGCTACTACTGTATCAATATGTTTTGACCATGACAGTTTACAATCTAGGGTTACTCCAAGCAGTTTATTCATCTCAACTTGCTCAATTTCCACATGATTTATTACAATATTTAGTTGAGGTTTAGTAAATGTTTTGTCCCAAATACAATGCTTTTACTTTTAGAAATACTTAAGGCTAACTTATTCCTTGCCGCCAACTCTGAAACTAACTGCAGCTCTTTAAGTGTTGCAGTCATTCAGTCGCTGTTGTAGCTGACGTGTATAGTGCTGCGTCATCCGCATACATAGACACTCCGGCATTACTCAATCAGTGGCGTGTCGTTTCCCCAGCTAAACTGGGGAAATCCTGATTCTACCTGGATTATGTTTGAGAGGCTTCCATTAAAGAACCCTCTGTGTTCTGTTAGACAAGGATCTCTTTATCCACATTATAGCAGGGGGTGTAAACCCGTTACACATACGTTTTTCCAGCAGCAGACTATGATCGATAATGCCAAAATTTGCCCTGAAGTCTAACAAGACAGCCCCCGCAATCATTTTATCATTTCTCTCAGCCAATCATCAGTCATTTGTGTAGTTGCTGTGCTTGTTTAGTGTCCTTCCCTATAAGCGTGCTGAAAGTGTGTTTACTGTGAAATAGCATTATCTGGTCAAACACAGTTTTATTCCAGAAGTTTACTAAGGGTTGGTAACAGGCTTATTGGTCGGCTATTTGAGCCAGTAAAGGGGGCTTTACGACTCTTGGGTAGCGGAATGACTTTAGCTTCCCTCCAGGCCTGAATTGAAGATGTGGCAAATAGGAGTGGAAATATCGTCTGCTATTATCCTCAGTAATTTTCCATACAGATTGTCATACCCTGGTGACTTGTCATTGTTGATAGACAACAATTATTTCACCTCTTCCACACTGACTTTATGGAATTCAAAAGTACAATTCTTGGTTTGGTCCGATATACTTGGATGTGTAGTGTCAGCGTTTGTTGCTGGCATGTCATCCCTAAGTTTGCTTATCTTGCCAATGAAAAAGTAATTAAAGTAGTTGGCAATATCAGTCGGCTTTGATCAATGAGCCATCTGATTCAACTGGATTTACCAGTTTTTACATTCATTTTCTTAATGGGTGCATTCTTATTAGCAACTGGAATAAGCAATTTCATGTGTCAAGTGCAGCTTCTGGTTGCTCCACATTCACACACCACAGACCAGCAAATATTCTTTACATCAACATATGAATCACTGCTACATGTCCAAAAGTATGTGGACTGCTGCTCGTCGAACATCTCATTCCAAAATCATGGGCATTCATTTGGAGTTGGTCCACCCTTTTGCTGCTATAACAGCCTCTGCTCTTCTGGGAAGGCTATTCACTAGATGTTGGAACGTTGCTGCAGGGACTTGCTTACATTCAGCCATGAGCATTAGTGAGGTTGTGCACTGATGTTGGGGTGATTAGGCCTGGCTCGCAGTCAGTGTTCCAATTAGTCCCAAAGGTGTTCGATGTGGTTGAGGTCATGGCTCTGTGCAGGCCAGTCAAGTTCTTCCACACCGATCTCAACAAACCATTTCTGTATGGATTTTGCTTTGTGCTCTGGGACATTGTCATGCTGTAACAGGAAAGGGCCCTGCCCAAACTGTTGCAATGAAGTTGGAAGCCCAGAATCATCCAGAATGGCATTGTATGCTGTAGCATTAAGATTTCCCTTCACTGGAACTAAGGTGCTAGCCTGAACCATGAAAAACAGCCCCAGACCATTATTACTTCACCACCCAACTTTACAGTTGGCACTATGCATTGGGGCAGGGTAGCATTCTCCTGGTATCTGCCTAAGCCAGATTTGTCCGTCGGACTGCCATATGGTGAAGCGTGATTCATCACTCCAGAGAACGTGTTTCCACTGCTCCACAGTTCAATGGTGGTGAGCTTTACACCACTTCATCCGACACCTGGCATTGCACATATTGATCTTTGGCTTTCATGAAGCTCCCGACGAACAGATCTTATGCTGAATTTGCTTCCTGAGGCAGTTTGGAACTCTGTAGTGAGTGTTGTAAAAGAGGACAGACAATCTTTACGCGCTTGGGCACTCGGCGCTCCCGTTCTGTGAGCTTGTGTGGCTGTACAGGAGAGGGCTGAGCACACACCCTTGTGGGGCCCCTGTGTTAAGGATCGGGGAAGTGGAGGTGTTGTTTTCTACCTTCACCACCTGAGGGGGCGGCCTGTCAGGAGGTCCAGGACCCAGTTGCACAGGACAGGATTCAGACCCATGGCACCAAGCTTAATGATGAGTTTGGAGCGTACTATGGTGTTGAAGGCTGAGCTATAGTCAATGAATGGCATTATTACGTAGGTATTCCTCTTGTCCAGATGGGATAGGGCAGTGTGGAGTGTAATGGCAACTGTATCGTCTGTGGATCTATTGGGGCGGTAAGAAAATTGAAGTGGGTCTTCTAGGGTGTCAGGTAAGGTAGAGGTGATGTGATATGATCCTTAGCTAGCCTTTCAAAGCACTTCATGATGACAGATGTGAGTGCTATGGGGCGATAGTAATTTAGTTCAGTTATCTTTGCTTTCTTGCGTACAGGAACAATGGTGGACATCTTGAAGTAAGTGGGGACAACAGACTGGGATAGGGAGAGATTGAATATGTCTGTAAACACACTAGCCACCTGGTCTGCATGCTCTGAGGACACTGCTAGGGATGCCGTCTAGGCCGGTAGCCTTGCGAGGTGTTAACACGCTTAAATGTCTTACTCACGTTGGCCACAGAGAACGAGAGCCCTATGTCCTTCGGAGAGGGCCACGTCGGTGGCACTGGTTTTATCCTCAAAGCGGGCGTAAAATGTGTTAAAACCGTTTTAGCTAATCCTTCCCTTAAGCCTAACTCTGAACCTTTAACCTAAGTCCTAAACTTAACCCTGACCCCTAACTAACGTTGGCGAGCCAGCTAAAGTTAGCCACCTAGCTAGAATTCGTAACATATTTGCACATTTGTAACATATTGTACATTTTGCATATTCGTAACATAACATGTTTTGCAAATTCGTAACATATAATGCAAATTGTAGTTGGAACATATAAAATGGGTGCTGGACATCCATAAATTAATTTGTAACATAAATGGATTGTCCAGATTTACTTATAGAATAATACGAAATGCTCTGATACCAGGATGTAGTTACACATGCCACATAGACAGTTTCCATCAATCATGAATGGTTATTTGACATCAATGACAATCCTCAATGCCATGAAACATTAAATTAGAACATAGATTGTATTTTAATGATTAAGTCAGAATATGAGTGACATTCTGTGTCAATTTCTCCATAGGGACAACATGGATTTCTCAGAGCATTATGGGAATTTCTCAGAGAATTATGTCACAGAAAGTTATGGGGAGTTTGACTTGTATTATGACCCCTTAAATGAAACCTCTCTGTCAGAACAAGGGCATCGATCCATATGGGTGCTGTCCATAGTTCTCTGCAGCATTGCCTGTGTCCTCGGTATCGCAGGCAATGCCTTTGTCATCTGGATAGCTGGAGTGAAGATGAAGAGGACAGTCAACACTATCTGGTTTGTAAACCTGGCTGCAGCAGACCTCCTCTGCTGTGTCTCCATACCCTTCTCCATAGCTGACATCATACTGAACTCTCACTGGCCTTATGGAGAGGCTATGTGTAAGATTCTTCCGTCCATGGTCGTACTCAACATGTTCGCCAGTGTTTTCACACTGGTTCTCATCAGTCTGGACCGCTTTGCCCTGGTCATCCTGCCTGTCTGGGCCCAGAACCACCGGAGCATCACCCTGGCCTGGCTGCTCTGTGGTCTGGTCTGGGTCCTGGGCCTGCTCCTCAGCCTCCCCTCTATGATCTACAGAGAAATAGTAGTCCATGATGATATGAACATAACACTGTGCATCTATAACCACCTACAAGACAAAACTGAGGGCAACCAGTCGGCTATCAAAGCCATCCACGTCACCAGGCTTATACTCGGCTTCCTCATCCCCCTACTGGTCATCGCTGTCTGCTACCTGCTGATCGGTAGGAGGGTGAGCAGCGGCCGCTTTAAATCCCAGAGGGCCTTCCAGATAATTTTGGTTGTGGTGACGGCGTTCTTTGTGTGTTGGCTGCCTTATCATGTCATTGGACTGGTGATCGAGTATGGCAAGGAAGCCTCCCAGGTCATGGCCAGGGCTCTAGACCCCCTGGCCATCTCTCTGGCTTACGTCAACAGCTGTCTCAACCCTGTCCTGTATGTGTTCATGGGTCAGGACTTCAAGGAGAGGGTCAGGGTTTCTCTACGTACAATATTTGAGAAGGTCTTCAGCGAGGATGTGACTCTGCGTTCCTCTGTGTACTCCAAGGGACAGTCACAGCTCTCACGGGCCACCAACTCGTCTGAGGCTCAGGTCTGAGTCAGAAATGTCTCAGACCTAAAATGAGTATAATCTGATATATAAAACATTTTACAAGCAATTAAGAAAATAGACTTTGACAGTAACAAAATAGGTTTTAAAGTTCAGTCCATGCCTGATCTGAAATGTTACATGCATGGCGTTTTGTGTAAAGCTGTTGGGTTTTTGTTTGAAATTTGTCCTATAAACTCTCATCTATTACACTTATGTTTTTCTTATCAGTGTAGTTATAATGGGGTGTGGAGGAAGGAAGTACCACCACTGTAGATTACTCTGAAGACATACCAAATGAAAAAAGTTTTAGTCACCCACCCACCTTACACCTTCATGTAGCACTGCATCTATCATTTAAAAAAACAAACCAATAAATATCAACTGGGGCTGGTTGGTGTCGTTGGTCTCCCGAGTGGTGCAGTGGTCTAAGGCACAAAGGTTCGAATCTAGGCTGTATCACATCCGGCCGTGATTGGAAGTCTCATAGGGCGCAATTGGCCCAGCTTCGTCTGGGTTTGGCCGAGGTAGGCTGTCATTGTAAATAAGAATTTGTATTTAACTGACTTACCTAGTTAAAGATTATATAAAAAGTCTCTAGATATGCACCACAATGTGGTTAAGAGCTTCGAGAAGCACCATAATTAAATTTGACTAACCCCATATGCTGCCAGTGTAGTTGTCCGTGGAACTGAATATATTGAAATGTTCATTTTCATGTGTCAGAACACTCAGAATACCCTTTTGCTGACAGGCCTACTCAGAGCTATCTCCTGTTATGTGTATGTGATGACTTTCATTGGGTGGGATGGAGTTTAATTGGGACAGGAGGAAGTGAACTATTAGCTGATCCTCTGCTGGGAAACTGAAACTTATATTTCACCCTGTGTTCCCTTTTTATCTTCCCTGTGTTACATTCCTCCCAATGGATGTAGGAGCTATATAAATAGGATGACGAAAATGAACAAATCCCCTCAGACCACAACAATGTGAAAGTACACTTAAGGGAATGTCCGTTCCAGTAAATATCTTTCTGTATTTAAACTTGGAATCTGCCTTCTATGTCCTGTATGACTATCATTGGCCAATGCTGTAGTGTATTGATGTGGACAATAATTACACTTAATTAAATGTTATACCATCCATCTGTTGCATATTTTATCAAATAAATCAATTCCATTTTGGTCAGTAGCTGTGTCCTTGGTCATTGATAATGTATGATGTCATACTTCAGAAAGAGTCGCATGCTGTATACCAGATATGTTTATTCTTATTCAGTTATTTTTTCATTACATCTAACTAAAAGGAACACAACAGCATTAATCCTTTACATAGCATACCTCGCAAGTCAATGGAGGAAAAAACATCTTAAATCCATTGACATTGTGGTCTTTCAAAGCACACTTCTAAAACAGTACAAAGAAATCCTGATACACCCAAATAATGAACCTTTCAATACGGAAAAACACATTTCCTATGGCATCGAAATCATCTATTGTAACACCAATATATAAATCACCAGACCAATATGACAGGAGCAACTACAGACCAATCAGTATCCTCCCTGTCATCTCCAAGGTTGCAGAGAAAGTGGTTATGGAACAGCTAACAGCCCACTTGAATGTGGGTAGTTTTCCCCTTCACCCCATGCTGTTTAGGTCACTCTACAGACTCTACAGAAAATGTATATTGCTATCTCCTAAAGATGATCAAGGCCAAGCTGGACAAACAAGGTGTTGTAGGTGCAGTTCTCCACCTCAGAAAAGCCTTTGACACTGTTAGCCACAACATCCTCTCCAAGCTATCCATCTTCAGCTCAAGTGCTTTGATTAAAAAAAGCATGTACTTCTCCACAAAACTAAACGGACAGGCTTACCCAGACATACTCATCCACAGAAAAAAAATCTAAGCAGACAGAGTTTTAAAAAATCTGGGCATTATCCTATACTTGAAACTAAAAAAAAACACATAAAAAATATGTCCACAGAATCAGATACTGTATATTCTCTGAAATGTTTTGAATTAACTCTCTACACAGGCAGCCAAGATGTATTTACATGCAATGATCTTCTCTCACCTGTCCTATTGTATCACCAGCTGGTCAACAACACCATAGTACCCTCTGTTGGATTTGACATTTTGAACATTGACATATTGAAGACATGATAGATCAAAACTTAGCTTTATTATAAATGGTAAGGCCCGGAAGGTAAACTCATACACACACACTATACCTGTAGTGTAAGTCCTAGGGGGTAAATCCCTAATAGGTTGGTTCCTGCTAGTACTATAAACTCAATAGTAAACCCCAGTGGGTTAATACCTGCGATTACTATAAATATAGGGTGAGTCCCAGAAGGTATGCCCGGGTAGGCTGGAACCTGCGAAGGGTAAGTCCTAGGGGGTAAATTCCGGCAGTGTTGGTTCCCTGCATAACCTATAACTGGGTGAGAGCCTAGTTGTAGTAGCCATAAAAGTGTGTGTGTGTGAATGGGAGGTTAGTTGTGTGACCTGTTGGGGTACTGAACCATGGCAGATTATGTGGAAATATGAAGACAAGTGTGAATAATTTTGGTGATGTGTGTAATCAATAATAGGGATATTGGAGGAGGTACAGCACAAAGCCATTAAGAAATCGTATCTAATACAAAGTATTAAGTGCCGTGACCAATTAATTATTATCCGGGGAAGTGTGTAGTGCTATCTTAGCACATAGTTAATAAAAGGTGTGTATTTTAGACGGGAGTGAAGAAATCTAAAATACCCTGAACACCATTGGGAGTGTTTAGGGATTAATAACTATTGATATGGTGACAGACGGACCGGACCCGTTACTCCCTGTAATATAGTGTAATGGCTGTTGTTGGTGGAAGAAGGTGAGGACCAAAGCTCAGCGTGGTAAGTGATCATGTTTTTTAATAAAGTAATGAACACCGAACAAAACAATAAACGTGAAGTAATCAAACCGAAACAGTCCCGTGTGGCGCAAACACTAACACGGAAAATAAACACCCACAACTCAAAAGTGAAACCAGGCTCCCTAAGTATGATTCTCAATCAGGGACAACGATTGACAGCTGCCTCTGATTGAGAACCATACCAGGCCGAACACAGAAAATCCCAAATTATATAAAAAAGAACATAGACAACCCACCCAACTCACGCCCTGACCATACTGAAACAAAGACATAATAAAAGAACTAAGGTCAGAACGTGACATATAGAGCTAGCAGTGTTTAATAAAGCCATAGAGGTGCTGAAAGAAGCACCCGAGCATTCTACCAATTAGGCTGGAATATGGGATAAATTTAGCAAATTAGATAAAATTGGACAACATTTTCCCGCTAACGGAGAATTCAAATGTAATAAAGAATTTAGGGAGGCAATTATGACTTGGCATAAAAACATAAAACCAGAATCAAAAGCTCAATGTACCAGCGTTTTGATATCAGCATTCTATCAACAAAAAAATGCATCACGATAAACCCAGAATGAGTACCAGTATGCTGCCACAGAAGGACTAGGAACGGGAGTGTATTGATAGAATTTGCACTTCTGCTTTGATGGCAGGTTTGTGATCCAAACGATAATTGCGGGTCTCTGTTCGATCGATAAGTGGTTCATCGAGATTACAGAGATTACGTTTTACCTAACTTTTAGTAGAGTACCGATGAGATTTACAAATAGTCCCACTTGGTATCATTTTGCATTGAAACAATTAAAAGGGTATCAATTGTAGGTTCTGTGTTGGTTTAATACGTGAATGATCGTTATTAGCATCAAAAGACGAAGAAACTCATATGTGAGACTGCACCACATTGGCAGACAATTTGGCAGAACAGGGTCATAAATGTATGAGAAAGCACAACTAGCAAAGCAAGAGGTAACACATTTGGGGGTTTCGATTTCTAAGGGCAAGATACACATTACCCGGGATCGGGTAGAAACCATGCGTTCTTTGGCAATGCCAAACACTCCTCGCAAGCTCAGGAAAACTTTAACTTCACTAGGGTAGGGGGCACTATTTGGAATTTTGGATGAAAAGTGTGCCCAAATTAAACTGCCTGCCACTCAGGCCCAGAAGATAGGATATGCATATAATTAGATTTAGATTTGGATAGAAAACACTCAAGTTTCCAGAGCTGTTAAAATAATGTCTGTGAGTATAACAGAACTGATATGGCAGGCAAGAACCTGATGAAAATCCAACCAGGAAGTACTATTATTTTGAAAGTAGAGTAGTTCATGATTTCGGTACATTCTGGTAACAATTGGGCGTGTTAACAGCGACAGAAATTTTTTAAATCATGAGACATTTTATGTGGTTTTATTTTTTAAATAAAGTTACGTTTGATATCGTCTTATTCTGGAATACGATTCTAGAATGGACGAAAGGGTGGAGGGGTCACGAGGAATTAGTATAAGGGTTACCTAACCTAAAATGAACTGGGATCACGAGGAATTAGTATAGTATTATTATTATTATTTTTTTTTATGTGGTGTGGTGGTTATGGAGAATCATGGGGAAAAGGAGACCAGTGAATCGTTAGACTCGGTGGGGACACACTGTCGCCGTTTTGTGGGATTTATTGAATGGGGTCTTTTCAATTCAGTTAAATTGGGTATGCAGGAGGATGGAAATGTTTTGAAGAGGAATTGAAATGGTTTCCGAACGACATGGAAAGAAAGGGAGAAAATTCCTAATGAGGAATGATCAAGCTCATTAGAAATTAACGGAAAAGGGGGATTTAATTATAAAATTCATGAGAAACACCATTCTCTATCCAAATTATACCATTACTTTAGGAGATTATTATTATTTCCGTAGGGAGTTATAAAGAGTTGTAATTCTAAGTTGATGAGTTTATTTTAGTTTTTTTATCATGTGTTTGGAAGGGGAAATGACCAGTTCCCTGAGGTCCTGATCTTGGTGTACTTAAGCAGTAGCACTGTATTCAGTCTGCTTATAGAAAGGAAAATATATGTTAATAAGGGATGACAGTTACTTCAAATGGATTGTGATATATGTCTTGCTGATTTCATGTTGTGATTTTGTTTTGATACAAATTTCACCAGATTGGGATCCTGGAGTGGGAGTTATGCGAGCGGTTAGGGTGCTATCTTCATGATCTGGTAACTCTTCCGAGAGGTCACCAGTAGAATAAGGGAGTATGGACTAATGTAGAAAATGGTTTTAGCAGTAACAGCATGTTATGCTTTTTTGGCATTTGTTTTAGCGATGTTATTAAGAAAAGGTATATAGCCAATGTTTGTCTGAATTTCCTGAAACAGAAATGAAACTTAACTGTTGTTATGATCTGTGCTCTTTTGAGGTTATCATGGAAGGTGACGTCAGATCGTGTCTTAATGCATGGTAGGAATAATTTGACCATAGACAGTGTGTGTAGACCTCAAAACTCTCCATAACCGGCTGAAGAAAGAGCGAGTGGAGAGAGAACAAGCTCAGGTGAGAGACTCGTGTACGTGGGAGAAATGGAAGTATCTACTTGGATATTAAAATCGGGACATTATCAAGGGCCATGAAATGTGACATGTGCCGTTGGGAAAATGAACTGTAAACGATATCTGAAGAAGACACGCTAGAATGATAAGTGTCGGGTGAAGGAAAGGGTGGTATACACCCTGCTAACTATTTAAACTAAGAATGCATTGAGATACTGATCTTTCTTGACCAGGCCACTCATGACAGTAAAACAGGGACAAAGGAGGGCTGTAATGAGAAGAGTTATGACAGGCAATAAAAGGTTGTTTATAAATGTATGTTCTAACAGGGATGATCTGTGCTAAGTTGATAAACTGGAGTTAGAGCCCTAGACTCAAAGTAAGCACTGAGGTCAGTCATTCTAAATTTGGGTTGGATAATTTATCAAATGTTTTAGTTGTGATTGGGATACAGCGAGAGAGAATTGCTAATGCACGATGAGGGGTGGGTGCGCTGTGAACATTTATTTGGCCGAGAGATTCTACAGAAACTTATCTCCAAGTGTCATTCTGAGGGGAGGTGGTTTGTTTGGGGGAATCACTGGATGATAGCTTGGACAACCATGAAAGTTTAAAAAAAATGTTTTACCCTGGATTCAGGATTTTTATGTTACATAGCATCAATGAGTGGTGCTAAGTTATTAAACATGTACTTTGTTTCTCTTTTCTTTTTAAGTCAATATATTTTTAGGTTTGGTGGAACATGAGGGTGTTCATTGTTCCAGAGGAGGGAATGATGTATATTGACTAACTGAAATGAGAATGTGTTAGTATGTTTATAACTGTAGAAAATGCATTAGGGATAGTGACTAGTGTGTTATGGGTTAGATGTCATGATAGAAGAGTATCATTCCCAGAGACTGTATATTGTTTCAGGAGATGGCTCATAGAAGAGGGAGGACAGCTAACTGTACACAATATGGGAATTTAGTTGAACATTACACATACCTAGATCATGGTGAGAGTAGAAGAGATACCAGTGGCATTTCAGACACTATGGTAAACTTTCAGGATGACTGTGACTCAGTTTTGTTAGGTTGGATATTATTCCCAAATCATTCATTTCTCTCCAATTTCAAACAGCCGGCGAACATTTGGCAGATTACATGCAGGAGGTATTCTCACGGCAGTCGCTGTAGGGACAGTAACTGAAGGAGCTGTACTAGTAGCGAAGGATGCTATATTGATAGCATGGAATTGGACTACTGCACAAATGAGGGGTATTGTGAGACTATAGTCATGGGCCATTTTGGAAGTAGCAATGGTTACTTTAGTAGCATTGTTGGGATATCAGTTTATGAGGACTCATGTCACATGGATTGGTAACTGGTAACTGGGGGACCGATGGGAGGACAGGGGATGTGGTTATTCAAATGTCACAAATTATGTTGTCAGGAAATGACCCATGTGTTGCAGTGTGTATATTCTCAGGTGAAAGCAGAGATATAACCAAGGGCACAGGCTGAATTCTGGAGATTGAGTGTACATCAAGAGACACCAGGTGGGGGTGTTGGGACAGCATTGGTTTGAGACACACACTACTTCGTACAGTACCTGCAGCGGTAAAGATCGTCATGTCTCTCCTTGGGGGGGGGGGGGGGGGGGGGGTGCATAGTTCTCTCACGTGAAGTGACGTCCAGCTGCATAATGGGTGAGTGAAGACACCATGACACAGGAAGCAGAGCGAGAGAGAGACTAAATTCCACTGTAAGACATACAGATGGGTTGGGTCTGGGAGCTACTATAAACATCATAGTTGGTTTGGGGTTTAGCTGCTTTATTGGTTAATGCATCATCTGATGGAGGATAGAGGGGTAATTGTCCTCTGAACAAAATGTTGAAGTCATTGATGGAAAGCATATATAGTGCTGAGTTACCTCAAGAGGATGTAACGTGGATTAGGGATGCACAGTTGCTTATCAGGTGACATGCCTATCAGGTGAAATGGAATAGATGGGGAACAAAGTTAAAATGACATGACTTGGGAACACCTCTCGGAACCTGGGGCCTAAAGGGGAAGACTGGGTGAAAGCATGAGGAAGCTTTATAGAGCTTTCATTTTGTGGAACCCAGCAGGAAAGTATCCTGGAGGCATAGAGACAGGTGAAGAGAGAGTGGGAATTGTCATGGTCTCAGATTTTGGTCTTCATGCATATATAATCATGCATAGCTTATCACACTATTATTAATACTGTTATGTTTTGTGTGTCTTTTTTTTGCTTTCCAAGTCTTGTGCTATTACTCTCTTAGGAACCAGAAGGGGGAAGTGGAGAAACTAAAAGCTGCTCCATCTGCCATAGAACGAGACCCCAGATTCAACTGGAATGGCATTTTGTTGTGTGGTGATAGATGGAAATAAAATTGTGTGATCATAGTACAGAGGCCATATGTCTCTGAATTTGTAAACCTCAAATGTATGTTAATTGTTTGTTCCATTTGTTAGTTTAATTAATGTTTTATAATAATTTGTTCATTTTTTTATTCGTGTTTTATTATCAATGTATATACATTTATTAGGAATTTCCAAGTTTATATAAATTGAACATTAGGATTCTATTGTTCAAGAGAAGGGACTGTAGGATTCTACATTTTGCACATTGAGATATTAAAGACATGATAGATCAGACGCATAGTATATTTAATAAGGAGTGAGATCTGTAGAAAGATAGAGTGGCTGTGGAATGTGCTGGGTGGACGGGAGGAGATCAAAGAATTGCTATAGGGGAGGCAGATGGACATCTGTGGACTAGGTGAAGGAGGGTTTGAGGTCAGGAGGTGAGGTCAGATCCCCTGAAGGGAGTAATAAAGGTTAACTACCCACTTCCTGTGGAACCATAAGATGTAAGGATTGGAGAGAAGGAGTGTCTTAAGTGGGATATATATATATGTGATGGGAGAAATGTTGGGTTGTCTGAATTGCAGCTGTACAGAACGTTTGGGAAGAATTAAACTTGGTTAACTTCTTACCCCCTACTTTTTTCAATTTTCTCGTGAAGACATACCCAAATCTAACTGCCTGTAGCTCAGGCCTAGAACCAAATATATGCATATTATTGGTTTAATTTGAAAGAAAACACTCTGAAGTTTGTGTAAATGTGAATTGAATGTAGGAGAATATAACACAATAGATCTGGTTTAGATAGTACAATGAAAAAAACATGTTTTTTTATTTTTATTGTTGTATCATCATCTTTAAAATGAACAAGACAAAACAAACATTCAGATAGGATGATGGAGACAATTTCAGTCAAAAACATAAGGGGGCAGCTGTACTTGTGCAACGTTTCAGAATGATAACTTCCAAAATGAGTGTGCTACATGACATTTATTATGAAGTCACCCAGGTGTCCCACACATATAGCCCAAATGTACCCAAGTGGCCAAATTGGTGAAGTTATACATTTTGAATGGAATAACTATATACAAAATACCAAAATGGTATTCTAACACACCCCCCCCCCAAAAAAAATGGAGAAAAAACATGAAAAAAAATACATTTGCAAAATAACACTTTCAATATGCCAGGTGCCATAGCAGTCTTTTTCTGCTTTAAGCAGAGGGTCACCAAGCATGTGGTACAGGTGATGGTATTCTAACACACCCCCCCCAAAATAATTGAGAAAAATACATGAAAAAATAAATAATGGAGAAAAAAAAAAATATTGATAAAAAAATACATGAAAAAAAATATATATATACATTTACAAAATAACATGGGTAACTATTTACACACTTTCAATATTTGGAAGACCCTCAGTCCTCTATCAAATCAAATCTATTTATATAGCCCCAGCCTAAAACCCCAAACAGCAAGCAATGCAGGTGTAGAAGCAAAAAACTCCCTAGAAAGGCAAAAACCTAGGAAGAAACCTAGAGAGGAACCAGGCTATGGGGGGTGGCCAGTCCTCTTCTGGCTGTGCCGGGTGGAGATCACAGTGGTTGTAGAGGGTGCAACAGGACAGCACCTCAAGAGTAAAAATGAACAGTTTAGGATTCCATAGCCGCAGGCAGAACAGTTGAAACTGGAACAGTGGCAAGGCCAGATGGACTGGGGACAGCAAGGAGTCATCATGCCAGGTAGTCCTGACGCATGGTCCTAGGGCTCAGGTCCTCCGAGAGAGAGAAAGAGAGAATTAGAGAGAGCATACTTAAATTCACACAGGACACCGGATAAGACTCCCATTCGGAGTCAGTGTCACTGTGAAAGAAAATGTTCAGTTAGAATAGTTTCACATATGAGCCCTGTATCAACAGGTATAATAAACAGATATATATAGAGAGTTGAAGGTTGAAGGTTGAATATATTAGGTTGAATATATTATTATATTATTATTACCTGCTAGATCTACTGTCTCTTTTATATTTATATTATGACATTTCAGCTAGATCTACTGTCTCTATTATATTATGACAGACCAGCTAGATCTACTGTCTTTATTATATTACAACAGACCAGCTGTATCTACTGTCTCCATTTCACTTTGGCCATTAATGTGGTCCTGCCCTCTCCTCAACAGCCTCAAATAGGCTATTTCATGTGGGTTGGGGTGGGGCGGAAGACACACGCATCTCACATTTCATGACATTACATGTTTATATATTGCTTCTAAAATAAAATAAAAAATCACAAATAATATTTTATATTATTAATTTCAAACAAGGGCATTAGCATGATAAGAACTTACCAGTCCAAAACGATTTCCTCTCCCATTCAAAAAATATTCCTCCATAATCGCAAAATTAAGAGTCCTACAACAATCTCTGTCTCACCTTCCCAATCAATTTATTCAAAAAATTGTGTGTACATCTGTATATCTAGACTTAGATTTAGCTTTCCCTGACTTAGTCGCCATAATGATTGATATATGAACAGCTGAATCTGTGTGTTTACCAAACAATGCAGTGCGTAATATGTGCTTCTCCTTCCGGTATGAAACTTCAATAGCGAATGACTCACTTTACGCCGGAGCTTACAACATGGGTTGGTCGTGCAACACATAAACATGGCGTATTGACGTTTAGCACAGCTCATTGGCTATCTACCCAGCTAGATTTCAATACGATCAGTGGTCATTGGGTTAAAAGACAGTCAATCAACTAAACAGCGGGCAAATCATTTGTGCACAATGATGTCATGACTTGTCTTCAAATCAGTTTCTTTCAGTCAATACGTCCCGCAAAATGGCCCATCTTGTTTGATTGTGTTACAAACAAACCAGTTGATTGCAGTGAAACCAAACATGACTGGAAAAGTCACGTTCTGTGTGGGTGATTTACCTGGACTGTGTCGTCGAAAATGGAATGAGACGGAATTCACAACACAAGCAGTTCACAAAATGTTTGGTGTTAGGCTATAAAAACGGATTTTATCAAACATAAGATTATTCATTTTGTAACAATGAGCATTGGAATTGTAAACAGACGAAGATCGCCAAAGGTAAACTATTTATTTTAATGCAGTTTGTGATTATGTTACGCCTGTGCTGGTTAAAATTGTTTTTTTTTATGGGGCTCAGATAATCGCATCGTATTATTTCGCAGTAAATCCTTTTTTAAATCTGACAACGCAGTTGGATTAGCAAGATTCTAGGCTTTCGATACATGTGAGACACTTGTATTTTCATGAATGACTGATCCGTGTAAAGTAAAGAATGAATGGGGCCATGTATCGTGAGATTTTGAGTGAAAACCTCCTTCCATCAGCAAGGGCATTGAAGATGAAGCATGGCTGGGTCTTTCAGCATGACAATGATCCCAAACACACTGCCCGGGCAACGAAGGAGTGGCTTCGTAAGAAGCATTTCAAGGTCCTGGAGTGGCCTAGCCAGTCTCCAGATCTCAACCCCATAGAAATTCTTTGGAGGGAGTTGAAAGTCTGTGTTGCCCAGCAACAGCCCCAAAACATCACTGCTCTAGAGGAGATCTGCATGGAGGAATGGGCCAAAATACCAGCAACAGTGTGTGAAAACCTTGTGAAGACTTACAGAAAACGTTTGACCTCTGTCATTGCCAACAAAGGGTATATAACAAAGTATTGAGATAAACATTTGTTATTGACCAAATACTTATTTTCCACCATAATTTGCAAATAAATTCATTAAAAATCCTACAATGTGATTTCTGGATTTTTTTTGTCTGTCATAGTTGAAGTGTACCTATGATGAAAATTACAGGCCTCTCTCATCTTTTTAAGTGGGAGAACTTGCACAAGCGGTTCACAAAATGTTTTGTGTTAGGCTATAAAAATGGATTTTATCAAACAAAAGACCATTCATTGTGTAACAATGAGCATTGGGATTGCAAACAGAGGAAGATCGTCAAAGGTAAACTATTTATTTTATTGCAATTTGTGATTTTGTTACGCCTGTGCTGGTTGAAATTGTTTTTTTATGGGGCTCTGTCCTCTTGTATTCTTTCGCAGTAAATCCTTTTTTAAATCTGACAATGCAGTTGGATTAGCAAGATTCTAGGCTTTCGAACCATGTGAGACACTTGTATTTTCATTAATGTTTAATATGACTATTTATGTAGCGATCACCGCATGTTGTCGAATTTAATCCCGCTAACGGGTTCTGTGCGCAGAGAGGTTAAAGCTTCTCTAGTGTCTGTGAGTTATTTACTCTGAAAAATAAGAACCTAACACCTCCATGCTCATCATTAAGCTCAGGACCCTTCGTCTGAACCCTGCCTTCTGCAACTTGGTCCTGGACTTCCTGATGCGCCGCCCCAATGTGTTTAAGGTAGGAAACAAGACCTCCGCTACGCTGATCCTCAACACAGGGGACCCACAAGGGTGCATGCTCAGCCTGCTCCGGTACTCCCTGTTCACCAATGACTGCGTGGCCACGCACGCTTCTACTCAATCATCAAGTTTGCAGACAACAAACTTGGAGCTGATTTAGACTTCAGGAGACTGCAGAGGGAGCACACCCCTATCCCCTTCGACGGGACCTCAGTGGAGAAGGTGAAAAACTTCAAGTTCCTCGGCGTACAAATCACTGACGATCTGAAATGGTCCACCCACACAGACAATGTGGTGAACAAAGAGCAACAGCGCCTCTTCATCCTCAGGAGGCTGAAGAAATTTGGCTAGTCCCCTAAAATCCTCACAAACTTTTACAGATGCGCCATTGAAATCATCCTGTCGGGCTGTATCACCGCCTGATATGGCAACTGCTTCTATTTCAAGACCATCAGACTGTTAAATAGCCATCACTAGCCAGCCTCCACCCAGTACCTTGACTTTCAGCCTTTGTCAAAATAATCCATCCACCAGACAGGTGTGGCATATCAAGAAGCTTATTATAAAGCATGATCATTATCATTGTGTTGTGTGACAAAACTGCATTTTGTGTACAGCATTTGAGAGAATTAAGTTTTTGTGTGAATGGGGTATTTTATTTCAGCTCATGAAACATGGCACCAACACTTTACATGTTGCATTTATATTTTTGCTCAATATAGTTATGTTTATTTTGGGTCTGTGGATGGAAATTAGCAGTGTTTAGCTAACTCTGGTTCAAACATAATACGCTACTTGGCCAAAAGTATATGGATTCCTGCTCGTCGAACATCTCATTCCAAAATCATGGGCATTAATATGGACTTGGCCCCCCCCTTTGCTGCTATAACAACCTCCAGTCTTCTGGGAAGGCTTTCCACTAGATGTTGGAACGTTGCTGTGGGGACTTGCTTCCATTCAGCCATGAGCATTAGTGAGGTCGGGACTAAGGGGCCTAGGCTGAACCATGAAAAAGCCCCAGACCATTTTTCCTCCACCACCAAACTTTACAGTTGGCACTATGCATTGGGGCAGGCAGCATTCTCCTGGCATCCGCCAGGATGCATTGTCGGAACTTGAAGCACAAGCATTTCGCTACACTCGCATTAACATCTGCTAACCATGTGTATGTGACAAATACAATTTGATTTGATTTGAAACCCAGATTCATCCGTCAGACTGCCAGATGGTGAAGCGTGATTCATCACTCCAGAGAACGCGTTTCCACTGCTCCAGAGTTCAATGATGACAAGCGTTACACCACTCCTGCCGATGCTTAGCATTGCCCATGGTCATCTTAGGCTTGTGTGCGGGTGTGTGGCCATGGAAACCCATTTCATGAAACGTCAGCACATTTCTTGTGCTGATATTGCTTCCAGAGGTAGTTTGTAACTCGGTAGGGACAAAATTAATGGGATTTATTGAGAGGAGGACCATGACTACAGTATGTCAATGCGTGCTAGGAATATGGGACCAAATACTAAACTTTTGACTACTTTAATACACATATAAGGGAATTTGTCCCAATACTTTCGGTCCCCTAAAATGGGGGGACTATGTACAAAGGTGCTGTTATTTCTAAACTGTTCACCTGATATGGATGAAAATACCCTCCAATTAAAGCTGATAGTATGCACTTTGACCTCGGTCATTGTATCATTTCAAATACAAAGTGCTGGAGTACAGAGTCAAAACAACAACAAATGTGTCACTGTGATTTCACAGTAAGTTACCAGCTACAGTAAAAATACAGAACCAACTTACATCCTATTTTTACCAGCTGAACTGTGTTTTTACAGTTGAATTAAGGTGTCATTGTTGTAAAATGACAATATGCTGCTGTATTCTGTTTACAGTACACTCTTGTAGATTATAATATTTACTGTATTTTTACTATAACTCAGGTATGTTATTGTAATTTTACAGGGTAAGTGTAACATTTTGTAACATGATTTACTGTTAGCACACTTCAGACTGAATCTCACCTGGGCTTTGAACTCACAACCTCTTTGTTGCCAGTGACCTGAATTTCCTGCTATGCCACCAGATATGTGGTTATGATAGAGATTGTTAAAAAATTATAAACAATAGGGGTTCTGTCCTATGTCCTTATGGGGGAACGTTGTTTAGTGATAGAGATTGGCAATAGAATAATTGGCATTTGCTAAAAGTTTTCCCGAATCAACTCAATAATTCAGATTATCTGACAACACCAACATAAAAATAGCAATGCTCAGGGACACTTGACGTACAGTGTGCATAAATCCTCTGGGGATTTGATCTTGCAACCTTTTGGTTGGAAATGCATTAATGTTTCAGCAGGGCCAACCGGTACATATATATATATATACATTTTTTTTTACAGGGTACAATACTGTACTCTAACCATACTTTTATTTTTGAGAGTATGTGGATGTAGGTTCTTGGTAAAAAATAAATAAAATGTATATATATATATATAAATATATATATATATATACAGTGCCTTGCGAAAGTATTCGGCCCCCTTGAACTTTGCGACCTTTTGCCAAATTTCAGGCTTCAAACATAAAGATATAAAACTGTATTTTTTTTGTGAAGAATCAACAACAAGTGGGACACAATCATGAAGTGGAACGACATTTATTGGATATTTCAAACTTTTTTAACAAATCAAAAACTGAAAAATTGGGCGTGCAAAATTATTCAGCCCCCTCAAGTTAATACTTTGTAGCGCCACCTTTTGCTGCGATTACAGCTGTAAGTCGCTTGGGGTATGTCTCTATCAGTTTTGTACATCGAGAGACTGAAATTTTTTCCCATTCCTCCTTGCAAAACAGCTCGAGCTCAGTGAGGTTGGATGGAGAGCATTTGTGAACAGCAGTTTTCAGTTCTTTCCACAGATTCTCGATTGGATTCAGGTCTGGACTTTGACTTGGCCATTCTAACACCTGGATATGTTTATTTTTGAACCATTCCATTGTAGATTTTGCTTTATGTTTTGGATCATTGTCTTGTTGGAAGACAAATCTCCGTCCCAGTCTCAGGTCTTTTGCAGACTCCATCAGGTTTTCTTCCAGAATGGTCCTGTATTTGGCTCCATCCATCTTCCCATCAATTTTAACCATCTTCCCTGTCCCTGCTGAAGAAAAGCAGGCCCAAACCATGATGCTGCCACCACCATGTTTGACAGTGGGGATGGTGTGGTCAGGGTGATGAGCTGTGTTGCTTTTACGCCAAACATAACGTTTTGCATTGTTGCCAAAAAGTTCAATTTTGGTTTCATCTGACCAGAGCACCTTCTTCCACATGTTTGGTATGTCTCCCAGGTGGCTTGTGGCAAACTTTAAACAACACTTTTTATGGATATCTTTAAGAAATGGCTTTCTTCTTGCCACTCTTCCATAAAGGCCAGATTTGTGCAATATACGACTGATTGTTGTCCTATGGACAGAGTCTCCCACCTCAGCTGTAGATCTCTGCAGTTCATCCAGAGGGCCTCTTGGCTGCATCTCTGATCAGTCTTCTCCTTGTATGAGCTGAAAGTTTAGAGGGACGGCCAGGTCTTGGTAGATTTGCAGTGGTCTGATACTCCTTCCATTTCAATATTATCGCTTGCACAGTGCTCCTTGGGATGTTTAAAGCTTGGGAAATATTTTTGTATCCAAATCCGGCTTTAAACTTCTTCACAACAGTATCTCGGACCTGCCTGGTGTGTTCCTTGTTCTTCATGATGCTCTCTGCGCTTTTGACGAACCTCTGAGACTATCACAGTGCAGAGAGTATGCTGCACTGAAAGTAAAGGGGCTGAATAATTTTGCACGCCCAATTTTTCAGTTTTTGATTTGTTAAAAAAGTTTGAAACATCCAATAAATGTCGTTCCACTTCATGATTGTGTCCCACTTGTTGTTGATTCTTCACAAAAAATACAGTTTTATATCTTTATGTTTGAAGCCTGAAATGTGGCAAAAGGTCGCAAAGTTCAAGGGGGCCGAATACTTTCGCAAGGCACTGTATATATATATATTTTTACCATACTCTCAAAAATAAAAGTATGGTTAGAGTACAGTGTACTTCCAGCGCACGTTTACTGTGAACACTGAGGCTGTGCCCCCTTCAAGTTATTTTTAACAGTGGCCAAGTAATAATAATGTTGTTGTTTTTTGTTTTGTTTTAATGTGACCCCATTTTCTCCCCAATTTCGTGTTATCCAATTGTTAGTAATTACTATCTTGTCTCATTGCTACAACTCCCGTACGTGCTCGGGAGAGACAAAGGTCGAAAGCCATGCGTCCAAGCTGCACTGCTTCTTAACACAGCGCTCATCCAACCTGGAAGCCAGCCGCACCAATGTGCGGAGGAGGAAACACCGTGCACCTGGCGACCTTGGTTAGCGTGCACTGCGCCCGGCCCGCCACAGGAGTCGCTGGTGCGCCCAAATCCACCCTAACCCGGACAACCAATTGTGCGTCACCCCATGGATCTCCCGGTCGCGGCCGGCTGCGACAGAACCTGGGCGAGAACCCAGAGTCTCTGGTGGCACAGCCAGCGCTGCGATGCAGTGCGCTAAACCACTGCACCACCCGGGAGGCACAATCATAATGTTGTTTGATGCAAGAAACCACTTATTCCCTTATCTGCGATCACACTCACTCCTTTTAAGTCGGTAGTGCTTCACATTGTCTGCACTGGTATTCTTCAGCTGCTGGCTTAATTCCAAATGGCATTCTCAGCCATCTATATCTTTGTCATTGGGTACTGAGAATACCTTTGCGTTGATATCTCTGGTAGAATCTCTTCTATTGTGGGCATCTGGAAGTGCGATCTCAGTAAGGCTTTTTTGAGTGCACTGGGGTCCATGCATATTTGTAGCTTATCTGTTTTGGTAGCTGCTGCACAGGCCAGGGCTGCATTGTCTACTTCCAGGTGTAGCTCTCCAGGAAAGCATCCAAGCCCATCGATCACGTCCTTGTACTTGGAGATGATCTCCTCAGTTGTCATGATGACCTCAGTGGATGTGGTGCTTGGGGTGTCGACGTGATGTAACACATGGCTGTGGTGCACATGTAGTAGGCTGAGTCTTTCACGTGTCAGCTGACAGCAGAGGAAGCTGGGATGTCTCCATGACCTGAAATTTGATATGAAACATTTGTCCATCATGATCTGCTTTGAGATTGCATTCTCCTGTTGGCTTTATCAGTGTGCCGTCATATAGCTTGAGTGGAGCTTCGCTGGGTAGGAGAACTAGATTGCCGTCTTGCATGACTTGCTGTAGGTCCCCATAGCTTATGACATTCACTGTTGATCCTGTGTTTAGTTTACATTTAATTGTATAGCTGAGGTCACATGTCAATGGCTCATCACCGAGTGGAGCTAGCTTAAGGTTAATGAACCCTTTTTTAGCCTTGCTTTCCACCGAAAGCAAGGCTAAAAGTGAGATGTACCACATTGCATCTGTTGTTTGGTCATCTGACTCATTATCTTCCTCTACTAGATTGAGTTGAGGTTTGTGTTGTGTTTGTTGACAAACTCTGGCAAAGTGGTTTCGTGCCACATGCTTTATAGGTGACACCTTATGCTGAGCATTTGGCTTTGGCATGTACTGAACCACAGTAATGACACGGTACGTTGTTTGGCATTCTATGTTTGTTATTATCCACTGTAAACTCTGTCTGTTTATGTTTGGCATTCTATGTTTGTTATTATCCCCTGTAAACTCTGTCTGTTTATGTTTGGCATTCTATGTTTGTTATTATCCACTGTAAACTCTGTCTGTTTATGTTTGGCATTCTATGTTTGTTATTATCCACTGTAAACTCTGTCTGTTTATGTTTGGCATTCTATGTTTGTTATTATCCCCTGTAAACTCTGTCTGTTTATGTTTGGCATTTTGATTCTGAATGTTGCTCACGGGAGGTAAAATGTACAGTCTCTGGTTCACCTCTATCAATTTTCCTGATTTGCCTTTGTGCTTGTTCACTTGAACAACACATGTCAATAGCTTTGTTCAGTGTGAGATTCGGTTCTCTGAGCATGCGCACGTGCAGCAAAATTTTTAGTGCCTATGAAAAGCCTGTCACAGACTGTTTCCTCTCGTAATGTGCCAAATTCACGTCAGTACTGCTCTGTTGTTTCACATTGATATTTTTGACAAACATTATACATGTACCTCTCATAGATCATGTTCCTGGATGGCTCAAAGTGTTTCTGTAGTGCCTCTATAATTTTTACCTGATCAGTTGTCTCTGCTTCAGGCATATGAAGAGATGATATACCTTTCCCATCACGGTTAGCAGAGTTACTATGCAGACTTTTGCTTCCTTTTTGTCCAGACCGGTAGCTATTTCATAGTTTTCCCATTGTGCTCGAAAGAATGTCCAGTTGTTGCATGTATTGCCCTTCATATCCATAGGCTCTGGTACTGGAATTACTGGGTAAGCCATTGTTGTCATTATTATCATTTTTTGTAGCTGGTTAGTTAGTTGGCATGTCCCTTCCTACTTTGCATTTATCCATGTGTCATTTTGATTGGTCAATGATATACCTATTTGGTTCTGACTTCTGACACCATGTTTTGTGTGCTGTTTGTTCTATACAAAACCAAGGTAATGTTGATTAGAAAGTATTTACTTCAGCATCACTCAGTAGCATGCATACAGCTCCATTCATTGCAGAGTAAGTAATGCCTAACTTGGCTCGCTAGTACTATATAGCACCACACTCTGATACACATAACAGCAACGCTATCTATTACCTTGGCGACATCTTGTAACAGGACCTAAAATATTTAAAGTGTATGGCCGAGCTTTCCATGCTACTCTGGATATTGGAGATGTTTCATGGACTGGTAGATAATCTGTTTTCTTGTATCAGTTTCTCTGTCTGTTCTTTTATCTATCATATCACTTACATATTTACAACACACAAATATCCTCAAAATTTGAGGTAGGCTATAAGATCACACAGGTAATAGATATGTTATTATATTACTTGTGAGACACAGGTGAGTGAGCATACATTTACATTATTTGCTTTTTATTTTTATTTTACTGGGCTGATGGTGCCTGCGTCTGATGGACAGTCTCAGTGGAAGGAGAGAACAGCAGACTGAGTATCCGCCTCTCAACATCCCTCCGCTCTCTCTTTCCTTCACTGACACTGACCAAAAAGGGACACTGTCTTCCAGCTGATGGTGAAACTCGAGTTGCATCGCATTATTTCTGCCTCATGCACAAATTCATGTTGTTCCTCCTATGAATAGAGAAAGTAAAATGTTCCTTGATATTGAACAAGACCCAAGTCGCTAATAATACAACAACACATGCCTACTCATTCATTGCTGATGCAGTGCTTGTTGTAGCTCTGAGTGGAAATAGGAATAATGCACATTTGTACAGTTGTATAACTGAATGCATTCAACATAAATGTGTCTTCCGCATTTAACCCAACCCCTCTGAATCAGACAGGTGTGGGGGGCTGCCATAATCGACATCCATGTCTTCGGCCCCCGGGGAAGAGTGGGTTAACTGGCTTATAAAAGGGTTGATTACAAAGTGTTGACAGTGCTGAGTAAGAATTTAAACATGAACTCACTCTTAAAAACAACAGTTCTTTGCTGCATTGGATGACAGTCTATCTATAGTCATGCTTTTGGATTGCGATCCACCGGTTGGTGACCACTGTTCTAGAATGTTGAGTGAAGTTCAATCTCCTGCTTCTCTCTGTGGGCTGATATTTCTTATGCAGCAGTCCTGGGGCGCCCACACAGCAGTTTAGAGGGAACATTCCTAGTCGGTACCTTTAAGGATACATGTATGCATAATCTAGTATAATGGTAAGTGTTTCTTCCAAATATATTGTTAACTATGCAATTTACAGTAACTTAATGGCAGCTGGTTGCCAAGAAGTTCATTTCAAATTTTCGATAACATACTGTCAGCTACTTGCAAGTGAGTTATTGTAGATTTTGCAGTAACTTACCGTGGCTGATCTCTGTCACGCTCACTGACCTGGTGGTGTGGTAGGAAGGTCAGTTTACGGCCAACCAGGACGTTTCGGCCATGTGAGGCTAATATTATCAGTTATTTTGCCATCAGGAAAGTTCAGTGAAGGTACAGTAAGTTACTGACAGCTGGTTGCAAGTAAGTTACTTTGAATTTTACAATAACGTACTGACAGCTGACTGACAATTAGGTAATGCAAAATTAACAGCAATTTACTTTGAACTAACTGCCATTAGGTTACTGGGAAATGGACAGTAATCTCTTTACAATGCAGCTCTTACAGTGATTGCAGAACTGACAGTGTCAAAAGAGGTGCTCAACGTTATGTAATTAAAACTTGTTATGGCTGGGGGCAGTATTGAGTAGCTTGGATGAATAAGGTGCCCAGAGTAAACTACCTGCTACTCAGGCCCAGTTGTATATATATATGAATATATAATATATGAATATATATTAATATTATTAGTAGATGTGGATAGAAAACACTCTGAAGTTTCTAAAACTGTTTGAATGATGTCTAACAGAACTCATAAGGCAGGCAAAAACCTGAGAAAAAATCCAACCCGGAAGTGGGACATCTGAGGTTTGTAGTTTTTCAACTCTTTGCCTATTGAATATACAGTGTACATGGGGTCAAATTGCACTTCCTACGGATTCCACTAGATGTCAACAGTCTTTAGAACCTTGTTTGAGGCTTTTACTGTAAAGGAGGGGGGAATGAGAGGGAATTGAGTCAGTGGTCTGGCAGAGAGGCATTAGCTGACCACGCGCGTTCACGTGAGAGTTAGCTTGAGTTCCATTGCATTTCTACAGACAAAGGAAGACATTATTGAAGATTTATGATAAAAACATCCTAAAGATTGATTCTATACTTCGTTTGACATGTTTCTACGAACTGTAATATAACTTTTTGGACTTTTCATCGGAACTAAGCGATCGTGCATTGAGCATTTGGATTACTGGGCTAAACGCGCAAACAGAAAGGAGGTATTTGTACATAAATTATGGACTTTACCGAACAAATCAAACATTTATTGTGGAACTGGGATTCCTGGGAGTGCATTCGGATGAAGATCATCAAAAGTAAGTGAATATTTATAATGTTATTTCTGACTTCTGTTGACTTCTGTCAACACATGGCGGATATCTGTATGGCTTGATTTGTTGTCTGAGCGCTGTACTCAGATTATTGCATTGTGTGCTTTTTCGGTAAAGCTTTTTTTAAATCTGAGACAGCGGTTGCATTAAGGAGAAGTGTATCTATAATTCCATTCATAATAGTTGTATCTTTTATCAATGTTTATTATGAGTATTTCTGTAAATTGATGTGGCTCTCTGCAAAATCACTGGATGTTTTGGAACTACTTAACATAACGCGCCAATGTAAGCTCAGATTTTTGTATTTAAATATGAACTTTATCTAACAAAACATACATGTATTGTGTAACATGAAGTCCTATGAGTGTCATCTGATGAAGATCATCAAAAGTTAGTGATTCATTTTATCTCTATTTCTGATTTTTGTGATTTCTCTCTTAGGCTGGAAAAATGGCTGTGTTTTTCTGTGACTAGGTGCAGACCTAACATAATCGTTTGGTGTGCTTTCGTCGTAAAGCCTTTTTGAAATCGGACACTGTGGTGGGATTCACAACAAGTTTATCTTTAAAATGGTGTAAAATACTTGTATGTTTGAGGAATTTTAATTATGAGATTTCTATTGTTTTGAATTTGGCGCCCTGCATTTTCACTGGCTGTTGTCATATCGATCCCGTTAGCGGGATTCAAGCCATAAGAAGATAACCACTTAAACTGATACAACACTTCCTCTGCGGTTGGCGCAAATACATATACATTAGATCATGCCCCATAGGCTAATGAGCCCCAACAGTACATTGCCCCCACCTAGATTTAAAAGCGCAGTATTGGGTATTATACTATATCATCTGCACATATACCCTAAAGGTACAACACAGTACCATGTGAGTTTCTATATGTACCTCTAAAGATACCTCATCTGTACCTTTGACATTTTTGAACCCCATGGAACCACACTATACCCAAACCATACCCTTATTTTTAGAGTGTGTGGATATACAGTGCCTTCAGAAAGTATTCATACCCCTTGACTTATTCCACATTTTGTTGTGTTACAGCCTGAATTCAAAATGTATTAAAAAATTGTTTTTCCTCACCCATCTACTTACAAAAATGACAAAGTGATTTTGTAAAAAATGTATTGAAAATGAAATCAGGAATATCTCATTTACATAAGTATTCACACCCCTTGAGTCAATACATGTCAGAATTTCAGATGTGAGTCTTTCTGGGTAAATCTCTAAGAAAGTTGCACAGCTGTACTGTGCGATATTTGCACATTTTAGTTCAAACTGGTCATGTTAGTTGATGATCATTGCTAGATAGCCATTTTCAAGTCTTTCCATAGATCTTCAAGCCAATTTAAGTAAAAACTGTAACTAGGTCACTCAGGAACATTCAATGTCATCTTAGTAAGCAACTCCAGTGTATATTTGGTATTGTCTTTTAAGTCATTGTCCTACTGAAAGGTGAATTTGACTCCCAGTGTCTGTTGGAAAGCAGACTGAACCAGGTTTTCCTCTAAGATTTTGCCTGTGCTTAGCTCTATTCAACTTATTTGTATCTTAAAAAACTCCCTAGTCCTTGGCGATGACAAGAATACCCATAACATGATGCAGCCACCACCATGCTTGAAAATATGAAGAGGGGTACTCAGTGATGTGTTGTGTTGGATTTGCCGCAAACATAACGCTTTGTATTCAGGATATACAGTGCCTTGCAAAAGTATTCACCCCCCTTGGCGTTTTTCCATTTTGATGCATTACAACCTGTAATTAAATAGATTTTTATTTGGATTTCTTGTAATGAACATACACAAAATAGTCCAAATTGGTGAAGTGAAATTTAAAAAATAACTTGTTTACATTTTTTTTAAACTGAAAAGTGGTGGGTGCATATGTATTCACCCCCTTTTCTATGAAGCCCCCAAATAAGATCTGGCGCAACCAATTACCTTCAGAAATCACATAATTAGTTAAATAAAGTCCACCTGTGAGCAATCTAAGTGTAACATGATCTGTCACATGATCTCAGTATATATACACCTGTTCTGAAAGGTCCCAGAGTCTGCAACACCACTAAGCACGGGGCACCACCAAGAAAGTGTCACTATGAAGACCAAGGAGCTCTCCAAAAAGGTCAGGGACAAAGTTGTGGAGAAGCACAGATCAGGGTTGGGTTATAAAAAAATATCCAAAACTTTGAACATCCCACGGAGCACCATTAAATCCATTCTTAAAAAATTGAAAGAATCTGGCTCCACAACAAATCTGTCAAGAGAGGGTCGCCCACCAAACTTACAGACCAGGCAAGGAGGGCATTAATCAGAGAGGCAACAGAGAGACCAAAGATAACCCTGAACCCTGCAAAGCTGCACAGCGGAGATTGGAGTATCTGTCCATAGGACCACTTTAAGCCGTATACTCCACAGAGCTGGGCTTTACGGAAGAGTGGCCAGAAAAAAAGCCATTGCTTAAAGACAAAAAAAGAAGCAAACACATTTGGTGTTCGCCAAAAGGCATATGGGAGTCTCCCCACATGTATGGAAGAAGGTACTCTGGTAAGATGAGACTAAATTGTAGCTTTTTGGCCATCACGGAAAACGCGATGTCTGGCACAAACCCAACACCCTGAGAATACCATCCCAAGAGTGAAGCATGGTGTTTTTCATCGGCAGGGACTTTGAAACTGGTCAGAATTGAAGGAATGATGGATGGCAAGTACAGGGGAATTCTTGAGGGAAACCTGTTTTAGTTTTCCAGAGATTTGAGACTGGGACAGAGGTTCACCTTCCAGCAGGATAATGACCCTAAGCATACTGCTAATGCAACACTCGAGTGGTTTAAGGGGAAACATTTCAATGTATTGGAATGGCGTAGTCAAAGCCCAGTTCTCAATCCAATTGAGAATAAAGATTGCTGTATACCAGCGGAACCCATCCAACTTGAAGGAGCTGGAGCTGTTTTGCCTTGAAGAATGGGCAAAAATCCCAGTGGCTAGATGTGCCAAGCTTATAGAGACATACCCCAAGAAACTTGCAGCTGTCATTGGGGGGGGGGGGGGGGTGATGTTATGCACGCTCAAGTTTTTAGTTTTTTTTGTCTTACTTCTTGTTGTTTCACAATAAAAAATATTTTGCATCTTCAAAGTGGTAGGCATGTTGTGTAAATCAAATTATACCAAACTACCCCCAAAAATATATTTTAATTCCAGGTCGTAAGGCAAAAAAAATAGGAAAAATGCCAAGGCGGTGAATACTTTCGTAAGCCACTATATCGTGCATTTCTTTGCCACATTTTTTAGTGCCTTATTGCAAACACTATGCATGTTTTGGAAAATGTGTATTCTGTACAGGCTTCATTATTTTCACTAATGCTACTATTGTGGAGTAACTACAATGTTGTTGATCCATCCTCAGTTTTCTCCTATCACAGCAATTAAACTCTAACTGTTTTAAAGTCACCATTGGCCTCATGGTGAAATCCGTGAGCGGTTTCCTTCCTCTCCTTCCTCTTTGTAGTGACTGGGTGTATTGATACACCATCAAAAGTGTAATTAATAACTTCAGCATGCTCAAAGTGAAATTCAATGTCTGCTTTTTTAAAGTCCATAATTAACCTATACAGCTCTGGATCCATTGTCTTACCTACTACTGCAACAACTTGAGTCAATTATTTCCACTTTTATAGAATACCCTTTTTTACTAATGACTCCAAGGTGTGTGACCATTAACATTGGCTGCATGTCCATTGTCTTTTTTCCAAAGTGTGGACTTGCACAGTTCTTCTCATCTCAGGGATTTAACAATGATGTAAAGTAGCTCAAACCAATGCTTACACCTATCCAATTATTGGATATCCATGAGGAGAGGGATGGACAATTGGTATGCAGCTATTGATTTCAGGTAGCTTCATCAACAGATATGTGTCCCAAATGGCACCCTATTCTGTATACATAGTGCACAAATTTTGACCAGGGCCCATAGGTCTTTTGGGATGCATTCCGCCTGTTGAACCCCACCCTGCCTATTGTAAACCATTTCTCCATTCCATTCTCCCAGCTAAGCAAACAAAGGGGAGAGGCTCTGACTATAATTGATGCACTTACCTTTTTCCTGTCAATTATTTTATTTTATAAACTTCCTTTATTGTGTATGTGTGTCCCTTTTAATAAAACCTCAATTCAGACAAGAAATCCATATTTTCATTGGTGGAATATTCAACAGACTGAACAGTCATGTACCAATGAGATTATTTAGATGTATTGCTGTGTGGTGTTGTTGCCATTCAGGCTCATCAGCCTTGGTATGGAATAACTGATAACTGGCTAAATAAATCAGCCTAAGGAAATCATTGGGGAAAGAAGTCATACTTCCAGTCCACAATATTTATTTGACTTACATTAATACAGAGATACAGACTGTATAAAAGCATACATTCAAGACCCTATAGCTAGACGTCTTGGTAAGTAATGGAAATTCACGTTTCTGGGTGTGTGGGGAGTGGGGGTCAGTGTTTGGGGAGAAAGAACCAGTGAAGGCAGCAATAGGCAGGTAGCAGGTAGAGCGTGGCAAGGTGGGATTGGGCTAGGCACGTCCAGGTGTCAGGCCAGGGAGTACTCAGTCTCGGTCCAAGAGCCTCAGGTCCTCCGGAAAGGGAGACAGAGACAAGATGAGGGTTTCACTGGGGGTAGAGAAGAGAATAATCAATAGTGTTGTTGTGGACACTGGATAATCTGACTAACACACACACACACACACACACACACACACACACACACACACACACACACACACACACACACACACACACACCTGTTTGACCGGCCAGTGATACCGTAGGCCTACTTGTGTTACTTTTCTGAGTCAATTCAGACAGCATTTAATATCCTGCATTTGTGTTAAACATGACAGACAACATTGTAATTAAAGAGATGTGCAGATTGATCATCAGCCTCTGGTGTCTGTGGATCCTTTACCCTTAATGTATTTTTAATGTCAGCCAGGCCCATATTTTAATATAATCACATGGTTTACACAGACCCACCGCGGACCTTTGACAAATACATTGTGTGAAAAGATGTCTGTCCTATGGTCTGTTTTGTCAACAAACTCAATGTTTTCCAAACACTGGTGGTAACCATATGATCCTATTTATTCAGGTAGCCTAGTAAACGATGCCCCCCTTTGGTCAGATTCTGGTATGCTCTCTTGCAAATTGTCTGACTCGTTTCCTTGTTTACTATACCATTATATATTTTCTTATTATGTCAAAGATGAAATTAACTGCAATACACTGATCTGAAATATATCAGCACAACTAGGCTGCACAGAACCATGGTGGACCCATTGTAAAATGAGAGCCTTTTTATTGTATTAAAACGTGTCTCAGTCCAACGTGCCTAGCTCTGCCCACTGGGGCGTGGCTTACATCACGCTCTATGAAACAAGCGCTCATATCACCTTATTCAAACAGATCGAGTTCTCGCCACACCGACAGAGACATCTATTGCTGTAATCTTGAAGGGCTCTGGCTAGTATTACTTGGCGAGCTAGAAGGATGAAGTAAGAAGCTAACAGTAAACGGAGCCTACCTCAGCAGAAGCAAAAAATACGCTATTAAGTTCTCATAACTTTGCTTTACAGAGAGACAGTAAGGTAAGCTACTGAGACAGACAGTGATGTGGATGGTGAGGCTAAAGCTTCGAACACACCGACAATGTCATTGCATTTTGGTACACCAGAATTACATTCATTTCCAATGAAACGCAGCATTGCTTTGCAGAGGCAGGTGCATTACGTTCAGTGTGGTGCATATGTTGGATATATTGAAAGTATTCTTCAAACTTCTGCTACCATTTCTGTCAGCCGTCTACGCATACAGTTTGAGCATACATTTCATAAATCCAACGTCTGCACCACAACTAACACATTACAACTGCCTGTAATTTTGGTGTATCAAAATGCAATGACACTGTGGGTGTGATCGAAGCATGAGGCAGGCTGCAATGCATGCAGGACGAAGCAGAGGAGACAGACAGAGAGAAGAAGCAAGCAGAGAGAGAGGTAGTACAGTACAGTGGTTCCCAAACTTGGGGTTGAGGCCCCATGTGCGGTCCCCTGAGAAAATCAAACAAGTTAGGAACTTTAAAAAAATAAATGATATTTCAATATGAAGATCTCCACATGGCCTATCTTATCTATATGCTTACATTAAAACAATACAGTTCCAGAAATATCATATGTTTTCATTTAGCTCCTGATGCTACATGTCTGTGTGAATCATGTCTCATATTTTCCCCCTTTCAGGGGTATAACAGTACAATTGAATAGCTAAAAGGCAATGGGTTTGTAGATTCACTGAGGTACATATTTGCTTGTTTTTGATGTTCTCCAAATAGCATTTTAAAGTGTTTTAATTGTTTAGAAATGCACTAAATGAGCCCAAAACACCTTGCGGACCTCACTAAAACCCAAACTGAACTGAATCCATTTGTCTCCATTTGTCTCCACTGGAATCTCAGATGCATGACTTACGTCATCAATTTGGGCACCAGGCGTGTCTGTATAGCCTCTCCCAGTTTAGAAAGGAGGACCCCGTGTAATTAAGTTGCTGGCTTGCGGTGCAAACTCTCCCCATTGAGCAGTAAACTGTATCACCGTGACATCTATTCTGATTAAACAGGCTGTAATACACAATAATTGCCTGCAAACTTGTGTAAATGTTTCTTACGAGCCTGAATGTTGAATACAATTACATTTAAACTCTATTCGTTGTCTGTGGGGTTATCCTTCAGCTGCTTGAAATTTTTGACAAAATATCTAGAGGAAAACTATTGTTTACCCAACTTTTTAGAGCCTGTAGGTAGGCTTTATGGTTATGTTTGGCACCTAGATAAAATTTGTTTTTACATTGGATATTCGGTTCTCTCTCGTCAATAGCTATTGAACAATGAAAATGGAAGATTCTGAATCAACACCTTTTTGTTAAAATTTTTGATTTTTTAAAATATTGAAATACTAAAAAAAATTATACAGAATTTACACAACAGTGGGTGATTGTTCTAATTTATATACTTAATTATCTTTAACCTTCTCTGAAGGGCCCGTGGGTTTGATGATAAAGAGTCTAAATGAAGTTCCTTTCTGCAGTTTAATCCATCCAAGTAGCAGCAGAACAACTTTAATGGCACAACAGGTTACATCTCCATCACTCTCATTCCCTGTCACTCATCTCCTATGTGAATCTCTCCTCACATGCAGGAGAGTCTGGGAAGGGTAATGCCAAATTATTGTTCTATTATAATATTTATATCTATGGCAATGCCAGAATAAAAGTCTCAGATTACAAACCATGTATTTCTTATTACAAAACCATGCCTACACCATAAAACTGATGACTATTTGACCTCTGCGCAACTCAGAAAAAGGAACTAACAGTTTGAAGTGGACACCTCAAACTTCACATGCACTGTTCGTTATTGTCATTTCTTAGTTTGCCCACTTTGCCAATGAAGAAATCGGTAAAATAATTGGCAACATTAAATGGTTTTGTGATGAATAATACATCTGATTCGATGAAAGATGGAGTTCAATTTGTTTTTCTGCCCATAATTTCATTTTTCCATCATTCTTTTGATCATTGATCTTGGTTTCATAATTCAGTTTCTTCTTCTTTTTGTTGAGTTTAATCACATCATTTTTCAATTTCAGTCAGTCAGCCAGTCAGATGTGCAGCCAGACCCATTAGCCACTCCTTTTGCCCCATCTCTTTCAACCATACATTTGTTCAATTCTTTATCAATCCATGAATGATTAACAGTTCGAATAGCCAGCTTCTTAACAGGTGCATGTTTATCAATAATTGGAAGAAGCAATTTCATATATTAATCAAGTGCAGCGTCTGGATGCTCCTTATTAATCACATCAGACCAACAAATGTTTTTAACATCATCCACATAAGACACATAGCTAAATCTGTTGTATAATCTCTAAAAGAGATGAGATGATGCCGGCGACCCTCGTATTTAGACCCTTGTATTTAGACCCTCGTATTTAGACCCCCGTATGCTTCATTCCGCAACGAGCCATTGTTTACAGCTTCTGTAGCCTGGCGTCCTTAATCAACCAAATCTAAACTATTTCACCAAATAAAGTTGCTAGTCAACAGAGGCATATCCAATTTCCCTTGAAAGAATACTTACAATTTGACGTGTTGATTGTGTCCTTCGCTGCCAAATAAGCGCTTAAAACACATTTTTATCCAGGGTCTCCCATTTTCAGGCTGTAGAAGTGGAGTTTACATTGTAGCTTACTCTTGTGTGACTGCGTGGTCTAGAATTGACTACAATGGCAGCCCACAGACGGAAAACAAAACCCAGCCCTTTCCCACCAACTCCATCTATTGTGCTCATAATTCCTGCTGTGAAAATAGCTCAAATACGCCAACGCTAAGATTTGCCATTGCATTTGTTCAAATAGAGCCCATAGTGTAAAATCAGGTGAGCTGGCACTACTCTTTTTGCAGTTTTGTGGTGGAAAACTGAGCAGGTCGAGCATAACGCGTCAAACCTGTTACTTATAGATAGGCTGTAAATCTCCGTATTCAATTGCCTTCCCCGGGAGGAGGACAGGTGGTGGGCCTACATCCAAGCTGAAATATCTGCCAGGCACCCAGAGATGTGTGTCCTAACCTGTGTGTCAGAAGGGGGGAAGGATAACAGTAGTTGAATGTCATCCGAATAGCAATGATAGGAGAGACGATGTGAGGATATGACTGAGCCAAATTGCTTGGTGTATAGAAAGAAGAGGATAGGGCCTAAATCTGAGCCCCTTGGGACACCAGTTGTAAGAGTATGAGGTGCAGACAGAGATCATCTCCACTTCACCTGGTGCGACCGGCCTGTCAGGTAGAAGATAATCCAAGAGTGTGCCGACCCTGAAACGCCCAGCCCTGAGAGGGTGGAGAAGAGGATCTGGTGGTTCACGGTGTCAAAGGCAGCGATAGATCTTGGAGGATGAGAACAGAGGAGAGAGAGACAGCTTTGGCAGTGTGGAGAGCCTCTGTGACACAGAGAAGAGCAGTCTCGGTTGAGTGACCCGTTTTGAAGCCTGACTGGTTTGTTCTGAGAGAGATAATGAGAGAGTTGATCACAGACAGCACACTCAAGTGTTTTGGAAGGAAACGGAAGTAGGGATGCAGGTCTGTAGTTTTTGGCGTCAGATGAGTCAAGTGTTGGTTTCTTGAGGAGGGGATTGACTTGGGCCATTTTGAAGTCAATGCGGACGCAGCTAGTGGTCAGGGATGAGTTGATGAGACAAGTGAGGAATGGGAGGAGTTCTCTGGAGATGGGAGAAATATAATCTTGTTAGAGAGGGGAGAAAGAGGTCAAGGTGTAGGGTAGTTCTGTGTGAGTGGGATCAATGTACTAAATAGGCTGAGTGAATGAGGAGTGGATGTTGTCAACCTTCTTTTCAAAGTGGTTGATAAAGTCGTCCGCAGAGAGGGAGGAGGGAGGGAGAGGGGCTGGAGGATTAAGGAGGGAGGAGAAGAAAGAAAATAGTTCCCTAGGGTTTGAGGAGGAAGCTTGAAATGTAGAGTGATGGAAAGTGGCTTTAGTAGCAGATACAGAGGAAGAGAAGGTAGAGAGGAGGGAGTTAAAGGATAATAGGTCCTCCAGAAGTTTAGTTTTACTGAATTTTTGCTTAGCTGCCCGCAGCCCTGTTCTGTAAGCTCATAATGAGTCACACAACCACGGAGCAGGAGGGGAGGTCTGAGTACGCAGGGAGGAAAGGGGACAGTGCAAGTCATAGGATGCAGACAGGGAGGAGAGTAGGGTCGAATAGGCAGAATCAGGAGACAGGAGGCAGAAGGATTTAGAAAAAGGGTGAGATTATAGGAGAGAATAGTGGGAGAGAGAGAGCGAAGATTGCGATGGTGCATGACCACCTGAGTTTGGGCTGAGTGGTTAGGGTTGGAAAGGGAGACAGAAAAGGAAACAAAGTAGTGATCAGAGAACTGGATGGGGGTTGCAGTGAGATTAGTAGGTGAACAACCTCTAGTAAAGATGAGGCCAAGCGTATTACTTGCCTTGTGAGTTGGAGGGGATTGCGAAAAGTGAGGTCAAATGAGGCAAGGAGGGGAACGAGAGAGCTGGAAAAAAATTTAATTGAAGGCAGACAACTGTCTACACACACCATTGTTACTTGTTTATAGTTTACTTTAGTTAATAAATATATTTTTGTTATTCCTTGATCTCCACGTTGTCTCTTTTGTTACGGGCTATGAGCCGGTTCGTGACAAGTGGGGGCTCATCAGGGATCTGAACCCGGGACCTCTCGCAAATAACAATGGCGACGTGACGACCCTCCCACTCCGTCTGCTGAATTCTTTCTCTTTGCTCTTGTTTTCCTTAATAGAATGTCTGTGGGCGGAGCCGGGAGGGTCGTCAACGAAATGGTACACAGTTGGGCTCGGGTGTGTCCTGGGGATAATACAGCTTTCCCCCATTCATTGAGTAGACTCTCTCCACGCAGACACATTGTTGGATTTTGGTTGTGGCATTTTTGTGGCTGTTTGTTTGTTTGCTTTGGCACCTCTCAACACCCCTCATTATTACGTCTATGCACGCATCCACTCACTAACTACTGACTACACACACCATTCTCACTTGTTTATAGTTTAATTTAGTTAAAGGAATAACAAAACTGTATTTATTATCTCCACGTTGTCTCCCTTTTTGTTACCGGCTACAGGATGGTTCGTGACAGGAGGTTGAAGTCACCAAGTATGAAGAGTGGCGAGCCATCGTCAGGAAATTAACTTATCGAGGTGTCAAGCATATTGACATCAGTCTCCAAGGGCAACTGATGGGCAATAGATGACAACAATGTTAAGCTTGAGTGGACAAGTGACAGTGACAGCATGGAATTCAAATGAAGAGATGGACAGGTGAGAGAGGGAGAAAATAGAACATCTCCAGTTACCAGTAATCAGTAGCCCTGTGCCACCACATGCTATTAGACTATGAGAAAAAACTCAGTCAGATTAAGAGAGAGCAGCAGGAGTTGCAGTGTTCTCTGGGGTGATCCATGTCAAAGTCAGGGTCAAAAGATCAAGGGACTGAAGTGCAGCATAGGCTAAGATGAACTTGGCGTTCTTGACCACAGAACGGCAGTTCCAAACTCTGCCAGAGACCCGGAATTCCACATGAGTTGTGCATGCAGGGTGCAGTAAATTAGAAGGGATGTTGCCAAGGGGTGGGGAACGTCTATAAAGCCTACACAACATATACAGTGCCTTCAGAAAGTATTCACACCTGTTGACATTTTACACATTTTTGTTGTGTTACGAAGTGGGATTAAATGCATTTAATTGTCATTTTTTTTGTCAACAATCTACACAAAATACTTGACTGTCAAATTGGGAGAAAAATTTGAACATTTGTAAAAGTTCAAACTAAAACAATAATACAGTGCATTCGGAAAGTATTCAGACCCTTTGACTTTTTGTTTTGTTACTTTCTGTCCTTGGTCATTGATAATGTATGATTTTACAACTCAGAAAGAGTCCCATGAGGATGCTGTAAACCACAGAAAAAGCATTTAGTCAGCCACCAATTGTGCAAGTTCTCCCACTTAAAAAGATGAGGCCTGTAATTTTCATCATAGGTACACTTCAACTATGACAGACAAAATGAGAAAAAAAATCCAGAAAATCACATTGTAGTATTTTTAATGAATTTATTTGCAAATTATGGTGGAAAATAAGTATTTGGTCACCTACAAACAAGCAAGATTTCTGGCTCTCACAGACCTGTAACTTCTTTTTTAAGAGGCTCCTCTGTCCTTCACTCTTTACCTGTCTTAATGGCACCTGTTTGAACTTGTTATCAGTATAAAAGACACCTGTCGACAACCTCAAACAGTCACACTCCAAACTCCACTATGGCGAAGACCAAAGAGCTGTCAAAGGACACCAGAAACAAAATTGTAGACCTGCACCAGGCTGGGAAGACTGAATCTGCAATAGGTAAGCGGCTTGGTTTGAATAAATCAACTGTGGGAGCAATTATTATGAAATGGAAGACATACAAGACCACTGATAATCTCCCTTGATCTGGGGCTCCACGCAAGATCTCTCCCCGTGGGGTCAAAATGATCACAAGAACGGTGAGCAAAAATACCAGAACCACACGGGGGGACCTAGTGAATGACCTGCAGAGAGCTGGGACCAAAGTAACAAAGCCTACCATCAGTAACACACTACGCCGCCAGGGACTCAAATCCTGCAGTGCCAGACGTGTCCCCCTGCTTAAGCCAGTACATGTCCAGTCCCATCTGAAGTTTGCTAGAGAGCATTTGGATGATCCAGAAGAAGATTGGGAGAATGTCATATGGTCAGATGAAACCAAAATATAACTTTTTGGTAAAACCTCAACTCGTCGTGTTTGGAGGACAAAGAATGCTGAGTTGCATCCAAAGAACACCATACCTACTGTGAAGCATGGGGGTGGAAACATCATGCTTTGGGGCTGTTTTTCTGCAAAGGGACCAGGACGACTGATCCGTGTAAAGGAAAGAATGAATGGGGCCATGTATCGTGAGATTTTGAGTGAAAACCTCCTTCCATCAGCAAGGGCATTGAAGATGAAACGTGGCTGGGTCTTTCAGCATGACAATGATCCCAAACACACCGACCGGGCAACGAAGGAGTGGTTTCGTAAGAAGCATTTCAAGGTCCTGGAGTGGCCTAGCCAGTCTCCAGATCTCAACCCCATAGAAAATCTTTGGAGGGAGTTGAAAGTCCGTGTTACCCAGCAACAGCCCCAAAACACCACTGCTCTAGAGGAGATCTGCATGGAGGAATGGGCCAAAATACCAGCAACATTGTGTGAAAACCTTGTGAAGACTTACAGAAAACGTTTGACCTCTGTCATTGCCAACAAAGGGTATATAACAAAGTATTGAGATAAACTTTTGTTATTGACCAAATACTTAATTTTCCACCATAATTTGCAAATAAATTCATTAAAAATCCTTCAATGTGATTTTCTGGATTTTTTTTTCTAATTTTGTCTGTCATAGTTGAAGTGTACCTATGATGAAAATTACAGGCCTCTCATCTTTTTAAGTGGGAGAACTTGCACAACAACCTCTCCCTCAACGTGATCAAGACAAAGGAGATGATTGTGGACTACAGGAAAAGGAGGACCGAGCACGCCACCATTCTCATCGACGGGGCTGTAGTGAAGCAGGTTGAGAGCTTCAAGTTCCTTGGCGTCCACATCACCAACAATTTAAAATGGTCCAAGCACACCAAGACAGTTGTGAAGAGGGCACGACAAAACCTATTCCCCCCTCAGGAAACTGAAAAGATGTGGCATGGGTCCTCAGATCTTCAAAATGTTTTACAGCTGCACAATCAAGAGCATCCTGACGGGTTGCATCACTGCCTGGTATGGCAACTGCTCAGCCTCCGACCGCAAGGCACTACAGAGGATAGTGCGTAAGGCCCAGTACATCACCGGGGTAAAGCTTCCTGCCATCCAGGACCTCTATACCAGTCGGTGTCAGAGGAAGGCCCTAAAAAACTAAAAACTAAAAACTAAAACTAAAAAACTGTTCTCTCTGCCACCGCACGGCAAGCAGTCCTGGAGCGCCACGTCTAGGTCCAAGAGGCTCCTAAATAGTTTCTACCCCAAGCCATAAGACTCCTGAACAGCTGATCAAATGGCTACCCAGACTATTTGCATTTCCCCCCCCCCCCCCCCCCCCCCCCCCCGGAACACTGCTGCTACTCTCTGTTATTGTCCATGCATAGTCACTTTAATAACTCTACCTACATGTACATATTACCTGAATTACCTCGACACCGGTGCCCCCGCACATTGACATTGACTCTGTACCCACTGTATATTGCCCCGCTATTGTTATTTACTGCTGCTCTTTAATTATTTGTTATTCTTATCTCTAACTTTTTTGTTGTTGAGATTTTCTTAAAACTGCATTGCTAGTTAAGGGCTTGTAATTATGAATTTCACTGTAAGGTGAACCTGTTGTACCTGTTGTATTCGGTGCATGTGACAAATTACATTTGATTTGATTTGATAGATGTTCGGTCTTAGTAAGGATGTGTTCCACTCTGAGGCTTGTGAGAATAAAACCATTCATTTGAATAGATCAAAATGCACGTGAAAATTTTGAGGTGTCCTGGAAAATGTTAGTTCCTTTTTCTGAGTGGAGAAGTGATAGACCTCTAAAATGTTAGTTCCTTTTTTAGAAAAAATTATTTTCTTCTGAAAAGGAACAAACATTTTCCCAGACATGCATTGCATTGTTGTTTATTAATATTAGTGGTTTTATTCTCACATTCCTCAAAGTGGAAGTGTGATGATGGGAACACATCCTCACTAAGACTAAACATTTCCCTAAGTTTAGCTAAATGTGTATTCATCTATCTATAACATTCATATATTTTCCACCATTTAATTTGCCGGGCTACCTTAACTTCTTGCTCCAGCCAAACCACACACGTTAGTTTCTCACATTTTAGTAAACACTCTCATTCAGAGTGATTAATCACAGGATTAATTTGTAGACAAACTAGAATTAAAGCCAGACTAATTCAGTGGCACAGATGGAACTATTCAAGCAGAAAATACATCTCCTTCAAATATTGATATTTGATTGTGTAGACAAAATTCAGTATCACTTTTGCATTACAATAAATAGCCTAATAACTTGTCGAAATGTTAACAAAACAACTATACATTTCTTTTTATGTAATCCTATAAAGTGGGCATGTAAAATATAGCATTCATAGGTCAAGGCAGGTCTGTGGAGATAACTTTTAAATGGTTGAAAGCGCAGTGATAGACATTTGGCTGACAACTAAAATCGCAAAACAGACATTGTTTTTTCATTGGAATTTGATTTTGCATTTAGATGGTTGAAATCATAGTCATAACACATTGGAAATTCAGTAAACTTTTTGAGTTGGTGTGTATAGTTTGTAATCTCATTAATCAATGTCTCAACCAAGTATTACCTGTCACACCCTGATCTATTTCACCTGTCTTTGTGCTTGTCTCCACCCCCCATCAGGTGTCTCCCATCATTATCCCCTGTGTATTTATACCTGTGTTCTCTGTTTGTCTGTTGCCAGTTTGTTTTGTTTGTAAAGCCTACCAGTGTTTTTTCCCTTGCTCCTGGCTTTTCTAAAGTTCCTGTTTTCTAGTTTGGACCATTCTGCCTGCTGTCCTGTACCTTGTCCCACCACACTGAATTATTGACCTCTGCCTGCCCTGAGACTGCCTGCTGTTGTGTACCTTATGGACTCTGATCTGGATTACTGACCTCTGCTTGACCTGTCGTTTTGCCTGCCCCCTGTTCTAGTAATACACTTGTATTACTTACTTACTTATTACTTACTTCACTACTTACTTTGTCTGCATCTGGGTCTTTCCTAAAATGTGATAATTATCCATGTTGAAATGATGTGGTTTGCCAAATGGGTACTTTCAATACTTCTTCTTTCTTGAACTTTATTACTCTTTTTGTCACGTACGTCCCATAGATTTTTGCCCCTCCCTATCACATTCTTCCACTGAAACAAAAAACCTTTAAGATAAGTGACAAAATCAGAACAGAGACCTGAAAGAAGAGTTGAGTTTGATGCAAATATTCAGTTGAATTTTAGGTGAACTCTTGCGTAGCACCTAAATAGATTCACTGTTGCTATCAAAGTCATTCTTAAGGGTAGGTTTTAAAGTGCAAATAAAATGTGACCATACTTTATCACTCATATCTCATCAATTATGCTAATAGATTTTTTAAAGTCACCAACAGCTCTTGTTTCAATTCAAACCAGAATTGAACTAAACAGACAATAGGCCTCGGGTTTAAAGCTCTGGTTGATTTCAAATGTAATGATATTTAGTGAAATTGGATTGTGTTTGGTTGTCATTGCAGCCAACTATCAACTTTTGAAGGAGATGTATCCAGGGCCGGATTAGGAAATCATAAACCTTCATCTCCACCAAAAGTCTAGGTTAAAGAATAGGACTAAATTAATTCAAAACTTTTTAAAAAGCTGCAATATGTATATTTTTGGGAGACCCAACCAAATTCACCTAGAAATGTATATGGTTCCCATTCAAGTTTTTGCTTCTTTTAACTTTCGGTTTTATATGCCAGCTTCAAACAGCTGAAAATACAATATTTTGGGTTATTGAAAAGATAAATCAGAGTGGTTTTAGATTTTAGAAAAGTTAAGGCTATTTTACAAACAAATGTAACATTCAGCCTTAAAATGAGTAACACATCCATGGCCACATTCAACTAACTTTTGCCTGTCTTTTTGAGTTGGTTGTCGTCTCAATGTCTCAACCAAATATTACCCAATTATCTACGTTGAAATGATGTGGTGTGTCCAGCGGGTACTTTCAATACTTCTTCTTTCTTTGACTTTAATACACATTCTGTCACTTTCCGTCCCATCAGTTTTGCCCCTCCCTGCCACGTTCTATCCCTGAAAAACAAAACACCTTAAAGATAAGTGACAAAATCAGAACAGAGACCTGAAGGAAGAGGTGAGTTTGATATAAATGTTCAGTTGAATTGTAGGTGTGCTCTTACGTAGCTCCTTTTAAATAATTAACTTGGGAAAAATAATTGATAGTATTATTTTCTAATATTTGGATTTGACACCCCTCTGTTTCATGACAGTAGAAACTAAGGACCAACATTTTCCACATTGAAGGTGCTAATGTTTGAATTTTAATTATGTTAATGCAGCCACATGGTATATAAACAGCAAGACCATTGACATTAATTATGACTGGTTATAAGAATGACCTCACTGAGAACCCTTACTGCAATGCTAAGTTAAGTTAAAACATACATTTAGAAAATTGTGTGTTCTTACAATGAGTGACATTGTGTACCAAACAATTCCTCCCCTAGTGACAACATGAATTTCTCAGAGGAGTACTTGGAGGATTATTATGACACGTTCATTCAAACGGATCATTCAGAGCAGCTAAATCAGTCCATACGGGTGGTGTCCATAGTCATCTACAGCATAACCTGTGTCCTCGGTATCCCAGGAAACGCATTTGTCATCTGGATAGCTGGAGTGAAGATGAAGAGGACAGTCAACACTGTCTGGTTTGTAAACCTGGCTGTAGCAGACCTCCTCTGCTGCATCTCCATACCCTTCTCATTGGTTGAAATCATATTGAACCAACACTGGCCATTCGGAGAGGCTATGTGTAAGGTTATCCCCTCTGTCATGTATCTCAACATGTTTGCCAGCGTCTTCACCCTGGTTCTCATCAGCCTGGACCGATTTGTCCTGATCATCCTGCCTGTCTTGGCCCAGAAACACCGGAGCATCGCCTTGGCCTGGTTGCTGTGTGGTCTTGCCTGGGTCCTGGCCTTGCTCCTCAGCCTCCCCACCATGATTCATAATGGGACCATCGATAGTGTTGACAATGACGAAATTATTATGTGCACCTCTGTACACCCCCTTGGCGAAAACAACATTAGGGGCTTCTTTTCTGCCATCAAAGCCACCCATGTTCCCAGGCTGATCCTCGGCTTCCTCGTTCCCCTGACGGTCATCGCTGTCTGCTACCTGCTCATCGGCAGGAGGGTGAGCAGCGCTCACTTCAAGTCTCAGAGGACCTTCTGGCTCATTCTGGCTGTGGTGGCAGCATTCTTTGTGTGCTGGCTGCCGTATCACACCATAGGTATGGTGATTGGGTATGGTAGGTTTGCCTCGGCTGATGAAGCCTGGAATTGGTACCCCCTGGCCATCTCTCTGGCCTATGTCAACAGCTGCCTCAACCCTGTCCTGTATGTGTTCATGGGCCAGGACTTCAAGGAGAGGGTCAGGGTCTCTTTCCGTAAAATATTTGAGAATGTCTTCAGTGAGGATGCCATAACACACACATCTGTGACTCATGTCGGAGTCCAAAATGTCTGATAACTCTCCTGGGTCGTATTCATAAAACAGCATACTTAAGTTATAGATAATGCTAAGAGTGTGCAAAGCTGTCATCAAGGCAAAGGGTGGCTACTTTGAAGAATCTCAAATATAAAATATATTTGTTTAACACTTTTTTGGTTACTACATGATTCCATATGTGTTATTTCATAGTTTTGATGTCTTCACTATTATTCTACAATGTAGAAAATAGTAAAAAAGAAAGAAAAACCCTTGAACGAGTAGGTGTGTCCAAACTTTTGACTGGAACGGTATATTCTTTGGTATTGGTGTGTAGAAAAGGAACTGGGAGCCAGTGTCTAGATTACTCTAATCAAGGCATTCCAAGTAAAAAAATACATTTTTATAGCCATCCACCACTTAGACATTCCTCTCGTGCTTACTGTAATATCTGTCATTTTCAAAAATAAACCGTCTGAAGATCAACTGGCTGGTTGGCATAGATGTTCTCCACTAAAGCCACATAGTGGTGCTATAGAGCAATGATAAGCACTACACTAACCCCATATGATAAACTTGACTAATCTCATGATGCTAGAGAAGTCACTGTGTAACTGATTAAATATTGAAGTGTTGTGACGACAGCTTGGGTTAATTTATATGTCAGAAAATCTGAACACTCGCTGACAGCTTCATTTTCTCAAAGTTATCTCCTGGTATGTGATGACTGTCATATTGGGTGGACTGGAGTTTTGTTTGGATAAGAGGAGTCAACTATTATCTGATCCCCTGCTTGGAAATGGAAATGTACATTTGAACTTAAAGGAGCAATCAGCATTTGCTACATCCATTTTTGAACTTATAAATTAATGATATGTACTCATTGATTCTTGAAGAATACAACATATGCCTCATGAGCTAAGTTCAACTGTTGTACCCCAACAGAACCCCAAATAAGCGTATTTTTACTCCAATGTTTGTAAACAAACACCAACTAGCCTAAAAACCTAGTTAAAGTAAAATGTTGATATCAATAACGTTCAACCCTTGCATCCATAGCTCTGTCTATGAATTTAAAAGGGGTCTAACCCCACCCGTTTATATTTTTACAGGAACAGGGGTGGGGTGTACGCGTTGTAATTGTTTCAACTGCTGATTGCCCCTTTAAGTACCCTTCTAGCCTCTATGACTGCATTTACACAGGCAGACCAATTTTGATATTTTTTCCACTAATTGATCTTTTGACCAATCAAATCAGCTCTGAAAAATACATTTTGAAAAAAAATTAAACAGATTTGATTGGGCAAAAGATCAATTAGTGGAAAAAATATCAGAAATGGGCTGCCTGTGTAGACACAGACCTTGTGTTACTTTCCTTCTAAACAATGTAGGAGCCATAAAAATAGGACAACCTAGAATTTACAAAGCCCCTCACACCACTGCAATTTGACAGTGCACTTAATGGAATGTCTGCTCTAGTAATTCTAGTTCTATTCACTTATTTTAAACGATAAACAAATAACGAAAAAGCAAACATAATTCTCTTGTCTCTTATTCTCACAAATGCAAAAAAAGGACATGCTGAACAATAATTATAATAATCATTATTTCTGTAGAGCGCATTTTCCACGCTCAATGCGCATAAATGCAGTGACATTCTGTAAATACAAAGCTCAATTCACTCTTAGACTACCACTGCTCCACTCAGGAAAAGGAACAAACAGTTTGAAATGGATACCTTTTTCAAGAAACCTCTGAAACCTTATCAAATGAGTGGTTTCATTCTGATAGGTCTCAGAATGGAAATGTGACAATAATAACACCTCACCACTAAAATACTGAACATTTACACTTTACATTTTTGTCATTTAGCAGACGTTCTTATCCAGAGCGACTTACAGTTAGTGCATCAAGTTTTGCTAAATGTGTATTGATGAGTGTATATTTATTTTAAACCTATTAGTGATCCCTTTGCGTGCCAATCCCTTTAGCGGGATCGATTTGACAACATCCAGTGAAATTGCAGAGCGCCAAATTCAAACTACAGAAATATAAATATTCAAGATTCACAAAAATTTAAGTGTAATTCATTAAAATAAAGCTTAACTTCTTGTTAATCCAGCCGCAGTGTCAGATATCAAAAATGCTTTACGGCGAAAGTAGACCATACAATTATCTGAGGACAGCGCCCCGCATACAAACACATGCTGGAGGTCTTTTTGCAGGGCTCTGGCAGTGCTCCTCCTGCTCCTCCTTGCACAAAGGCGGAGGTAGCGGTCCTGCTGCTGGGTTGTTGCCCTCCTACGGCCTCCTCCACGTCTCCTGATGTACTGGCCTGTCTCCTGGTAGCGCCTCCATGCTCTGGACACTACGCTGACAGACACAGCAAACCTTCTTGCCACAGCTCGCATTGATGTGCTATCCTGGATGAGCTGCACTACCTGAGCCACTTGTGTGGGTTGTAGACTCCGTCTCATGCTACCACTAGAGTGAAAGCACCGCCAGCATTCAAAAGTGACCAAAACATCAGTCAGGAAGCATAGGAACTGAGAAGTGGTCTGTGGTTATCACCTGCAGAACCACTCCTTTATTGGGGGTGTCTTGCTAATTGCCTATAATTTCCACCTGTTGTCTATTCCATTTGCACAACAGCATGTGAAATTCATTGTCAATCAGTGTTGTTTCCTAAGTGGACAGTTTGATTTCACAGAAGTGTGATTGACTTGGAGTTACATTGTGTTGTTTAAGTGTTCCCTTTATTTTTTTGAGCAGTGTACTTATTTTCCACCATAATTTGCAAATAAATTCATTAAAAATCCTACAATGTGATTTTCTGGATTTTCTTCCTTCTCATTTTGTCTGTCATAGTTGAAGTGTACCTATGATGAAAATTACAGGCCTCTCTCATCTTTTTAAGTGGGAGAACTTGCACAATTGGTGGATGACTAAATAATTTTTTGCCCCAAGTTACCTGTAAACTTTGTCCAAACATTTCAAACAACGTTGCTAATCCAAATGTATGTATCCTAAAACGTAAATAATAATTACAATTTAAGATGGGAAATACTGTGCTCAATACCGGACAAAAACAAAGTGAAGCACGTTCCAAGTCGCACGCATCTAAACTTTAGAGGGCTACTTCTATATTTCTCAAAGGAAAAACATAAACCAATTTCTAAAGACTTTTGACATCTAGTGGAAGCCATAGGAACTGCAAGCATATTTCTATTAAAAAGGGATTGCCATAGAAAAATTATGGAAAACAGATTGAGCTCAAAATGGTTTTTCCCTGGATGGATTGTGCTCCGGGTTTTGCCTGCCAAACCAGTTCTGTTATACTCACAGACATTATTCAAACCGTTTTAGAAACTTCAGTGTTTTCTATCCAAATCTACTAATAATATGCATATCCTAGCTTCTTGCTCCCCCTAGCCGAAAGAGGTTTTAATAACAGCCAGATACAAACAGCATCATCACTTTGCTCATTGTATAATTCCTTCTTGCATCTATGTGCTCTTCTCCTCTCACCTTTTCCATTGGCTTCTGGATTTCAGTGCACAACACAACAACTGTCTGTGACCAGGTGAAAAATACTCTAACCAAACCTTCATACCATAACTGCTAACCGCTACACACAGCTGACATTAAATTGTTGTCAGCATATTAGCTAACGTCATAGTAAACATAGCTACTAGAACAAACGCGTTAGTAAACACGCTACAATCATGTAGTACAGTGTACAGCAAGCAGTTTAGCAGTTACACCGGCGGGCAAAGGTGGCAATAAATTAATACAATCGAAAGCTTGCCTTGACTTGGAAGAGTTCCAGTGTTGGATAGCCTTAGCCAGCTAGCTAACACAAATAGCATTCCTCCCTGTTTGAGCCGGGTGTTTGAGTAGGCTAAATTAGCTAGCTACACCATGGTACTACCGCAGAGAGTGCTGCTGAAGCTACTGTAGACCTTTTAATCAGTTATTTGCCAAAGTGAATATATTTAGCACAGTTTGATCTAAAAAGGATAATGTTTCACTATATATATAAAAAAAAAGAAATTCACTGATTTGGATGGTCCCCCCCCCCTTACTACTCTGAGAAACCTCCACTGGTGCAGGTGCATATTACAGTACATCATGATTGCAAGGTGTCCCAATTTATTTTCCAACTGTCCGGTAACCTTCTAGCCAATTAGAAACGAGTGTTCAACAATGCTGGGGTATAATTACTTTTAATCTTACCCTGGGATTTCAGAGAATATATTTTTTAAGACATTTCTTTACTTTTTAACCACAGATCATAGAAACACGCTGTTTTGTAAACATTGGTTTGGTGCTGAAGATGATAAATAGGAGGTTGAAAAGTGGCGGAATTGCACTTTAAATATTTGTAGCAGAATGCCAGTTTGTAGTTAGAGGTGATCAATGAACGACCAGCAAACATTTTTGTTTTATTGTAGGTCTCAATAGTTAGTTTTATTCAGTCCTTTAAAAAAAATGTATTTATTAAAAATAAATCTCACATTTCGGAAGAAACTTAATTAAACCCTTTTTATGTGAGGGTCAACTGCCAGTCTCTTCACAGGAAGTTCCTCTGTCTCAGTGTTGCCACTGTCTTTGGAATTGAATTCTACAGAGAATACAAAATAATTGTGATCTTAGAGATTCTTTCTGCAGTATTCTCAACTCTTTCTTCAAGACCAGAAAATGGGGCACTGACATATTTTTCACCCTCTAATTAATGTGTGCTTCTGCCTTGTGCTCCTAATTGAGAGCTTGTTAATTGATTGAGAAATGTGATTGTCTCCCTTTCTCTTTAGAACCCTAGTTTCCTTTGTTTGTGCAACCGCCCAGGGGACATTGGGGCGGCAGGGTAGCCTAGTGGTTAGAGCGTTGGACTAGTAACCGAAAGGTTGCAAGTCCAAATCCCTGAGCTGACAAGGTACAAATCTGTCGTTCTGCCCCTGAACAGGCAGTTAACCCAATGTTCCTAGGCAGTCATTGAAAATAAGAATTTGTTTTTAACTGACTTGCCTAGTTAAATAAAATAAAATAAAAACATTCTGTTTCCCTACACGGATTCAAGTGAAACTAAACCAAAGCGCAGCAGTCAGGATGGTGGATCAGGCGAGCAGGTCTCCTTTGGATGCCTTTGTTTTGCTAAGATGCAAACCTGCAAATGAGAACTTGTTCTCAACTAGCCTACCTGGTTAAATAAAGGTGAAATAAAAAAGATAAGTGTAACGTTGATTTAATGACCTGAGTTAAAGGTGACGTCGAAGGCTTCCTTCCCCATGTCTGTACTGGACCCTGTTTTTGTGCAGGCAGATACTTTTTTTTTCAGGATTGTTTCATTGTTTTGTGTAACCTCCTCCCACTACTTTTGATCTTTTTACCTGGCTTTGACCCTTCCATGTTCTGCCACTCAACCCCAAACTAAAATAACCGGTGCATGTTAGACACGTAATTCAGAGCTCCCGATGCTGTTGGTATAAACCTATGGTAGTACAGCCAGCTTATTGGCATTAGGTGTTAATAATGCTATTTTCTAATGATTAGTCCGTATTGGAATTTGGCCTCTAGGTACCCTTTCTCAGGCCAGAGGTCACTGAAGAGCAGGCCTTAGTAACTGCTATCTGGGCCCCTGAGCCATAAAATCGGCCATGGGTGTTCTTAAGCGATTTCACATGTATAGTCTATTCAACCCCAAGGTCTCAGCCTTGATGTAATGCTTTGGCATTAAACAGCAAACAGATAAGTCAAGAGTATTTAGGTCAGACCACCCCTCTGGAGGGGGAGAGATTTGCTGCGAACCTCGTAGAGGAACATGTCTGTTCCCATGTGCATATGTCTGTCTATTAAACCTTTATATAGAGAAGTTGTTTGCGTTATATTTTGTGTCTAGCATTTCTCTACACCTTGACCAGTTTCCATTCCTAGCATTGGGTCAGTTTATTCCCAACCCCTTTTGGTCGAGCTGTGAAACAAATTGCAATACTTGTTATTTCTTGATCCATATTAGTCATGTTGTCACCTATCTCACACCTAAACTCAGCAAAAAAAGATAATTTGTAAAAATCCAAATAACTTCCCAGATCTTCATTATAAAGGTTTTAAACACTGTTTCCCATGCTTGTTCAATAAACCATAAACAATGAATGAACATGCACCTGTGGAACGGTCGTTAAGACACTAATAGCTTACAGACGGTAGGCAAATGAGGTCACAGTTATGAAAACTTAAGACACTAAAGAGGCTTTTCTACTGACTCTGAAAAACACCAAAAGAAAGATGCCCAGGGTCCCTGCTCATCTGCGTGAACGTGCCTTAGGCATGCTGCAAGGAGGCATGAGGACTGCAGATGTGGCCAGGGAAATAAATTGCAATATCCGTACTGTTAGACACCTCAGACAGCGCTACAGGGAGACAGGACGGACAGCTGATCGTCCTCGCAGTGGCAGACCATGTGTAACAACACCTGCACAGGATCTGTACATCTGAAAATCACACCTGCGGGACAGGTTAGGATGGCTACAACAACTGCCCGAGTTACACCAGGAAAGAACAATCCCTCTATCAGTGATCAAAACTGTCCGTAATAGGCTGAGAGAGGCTGGACTGAAGGCTTGTAGGCCTGTTGTAAGGCAGGTTCTCACCAGGCATCACCGGCAACAACATCGCCTATGTCGCGACCCACCATCGCTGGACCAGACAGGACTGGCAAAAAGTGCTCTTCACTGACGAGTCGTGGTTTTGTCTCACCAGGGGTGATGGTCAGATTCACCTTTATCGTCGAAGGAATGAGCATTACACCGAGGCCTGTACTCTGGAGCGGGATCGATTTGGAGGTGGAGGGTCCGTCATGATCTGGGGCGTTGTGTCACAGCATCATCGGACTGAGCTTGTCATTGCAGGCAATCTCAATACTGCGTTACAGGGAAGGCATCTGCCACCCTCATGTGGTTCCCTTCCTGCAGGCTCATCCTGACATGACCCTCCAGCATGACAATGCCACCAGCCATACTGCTCGTTCTGTGCGTGATTTCCTGCAAGACAGGAATGTCAGTGTTCTGCCATGGCCAGCGAAGAGCCCGGATCTCAATCCCATTGAGCACGTCTGGGACCCATTGGATTGGAGGGTGAGGGCCATTCCACCCAGAAATGTCTGGGAACTTGCAGGTGCCTTGGTGGAAGAGCGGAGTAACATCTCACAGCAAGAACTGCCAAATCTGGTGCAGTCCATGAGGAGGAGATGCACTGCAGTACTTTATGCAGCTGGTGGCCACACCAGATACTGACTTACTTTTGATTTAGACCCCTTTATTCAGGGTGACATTATTCCATTTCTGTTAGTCACATGACTGTGAAACTTGTTCAGTTTTTTCTCAGTTGTTGAAACTTATGTTTCTACAAATATTTACACATGTTAAGTTTGCTGAAAATAAAACGCAGTTGACAGCGAGAGGACCTTTCTTTTTTTGCTGAGTTTATTTAGCCTCTCCCTATCACATTATCTCCTGCAACACTGCCACCGGGTGTAACTACATTTATAACAGAGAGCTGAAAGATAGTGTAACTTCGACACATATTTTTAGCTGAATTTCCGGGACAACTCTTGCGTAGCACGACCCTTCTATGATTTGACCTGGAATCTGGCCTTGTACGTCCTGTATGAATATCATTGGTCAATTCTATAGTAGTGGTTTGGACAATAATTACAGTAATGTTATACCGTCCAACAATCTCAGGTGTACATTTTATAAAATAAATCTATTCTCTTTTGATCAGAAGCCGTCTCCTTCGTCATTGATAACTTAAGAGTAACATTTGGATACTAATTGTCACGTTTTTCATCACATCTAACTAAAAGGAAGGACGCATGCAAAGTAGTATTGTTTAAAGATGGTTACCGTGAGGTAGTCAGGTGAAGGTGATCAGTTTGGCATTCCCTCTCCTTGCAATAATATTCCTCTTAAATGGGAACTCGACTCTAAGGTTTTTAAAAACATTTTTTATTTCACCTTTATTTAACCAGGTAGGCTAGTTGAGAACAAGTTCTCATTTACAACTGCGACCTGGCCAAGATAAAGCAAAGCAGTTCGACACATACAACACAGAGTTACACATAGAATAAACAAACATACAGTCATTAACACAGTAGAAAAAATGTATGTATATATACAGTGTGTGCAAATGAGGTAAGATAAGGGAGGTATAAGGCAATAAAATAGGCCATAGTGGCGAGGTAATTACGATATAACACTGGAGTGATAGATGTGCAGAAGATAAACGTGCAATTAGAGATACTGGGGTGCAAAGCAGCAAAATAAATAAATAAATACAGTATGGGGATGAGGTAGTTGGATGGGCTATTTACAGATGGGCTATGTACAGGTGCAATGATCTATGAGCTGCTCTGACAGCTGGTGCTTGAAGTTAGTGAGGGAGATAAGAGTCTTCAGCTTCTGCAATTTTTGCAGTTCATTCCAGCCATTGGCAGCAGAGGACTGGAAGGAAAGGCGGCCAAAGAAGGAATTGGCTTTGGGGGTGACCAGTGAAATATACCTGCTGGAGCGCGTGCTGTGGGTGGGTGCTGCTATAGTGACCTGTGATAAGGTGGGGCTTTTCCTAGCAAAGACTTGAGCATCCAGGTTGCAGTGGTGGGTAGTATATGGGGCTTTGGTGACAAAATGGATGGCACTGTGATAGACTGCATCCAATTGGTTGAGTAGTGTTGGAGGCTATTTTATAAATAACATTGCCGAAGTCAAGGATCGGAAGGATAGTCAGTTTTACGAGGGTATATTTGGCAGCATGAGCGAAATAGGAAGCCGATTCTAGATTTAATTTTGGATTGGAGATGCCTAATGTGAGTCTGCAAGGAGAGGTTACAGTCTAACCAGACACCTAGGTATTTGTAGTTGTCCACATATTCTAGGTCAGAACCGTCCAGAGTAGTGATGCTGGACGGGCGGGCAGGTGCGGGCAGCGATCGGTTGAAGAGCATGCATTTAGTTTTACTTGCATTTAAGAGCAGCTGGAGGCCACGGAAGGAGAGTTGTATGGCATTGAAGCTCGTCTGGAGGCACAGTGTCCAAAGAAGGGCCAGAAGTATACAGAATGGTGTTGTCTGCATAGAGGTGGATCAGAGAATCACCAGCAGCAATAAGGATATCATTGATGTATACAGAGAAAATGGTCGGCCCGAGAATTGAACCCTGTGGCACCCCCATAGAGACTGCCAGAAGTCCGGACAACAGGCCCTCCGATTTGACACACTGAACTCTGAGAAGTAGTTGGTGAACCAGGCGAGGCTGTCATTTGATAAACCAAGGCTGTTTAGTCTGCCGATAAGAATGTGGTGATTGACAGAGTCGAAGCCTCTTGGCCAGGTCGATGAAGACGGCTGCACAGTATTGTCTTTTATCGATGGCGGTTATGATATTGTTTAGGACCTTGAGCGTGGCTGAGGTGCACCCATGACCAGCTCGGAACCCAGATTGCATTGCAGAGGATGTATGGTAGGATTCGAAATGGTCGGTGATCTGTTTGTTAACTTGGCTTTCGAAGACCTTAGAAAGGCAGGGTAGGATAGATATAGGTCTGTAGCAGTTTGGGTCTAGAGTGTCTCCCCCTTTGAAGAGGTGGCTGACCGCAGAAGCTTTCCAATCTTTGGGGATCTCAGATGATACGAAAGAGAGGTTGAACAGGCTAGTAATAGGGGTTGCAACAATTTTGGCAGATCATTTTAGAAAGAGAGGGTCCAGATTGTCTAACCCGGCTGATTTGTAGGGTTCCAGATTTTGCAGCTCTTTCAGAACATCAGCTATCTGGATTTGGGTGGAGGAGAAATGGGGAGGCTTGAGCGAGTTGCTGTGGGGGGTGCAGTGCAGTTGACCGGGGTAAGGTTAGCCAGGTGGAAAGCATTGCCAGCCGTAGAAAAATGCTAATTAAAATGCTTGTGGATTTATTGGTGGTGACTGTGTTTCCTACCCTCAGTGCAGTGGGCAGCTGGGAGGAGGTGCTCTTATTCTCCATGGACTTTACAATGTCCCAGAATCTTTTTGAGTTTGTGCTACAGGATGGACATTTCTGTTTGAAAAAGCTAGCCTTATCTTTCCTAACTGCTTGTGTATATTGGTTCCTAACTTCCATGAAAAGTTGCATATCACGGGGGCTATTTGATGCTAATGCAGTCTGCCACAGGATGTTTTTGTGCTGGTCAAGGGCAGTCAGGTCTGGAGTGAACCAAGGGCTATATCTATTCCTGGTTCTACATTTTTTGAATTGGGCATACTTATTTAGGATGGTGAGAAAAGCACTTTTAAAGAATAACCAGGCATCATCTACTGACGGGATGAGGTCAATATCCTTCCAGGATACCCGGGCCAGGTAGATTAGAAAGGCCTGCTCGCTGAAGTGTTTTAGGGAGCGTTTGACAGTGATGAGGGGTGGTTGTTTGACCGCAGGCCCATTATGGATGCAGGCAATGAGGCAGTGATCACTGAGATCTTTGTGGAAGACAGCAGAAGTGTATTTGGAGGGCGAGTTGGTTAGGATGATATCTATGAGGGTGCCCATGTTTATGGATTTGTGGTTGTACCTGGTAGGTTCATTGAAAATTTGTGTGAGATTGAGGGCCTCAAGCTTAGATTGTAGGATGGCCGGGGTGTTAAGCATGTCCCAGTTTAGGTCACCTAGCAGCACAAGCTCTGAAGATAGATGGGGGGCAATCAATTCACATATGGTGTCCAGGGCACAGCTGGGGGCAGATGGTGGTCTATAGCAAGCGGCAACAGTGAGAGACTTGTTTCTGGAAAGGTGGATTTTTAGAAGTAGAAGCTTGAATTGTTTGGGCACAGACATGGATAGTATGACATAACTTTGCAGGCTATCTCTGCAGTAGATTACCACTCTGCCCCCTTTGGCAGCTCTATCTAGTTGGAAAATGTTATAGTTAGGGATGGAAATGTCAGGGTTTTTGGTGGTCTTCCTAAGCCTGGATTTAGACATGGCTAGGACATCTGGGTTGGTAGAGTGTGCTAAGGCACTGAATAAAACAAACTTGGGGAGGAGGCTTCTAATGTTAACATGCATGAAACCAAGGCTTTTACGGTTACAGAAGTCAACAAATGAGAGCGCCTGGGGAATTTGAGCAGAGCTAGGCACAGCTGGGCCTGGATTAACCTCTACAACACCAGAGGAACAGAGGAGGAGTAGGATAAGGTTATGGCTAAAGGCTATAAGAACTGGTTGTCTAGTACAAACAAAGGTGTGGTAGGATGTGGATACAGTGGAGGTAAACCTAGGCATAGAGTGACAATGAGAGAGATATTGTCTCTAGAAACATAATATAAACCAGGTGATGTCACTGCATGTGTGGGAGGTGGAACTAAGGCATATTGAGTGCTAGAGGCTCTACAGTGAAATAAGACAATAATCACTAACCAGAACAGCAATGGACAAGTCATATTGACATTAGGGAAAGGCATACGTAGCCGAGTGATCATAGGGGTCCAGTGAGTAGTTAAGCTGGCTGGAGACACAGCGATTCAGACAGCTAGCGGGCCTAGGCACGCAAGCTAGCAGAAGGGCGTTACAGGTACGTTGCGATGGATGAAGTCTCTTGTTGCGGAGCCTCCTCGTGCGGTTCCATCAGCAGACAAGCCGTGATGAATTAGTAGGGTTCCGTGTCGTAAAGGTGGCCAGTCCAATTGGCAAAATAGGTGTAGTGGCCCACGAAACTGGCTGATGGACCTATTCAGCTAACAGTCCGATATGCTCTAGACAGCTAGCGGCAGGTCTGATGCTAGGGCTTCTTGTATGACAGAGTGAACCTCCCACTGTACAGGTCCCATAATGCAAGAAGGAAGGAAGAATGGTGTTGGGTCGGAGTTACTGGTCGGAAGGTCAAACTGGCGGGAGAGAGCATCAGCTTTTACGTTTTTCTTTCCAGGGATGTAGGTAAGTTTCCGGAGAGGAAGGAATTTCAGGGAGGCCAATGATGACGCTAAAACAGTTACAGAGTTTAGTGGCTGTGATAGGAGAAAACTGAGGATGGATCAATAACATTGTAATTATGCCACAACACTTACCTATTTGACAGATTGAAAAGAAGGAAGCCTGTACATAATAAAATATTAAACAAAAAAATGCATCTTGTTTGCAACAAGGCACTAAAGTAATACGGAAAATTCACTTCCTGAATAACAGGTGTTATGTTTGGGGCAAATCCAATTCAACACATTATTGAGTACCGCTTTTCATATTTTCAAGCATAGTGGTGGCTGCATCATGTTATGGTTATGCTTGTAATCGTTAAAGACTGGTGAGTTTTTCAGGATAAAAAATAAATGGAATGGAGCTAACAGACAAATTCCCAAAGGAAAACCTGGTTCAGTCTGCTTTCCACCAGCCACTGGGAGATGAATTCATATTTCAGCAGGACAATAACCTAAAACACAAGGCCAAATCTGCACTGTAGTTGCATACCTAGAAGACTGTGAATATTCATGAGAGGCTGAGTTACAGTTTCAACTTAAATCTGCTTGAAAATCTATGGCAAGACTTGAAAATGATTGTTTAGTAATGATCAACAACCAATTTGACATAGCTTTTAATATTAATGGGCAAATATTGTACAATCCAGGTGTGCAAAACTCTTAGAGACTTACCCAGAAAGACTCACAGCTGTAATCGCTGCCAAAGGTGATTCTAACATGTATTGTGGATACTTATGTAAATTAGATATTATTTAGTTTATAGGGTTTTCATTACATTTGCAAAATCTTCTAAAAACATGTTTTTTTACTTTGTCACTGTGGCTATTGTTTGTAGATGGATGAGAAGAAGAAAAAATCATCCATTTTGAATTAAGCCTATCACACAACAAAAATGTGGAATAAGTCAAGGGGTATGAATACTTTCTGGCGGCACTGTATGTAGAACACCAAAAGGTATCATGCCTCTATGAAGCATTTCTTAACATCATGTCTAATATTTACACATCTCTTTCAGTGTAAAATGTTTTTTCCTCAGCCTTTTTGATGTCCTGCAGCAGTGGTCCTTCAGACAGAGACAACATTACTAACTAACTCATTGATTTAGTAATTATCAGTGGTGAAAAAGTACCCAATTGTAATAGAATAGAAAATGACTCAAGTAAAAGTGAAAGTCACGCAGTAAAATGCTACTTCAGTAAAAGTCTAAAAGTATTTGGTTTTAAATATACTTAAGTATCAAAAGTAAATTTAATATCTAAAATATACTTAAGTATCAAAAGTAAAAGTAAAAGTATCAATAGTTTCAAATTCCCTTTATTAAGCAAACCAGACGGCACCATTTTATTTTATTAAATGTTTAATTATGGCTAGCCAGGGGCACACTCCAACACTCAGACATCATTTACAAACTATGTGTGTTTAGTGAGTCCCTCAGATCAGAGGCAGTCAGGGAGACCAGGGATAAGTGCTTGAATTTGACAATTTTCCTGTCCTGCTAAGCATTCAAAATATAACGAGTTATTTTGGGTGTCAGGGAAAATGTATGTTTCTTTAGGAATGTAGTGAAGTAAAACTTGTCAAAAATATAAATAGTAAAGTAAAGTACAGATACCCCAAAAACTACTTACGTAGTACTTTAAAGTATTTTTACTTATTTGACTTATTTTTACTTAAGTAATTTACACCACTGCTAATTATTAACATAGTGTCACCTCCGCTAGCCTCCCTGTGACTCAAATAAACATGCAATCCTATTCACACCTACAACGTGTCCATCAACACCCACCAAGGTGAATATTAAAAGTATCCCTGGTAGTCAGGCCACCCGGCTGGCCACATGCCGTGGACACCACATCTCTCACAATCACCCTATCACCCACTAACACAATTATGATCATACCTCTAGTGATCAGACCAGGGTTAAAAAATGATTTGAAATAATTTCAAGTACTTTATCTGTGCTTGATTAAGCTTGCCTGGCTTAATGGACCACTAATAGATTGCTCGTAAAACTGCAAAACCTGCCCACCTGCCACTCCATGCAGGGTAGAGCAAACACTCAAAGTATTTGAGAGATTTCAAATAGTATTTGAACCCAGGTCTGAATACAACACATCAGTGCCTCAGCATTAGTCCTAATACTGATAGTGGAGTTATGAGACAAACTTCCTGACCTCTCCAGCTTTCATTCATCCTTCTCCTTCCCTCCCTTCAGCATTTGCCTTTACAGTAAATTATTCCATTTTGTAACAAAGGTACATATTTTAATACAGGGCAGATCAGCCTTTAAAACCCATTGTTTTATTCTGTGGGAAGAATCTGTATAGTCGTTACAGGCACTGGAGGGTTAGGGCTGCTTTAGTAAGCTCCACCCAGCTGTTCCAAAAGCAACACATTCTGCTCACATTGATTAGTCACAGGACCAGAGAGGAAGGATTAGGTACATTTGTATCACCGAATGGGTTAATCCCGACTGATCTGACTGCAGAGGCAGAGCACAGCACACTGCCTGCCTGGTTCTTTGCCTACCTGCCTGCCTGCCTGTCAAGACTGCCTACATGACTGCCTGTTTGCCTTACCGCCTGCAAGTCTCCCTGCCTGTTTGCCTGCCTGTCTGCAGCTAGGCTCTGTAGCCTACCCGCTTCAGCTTGCCATCGTTTGGAACTCATTTACTTGTAATTTACGCTCCAAGGTTTCATGGCGGGTTGTCTTGGTTACCGGGGGTTGGGTTCTGAGGAGTGTATCAAGAACATATGCTCATTATGAAGAGATTGGTTCAGATATTAGACTATTCCCTGTACAAAATCTACTTGGCCTATCAATAGGCTGCATTGCAGGTTAAAAAGAAGCAGAAACAACAGAAACATTTGATTTAGGGTTAAATTAGATAGAGATGGAGACTGAACATTTGGGAAAAGCCAATTACTCAATGTATTTTAACTCCGCTCCACTCTGCTCTATCTCCCCTGCCAATAAGTCCTTGTGAACTGTAGTCATTTTTAAAGTAGTCTCTTATGGTCATGTATGGAGACAGGATTCCGTTGGTAATTACCGTCTACACTGCAGACTGTAATAAGACATAAGAAAATGCTTTTCTTTCTGAGGTTAGAAACATGTATTTTTCTACAGCCTAAAACAGTAATACAGTATTTGATAAGACAGTGTGGCTCCTGACAGATATACTCACTTTGACAAAGTACTAGATCTGGATTCCTCATCTCACTGTAACATATATACTCACTTTGACAAAACACTGCTCTTCATTCTGGATTCCTCACTCCCCGTCATCTCACTGTGAATATCGATTTTCTTCTCGCTGTAATTCTTTAACTTGTGTTTATCATGGATCCCAGCCAAGCTCATTTCCTGAAAGAAAGGAAGGTCATTTCAGGTCAGGAGAACATTCCAGGGTCTCCTCCCATATTGTATGATCTCTATTGATTCTGTTAATGGTGTTTCTGGGTCTCTTGATATTCCACCAACAAGATCCCACGTGGTAAGTGTAGCAACATATTCACAAAATAGTTCATGAGGTACAAACAAACACACATATCTGGGAGTTGAGAGACACCTGCGAGAGAAACACATCAAAGCTCATTAACACAGAGAGAGAGAGAGAGAGAGAGAGAGAGAGAGAGAGAGAGGAGACTAACTGCAGAGGTTGGATCCACTCCCTGTGTCTGTCTGATGATGAGGGACTGCTGTGCTGCTATCTGTCTGAAACAGTAGTCGTCCAGAGGGGTGCTCTCTGTCCAAATAGGCACCACAGTGGCAGGTTGTATGATTCTCTCTCTCTCTCTCTCTCTCTCTCTCTGTCTCTCTGTCTCTCTGTCTCTCTGTCTCTCTGTCTCTCTGTCTCTGTGACCAGTCCAGTCCAGTGGTGGGGAATGTTTGCAAGCAGGTGCTTAGCCAGCCTGCACACCTTCACTGGGCCAATACCTGGGGCATAGTTAGATATTTTAACCAGAAAAATATTATATAGTCAGATGTAATGGTTTCTGAGGAGAAACAGTGGATTAACTTGCTCCCTCATTATCACCTTATACAGTACAGGCTGGCTCACGGGGAAAGGGCTCTCTTGACATTGTCCTCAAGAGGCACTGGGCAATGGTTGCAGTGGAAGCCACACAAAGGTATAGTCCTACATTGTGCCCAACACTTACCATATTGTTTTAATTGAAACTGCCAATCACTAGTTTGTGAGAGCTTTCGACTCTAGTGCTCAGTTGTCATATCCACAAATACAATATGAATCAAGATGACCTTGTCTTTACCGAGTCATAAGTAGGCATTTTGCATCCACAGATTGTGAGCTGTGTTACTGTGGTTACATTTGCATTTATCATCGTTGGAAAATAAATTAAGGAAAATATGCATGTTGTTGATGCCTCAGACTCTGCTTTAACAATAGATAAGCAGCCACATATTCCCTCATAATATCTGTTATTCAGAGTATGTCTAAGTCGTAAATAGTCATAAATGTAACCAGGGTGTTTAAACAGTCTCTCTGGCTCTACATTTCCAGAGGACAGATTAAACCATTAACACAATGAGATTATATTTCTATGGTTGGTATTCCATTGGCTCCATTGTTCCAGGCCAGCTCAATCAAGCACATCTTAAGGATGACAGAGGCTGGAGTACTTCTTGAGTGAGAACAGGTGAAGAAAATGTACTCTTTGGAGGGTTTCTTAATGTGAAGATTTACACACACATGCACACGCACAGACACACTTCTCCACCAGTCCAGAGGGTAGTAATTTCCTTGCTATTCCCGGGCCCTTGGCCATGCCTGCGGTACAGCCATGAATGCAGATATCTCTCTTCTGCAGGACAGGAGCTAGGAGCTGCAAAGAGGAGAGGCTGTTGTGTTTAAGTGCAGCCGGATCACTTAAGGGTGCTGAGGGTCTGGCAGGGACCACTTCCCTGGGTTTACAGGCCGTGTGAATTTCATTGCTGCCCTAGAGGGGGATGGGACAGACCAGACCTGACCTGCCCATATGAATTGGCAGGGTAACACTTTTGGTGCTCTGCCAATACTTTATTTTAAAACAATACAGTACACACACACACACACATGCATGCATGTGCGTACGCATGCCAGAAAGAATTCACACACACCCCTAATATCTATCCATTAACCCTCCTGTGTTGAGCCACAGAGGTGAGAGTGGGGTCGTGTGTCACGCTCTGTGACAGGAAACAAAGGTGGATGACTTTATGTAAATTCCCATTGAGCAGAGCGAAAATATATATACAGTGGGGAGAACAAGTATTTGATACACTGCCGATTTTGCAGGTTTTCCTACTTACAAAGCATGTAGAGGTCTGTAATTTTTATCATAGGTACACTTCAACTGTGAGAGACAGAATCTAAAACAAAAATCAAAAAAATCACATTGTATGATTTTTAAGTAATTAATTTGCATTTTATTGCATGACATACCGGTAAGTATTTGATACATCAGAAAAGCAGAACTTCATATTTGGTACAGAAACCTTTGTTTACAATTACAGAGATCATACGTTTCCTGTAGTTCTTGACCAGGTTTGCACACACTGCAGCAGAGATTTTGGCCCACTCCTCCATACAGACCTTCTCCAGATCCTTCAGGTTTCGGGGCTCTCGCTGGGCAATACGGACTTTCAGCTCCCTCCAAATATTTTCTATTGGGTTCAGGTCTGGAGACTGGCTAGGCCACTCCAGGGCCTTGAGATGCTTCTCATGGAGCCACTCCTTAGTTGCCCTGAATGTGTGTTTCGGGTCGTTGTCATGCTGGAAGACCCAGCCACGACCCATCTTCAATGCTCTTACTGAGGGAAGGAGGTTGTTGGCCAAGATCTCACGATACATGGCCCCATCCATCCTCCCCTCAATACAGTGCAGTCGTCCTGTCCCCTTTGCAGAAAAGCATCCCCAAAGAATGATGTTTCCACCTCCATGCTTCACGGTTGGGATGGTGTTCTTGGGGTTGTACTCATCCTTCTTCTTCCTCCAAACACGGCGAGTGGAGTTTAGACCAAAAAGCTCTATTTTTTGTCTGATCAGACCACATGACCTTCTCCCATTCCTCCTCTGGGTCATCCAGATGGTCATTGGCAAACTTCAGACGGGCCTGGACATGCGCTGGCTTGAGCAGGGAGACCTTGCGTGCACTGCAGGATTTTAATCCATGATGGCGTGGTGTGTTACTAATGGTTTTCTTTGAGACTGTGGTCCTAGCTCTCTTCAGGTCATTGACCAGGTCCTGCCGTGTAGTTCTAGGCTGATCATTGATGCGCCACGAGGTGAGATCTTGCATGGAGCCCCAGACCGAGGGTGATTGACCGTCATCTTGAACTTCTTCCATTTTCTAATAATTGCGTCAACAGTTGTTGCCTTCTCACGAAGCTGCTTGCCTATTGTCCTGTAGCCCATCCCAGCCTTGTGCAGGTCTACCATTTGTGGAGAGGTTGGAGTCTGTTTGATTGAGTGTGTGGACAGGTGTCTTTTATACAGGTAACACGTTCAAACAGGTGCAATTAATACAGGCAATGAGTGGAGAACAGGAAGGATTCTTAATGAAAAACTAGATTTTTGTTTTAGATTCCGTCTCTCACAGTTGAAGTGTACCTATGATAAAAATTACAGACCTCTACATGCTTTGTAAGTAGGAAAACCTGCAAAATCGGCAGTGTATCAAATACTTGTTCTCCCCACTGTGTGTGTGTGTGTGTATATATATATATATATATATATATATATATATATGTATTAACCCCCGGCTGGTGAACCGATAGGGTCGATCGTACAGGGTGATTATCAGAGGGCTAGAGGTCATCACTCTCCTTCTGACGGCAACTGTTTGTGAAATACTAGCACAAAGACAAAGCCCTGTCCGGGCCCAAAGCTACACAGCGACCAAATCACACAACGTTACACCACACATCACGCCACGCTACACTACACAACAACACACCACACTACACCACACCACATCACACTGCACCACACCACATCACACTACACTATACCACAACACACCACACTACATCACACTACACAACACCATACTACACCACACCACATCACACTACAATACACCACATCACACCACACTACACCACACTACACCACACCACATCACACCCTACTACACCACACTATAGCACACTACATACACTACACTACACTACACTATACCACACTACACCATATCACACTACACTACATCACCCACACTACACTATATCACACTACACTATACTACACAACACCACACCACACTACATCACACCACAGCACACTACACCACACCACACTACACTACACTACTACTGTGTGTGTGTGTGTGTGTGTGTGTGTGTGTGTGTGTGTGTGTGTGTGTGTGTGTGTCTGCTGGGTGAAAGGGCCCGTGTAGTAAGAGTGACAGGGCAGGATGCCTGGAGGCTGGGGACTGGTAATAGTTATAATCAGACTGTCCTGATGGCTTCCTGCTTGGGCCAAGACGGATTCATCCACTCTGGATTTCTCCACTTTAATATAACACACACACACTCGCACGAACACACACACACACACACACACACCAGGCTTGATGCTGTGAGAGCTGTCATTACATTAAAATCATTAAAGTCAACTGAGTTGTTGAATGGAATTACAAAATGTATTATCATAATAACTCAAATTGCTTAATCTAATTACCAAAACCATTACTGCTATCTGTGGAATGCTAACAAAACAATTTTTCCTCACTAATATTTAAATATCTGCAGTCGTGCAAAATGGTCCCTCTCCCTAGGCCTGTTAGCCCCAGGCATCCAGTCCCAAAGCTCCCTCCCGTACCACAGTGTTGTTCTCTCACCACAAGGGGTCAATGTTGAGCTGTCAGATCTTCTTCCTTCAACAGCCTGTTTCCTACTTCCTGTTTTCATACTTGTGCTAACTTGTGTATTTTGGTTAGGACTTGTAATTTCAGTCATTATCCAAACCACCTGCCACCTCAACAGCTTCTTCCCCCACACTGTGGTCCTCGCCAACTGGCCATCTGAAACAGCTTCTTCATCCACACTGTGGTCCTCACCAACCTGCCACCTGAACAGCTTATTCCCCCACACTGTGGCCCTCACCAACAGGCCACCTGAACAGCTTCTTCATCCACACTGTTGCCCTCATCAACAGGCCACCTGAACAGCTTCTTCATCCACACTGTGGTCCTCACCAACCTGCCACCTGAACAGCTTCTTCATCCACACTGTGGTCCTCACCAACCTGCCACCTGAACAGCTTCTTCATCCACACTGTGACCCTCACCAACCTGCAACCTGAATAGCTTCTTCCCCTACACTGTGGTCCTCACCAAATAACCACCTGAACAGCTTCTTCATCCACACTGTGGCCCTCACCAACCTGCAAACTGAAGAGCTTCTTCATCCACACTGTGACCCTCAGCAACCGGCCACCTGAACAGCTTCTTCATCTACACTGTGGCCCTTAGCAACTGGCCACCTGAACAGCTTCATCCATACTGTGACCCTCACCAACCGGCCACCTGAAGAACTTCTTCATCCACACTGTGGTCTTTAGCAACCGGCAACCTAAACAGCTTCTTCATCCACACGGTGGCCCTTAGCAGCCGGCCACCTGAACAGCTTCTTCATCCACACTGTGGCCCTTAGCAACAAGCAACCTAAACAGCTTCTTCATCCACACGGTGGCCCTTAGCAACCGGCCACCTGAACAGCTTCTTCATCCACACTGTGGCCCTTAGCAACAAGCAACCTAAACAGCTTCTTCATCCACACGGTGGCCCTTAGCAACCGGCCACCTGAACAGCTTCTTCATCCACACTGTGGCCCTTAACAACCGGCAACCTAAACAGCTTCTTCATCCATCACTGTGGCCCGTAGATACCGGCCACCTGAACAGCTTCTTCCCCATCACTGTGGCCCTTAGAAACGGGCCACCTGGTCCACAGTGATCTGATTCTGTTGTGCGTTCCAAAATTCCAATTTAGATTTTTCTTGATGCTGTGCCCAACACAGATTTGTGATGATCAGATGAAGTCAGGTGCATGAAACAACTAGGGTAGGTTTTTGAGAAACCAGGTTAAAATAAAGAGAAATAAACAGTTTTCTACATTTCCATTAATCATCTATCAAATGACAGTGAATCTATTTATAATGCCGTGAAGACAGATATCAGCTTAGATTGCATGTCAATGTCAACCTCTTCTCATTCCCAGCCAAGTTCCCTTCTTTCCTTAACTCTCGTGTTTTGTGTGCCACACCTGCCCCCCTTGCCTTGTGTACCAGAGACTACTGTAGTCACTGAAAACGTTTAATCTCGGCACCCTGTAACATTCCTTCATTTTCTGCTGTCATTTCTGCTACGCCTGTGGTGACAGCTCTGTGCTTTGATGAACTATAAAGTTATTTCACTATAAAGAGCTGCCACTTTCTCTACCGTCTTAGAATACTTCAAAATCAAGCGTGGAAAGCATTGCTCTCCCTCTCACATCAATCTCAAGGGAAGCAGAGCTCTGTGAGTAGCGGGGAAAATGTAACGTTAGGCTGTAAGTGCCGCCATACGTTATAGACATGTTCATCATTTAACCAGCACAGCCTGGTAGAAGATCCTGACAGAGCTCAGGCCATACAGTATAGCAGCTTACTGATTAATAATGTTTTACTTTTTCGGTGTGTGTGTGTGTGTGTGTGTGTGTGCACGTGCGTGCATGTGTGCATGCGAGTGACTGTGTGTTCAAGTTTCATTGCGGCAAAAACAACTAGAGTTGTGCCAGCCTGACAGCTACCCCCCTCAGTGTGACGTCTAGAGCTGACTGGATTTGTAAAGCCATCAGCTACAGACCCAGCTAGCACATAACGTGCTAGGAACCATATGTTTCTTAGAGCTTGGTGAGACTGTGGTTGTCCTATAGGTATTTTTGCATACAACCGTCCCACAACTTTCTGAGAATGGTGCAGGATAGTTGCTTGTGTCAGCGCCGTGTGTATAGGTGGCAAGGAAGTCAGGCGCAGGAGAGTCGAAATAGAGTGTAAATGGAGTCTTTTAATGACTGTCCACAGAACATGCTCCATAACACTAAATAGTATAGACATGAAAAAACATGGGTACGAAGACCCGTCGCACACCAAATACAACAAATAAACAACACTGACAATAAAACAATCTCTGACAAAGACATGAGGGGAAACAGAGGGTTAAATACACAACAGTTAATGAATGGGATTGAAAACAGGTGTGTGTGAAGACAAGACAAAACCAATGGAAAATGAAAAATGGATCAATGATGGCTAGAAGACCGGTGACGTCGAACGCCGAGCATCGCCCGAACAAGGAGAGGCAACGACTTCGGCAGAAGTTGTGACAGCTTGGCTTTGGAACATTCTCAGCACATTTAAAGAACTTGACAAAAATACGTTATTTTCTTGGTATGTCATTACTTTAACAGAACGTTTCCTAAAAGTTCAAACATGGTTACATTTTATTTAAATTATAGTAATGTTCTAGGAACGTTCTCCAACGGTTTGACTTTGAGAATTTTCTCAATTAGTTATCAGAACGTTAAGAAACAACGTTCTTCTGTGGGACTTTCAGTACTTCAGCATAAGGTTTCCTACAGGTTTCCTCATGCTTTTATTTAAAGTCATGCTCTAAAATTGTTCTGAGAACATTAACAAAATGTATCATAAAAACCACAATAAAACTTTAGTATTGTTAAGAGAACGTTCTTAGAATGTTATTTAAAAACAGACATTTCGTTCTTAGAACATTAAGAAAATGTACCATAAAAACCACAAGAAAACGTTAGTATTGTTAAGAGAACGTTCTAAGAATGTTATTTAAAAACAGCAAAACTCTCTCTATTCTCTATATTGTTAACTGTGTTTGGGTGTGTTGGGTGCGCCCACTAATTAGCCACACCTGATCTCGGTGAGTGCTTATTACCTTTGAAATGGCGTCTGTTTAAATATACTAAAATTAACAACTTTCAAAAAAACATGGCATGCTAGCTTCATCTTCATTCCATGGAGAGTGTCGTGTCTTTGGCTATGCCGGATTAAGTGATATGACATGCTATTCTATAAAATCCTTTCTCTGTAATTAATTTCTCTGTAATTAATATTGCCTGATTAAGCTAATCATGTGAATGTAATTAACTAGAAAGTCGGGGCACCACTTGAGTGTTTATAGAGCTGTTATCTTCTAAATAAACTCTGAAAGACCTAGTAATATTTTACATCAATAGCAGTCAATATTAATCGTCACCGTATTTCAGTCTCATCTGAACATCATAGATTTTCTGGTTATCTTCACGAACCCTGGCTAACAAGTTGAATCAGCAATACAAAATTGGGTTTAATTATTTATTTACTAAATACCAAACTAATCACACAGAATTACATATACACAGAATGAATCATACATTGATTACAAATTATGTCATAAAGGAAAATGTCCCTAGCGGACGGAATAGATATGACAGCTGGTTACACAAAGAACGGAGGTTGGGTTTGAGTGAAAGAGTGGGAAGACTTGAGGAACAAAGGGAGAAGCTATGTCTCTATCGGGCCGTAGGCAGCTACTCTATTGTAAATACAGAATCTTATGTATTCTAAATTACCGCCCATTTGGAAAAGGAAAATGCAATAAATATTTACTCTGAGCTGCGCTTCAATAGGTTGGTGGAAGAGAGTCCTTTGAAGAGTGTCTCTGGTGGTGTCTCCGTCCTTTCCTAGCCCACGTTTACAGTGACCGCTGTTAACTCAACGGCTAGGAGGTATCACTTCTGTAGTGAATAAGAGTTCAAAGTTCATACCATTCGCAACCAAAGCTCACGCTGAGGTTGGCTTAGCTCTGTAGTTGACATGTTAGTCCTTTTCAACGTATGGACCGTCGTCCTATCGTCCTCGAAACAGAAGGTTACATTTTCGTCAAGGGCTTATATAGTGGAGGGAGAGAAGGGTGTTTTTCATAGTTTATAACCCATGTCTCTTCACAATTCTCTCATTTAGAAGCTAAAATTACATTTAATCTTTTCACAAATAGTTTCATTTAAATTGCATTTAAATTGCACAACAATGCCATGTGATTCTGATAACTATAATGTGTAGACTTTCCCAGATACAGTTTATGTCGTCCTGTCATCAGTCATAATGTCTCAGATGACAACCGAACTGACATCATATTCATTAAGTACCAACGCATATTTTCAACTGGTTCTATTACCGAAATATGGTTCCTTTCCCCCCACCGTTTGATGTTCCCAGACTCTCTATGTTTAACAAAGGCTTTTCAAGAGTCCTTCAGTAGAGTCAAGAGAGAGAGGGGAGAAAGGTATTTATGGGGGGTGTCATAAACCTTACCCACAGGCCAATGTCATGACAAGAGAGAACAGAAGATCATAGGTTTGCATTTCACTGACGCTGTGTCACAATAAAAAATAAATGTGTTTGCATGATTAATGCCTAATTATTTTCCATGTGTCCTGTCTGAGTTTAAAACAGTTAAGCCACACTAAGCTAGCAGTGTTATTTAAAGTCTTTTTGAAACATGTTCTCAGAATGTGATTTAATTACCTTCAAATAACCTATCATTTCCGTTCTCAGAACGTTAATAAAACCTCCCAGGAAAACTTTCAGGAACCATAGTAAAATATTCTCAGAAGCTCCCTGCTACCTAAAAATGTATTTCCCAGAACAAGCAACATTTTTCCTTCCGTTTTCAGAACGTTTAAAAAAAATTCAGTTTTATCATCCAGGAAATGTATGGCTTCATTCCCAGAACCAATGGAATACCAAAAACATACGTTCCCACAACTTCCAAGGAGTTTATGCTCCTAAACTCCATCTCTCCCTTGCAGTCAGTGACCATCACATAGGAATCATACATCAAGCACTGTGAGCCTCAGTCTGTCTGCACCTTCATCTCTCATAGATATGACCGATTATAGACCATTTTTAGACAAACACTTTGCGCAGTGAAGTGAATTGATAGCTTGGTCACCACAATGTGCATTTTCACATCCTTTTTGATAGTGTGCCTTTCCTCTTGGACCATTTGTCTACTGTATGGAACGCTAGCGATGCTTTTGAGAATGTGAGTTAAGCCACTTGGTATTGTGACAAATGACTTCACATCAACATGTTACTGGCAGTGTGTGATGAAACGTTGGGGTCCAGAAGAAGTGGAAGCTGAAAATGATATACAGTTATAGTCTACCTACCTGAATGTACAGAATACACCAAGAGCTTTGTACAACTGACTTAAGAGCACTATCCTGTGAGGTTTGTCCCACACCATCAGTAGACAGTTGCAGGCAATATAATGTCACTGTGCCAAGGAACTATACACACACACACAGAGGTACAACATATCTTTTTACACCACAGTCATGTATCTATGGCTCTTGTTCACACCATTTTACACACAAAGGCTGTAGGCTAATAGGCTAACTAACTGAGTGAGACTGTATACTGCTGTTCATGTGTCTAGAGACAGAGTTTGATATTAACAAATCTCTGACCTGACTTCTCTGCTTTCTCATAAGCATTAATAGAGTTTGATATTCCGTTCTAATGTGTCATTTTCTTCTTAACGGCCGTGAAGGATGGGTGCGGACCTGCAGGTCAGAAAGGAGGGAAGGGGTTAGTGGATCCATCAGGCACAGTGAAGTGTGTGAACTGGAGGGGGTTGGGATGCTGTGACCCATGGGCTTTGAGAGTGAGTGTATTCATTATAACTGAACTATATTGATTCACAGGTGGCCAGTGGGTGTGTATGTGTGTGTGTGTGTGTGTGTGTGTGTGTGTGTGTGTGTGTGTGTGTGTGTGTGTGTGTGTGTGTGTGTGTGTGTGTGTGTGTTTGTCCAAAGGGGCTTATTGACTAGTTGGTTTGTGCAGCATAGATGGATTTCAGAGTGCATCCTCGGAGTACAGAGAAAAACTCCAAACATCTCATGCAGAGCAGAGTCAGGCCAATTACCTCTTCTGATTTAATATCCAACAAACAGCCAACAAGTGTTATAATCATTAAAAAACAAGTGACCCACACTCCTACCATTACAAAGCCCTCAACGAGCACAGCCTGGCCATAGAGACCGGTCATCACAGGCAAACCTGGCAGCCCAGAGAGGACGGGCTGAGCTCATTCTGCCCTCTCAAAGAGATAGAGACAGAGCTAGAGCTGTATTTTCTGTCAAACTGTAACAGATATTCTGACATGAGAAATACATTATTCCCCCAAAATGATGAACCAATACGAAGAATTTGAAAGCCTGAATGATGGAGACAAACATAAATCCATACTTGGCAAAAAAAACAAAATGCTGTGTTTTAGCAACCTCCTGACACAAACAGTTTAGTACATTTCTGTCTTTCACCATCATCTCTATATGTTTGCTTTGACATTGTAAGTGTTTACTTTCCATGTCAATAAAGTATACTGAATTTAACGAGAGAGAGAGTGTCATGTTGTGTCTTGTCTCTGTCCTTTCCCTTCACCCTGTCTCCCTCTGCTGGTCGTTGTTAGGTTACCTTTTCTCCCCCGCTTTCTCCCAGCTGTTCCTTGTCTCCTCTAACTACCCATTCACCCCGTTTCCCACCTGTTCCCTTTTTCCCTCTGATTAGGTCCCTATATCTCTCTCTGTTTCTGTTCCTGTCCTTGTCGGATTCTTGTTTGTGTTTCATGCCTGAGCCAGACTATCGTCATGTTTGCTGTAACCTTGTCCTGTCCTGTCGGAATCTGCCGGTCTATCTGAGCCTACCTATGTTTGGTTATTAAAGAAGCTCTGTTTTAGTTAGTTCGCTTTTGGGTCCTCATTCACTCACCATAACAGAAGAATCCGACCAAGAATGGACCCAGCGACTTCGGATCCTCTCCACTCAGCCGTCGGGATCCAGGGAGCGATGCTAGGCAGACACGAGCAGGAAGTGTCTGCTGCTCGACATGCCGTTGAGACCCTGGCCACCCAAGTCTCCAACCTCACAGAACAGGTTCACCATCTCCGCCTCGATCCACCGGCCACTTCCAGGGCTTTCGAATCTCCGGAGCCCAGAATCAATAACCCGCCGTGTTACTCTGGGGAGCCCACTGAATGCCGCTCGTTCCTCACCCAGTGTGATATTGTGTTTTCTCTCCAGCCCAACACTTACTCCAGGAGCACTGCTCGTGTCGCCTACGTCATATCTCTCCTTATTGGACGGGCTCGTGAGTGGGGCACGGCAATCTGGGAGGCAAGGGCTGAGTGTACTAACCAGTATCAGGACTTTAAGGAGGAGATGATACGGGTTTTTGATCGATCTGTTTTTGGGGAGGAGGCTTCCAGGGCCCTGTCTTCCCTATGTCAAGGCAATCGATCCATAACAGACTACTCTATTGAGTTTCGCACTCTTGCTGTCTCCAGTGGCTGGAACGAGCCGGCCTTGCTCGCTCGTCTTCTGGAGGGTCTCCGCGCAGAGGTAAAGGATGAGATTCTCTCCCGGGAGGTTCCTTCCAGCGTGGATTCCTTGATTGAACTCGCTATTCGCATTGAGCGACGGGTTGATCTTCGTCACCGAGCTCGTGGAAAGGAGCTCGCGCTCTCCGTCGCCCCCCTCTCCGCATCACTACCATCTTCCTCTGCCGGCTCGGGTGCTGAGCCCATGCAGCTGGGAGGTATCCGCATCTCGACTAAGGAGAGGGAACGGAGAATCACCAACCGCCTCTGTCTCTATTGCGGTTCCGCTGGTCATTTTGTCACTTCATGTCCAGTAAAAGGCCAGAGCTCGTCAGTAAGCGGAGGGCTACTGGTGAGCGCTACTACTCCTGTCTCTCCTTCAAGATCCTGCACTACCTTGTCGGTCCATCTACGCTGGACCGGTTCGTCTGCTTCCTGCAGTGCCTTAATAGACTCTGGGGCGGAGGGCTGTTTTATGGACGAGACCTGGGCTCGGGAACATGACATTCCTCTCAGACAGTTAAAGGAGCCCACGGCCTTGTTCGCCCTGGATGGTAGTCCTCTCCCCAGGATTCAGCGTGAGACGCTACCTTTAACCCTCACTGTTTCTGGTAATCATAGTGAAACCATTTCTTTTTTAATTTTTCGTTCACCTTTTACACCTGTTGTTTTGGGCCATCCCTGGCTAGTTTGTCATAATCCTTCCATTAATTGGTCTAGTAATTCTATCCTCTCCTGGAACGTCTCTTGTCATGTGAAATGTTTAATGTCTGCTATCCCTCCTGTTTCCTCTGTCTCTTCTTCACAGGAGGAGCCTGGTGATTTGACAGGGGTGCCGGAGGAATATCACGATCTGCGCACGGTGTTCAGTCGGTCCAGGGCCACCTCTCTTCCTCCACACCGGTCGTATGATTGTAGTATTGATCTCCTTCCGGGAACCACCCCCCCCCGGGGTAGACTATACTCTCTGTCGGCTCCCGAACGTAAGGCTCTCAAAGATTATTTGTCTGTAGCTCTTGACGCCGGTACCATAGTCCCCTCCTCCTCTCCCGCCGGAGCGGGGTTTTTTTTTGTCAAGAAGAAGGACGGGTCTCTGCGCCCCTGCATAGATTATCGAGGGCTGAATGACATAACAGTGAAGAATCGTTATCCGCTTCCTCTTATGTCTTCAGCCTTCGAGATCCTGCAGGGAGCCAGGTTTTTCACTAAGTTGGACCTTCGTAACGCTTACCATCTCGTGCGCATCAGGGAGAGGGACGAGTGGAAGACGGCGTTTAACACTCCGTTAGGGCACTTTGAATACCGGGTTCTTCCTTTCGGCCTCGCTAACGCTCCAGCTGTCTTTCAGGCATTAGTCAATGATGTCCTGAGAGACATGCTGAACATCTTTGTTTTCGTCTACCTTGACGATATCCTGATTTTTTCACCGTCACTCCAGATTCATGTTCAGCACGTTCGACGTGTCCTCCAGCGCCTTTTAGAGAATTGTCTTTTTGTGAAGGCTGAGAAGTGCACTTTTCATGCCTCCTCCGTCACATTTCTCGGTTCTGTTATTTCCGCTGAAGGCATTAAGATGGATCCCGCTAAGGTCCAAGCTGTCATTGATTGGCCCGTCCCTAAGTCACGCGTCGAGCTGCAGCGCTTTCTCGGCTTCGCGAACTTCTATCGTCGTTTCATCCGTAATTTCGGTCAGGTGGCAGCTCCTCTCACAGCCCTTACTTCTGTCAAGACGTGCTTTAAGTGGTCCGTTTCCGCCCAGGGAGCTTTTGATCTCCTCAAGAATCGTTTTACATCCGCTCCTATCCTTGTTACACCTGACGTCTCTAGACAGTTCGTTGTCGAGGTTGACGCGTCAGAGGTGGGCGTGGGAGCCATTCTTTCTCAGCGCTCCCTCTCTGACGACAAGGTCCACCCATGCGCGTATTTTTCTCATCGCCTGTCGCCGTCGGAACGTAACTATGATGTGGGTAACCGCGAACTGCTCGCCATCCGGTTAGCCCTAGGCGAATGGCGACAGTGGTTGGAGGGGGCGACCGTTCCTTTTGTCGTTTGGACTGACCATAGGAACCTTGAGTACATCCGTTCTGCCAAACGACTTAATGCGCGTCAGGCGCGTTGGGCGCTGTTTTTCGCTCGTTTCGAGTTCGTGATTTCTTATCGTCCGGGCTCTAAGAACACCAAGCCTGATGCTTTGTCTCGTCTCTTCAGTTCTTCAGTAGCCTCCACTGACCCCGAGGGGATTCTCCCTGAGGGGCGTGTTGTCGGGTTGACTGTCTGGGGAATTGAGAGGCAGGTAAAACAAGCGCTCACTCACACTCCGTCGCCGCGCGCTTGTCCTAGGAACCTTCTTTTCGTTCCCGTTCCTACTCGTCTGGCCGTTCTTCAGTGGGCTCACTCTGCCAAGTTAGCCGGCCACCCTGGCGTTCGGGGTACGCTTGCTTCCATTCGCCAGCGTTTTTGGTGGCCCACCCGGGAGCATGACACGCGTCGTTTCGTGGCTGCTTGTTCGGTCTGCGCGCAGACTAAGTCCGGTAACTCTCCTCCTGCCGGCCGTCTCAGGCCGCTTCCTATTCCCTCTCGACCGTGGTCTCACATCGCCTTAGATTTTGTCACCGGACTGCCTTCGTCAGCGGGGAAGACTGTTATTCTTACGGTTGTCGATAGGTTCTCTAAGGCGGCTCATTTCATTCCCCTTGCTAAGCTTCCTTCTGCTAAAGAGACGGCACAAATCATCATCGAGAACGTTTTCAGAATTCATGGCCTTCCGTCAGACGTCGTTTCGGACAGAGGTCCGCAATTCACGTCTCAATTTTGGAGGGAGTTTTGCCGTTTGATTGGGGCTTCCGTCAGTCTCTCTTCCGGCTTTCACCCCCAGTCTAACGGTCAAGCAGAACGGGCCAATCAGACTATTGGTCGCATCTTACGCAGTCTTTCTTTTCGCAACCCTGCGTCTTGGTCAGAACAGCTCCCCTGGGCAGAATACGCCCACAACTCGCTTCCTTCGTCTGCGACCGGGCTATCTCCTTTTCAGAGTAGCCTCGGGTACCAGCCTCCGCTGTTCTCATCTCAGTTCGCCGAGTCCAGCGTCCCCTCCGCTCAGGCTTTTGTCCAACGTTGCGAGCGCACCTGGAAGAGGGTCAGGTCTGCACTTTGCCGTTATAGGGCGCAGACTGTGAGGGCTGCTAATAAGCGTAGAACTAAGAGTCCTAGATATTGTCGCGGTCAGAGAGTTTGGCTCTCCACTCAGAACCTTCCCCTTAAGACGGCTTCTCGCAAGTTGACCCCGCGGTTCATTGGTCCGTTCCGTATTTCTCGGGTCATTAATCCTGTCGCAGTTCGACTTCTTCTTCCGCGATACCTTCGTCGCGTCCACCCGGTCTTCCATGTCTCCTGTATTAAGCCCGTTCTTCGCGCCCCCGCTCGTCTTCCCCCCCCCCCCCCCCCCCCCCCCCCCCCCCATCCTTGTCGAGGGCGCACCCATCTACAGGGTCCGCAGGATTTTGGACATGCGTCCTCGGGGCCGTGGTCACCAGTACCTTGTCGATTGGGAGGGGTACGGTCCTGAGGAGAGGAGTTGGGTTCCCTCTCGGGACGTGCTGGACCGTGCGCTGATCGAGGATTTCCTCCGTTGCCGCCAGGTTTCCTCCTCGAGTGCGCCAGGAGGCGCTCGGTGAGTGGGGGGGTACTGTCATGTTGTGTCTTGTCTCTGTCCTTTCCCTTCACCCTGTCTCCCTCTGCTGGTCGTTGTTAGGTTACCTTTTCTCCCCCGCTTTCTCCCAGCTGTTCCTTGTCTCCTCTAACTACCCATTCACCCCGTTTCCCACCTGTTCCCTTTTTCCCTCTGATTAGGTCCCTATATCTCTCTCTGTTTCTGTTCCTGTCCTTGTCGGATTCTTGTTTGTGTTTCATGCCTGAGCCAGACTATCGTCATGTTTGCTGTAACCTTGTCCTGTCCTGTCGGAATCTGCCGGTCTATCTGAGCCTACCTATGTTTGGTTATTAAAGAAGCTCTGTTTTAGTTAGTTCGCTTTTGGGTCCTCATTCACTCACCATAACAGAGAGAGAGAGAGAGAGAGAGAGCGAGAGAGGTAAGAAAATATTTCCTTAGTGAGTGGTTATTGTATAAGGTTTTCTACCCCAATGTGTTAGTCTTTCCTTTACTGGAAGTTTATCCAAGATTTTAAACTGTGAGCACAATTCTCCATTGACAGAGAAAGGAATTCGCAAGGCTTTTAATTCTGTTTGTCCACTTTCTATAGTAGTGTTTGAGCTGTTTCTCACAAAAGGAACCAGTCAAATTGTCAGATTCGATTCTGTAGGTCAATAGTAATTAGTTATTTTTGTGTTGTTTTTTTGTGTTGCTTTTTGAGTTCTGTGAGAATGAGACCTAAGCTAATGAAGTAATTTCTGCCCCAAATATAAAATACAGCTTAAATAAGGCTAAAACTTTACTGTATGATCCTCTGCTTCATGGGTTCCTATTGAGAGCAGAATATTTCTCCATTTAAACACTTACTGTGGCTTTGGATCCAGCTAAGGAAAACGGGTTAATCTTTATGAAATATTCACTCGTCAATGCAACTACCCTGAAACACAGTGTGGTATTAATCCTTTGAAAGCTGTTGCGGTCCTGGGTCCTCTACTGTCTATGTTAGATTAGATACTGTATGGATAGATACTGCATGGTACTTGCTGACTGAGAGAGGAGCGTGTGTGCTCAGCCCTTCCTATCCTGCAGTCTGCTCTCTCTGCAAAAGCCCTTATCAATGGCTCTCAGGTTTTTGGAGGAGGGGGGGGGGGCAGAGGGAGAGAGAGAGAGAGAGCAGCAGCAATTTCAAGACATATTTCAGACATTTTTCAGGTGTTGTTGTTAAATGTTGTAAGTCGTTAGTTCTCCACTGCACACAGAACCGAGGCATCCATGTGTCAGCCATAGTACCTATATGGCCCTACCATGACACAGCCACACCTCTTGGTGGCATTGTGGAGTTACTATCCGCTTGTCCACTGCTCCTTCATCCACAGGGGTGATGCTCTATGCTGCTGTCACTGGTTGAGGTGTAGCAACCTGGAAAACTTGACCAGAAGGCCCCAGTTACAGCAGCCCACCTAACAGCCTGTTAAATGTCTGTCCCTCCTAAACGACATGTACAGTTACAGCAGCCCACCTAACAGCCTGTTAAATGTCTGTCCCTCCTAAACGACATGTACAGATACAGCAGCCCACCTAACAGCCTGTTAAATGTCTGTCCCTCCTAAACGACATGTACAGTTACAGCAGCCCACCTAACAGCCTGTTAAATGTCTGTCCCTCCTAAACGACATGTACAGTTACAGCAGCCCACCTAACAGCCTGTTAAATGTCTGTCCCTCCTAAACGACATGTACGGAGGCAGTGGCATTTAGGGGCTGGGAAACAACAACAACATTCCACCTGACCTGAGTAAATATGAACAACATCGCCCCAGTCAGGGGCAGTGTGTGTGTGTGTGTGTGTGTCCATGTGTGTGTGCGCAAGCGTGCATGTGTGTTAATATCAATATCCTCCCAGTTAGTCTGCAGTGGATTCACGTTGTACAAAGAGGGGTCTGATTGATTCACCCCTGCCAAACATTGAAATATTGTATAATCATGATTGGCATTCACGCTCAATTAGTTTTATGGTGGCGTTGCCAATTAGTTTGATTACTGTAATGACCTTATGTAAATTGTTCCTCCACAAGCTGCGTTGCTACTGGTTGGTAAAACCTGAGTGGTCTAACGGTCTGGAACACACATCCACATCAATTAAAGTTCATGTACTTCATTATGAAAATACTGGATTCATATTTGTGTGGAAATGTCTTATCTACTGTTCATGTATGTATCTTTGTGATTGTAATTTGTTATTGGCTTCATTAAATTGTCCCTCTTTATATCGTGATGTATAAGCCTCATAAGCCTGGAAACATTACAATAGAAAGAGTGCCACTTTATTCCCCTCAATAACAAATTAAATTCACATCATGAGTCTGGTTCTTCTCATATTGGAATTCATATAAAATTGCTTGAGGTGCTAGTATTTTATCTGTGGTTATTATTTTCCCCAACTGACCTGACTTACTCAACTTTACACAGGCAACCATGCAAAATGGGAACATTCCCAGAACATTAGATTCTCATTAAGTTCTAGTTAGGGTTTTATCTAACATTAGGATGATAACATCCCCAACATTCAAAATGTTTTTGATAACAACATTTTTTTTCAAATTTTCAAAAGAGATTTTAAATGAAATGTGCACCTGTAATAACCACCACATAACATTCCCCAAAATATCTTATTACAGTAGGTATCCTGTTAATGTAATAACTAACCTGTACCTAACCATATGTAATCGACTAACTTGTACCTCAGCACATTGACTTGGTGTATATAGCCTCGTTACTTTGATTTTTTAACATTCATTTATTTTGTAAATATACACTTAACACTTTTTTTTCTTGAAAATGCATTGTTGGCTTGTAAGTAAGCATGTGACAAATACAATTTTATTTGATAACTCAATGGACCAGTAATATTTTTCCAGCAAACCAAAATTAGTTCGATGAGCGTTCCCAGATCATTTGGTAGGTAGCGACAAATGTTCTCATAACATGTTTAAAACATTTGCCTGATGTTGCAAGAACGTTCCTAAAAACATTGAAACTGTTATTTAAAGGTTCCCAGAATGTTTCATTAGATTGTGGGAACAGTCTGGGTGAACATTGTGGGGACATCACAAAATATATGTTCTTAAAACACAAAAACTGTCCAGTTGTTTGAATGATTGTACAATGTTTATTTTAGGGTGGAAGAAACACTCATCTGATGTTACAAGAACATTCCCAGAACGTTTCATACATTTGTGCTAACATTGTCGGGATATGACAAGAGATATGTTCCCAAAACACAAAAACTGTCCATCTGCTGACTTTGATGTTGCAAGAATGTTGACAGAACAGCCTTTCTTAGTTATTTAAAGGTTCCCAGAGCATGTGCGAACAGTGTGGGTACATTACAAGAGTTAGGTTCCCAAAACACAAAATTTGCTCAGTTGTGATGACATTCATACAATGTTTAAGTTAGGTAGTAAGAATGAAAGAAGTCAGTTTTTAAGACGTTCGTAGCATATTTGTTTTAAGTTTAACATAATATTTCATTGATGTTCATGCAATATACATTTGACATTGTCTTGGAAGTCCTCAGAACATTTCAAATATATTTTGAACATTTTATTTTTAATTTAATAATACCGACGTGATCCCTGAAAAGGAACACCTCAGCGGAAATTTCAGAGCTCCACCTATAGTACTATAGTATATGTCTCGATAAATCTCAAACTTTCATTAAAACACACATGCAAGGTACGGAATTAAAGCTACACTCGTTGTGAATCTAGCCACCAAGTCAGATTTGTAAAATGCTTTTCGGCGAAAGCATGAGAAGCTATTATCTGATAGCATGCACCCCCCCAAAATACCAAAACGTCACCTAAACAACAGATTTTGCGGTAGCCGGCGCTACACAAAACGCAGAAATAAAATATAAAACATTCATTACCTTTGACGAGCTTCTTTGTTGGCACTCCTATATGTCCCATAAACATCACAATTGGGTCTTTTTCCCGATTAAATCAGTCATTGTATACCCAAAATGTCATTTGCTGAAGGCCAGTCAGTTCCTGGAAAATGCCCATTTACAAGACGCAACGTCACTTTTTCAAATTATAAAAGTTGCCTATAAACCTTTACAAATCACTTCAAACTACTTTTCTAAACCAACTTTAGGTATTAATAAACGTTAATAATCTATAAAATTGATCACGGGGCGATCTGTATTCGATAGCAGCAAGTCTGGAAATCATCGTCCATGTTTCCAATTTCACAACATTCTGTGGTGCGCCTCAAGACAGGAAGGGCCTATTCGTGACGTAACCAAGGATAAATGAGTCAGAAATTGACAGCAATGACAGCAACGCTTACAGCTTCCACACGACATCGTGTGGAAGCTGTAGGCGTTTACAGGGGATTCGCATATATTTTCTGTCGCCTTAGACAATGCATTGAATGGCGGATGAATATTATTTTTGTGTTTTTGGTAAACAGTTTTACCTGGGATTTTTACTCCTAAACACGTTCTGTTATAGCCACAGACCCGATTTAACCAGTTTTAGAGACTTCAGAGTGTTTTCTATACACACATACTTATCATATGTATATACTATATTCCTGGCATGAGTAGCAGGACTTTGAAATGTTGCGCGATTTTTAACAAAAAGCTGCGAAAATTCGCAACATCCTTAACAAGTTTTTAAGTTTGACCTAATATTACCACAACATTCTCAGCATGCAAATTAAAGCATAAGAAATCAGATTACTTCCATTTCATGTTTCTCTCCAGATTTAATAGCAATTCACATTTGAGGACTGTATTATAGGTGATACAGAGACAAATGTCATTTTTATTTAAATCTGCACATTACTTTATTCATAGGACATTTCAACAGCATTTGAACATACACATATAACCTTTTTTTTTTACACTTCATTTGTTGACAATCTGCACGTGTGGGGTTTGAACATGCAATGTTAGATTCCTAAGCCAGGTCTTTTATCCTATGCTTAATTTTGTAGTCTTCTTAGGACATGTTTCTACCTGCCTTTAACCTGCCTCCTTCATCCTGATTTTGTACTGATCTTGACCTAATCTTGTCTGTTTCCACTTATCAGATTTGATCACAATCATCAGATCACAATGTGTCTTTTAATCATCTACACCTGTCCAGAAATGTGGGCACAATCAGAATCTAGACAAGCTCAGGAAAAATGACCCATGTTAGCACCAGGTATAAATGCGGCTTTAGACAGAACTAACCCAAGGAAAATTCTGGTTACTGGTTTATTCACCATTACTTCACCCATCCTCTTTATATGCTGCGTACATCTAGACCCATATTTACAAGGTATCCAAGACCATGAGTGCTGATCCAAGATCACTTTTTCTTTTCAGATCATGTAAAATAAGCCAAGGGGGAACATATCAAGTGTCTTCAAGTAAGAAATATATCGGGTGCATTCTTTGAACAGTCAATTTTAACACAATATTTTATTGATTACACTTTTCATTTGACTAAATGTATAAATATGGTCGAAATGAAGACATCCCCTCTTTTAGTAGAGTATATCTGAGCCTAACATTGTATGAATGTCATAACAACTGAGCATATTTTGTTTTGGGAACATATCTCTTGTCCCACAACCTAATTACATGTTCCGGGAACCTTTAAAGAACTCAGAATGGCTGCTCTGTCAACATTCTTTCCAACATCAACAACAATGTTTTGAGCACCGTGAAACAAACATTATATGAGTGTTAGCACAACTGCAAATGTTTGTGTTTTGGGAACATATCGGTTGTCATGTCCCCACAATGTTGCCACATCCTAATTAAATTAAACATTAACAAAATTAAACACTAATTAAACATTCTGGGAACCTTTAAAGAAAAGAGTAAATGTGTTCTAGGAACGTTCTTGCAACATCAGGCAAATGTTTTAAACAAACATTCTATAATCTACAACTGGACAGCTTTTGTGTTATGAGAACATTTGCATCGACCTAACCTAATGTTCAGAACCAATTTTAGGTTTGCTGGGAAGACTCCTGCTCTCTATCAGTCATGTACATTTTTCTGCCTAACTCGTCCATATTAATGGGGAAAGTTTTGCATAACGGTGTGTCTGTCTGTGTGCCTGCCTGCCTGCGTGCCTGCCTGCCTGCCTGCCTGCCTGCCTGTCTTCCTGCCTGCCTGCCTGCCTGCCTGCCTGCCTGCCTGCCTGCCTGCCTGCCTGCCTGCGTGCCTGCCTGCCTGCCTGCCTGCCTGAGTGTATATGCAGTTGTGAGTGTGTGTATGCGTAGCTGTGAGTGTGTGCATGCAATTGTGAGTTTTTGTGTGTCTGTGAATGTGTGTCAGGGTGTGTGTTTTTTTGTGCTTACATATGTGTGTATGTGTGCTCTGTGTGCATGCCTGCGTGCGTGAGTGTGTGTGTCTCAGGGAAGAGGGAGAGAGAGAAGGGAATGGATTAAAGCGTGGTGCATGAATAGATTTTTATGCATCAAAGTGTTTGCTGTGTGTCTCCACTCCAGAGGTCAGATCAATTTGTTACCGTGGTAACTGCTGAGAAGGTTTCTCTTTCACCCTGGCACCTCGAGCACGCCCAGTAGATGCACGCCACCTCGTGCCACGGAGCACCGACATTCTCTGCTTTGATGGTGCAATTTGTGTGGCTGGGCGACACCTGCGTGGGGTAAACCAAATGGCACTGCAAGCTTAGTGGAGGGTGGTCTGCATGGGATCTGGACACTGTCCATGGAGAATAAGAGCACCTCCTCCCAGCTGCCCACTGCACTGAGGCTAGTAAACACTGTCACCACCGATGAATCCACGATAATCGAGAATTTCAATAAACATTTCTCTACGGCTGGCCATGCTTTCCTCATGGCTACCCCAACCCTGGCCAACAGCTCTGCACCCCCTGCAGCTACTTGCCCAAGTCTCCTCAGCTTCTCCTTCACCCAAATCCAGATAGCAGATGTTCTGAAAGAGCTGCAAAAACTTGGACCCGTACAAATCAGCTGGGCTAGACAATCTGTACCCTCTCTTTCTAAAATTACCCGCCGCCATGGTTGCAACCCCTATTACCAGTCTGTTCAATCTCTCTTTCATATCGTCCGAGATTCCTAAAGATTGGAAAACTGCTGCGGGGGTGACACTCGGCCCGTCAGAAAGTCCAGGACCCATTTGCACTGGGTGGGGTTGAGACCCCATTGAGGCTGAAGATTAATAATGAGTTTGGAGGGTACGATGGTGTTGAATGCTGAGCTGTAGTCAATAAACAGCATTCTTGCATAGGTATTCCCCTTGTCCAGGTGGGATAGGGCAGTGTGTAGTGTGATGGTGATGGCATCGTCTGTGGACTGATTGGGGTGGTAAGCAAATTGGAGTGGGTCTAGGGTATCAGGTAGGGTGGAGGTGATATGATCCTTGACAGCACTTCATGATAACAGAAGGGAGTGCTGCGGGGTGATAGTCATTTAGTTCAGTTGCCTTAGCTTTCTTGCAAACAGGAACAATGGTGGCCATCTTGGAGCATGTGGGGACAGAAGACTGGGATAGGAATTGATTGAATATGTCTGTAAAAACACCAGCCAGCTGGTCTGCGCCTGCTCTGAGGACGTGGCTAGGGATGTCATCTGGGCCGGCAGCCTTGCGAGGGTTAACACATTTAAATGTTTTACTCATGTCGGCCACGGAGAAGGAGAGCCCACAGTCTTTGGTAGCGGGCCATGTTGGTGGCACTGTATTGTCCTCAAAGCGCGCAAATAAGTTGTTTAATTTGTCTGGGAGTAAGACGTCGATGTCCGTGACGGGGCTGGTTTTCTTTTTGTAATCCGTGATTGTCTGTAGACCGTGTCACATACGTCTTTTGTGTGGGCCGTTGAATTGCGACTCTACTTTGTCTCTATACTGATGCTTTGCTTGTCTGATTGCCTTGCAGAGGGAATAACTACACTGTGTGTATTCGGTCATGTTTCCAGTCATCTTGCCATGATTAAATGCGGTAGTTTCGCCTTTCAGTTTTGCACGAATGCTGCCATCAATCCACAGCTTCTGGTTAGGGAAGGTTTTAATAGTCACAATAGGTACAACATCTCCAATGCACTTCCTAATAAATTAATTCACTGAGTGTATACGTTGATGTTATTGTCTGGGGCTACCTGGAACATATCCCAGTCCACATGATCGAAGCAATCTTGAAGCGTGGAATCTGATTGGTCAGACCAGCATTGGATAGATCTAAGCATGGGCGCTTCCTGTTTTAGTTTCTGCCTATAGGAGGGGAGCAACAAGATGGAGTCATGGTCAGATTTGCCCTACGGGAGGGCAGGGGAGGGCCTTGCATGCATCGCGGAAGTTAGAGTAGCAGCGGTCCAGTGTTTTCCTCAATCAGGTACTACAGTCAATGTGCAGGTAGAATTTAGGTATGCGTGCTCTCAAATTAACTTTGTTAAAACCCCCAGCTACAATAAATGCAGCCTCAGGATATATTGGGGGGGGGGGGGGGGGTATACACATCTGTGACTATAATTGAAGAGAATTCTCTTGGGAGATAATGCTGTCGGCATTTGATTGTAACGAGTTCTAGGTCAGGTGAACAAAAAACTTGAGGTCCCGTATGTTGTTATGATTACACCATGAGTCGTTAATCATGAGGCATACACCCCCCCCCCCCTTCTTCCTACCAGAGAGATGTTTGTTTCTGTCGGCGTGACGCATGAAGAAACCCGGCGGCTGTAGCAACTCTGACAACATATCCTGAGTGAGCCATGTTTCCGTGAAACAGAGAATGTTACAGTCTCTGCACTCATTTCGTTCACCTTGTTGTCTAGAGATTGGACATTGGTGAGTAATATGCTCGGAAGCGGTGGATGGTGTGCTCGCCGTCTAAGTCTGACCAGGAGGCCGCTCCATCTCCCTCTCCGGCGACGATGTTGTTGTGGGTCGGCCTCTGGGATTAGATCCAATATCCAGGGTGGAGGTCTCGAACAAAGGATCCGCTTCGGGAAAGTCATATTCCTGGTCGTGATGTTGGTAAGTTAACATCGCTCTTATATCCAATAGTTCTTCCCGGCTGTATGTAATAACAGATAACATTTTCTGGACTAACAACGTAAGAAAAATACATAAAAAAATAATTACCCTATAGATTCCTAAGGACTTGAAGCGAGGTGACTATCGCTGTTTGCGCCATCTTGTAGTCTAGGATGAGACCTACTTTGTCTAGAATGAGTCTATCCCTCCTACAGCACTCACAACTGGGAGTATAGGCATCGTAAATGTATGTTCTCAACAGGCAATTTGAAAGGCTACAATTACTTGGTCCAGAGTGTTTTTGAAGTCATGACCATAGAGATAGAAAGAGGCCTCATCATTTTATCCGTACCATTATGGCGTCTGTGACAGCATGGGCAGCGCCATTGAGGCGATCTCTATTTTTAAGTAGTACATTTTCTTCTTCTTCATGATTGGCTGATCCCTCCTGCTGACACGGTTGGACATGACTCTAACAGGGTCACCAGGAGGGATAAGCCAATAAAGTTGGAAGTCCCACCCAGTTGACTACATTAAAATGGTGGAAGCCCGCAATGGCGCTGCCCATGCTAATACTGTCTTTTGGCCACTATAGGCCTTTATCATTCTCTATGGACATGATACATGGGGAGAGTCTCAATTGGGGAAAAGTCTGTCCTCTCCTCGACTCCTCCTTTTTCCTCTCCTCCGTGACCCGGAAACTGATAAGCGGTCAAGTGGTCGAGAAGAGCATCAATTCGTTAGTAGGTGAACAGAGGAGTATGTCCTCTATCGAGGAAGACTTTTGAAACCAGTCACAGTCTTTCTCTCTCTCTCTCTCTCTCTCTCCCTCTCTCTCTCTCTTCCTTGAACTCTCTTTCTCTCAATGTAGGAGGCACGGTGTCAGCTTTTTAGAGCAGATAATTATGCAGCAAGTTGAGTCATTTATTATTAAAAGCTTTACCCCCAACACATCACTCTCAGCATGTAACCTAGCTGAGGATTATTCTACTACCATTGTCATCATTAGAACACTCCCACCCAGAGTGTTTTCTTGTCTGGAGAATGTTTTACATCTCCATCCCTCTGTTCTATGATTCTTCTGATTTTTGGTGGAGTATAAAGTCTATGGCTGGAATATGAACACTACGTATATTTCACTTTCTGTGAAACATTTATCACATACAAAGAAAGAATATGCCTCTTCACTGCTCTACTTTCCACTTTAATCTCTTCTGGTCAACTGCTTCTCTGGAAAAGTCTCCGCTTGCTTACAAAATCCCTCCCTCCCTCCCTCCCTCCCTCCCTCC